>NC_092712.1:144920848-145545848 GCF_047496885.1 Scyliorhinus torazame | reverse complement strand
GATGGACCTCAAACAGAGCCTCTTGGAATCTTTTGTCTTTGTTACCTGATTGTCACCTGAAGAGCACATTTCACCAGGATGTTGATGCCTCCTACGCCATACAGGAGCATTATGGGTGCATCAGCTGTTGTGTCACTACCCGTGGCTCTTTGTCCAATAGGAACATAATACTGGCTCCCATGTGCAACTTAATGTTTCTGAGATGGCCAGTAGTGAAGATATCCACACTTCAGAGCAGAAATACAGAGGATCTTTAACCTCACACAAGAAGCAAGGTTGTGTGTCCTCTTGGTGTGCTGTCTTGACCTCATGAATCCTCTTGGGATCTTTTGTGCGTTTTGATGTTTTAGTTTTGAACAGTTCCCGAAAGTGTCCATTTCGGTTACAGAGAAGGCATTTGCTGAAATTGCCAGACATTGAGTGCGTTAGTTGGTTGCTTTGCAACACAGCTCTGCTGGTCAGTTAGGTGTCGCTTCCCTTGGTCTGAAGTGTCCTTGTTTCTGTGCTGCTTCACTAACTGGACAGTGGGTGTTAATTTGTACCACAGTTTTCTTTCTTCCTTTAATATGGGACTGTGTTGCAAAAAGATTTCAGATTGCCTGACAATCTGGATGGTTTTCTCAAGGGTTAGATCTTCCTTCATTGAAGCATGTGATGTGTCGTCTACAACTCCTTCAACTATTCTGTTTCTAAATAGCTCACAGGTCACCATATTCACAGCCTTTAATCTTTCTGTACAGCTGATTAATGAAGGATTGGACAGTTTCTGCTGGATGTGTTTATTGAATCCTTTCAAGGATTTTGTTCTTTCTGAGGTTAAAATAAGTATCAAATGATTTTAAAACTTCATCAACTTTGTAGATGACTCATTGATTCCTTGTCTAGCTATTATATCATTGACTATTTGGCCCACAGAATAAAGCAGTGTGTTAACTTGTTCAGCTTTTGTCTTTATATCCGGACTTGAAGAAAACATGAGCAGGATTCTCCTTCGGCTGACTTCGGAATCGGCAAACGCGATTGGGCGGAGAATCGGTTTTGACGCCAAAATTGTGGTGAGCACCGGTTTCACGCCAAATCGCAATTCTCTGGTGCCCTGTCAGCAGTGTCAATACGTTCCACCCCGAACATTCAGTAAACGCCGTTGGCATATCGTTAGTGGGCCTGACCCGGTATTCTCAAGGACGTTTGCGATTCTCTGCCTCCACCAGGGGGAATTCCCGATGGTGAGGTTCACTTGTGCTTTTAAAAATCGAGAAACAGGAGTCGTGGCTGATGAGGGAGAGAGAGGAGGTAGGACATGGAGAAGGGCGACCGAGCAATGCCGGGCTTGACACTGGCCGGGCCAGGCTGGATGAGGGGGAGGAAGGGCCATGCTAGGGCCGGGGAGAGGGGTCGGCGGGATGACGGGAACCAGGCCCTGCGGCCGAGGTGACCCACCCATAGGACGGGCGCAATGTCGAGACACAGACCGCTGTTGTCACGGCCCTCAAAGCAGACATCTTGCTGCACACTCCATTGACCACCTAACTTGGCCTTGGTTCTGCAGAGTGACACCGGACGTATGGGTACCCCGACCCAACTACCCCTCTACCCTACCCTTCGTCATACCACCCCCGTCTCCCAAGCGGCCACCACCCACAGTCAGGGCAGCACGTGGCCCACCCAAGGGCAACACCACCACAGGGGAGCGCTGGACAGAGGCCGCGGAGCATGCATTCGGCCTGGGCAATGCAAGCCGACAGTACCCCTGGCAGCAGGGATGTGCACCAAGGCCAGAGGCCCCCATGGTGCCAGGCACTGATGGGGCCAGGGGTGCAGATTTGGAGGCGGGCGTGGACATACGGGGCCGCAGTGCCAACCGGGGACACTGTGTAGCCCGGGGGATCTGGCTGGGTACGGGGTTACGTACCATGCTAACCCATCGGTCTTTCACCCCCTACAGACAATGGATGTGGGCATTCAACCAGCAATGGTGGCCTTCCTGCTAGTCGCCGAAGCCCTGGGGGATACCCGACGGCTGTACGAGCTGGTGCTGCTCGAGGAGGAGGAAGCTGCAGCAGTGGAGTGTGCCCCAGAGTTGTGCTGGAGGGTTGCCCACATCGTGGTGGCCTGCTGCATCCTCCACAACATTGCGCAGCAGAGGGGCGACGTGCTGGAGGAGGAAGATAAAAGCCAGGGCTCATCTGGCGAGGAGGATGCAGGGGAGGGGGAGGATTGGCAGGACATAGAGCCCAGGCAAGCACGGGAGGCCACAAGACTTGTGTGCAAGGGCCAACACGCATGGGCACTCCCCCCCCCCCCCCCCCCCAGCCCCACTGCCCACCTCCCTGCCTGCAACACCCTCCATGATACATACCTGCCTCACTACAGGGTGTGGGCATAGGGTTGGCAGAAGCAGCAGGTCTCGCCCATAGGATGGAGGATGATGCCGACCCGCTCTGCGATAAGCTCCGGTGTTCCGCATCGTTTGACAACGTCTGACTCCTGCCCACGGTAGCAATTTCTACCGTCCACCTGGGTGATCGCTGCATGCAAGCTGGCCAGTCCATCACACAGCCCCATCGATTCCCTAGGGTGACGGAGGTGGAGATGATGGCGGGGGTGGGTTCGGGTGGGACATCGCATCATGAGCGCCGGCTAAACCCCAGTCCCTGAGCCAAGCCCACCCCCAGCGTCCACCCATTCCCCCCGCGGTGCCGCTTCTGCGGCAGCACAGACCAGCCCACCCCTCACACCCTTCTGACGGAGCACCGAGGCAGGTTGTATCAGTGGTGACAGGTGTTTAATGTTAAAACATATGTACAGATTTGTGCCCCAGCCCCTATAACTAAACTGTGCCCTGCACGTGTGCCAACTTAACTGATGTCTACTCTTTTAGCCTTACCAGGCCATAACGCTATGTCTAGGTGGATCCCCAGGCGGTACATCAGGTCTGGGGGTGGCCTGCTGTGATTCCCACCCTGTGACCTGGGTCCCCTTTGACGGCCGTCTTAGTGGGCAACCTGGCCTAGATGGGCTGCTACTCAGGTGTCCCAGGTGATGCCTCCCTGTTCGGCCACTGCCTGCGCAGAATGCCCCAGGCCTTGGACATGCTGATCTGTGGCCGAAACCCTCGCACCCACCAAGGCTCCACCGCGGACGTCACCCGTGCAGTGTTGGCCTGGGTGGCACGCGTGGCCACTTCCATCTCCTGTTCCTGCTCCTGCACACAGTTGGACTCCTCCACCTGTGCCTGCAGGCACTAGATGCTTGATGACAACCACTCATGTAGTCCCTGGTTCTACGACGGCATTCCCATGATTGATGGGACTGTCCGTTCCAGAAGTCCGAAACCCATCTGGCAGCTAGTCCCTGGGGTCGGCCTGCCCTCCGACCATCCGCCCCCTCGGGGGTTTCTACCTCCACCTGCTGTACAGGAACATGTGTATGTGGTGTGCACCAGATAGTGTCCCAGGAGCCTCTTCATGAAAGTGTCCAACCGAGGTGTCTCCGGGATGATGGAGGGTGTTAGAGACAGCTGTAAGGGAAATCTGTGTCATCCTCAGACTCGAGCTCCGGTGTGTCCTGGGTCTTGGGTCTATGGCTCGAATCCATGCTTGTGCCCTCATCGCTGGTCGGCACACGGGGTTCTGGCTGTGGCTGGGGACGGGGGCAGGGGTCATCAGAAGGACCTGCCCCATCACCAGCAAGTCAAGATGCATGATTAGACCGTGGGCCAGAGGGGGAAGGGGAGGGTATTGGGGAGGGGGTGGTGGGAGGGTGGTGTTGTGGGTGGGGGCGACACACATGTCACGGGGTACTGCAACTCAGCAATGTCTCACTTCCTCGCCTGATGCCATCCGCCACACCAGCGACTGCCCTTTCCTTGGGCCCGTCGTCTACACCCAGGGCCTACTGCTCTGCCACCTGCACGGTGAACAGTGATGGCTGTAAGCCTCCTTCCCAGGCCAGGGTACAGGCTCCCCCGCCTCTCCTCCATGGCAGCTAACAGGGTCACAAGCTCGGCCTCCGTAAAACAGGGCACCACTCTCGTCGCTGCCATCTTGTTGGCTGGGATGGTGCGTGTGGGGAGTAAAGTATGTGTGTATGCGGCTGCAGCTTGTCAGCCTCCTGAGTGTCAATCGTGAACCTGGCGAATCCCGCACCGTTTCTCATTGGAATCAATTGTGATCCACGTGGCGCAGGTGCTAGCCCCTCAAGTCATTGAATTAGCCCAGGTGTGACACCAGCGTTGCTGTCGTGGAACCTCACGAATCCTCCCCCGGCATCAACACTTAGGGCTGGATTCACAGCTGTTGGGATTCTCCATTGACAGCAGTGCGCACATGTCTAGGGATTTCCCGATAGCGTGGGACTTCCCACAATAGAAAATCCCATTGGCCGGCTGGCAGGCCAGGGAATCCAGCCTCCTGTCTCAGGAATGCAAAATTCCGCCGCATGTATCGAAGTAATGTCTTTCTCTGAAGTTCCCAATTTTGTGAGAGATCTAGGCCTCGGATAAGTTCAAATTTATCTGGAAGAGTGGATTTCTGGGGCGAAATTCTCCGTTATCGGCTCAAAGTCCGCCGATCGGCGCAAAAAACGGCGCAAATCCGACCTGCGTCACGCCGCAAAAATCGTCGCGAAGTCTCCGGCCCGAAATGGGCTAGCAGCGACGTGACGGGATCCGCGCTTGCTCACATGGCTCACGCCGTGCAGCGTCATACACACCGCACGCGTGACGGCTCATAAGGACGCGCTGCTCCCCCCCCACCCGACCGGAACACCCGACCGGAACACCCGACTGGATGGCTGGCCGCCGCTCAGCCCCGAGGTTCCAGTCACGGGATGTGGAGGCGCTCCTGGACGCAGTGGAGCAGAGGAGGGAGGCCCTGTATCCCGGGCACGGCCGCAGAGTTGCCCCACGCCACAGCCGGCGTCTGTGGAGGGAGGTGGCAGAGGCCGTCACCGCTGTGGCCCTGACACCACGGACAGGCACCCAGTGCCACAAGAAGGTGAACGACCTCGTCGGAGCAGGCAGGGTGAGCCTCCCCCCTGCCCGATATCCATATCCCCCACCCCCATATTCCCCCTCCCCCATATCCCCCCTCCCCCATATCCCCCCTCCCCATATCCCCATATCCCCCCTCCCCCTCCCCCATATCCCCCTCCCCATATCTCCCATATCCCCCGCTCCCCCATATCCCCCCTCCCCCATATCCCCCATATCCCCCCTCCCCCATATCACCCATATCCCCCCTCACCCATATCCCCCAAATCCCCCCTCCCCATATCCCCCATATCCCCCTTCCCCATATCCCCTATATCCCCCTCCCCCATATCCCCTCTCCCCATATCCCCCTCCCCATATCCCCCCTCCCCATATCCCCCTCGCCCATATCCCCCCATCCCCCATATCCCCCATTCCCCCCTCCCCCATATCCCCCCTCCCCCATATACCCCTCCCCATATCCCCCTCCCCTATCTCCCCCATATCCCCCTCCCCATATCCCCCTCCCCCATATCCCCCATATCCCCCCTCCCCCATATCCCCCATATCCCCCCTCCCCCATATTCCCCCTCCCCCATATCCCCCCTCCCCCATATCCCCCATATCCCCAAGTGAATCCAGCCCTAACCTTAACCTCTGCAATGCACGCGCAACCGATGGCGTGCATTCATATACCTGTCTAACACTGTTGCCTTTTACCCCTGCCACCACCGGCCCCCCTGCCACAGGAGAAACACGCACACAACACCAGGGAGCATGTGAGGACTGGAGGAGGACCCGCTGATGAAAGGCCACTGACCGAACACGAGGAAAGGGCCCTGGAACTGGCTGGCGAACCTGACGACCGGGAGGTTGCTGATGCAGAGGTCGGGGGCGTAGTAGCAAGTGAGCCACCGACAGCCCGTCCCCATATCCCCCCTCCCCTATATCCCCCTCCCCCGTATCACCTGATCACTGCCTGATGTCTAACCATGCATGCTTCATTGTGTATCGCAGGACCAAACGTCCAGGCACCCATCCCCGCAGATGCAGACCGCCCGCAGGATGCCCCTCGGAGGCCCCGTCGGGAGACGGAGAGACCCGGACCCTCTGGCATGCGACGCCCGCAGGATGCCCCTCGCACACTACAGGAGACGGAGAGACCCGGACCCTCCGGCATGCGACGCCCGCAGGATGTCCCTTGGAGACCACGGGAGACGGAGAGACCTGGAGCAACAGGGAGACGATGCCCCCGTCACGTGCGGGTGCGACGACGCAGGCGTGTGCCACCCAGCGACGAGAGGGGCAGCCACAGGCCCCCGTCACAGCTGAGCCAGGACACCACTACCCAGGGCACCACTACCCAGGACACCACTACCCAGGACACCCCTACCCAGGACACCGGTACAGCAGGTGGAGGTAGGAGCAGCAGAGGGGCCGGGCGGTCGGAGGGCAGCCCAGCCCAAGCGAACATCTGCCGCCCAGATGGATCCCGGGTTCCTGGAGTTACCACACCCACCCATAGATCCGATGCAACCACCGACCCGGAGACGAGCGAAGAGGGTGACGGGCGGCTTGCGGCGGCTGCAGTCGCAGGTGGAGGAGTCCACCCGCGTCCAGGAGGTGGGAGTGGTGCCGGTCATACGTGCCACCCAGGCCGACACCGCACGGGTGGCGTCCGCGGTGGAGGCAATGGGTGCGACGGTGTCAGACATGGAGAACGGTTTGCGAGGACTGGGGCTTTCCGTGCAGGTGGCTTCTGTGGCCCAGGACATGGCTGCCCTCTCACAGGAGGCCATGAGCCAGTGCCAGCGCCAGATGGCAGAGGCGCTCAACGCCATAGCCCAGTCTCAGCAGGCCATGACCCAGTCTCAGCAGGCCATGGCCCAGTCTCTGCAGGCCATGACCCAGTCTCAGCAGGCCATGGCCCAGTCTCTGCAGGCCATGACCCAGTCTCAGCAGGCCATAGCCCAGTCTCTGCAGGCCATGGCCCAGTCTCTGCAGGCCATGACCCAGTCTCAGCAGGCCATGGCCCAGTCTCTGCAGGCCATTGCTGAGGGCATCGGCGCCAGTGGCCATGTGCAAGCCGGCGTCGCACTGTCACAGACAGGGTTTGCCAATCCCCTGGGCTCCATGGCTGCAAACCTGCAGACCCCTGTCGATACCAGCACGGGCCTCCAGGACTGGCAGCGCCAGATGTCGGGGGGGCATCGGATAGCCAGTCCGTTCGCATCCCCCACCCAAGTAGAGGCCTGGGGGCCATCGGGCACCCCGAGGGAGGAGGAGGCTGTGGTCCGTCCCGGCTCCCCCTGTAGGGGAGGTCCCGGAACACCGCGACACCTCGGACTCCCCCCCTTCCGTCCCAGGTGCATCGGGTGGGCAACGGGCAGGACAGGCTGGCAGCTCGCCATCCCAGTCGCCCGGGCCGCAGCCTGGCCCATCTAGGCCAGGACGCCCCAGGAAATGGCCGCCAAAGGGATCCCATGTCAGAGGGCAGGAATCACAGGCGTCCACCTCCAGTTCTGCTGTACCGTCTGGGGAACCACGTAGACGTAGTCAAAGGGCCCGTAAGGCCAAACAATTAGACACTGAGTAAGTTGGCACGGGTGCAGGGCACAGATGAGCGCACGTGCATGAACTCCTTTGGTTATTAAAGTCAATGTTACACCTACAGAAGCTGCCTTTGTGCTCTGTCCAAAGCGTGCGGGGGTGTCATGTACGTTGAGCGCAATTGTGTGTGTGTGAGGGGTGGTCTTACCTCAGCCCCAGGTGAGTCTGCCCCCTTCCCCCTGGGCCGCCATCAACATCCCCCCCCGGGCAGAGGATGGGACCGTGCGCTGCAGTGTCACAGTCGCATGAAGGGATGGTCCGGGTGGATGGTGGTACTGTGGCCATGGGTCAGACATAGTCCAACGATGTGGAGCCAGGAGCTCATCGCAGGGCGGGTTGTCATCATCCTCCATGGCCTGCAATAGACACACGTCCACCCGCAACTGTGTGAGCCCGGCCATTGTGCCGCAGGTGGATCGGCAATGGGGGGGGTGGTGTGCATGCGGGTGGGGTGGGTGGGGTTGGGGAGGGGGGTGAGGGTGCTGGGTGGGTGGATGGGTGGGGGGGTGTGGGTGGTCGGCTGTTGCCATGGTGTGCGGTCTGTGGCCATACTACCCGATTCCCACGCCCATCTAGTCAGTGAAGCGGGCGGCTATCAGTCTGTCCCGTGCCCGCTGGCCCAGCCGGTAACGGTGGACAGCCACCCGCCTGTGTCTAGCCCATCCGCCCTGACCATTGCCCCCATCCCCCTCATCTGGGGAGGACTGCGCCTCTTCCTGCTGCTCCTCCACTCCGCCCTCCTCTGCCTGCGGCACATCGCCCCTCTGCTGGGCTATGTTGTGCAGGACGCAGCACACCACAATGATGCGGCCGACCCTATCTGACCGATACTGGAGGGCGCCCCCAGAGAGGTTCAGGCACCTGAAACGCATCTTCAGCGCGCCAAAGCACCTCTCTATCACTCCCCTTGTCGCTACATGGGCATCATTGTAGCGGTTCTCCGCCTCATTGCGTGGCCTCCGTATAGGCATCATCAGCCACGATCGCAATGGGTAGCCCCTGTCGCCCAGCAACCAGCCCCTCAGCTGGGGATGGTGTCCCTCGTACATGCCGGTGATGGATGACCACGACAACACGTATGAGTCGTGTACACTGCCCGGGTAACGGGCGCAGACGTGCAGGATCATCATGCGGTGGTCGCAGACCACCTGTATGTTCATCGAATAGGTCCCCTTCCTATTGGTGAACACGGCCCTGTTATCTGCAGGTGGCCGCACGGCGACGTGCATCCCATCAATCGCGCCCTGGACCATGGGGAACCCGGCCACGGCAGAGAAGCCCACGGCCCGGGCATCTTGGCTGGCCCGGTCCACAGGGAGGCGGATGTAGTGGTGTGCCATGGCATATAGGGCGTCTGTCACTGCCCGGATGCACCGGTGCACTGATGTCTGCGATATGCCGGACAGGTCCCCACTCGGTGCCTGGAATGACCCCGTTGCATAAAGGTTGAGGGCCACCGTAACCTTGACGGACACGGGGAGAGGGTGTCCCCCGCCAGTGCCACGCGGTGACAGGTGTGCCAGCAGGTGGCAGATGTGTGCCACGGTTTCCCGCCTCATCCGGAGTCTCCTCCTGCATTCCCGGTCCGTGAGGTCCTGGTATGACTGCCGGGGCCGGTACGCACGGGGCGCCCTCGGGTGCCTCCGTTGCCGTGGGGCCGTGACGTCCTCCTCCCCCTCCTCGTCCTGTCAGTCAGGTGTCCCTCCAGCCTGGGCGGCTGCTGCCTGCCCCTCTGCGGCAGCCTGCGCCGCCTCTCTGGCACGCTCCTCCTCCTCCTCCTCATCCAGGGCAACATAGATATTAGCGGCTGCCGCCACGGCGGCCAACATCACTGGATGATCGGAAAACATGACGGCCTGGTGGCGGGGGGGGGGGGGAACGACGACATGTCATCATTGCCCATACCCCCTCCTTCCCCCAGCCAGGTGGCATGGACCGCATGGGTCCAACTGTTGGAGGCTGGCACCAGGCCAGGTGGACCAACTCACTTGCCTTCGCACCCCCGCTCCCCGGCACGGGCCCCCCATCCTCCTCCCCGGCACGGACCCAATCCTCCTCCCCGGCACGCCCCCCCCCCATCCTCCTCCCCGGCACGGCACCCCACCCCCCATCCCCCTCCCCGGCATGGACCCCATCCTCCTCCCCAGCACGGCCCCCCATTCCCCTCCCCGGCACGGACCCCATCCTCCTCCCCGGCACGGCCCCCCCCATCCTCCTCCCCGGCACGTCCCCCCCCATCACCCTCCCCGGCACGGCCTCCCCCCCCCATCCCCCTGCCAGGCACGGACCCCATACTCCTCCCTGGCACGGCCCCCCCCACGCCCCCATCTCCCTCCCCGGCACGGCCCCCCATCCTCCTCCCCGGCACGGCCCCCCCATCCTCCTCCCGGCACGGCCCCCCCCCCATCCCCCTCCCCGGCACGGACCCCATCCTCCTCCCCGGCACGGCCCCTCCCCCCCATCCCCCTCCCCGGCACGGACCCCATCCTCCTCCCCGGCACGGCCCCCCCCCATCCCCCTCCCCGGCACGGACCCCATCCTCCTCCCCGGCACGGACCCCCCCCATCCTCCTCCCCGGCACGGGCCCCCCATCCTCCTCCCCGGCACGGGCCCCCCATCCTCCTCCCCGGCACGGGCCCCCATCCTCCTCCCCGGCACGGGCCCCCCATCCTCCTCCCCGGCACGGGCCCCCCATGCTCCTCCCTGGCACGGGCCCCCCATCCTCCTCCCCGGCACGGGCCTCCCATCCTCCTCCCCGGCACGGGCCCCCCATCCTCCTCCCCGGCACGGGCCCCCCATCCTCCTCCCCGGCACGGGCCCCCCATCCTCCTCCCCGGCACGGGCCCCCATGCTCCTCCCCGGCACGGGCCTCCCATCCTCCTCCCCGGCACGGGCCCCCCATCCTCCTCCCCAGCACGGGCCCCCCATCCTCCTCCCCGGCACGGGCCCCCCATGCTCCTCCCCGGCACGGGTCTCCCATCCTCCTCCCCGGCACGGGCCCCCCATCCTCCTCCCCGGCATGGGCCCCCCATGCTCCTCCCCGGCACGGGTCTCCCATCCTCCTCCCCGGCACGGACCCCCCATTCTCCTCCCCGGCACAGACCCCCCATCCCCCACCCCGGCACTGACCCCCCCTCCCGGCACTCCCCCGGAGCCCAGCCCACTCTAACCACCCCCCCGCCACACACACACACACACACAACCCTAGACACACCTCTCCCAACACATTCAGACTGCGGCCACGCCATCGCCTGCCCAGCGGCCAACCCCCCAGGCCGCCACCCACCTCCACGCTGGTCGGCGTGAACCTGGAGCACAGGTTGACGCCAATTAAAAGGAGGTTTGATTTACGTCGACGTGACCCGTCATCACGTCGACGGGACTTCGGCCCATCCGGACAGGAGAATATCGGCAAGCCCAAAATCGGCTGCCTTGCGCCCACCCGTGCCATTCTCCGACGTCTGAGGCGCCATTAACGCCCCGCCGACTTTTCTCCCTTCGGAGACTTCGGCAACCGGCGGGGGCGGGATTCACGGCGGCCAACGGCCATTCTCCAACCCGCTGGGGGGTTGGAGAATGACGCCCCTGGTTCCTAAGGCAGTCATTTAAACGGCAATTTCTCACCATTAACCCTTTTCCAGGACTTGTGCTGTCCAGGAATTTTAATTTTTTAGCGCTGAACACTCTGGGTTTTGAAATTGGACTTTGACGGGATTCAGTGGTGTCTCTGGCTGAAGTAAGGAATTTAATTTCTGCCTTTAGCTTACAAGCCTTTCTTGGAGCACTTCTCTGGCGATTTCCTTCTGCGCCTTTGCTTCTTGAGCTTTTCTTCCGGTCAGAATGCTTCTTTGATTTTTTTCCTTCAATTTTCCAAAATTTGCATTTCCTTCTGCAGTCTGTGCGAGGTTTTGAGTTCTCCCATTTGCTGCCACCATGTTGTAAGGTGTTGGATTTAGTTCAGTCGGGCTTATTAAAGTATTCATAATCCTAGGAGTTCAAAAGTAAGTGTTTAATAGAGTCCATGCTTGCTTCCACACATAACTCTGTCCAACACTGCACTGACTGGTGTAGGTTGTAGTCTAAGGGACTCACACATATAGGGCGGGATTCTCCTACCCCCCCGCCGCGTCGCAGAATCGCCGGGGGGGGGGCGACGTGAATCCCGCCCCGCCGCTCTGTCGGCGGTTGCCGAATTTTCCGGCGCTGGTTTTTTGGCGGGGGTGGGGTCGCGTTGCGCCGGTCGGGGGCGGTTGGCAGTGGCCCCCCCCGGCGATTCTCCGGTCCCCGATGGGCTGAGCGGCCGCCTGTTTTTGGCCAGTCCCGCCGGCGTGGATTAGACCAGGTCCGTACCGGCAGACCTGGCTCTGAGGGCAGCCTGCGGAGTCCTCGGGGGAGGCACGGGAGGATCCGGCCCCCGTGGCCTGGCCCGCGATCAGGGCCCACCGATCTGCGGGTGGGCCTGTACCGCAGGGGCACTCTTTCCCTCTGCGCCAGCCTGTGTAAAGCTCCACCATGGCCGACGCGGAGAGGAAACCCCCTGCGCATGCGCAGGAATCACGGCAGCGGTTCTGGGAAAACGCTGGCGCTCCTGCGCATGCGCCAACCCGTGCCAGCGGAGGCCTTTCGGCACCGGTTGGCACGGTGCCAACCACTCCAGCGCCGGCCTAGCCATTGAAGGTGTGGAGGATTATCCCGGCCATAGCACTTATGTGGGATTGAATATAGCACTGCCCACAATGGTGTAAGAGAGCACATGACCTGCACCAAGTATCAGTGTGGTGTTGGCCAAAGCTTCATGCAGACCCAAGCATGGAGACAGCACCGAGCTTCTACCCTTTAATGTGTTACGACACCCTGGGCTAGTGCATGATCAATCCCAGCTCCACTTGAACCAGAGTTACAATACAAGTGAATTAACCAATAATTCTTAGAAAAGTACCCAAAGTCTTTGGCCCTTGGCTGCCCAATAATTCACCAGGTTTGTAAATATAAACGCAATTACTGTTTATTTCTAACAAAAACTATCATGAAATATGCAGCAAATACAACTGGTTAACTATTCTCTAATATCTAATTCCTCATGTTAACTTGCTTCTACCCCCGATACACACACACACACACACACACACACACAAGACAGACAGAGACGGGGGGAGGAGAGGGGGTAAAAACATCGTAATTAAAATGGAAAAAGAGTCTTTATTTCCAGCATCTTACTCCTCTTCAAACTTTTCAGTTCATGGTCTTTTTATAGATTCATTCAGGGACGGGATTCTCCGTGAATCGATGGCCCGAACCCAGCGCCAAAAACGGCGCAAATCACTCCGGCGTCGGGCCGACGGAAACATCGCGAATTCTCCGGCCGGGAATGGGCTAGTAGTGGTGTGACGCCATTCGCGACAGCAACACCTGTCACGAACGCGCGCGCCGTCAGTGACGCCGCGCGGCGTCACTGCACAAAAGACACCACCCCCCAGAGACCCGGCAAAATGGCCGCCAGCCGCGCAGCACCAAGTGAGACCCCCCACTGCCTGTCCCCCTTCCCCATCCCCCTTATCCCCCTTCCCCATATCCCCCTACCCCATATCCCCCTACCCCATCTCCCCTTCCCAAATATCCCCCAACACCCATATCTTCCCTTACCCCATAACCCCCTTCCCCCATATCCCCGTCCCCATATCCCCCTTCCCCCATATTCCTGTTCCCCAATATCCCCCTTCCCCATATGCCCCTTCCCCATATGCCCCCTTCCCCCATATCCCCTTCCCCATATCCCCCATCCCCCCTTCCCCATATCCCCCCTTCCCCCATATCCCCCTCTTCCTCCATATCCCCCCTTCTCCCATAACCCCCCTTCCCCCATAACCCCATCCCCATATACCCCTTCCCCTATCCCCCTTCCCCCATATCTCCCTTCCCCCATATCCCCCCTCCCCCATATCCCCCCTCCCCCATATCCTGCCTCACACCATATCCCCCTTCCCGCCATATCCCTCTCCCCCATATCTTCCTCCCCCTCACCCATATCCCCCTCCCCATATCCCCCCTTCCCCATATGCCCCATATCCCCCTTCCCCATAACTCCCTTCCCCAAATACCCTTCCCTCATAACCCCTTCCCCCATATCCCCATGTCCCCCCTTCCCCCATATCTCCCCTCCCTCCATATCCCCCCTTGCCCCATATCCCCCCTTCCCCCATATCCCTCTCCCCCCATATCCCCCCTTCCCCCATAACCCCCTTCCCCCATATCCCCCTCCCTCCATATCCACTGTTCCTCAATATCCCCTCTTCCCCCATATCCCCCTCCCACCATATCCCCCTCCCCCAGATCCCCAGATCCCCTTCCCCCATATTCCCTTCCTCATATCCCCCTTCCCCCAATCCCCCCTTCCCCCATATCCCCCTTCCTCCATATCCACTGTTCCTCCATATCCCCTCTTCCCCCATATCCCCCTCCCACCATATCCCCCCTCCCCCAGATCCCCAGATCCCCTTCCCCCATATTCCCTTCACCCATATCCCCCCTTCCCTCATATCCACTTCCCTCATATCCCCCCTTTGCCCATATCCCCCCTCCCTATATCCCCCTCCCCCATATCCCCTTCCCCCATATCCCCCCGCCCCATTTCCCCCCTCCCCCCATTTTCCCCCTTCCCCATTTCCCCCTTCCCCCTATTTCCCCATATTCCCCTCCCCCATATCCACCCTCCCCCATATCCCCCCTCCCGCCATATCCCTCTCCCCCCATATCCCCCTCCCCATATCCCCCTCCCCCCATATCTCCTCTTCCCCCATATCCTCCATATGGGGAAAGGGGGGTACGCGGGGAGGGGAGATGTGGGGGGAGGGGGGATATGGGGGACAGACCTAGCCCATCAGACATACAACGCCCCCAGGACGTTCCAGGGCGGCCACGAGCCAGGGACAGACCCGGAGCACCAGGCGGACGCCACCCACATCTAGTGAGAGTGCGGCGACGCCGGCGGGCCAGTCCCAACGATGAGGAGCAGCCACAGCAACAGGCCCCCGCCACAGCCGACCCAAGACACTGACGCACAGGACCCTGACGCACAGGACCCTAGCACACAGGACCTTAATACACAGGACACTGACGCCCACAACACTGACGCCCACAACACTGACGCCCACAACACTGACGCCCACAACACTGACGCACAGGACCCTGACGCCCACAACACTGACGCCCACAACACTGACGCCCACAACACTGACGCCCACAACACTGACGCACAGGACCCTGACCCACAGGACACCGACACACAGGACCCTGACGCACAGGACACTGATGCACAGGACACCGACACACAGGACCCTGACGCACAGGACACCGACACACAGGACACTGACGCACAGGACCCTGACGCACAGGACCCTGACGCACAGGACCCTGACGCACAGGACACTGACACACAGGACCCTGACCCACAGGACACCGACACACAGGACCCTGACGCACAGGACACTGACGCACAGGACACCGACACACAGGACCCTGACGCACAGGACCCTGACGCACAGGACCCTGACGCACAGGACACTGACGCACAGGACCCTGACGCACAGGACACTGACGCACAGGACCCTGACGCACAGGACACTGACACACAGGACTCTGACGCACAGGACCCTGACGCCCACAACACTGACGCCCACAACACTGACGCCCACAACACTGACGCACAGGACCCTGACCCACAGGACACCGACACACAGGACCCTGACGCACAGGACACTGACGCACAGGACACTGACGCACAGGACACTGACGCACAGGACACCGACACACAGGACCCTGACGCACAGGACACTGACGCACAGGACACCGACACACAGGACACTGACGCACAGGACCCTGACGCACAGGACACCGACACACAGGACCCTGACGCACAGGACCCTGACGCACAGGACACTGACGCACAGGACCCTGACGCACAGGACACTGACGCACAGGACCCTGACGCACAGGACCCTAACACACTGGACCCTGACGCACAGGACACCGACACACAGGACACTGACGCACAGGACACTGACGCACAGGACCCTGACGCACAGGACCCTGACGCACAGGACACTGACGCACAGGACCCTGACGCACAGGACCCTGACGCACAGGACACCGATACACAGGACACTGACGCACAGGACCCTGACGCACAGGACCCTGACGCACAGGACACTGACGCACAGGACACTGACGCACAGGACCCTGACGCACAGGACACCGACGCACAGGACCCTGACGCACAGGACACTGACGCACAGGACCCTGACGCACAGGACACCGACACACAGGACCCTAACACACTGGACCCTGACGCACAGGACCCTGACGCACAGGACACCGACACACAGGACCCTAACACACTGGACCCTGACGCACAGGACACCGACACACAGGACCCTGACGCACAGGACCCTGACGCACAGGACACTGACGCACAGGACCCTGACGCACAGGACCCTGATGCACAGGACACCGACACACAGGACACTAACACACTGGACCCTGACGCACAGGACACCGACACACAGGACCCTAACACACAGGACCCCAACACACAGGAAACCGACACACAGGACCCTGACGCACAGGACCCTGACGCATAGGACCCTGACGCACAGGACCCTGACGCATAGGACCCTGACGCACAGGACCCTGACGCACAGGACACCGACACACAGGACCCTAACACACAGGACCCTAACACACAGGACCCCAACACACAGGACCCCAACACACAGGACACCGACACCCAGGACACTGACGCACACGACACCCACACACTGGGGACGGATGGACAGGAATCACCACTCTAGGGGACCCCGGACTTCGGGTCGGATGAGGAGCACGCCATTATGCCACTGCTATCTTCTACACCCTCCACCATCTCAGAGACACTCACCTCGGTCAGGCACTTTAGCGATGAGGCATCTGGGACACGAACTGGTGCGCAAAGCACAGCCGTCCCGGTACAGCAGGTGGAGGCAGGAGCAGCCGAGGGGCCGGGCGGTAGGAGGGCAGCCCAGCGCAGGCAACCATCTGCAGCCCAGGTGGGTCCCGGGTTCCTGGAGCTAACACACCCACCCATAGACCCAATGCAGTCACGGACCAAGGGACGACCGAAGGGGGTGACGGACGGCTTGCGGCAGCTGTAGACGCAGGTGGAGGTGTCCACCCGCGTGCAGGAGCAGGTAGTGATGCCGGTCATGCGTGCCACCCAGGCTGACACCGAGTGGGTGGCATCCGCGGTGGAGGCAATGGGTGCGACGGTATCAGATATGGGTCGCAGTATGCAAGATGTGGGGCTTTCCGTGCAGGCGGTGTCCGTGGCCCAGGATATGGCTGCCCTCTCACAGGAAACCATGAGACAGAGCCAGCAGCAGATCGCAGAGGCGCTCAACGCCGTGGCCCAGTCTCAGCAGGCAATGGCCCAGTCTCAGCAGGCAATGGTCCAGTCTCTGCAGGCCATCGCTGAGGGCATCAGCGCCATTGCCCAGGTGCTGGCCGGCGTCGCCCAGACACAGACAGGGATAGCCAACTCCCTGAGCTCCATGGCTGCAAACTTGCAGACCCTTGTTGACACCAGGGCGGGCCTCCAGGACTGGCAGCGCCAGATGTCGGGGGGGCGTCGGGTGCTTGGTCCGTTTGCATCCCCAACCCATGTAGAGGCCCGGGGTCCATCGGGCACCCTGAGGGAGGAGGAGGTGCTGGGGCCTTTCCGGGTCCCCCTGTAGGGGAGGTCCCAGAACACCGCAATACCTCAGACTCCCCCCCACTTCCATCCCAGGTGCATCTGGGGGGCAATGGGCAGGACAGGCTGACAGCTCACCATCCCAGTCGCCCGAACCGCAGCCTGGCCCATCTAGGGCGGGCCGCCCCAGGAAACGGCCCGCAAAAGGGTCCCGAGGCACAGGGCAGGAATCACAGGAGTCCACCTCCAGTTCTGCTGTACCGTCTGGGGAACCACCTAGACGTAGTCATAGGGCCCGTAAGGCCAAACAATTAGACACTGAGTGAGTTGGCATGGGTGCAGGGCACAGATTAGTTCTGGGGCTAGGGCACGTGTATGAACAATTTGTTATTAAAATCACTTTCACACCTACAGAAGCTGCCTTTGTGCTCTGTCCGAGTCGTGCGGGGGTGGGTGTGAGGTGAGCGCCAGTGGGTGTGTGAGGGGTGACAGAGTGTCGGCCTCAGGTGAGTGTGCCCCCCCCCTCCCCCCGAGTCGCCCTCGCCATCCCCCCGGGCAGACGACGGGACCGTGCGCTGCAGTGTCACGTCCGAATGCAGGGACGGTCCGGGTAGAGGGTGGTACTGTGGCCATAGGGCAGACATTATCTAACGGTGAAGAGCCCGGAGCTCATCGCAGAGCGGGTCATCATCATCCTCCATGGCCTGCAATAGACACGCTCCCACCGGCGACCGTATGAGCCCGGCCCGTTGTGCCGCAGGTGGGTGTGCAATGGAGGGGTGGTGTACATGCGGGTGGGCGGTTGGTGTTGGGTGGGCGGGGTGAGGGTGGTTGGTATTGGGTGGGTGGGGTGAGGGTGGTTGGTGTTGGGTGGGTTGGGTGAGGGTGGTAGGCTGTTGTCGTGGTGTGCAGTCTGTGCCCATACTCGGCGATTCCCACGCCCCCCTAGTCCGTGAATCGGGCGGCTATCAGCCTGTCCTGTGCCTGCTGGCCTAGCCGGTAACGGTGGGCAGCCTCCCGCCCACGTCCACCCCATCTGTCCTGACCATTGCCCTCATCCTCCACATCTGGGAGGACTGCGCCTCTTCCTGCTGCTCCTCCCCTTCCCCCTCCTCTGCCTGCAGCACATCGCCCCTCTGCTGGGCTGTGTTGTGCAGGACGCAGCACACCACAACGATGTGGCCAATCCTATCTGGCGGGTAGTGGAGGGCGCCCCCAGAGCGGTCCAGGCACCTGAAGCGCATCTTTAGCAGCCGAAAGCACCTCTCTATCACACCCCTGGTCGCTGCATGGGCATTGTTGTAGCGGGTCTCCGCGTCAGTCTGTGGCCTCTGTCTAGGCGTCATCAGCCTCAACCGTAAAGGGTAACCCCTGTCGCCCAGCAACCAGCCCCTCAGCCGGTGGGAGGGACGTCCCTCGAACATGGTGGGGATGAAAGATTGCGCCAATATGAATGAGTCAAGTACACTGCCCGAGTACCGGGCGCAGACGTGCAGGATCCTCATGCGGTGGTCACAGACACCTGCACGTTCATGGAATAGGTCCCCTTCCTATTCATGAACACGGCCCTGTTATCCGCAGGTGGCCGCACGGGACGTGCATCCCATCGATCGCCCCCTGGACTATGGGCATCCTGGACACCGCAGCGAAACCCGTTGCCCGGGCATCCTGGCTGGCCCGGTGCACAGGGAACTGGATGTAGCGGTCCACAATGGCATATAGGGCGTCTGTCACAGCCCGGATGCACCGGTGCACCGATGCCTGTGAGATGCCGGTCAGGTCCCCATTCGGCGCCTGGAATGACCCCATGGCATAGAAGCTCAGGGCCACCATAACCTTGACAGCCACGGGGAGACTGTGACCTCCCCCAGTGACACGCGGTGCCAGGTGTGCCATCAGGTGGCAGATGTGTGCCACGGTTTCCCGGCTCATCCGGAGTCTCCTCCTGCATGCCCGGTCCATGAGGTCCTGGTACTACGAGCGTGGCCGGTACACACGGGGCCTCATCGGGTGTCTCCATCGTCGTGGCACCACCTCCACCTCCTGCTCGTCCTGTTGTGCGGGCGGCCCTCCAGCCTGGGCGGCTGCCACCTGCCTCCCTGCGGCACGCGACTCTGCGGCAGCCTCCGCCGCCTCCCTGGCACGCTCCTGCTCCGGCTCCCGCCACGGTGGCCAACATCGCTGGGTGATGACCAAACACAACGGCCTGCAGGGGGTGGGGGGGGAGGATAGACGACATGTCACCACTGCCCATATTCCCCCCACCACCACCCCCCGCAGCCAGGTGCCATGGGCTGCATGGTCGCGACTGTTGCCAGCTGGCACATGGCCAGGCGGACACCCCCCCACTCCCCGGCACGCACCCTCCCCAACACCCCCTCCCCTCTCCTCCCCGGCACGCACCCTCCCCAACCCCCTCTCCCTTCTCCTCCCTGGAACGCATTCTCTCCATGACTCGCCCTCCCCGGCCCCCCCACTCTCCTCCCCGGCACGCATCCTCTCCATCACTCGCCCTCCCCTCTCCTCCCCGGCTGCACCATCCCCAACACCCTCCCTTCTTCTCCCAGACACGCACCCTCCCCAAACCCCCCCCCTCACCCCTCCTCCCCGGCTAGCACCCTCTCCATCACTCGCCCTCCCCGGCCACCCCCCCCCGTCCTCCCTGGCACGCACCCTCCCCAAACCCCCCCCCTCTCCTCCCCGGCTAGCACCCTCTCCATCACTCGCCCTCCCCAAACCCCCCCCCTCTCCTCCCCGGCTAGCATCCTCTCCATCACCCCCCCAACCCTCCCCCTCCCCACCAGCCCTTCCCCCCAGCCACCCCCCCCCCCCGGCACGCACACTCCAACGGCTCCTGCGACCCCCCCCCCCACCACCTGCGGCCGTGCCGTCACTTCTCCGGCGGCCGCCCCACGCCGACCCCTACCTCCGCGCTGGCCGGCGTCAACCAGCACGACTGGTTGACGCCGTTAAATAGGTGGTTTGATTTACCACGGGTCACGCCGGCAGGACTTCGGCCCATCCGGCCCGGAGAATTGGGGCGGCCCAGGGGCCTGTTGTGTCGCGCCGGTCCTCGACATTCTCCGAGGCGCGCGGCGCGATTCACGACAACGGGGGGTCGGAGAATCCCGCCCCTAATCTCAGAAATGGAGAATCCCACCCATGAGGCTATCTGATATGAGCTATTACAAATATTTCAGTGACTAATTCAGACTCATATCTGCTGCTTGGGATGGTCTGGAGCTAACATTATCACAGCTTCCACCTCGTAGTCCTAATGGAGTACTAAAAATATTTCAGTCCTTTTAGAGTCACTTATAGTTTCTATATTACAAGGCACACAACTCATAGTTTTACCACACGCCTCATGTTTGCATTCTTTTGGACTCTGAAGCCAGAGGTTGGGGACCATACTGCGCACATTTGTGTTTCATTGAAAAACATTTCCTGCTCTTTATTTGACTATCAATTTATTTGGTCTGATGCATTTGTTTTACGGGGAATATGTTTTCTCAGTTTGGGTACCAGCATGTGATCCGATATCTGAATTTACATATCTAATGCGTTGAAGTAATTTCTTAGTCAGATCTGTAGTAATGAGGGGAATGTGGAGAATGGGCCTGCAGTCTCGTTGGAGAAATGGGTATGAAAGTTCAGTTACTTTGCTGCAGAGGAATTGGTCGTTCTGCTCAATACAGATTTAATACAGAAGCAATTGAGACCAAAGAGGCAGCTTTGTAAAAAAAACCGTGGTGAGAAAACCATCTGCTCCCCTGAGCTAATGGACCCCTGCACATCCATACTTATTTAAATTTTTATATATTTATACATTTATTTGTACAATATTTATGAAGTCGGATGGACCCTACCAGGATGCCAGGTGGGCCCTACCAAGTGATGGGGTCTTAGTGGGGGTATGGCCATGAAAGGGGGCAGCTTTGAGGGGGGGGACATGAAGTAGGGGCAATGAAGGGATGCCATCATTACCAAAAGCGAGTTTCACTTGTGGTTTTAAAAATTGTGAAACAGGTGGGGTGACGGCTGAGGGAGAGAGAGGGGGTACAAAAAGTATCCAACATTGCTATAATACGCTGACAGTTGTGCCACTGGCTGAGAAGCTTCTGCCAGGGTTAGGGGGCGTAGCGGGGGATGGCCAGGAGGTGGCTGCGGGGTTGGGGTGGATGGGCACGGAGCACCATTGCTACTCCCTGCAAGACAGCCACGTAGCTGCGCATGTCACTCACTGCCCACTATGAACTTAGTGCCATGGGTGGTATGGGTATCCCCCCAGGCCACCTTCCTAGGCCCCAGCTGACCCATCGGCATGATGGGCATGCTCCAGCGCAACCAGTGCCATTTTGTTGGCGAGGATGAGTGTGTGTGGGGACTAGATGTCAATCCCGGCCCCGGCAAATCGGACACCATTTTTCATTGGAATCGCATGTGTACCAGGTGGCGCCATGCTAGCAGGTTAACGGTTCCAGAATTGCTCCGGGACCAGTGCTAATTTTGCTGTCGTAGAAGTCCACCGATTCTGTCCCGGCGTCAAACCTTGAGGTGCGATTCTCCAGAAAGGTTTCTAAGTGTGGTAATGAGCGAGAACTGCCGCGAGCTCCCCGGCACTCGGCCCAGCGAGGCCGACAATGCTATTCAACTTTAATTGGTCCATTTAACGAGGCCCCTCGGATTCTCACCGCAAATTAAGGCTCGCCTGCCGATCCGCCAGCACCGCGCTTGCCAGCCCACCGCTAACTAGGTCGAGCAGCACTTATTCAGCCAACCACAGTCAGCTCGCAACAATGGCACCCAGGAGACCGGCCCCAAGATTCTGGGATGCAGATCTGGAGAGGCTCCTAGATGTAGTGGAAGCCAGGAGAGATGTCCTGTTCCCCTGAGGGTCTCGGAGGGTCAACCACAGAGCAGCCAGGGCTGCCAGGGACGAGATGGCGGTAGCTGTGAGCTTGGGGAGTGTGACTAGGAAGATTAGCCTCCAGTGCCGAAAAAAGGTCAATGACCAACGTCGGGCAGTATGAGTGAGGAGACATCAACACACCCCTCCCCCCACCGAGTCCTTACTGCCCCCATGCGAGAATCCATCCCCCAGCTCTCCATGTGACTCCCAACCCTCCCTCCAGCCCCCCTTCCGCACCTCCAACCCTCCCTTCACCCTCCCGCCTTCAACCCCCTAACTCTTCCTACCCCTCCCTCTCATTTCAACCCCCCAACCCTCCTTTCACACACACCCTCCCACCACTATGGACCGCACGTGTGGCTACGGTGCCCTCTCTGTGTCTCCTCAGGAAAAGCTCTCCCACCATCATCAGGATAGGGCCCAGGCTGGCGGTGGGGTGCCAGACTTACGAATCGTCCCCTGGAATGGGCCCTGGAGGTGACTGCTGCGGCCAAGGACAGGGCCATCACCCATACGGAGGTTGGCAGAAGCCGCAGAGGTGAGGAACCAATGGGCTCCACCCGGAGGACCTGTCAAACGTGAGTTGTTATTGCCTTACTGACTGACCCATTCCTCCCATTGACCACATGTCCATTCTCCTGCTGGTCCTCCAGCCAACGGTGCCAGCCCATCCTGGGTGGCCCCTTCTCCAATCTCCCAGGAGACCGCCTCGGATGGGAGCTCCAAGGATGCCATGGTCGACATGTCACAGCTGTCATCCCCACCCTCCACCAGTGCAGATGCACGCATCTCAGTGGGAAATGTTAGTGTCAGGCTTCTGGGGCATAATCGGGTGAGCACCACACAACTGCTGATGATGCACATCAGGTGGAGACAGGAATCCCCAGGCGAGACAACAGTCGGAGGCTTCTTGGATCCCAGGGCCCAGCTAGGCCCCAGCCTGATGCTGAGCCTATGGAAAAGGTATTCCGGAGCTGATGGAGATGATAAGGAGCATTCAGGACATTCAGAGGGAGATGTCAGTGACACTCCAGCAGCTCTACGGCCAATTGGAGGTGTCCCAGAGGCTATGAGCACAGGAGATGTCACCAGCAACGCGTGGCACCGAGGCATACACTGCTGGGCGATTGCAGTGGAAAGCTTGGTGCACGACGCCGGCACCATTAGTGAAGGTGTCTAAGGCGTTGTGCAGTCGGTAATGGCCATGCTGAGGGTCTCGGCAGAGTGTCCGCCTCGCTGGGGGATGTTACCCAGTATCAGGCTGACCTTGATGAGGTTCTTTTCAAAATGAGTACTAATCGGCACCAGCATGACTACTTGCTGTGGAGGCCGATGAAAGATGGGAGGCCGTTGCATATGGGTTGGCTCCCGTTAATTGTATGGAAATAGGACTTAAGTGGTGATAATTGGTTTCTCATCATGCCAAGGCAAGATCCTGATTTCGCCGAGGGAAGCGGGCCGGTTGCTTGGCAAACTGTTTGGCGCCTGGCAGGGTTCTCGTTTTCAGCCTCTCCCACTATTCATGAGCCTCGTTTCACTTGAGCGAAAGCACAACGAGGCCAGAGAATCGCGTCCAATGTCTCTGAAACAGAGAACCCCGCCCCTTAAGTTTCATATACACTTAAAAACAGAAATGGCATTTGCTGATCTTAAAATGTGAACAGTTAAACTATTTCTGTCAAATTTTTCTCTACTGCACTATAGTGAAAAACACCAACTATCCTGTAGAAAAGTAGTTATTGAAAATCTGTGGGGTCTCTGGTGGGAGTCTAACAGAACCGACCACAAGAATGCAAGGATGTGGTTGCCCAGGAATCCATCATTTTTGAATTTCCTAGGTGGAAAATTGCCTGATTTGCTTCCTTGCTGAAAGCATCTCAGCATGTAATCTGTGAGACTGATACATTGCAGCCTCTGGTGCTGATTTATTCATTGGTGGCAAAACACCC
This sequence comes from Scyliorhinus torazame, assembly GCF_047496885.1. Classification (NCBI taxonomy): domain Eukaryota; kingdom Metazoa; phylum Chordata; class Chondrichthyes; order Carcharhiniformes; family Scyliorhinidae; genus Scyliorhinus; species Scyliorhinus torazame. The sequence continues at coordinate 145,521,684 of NC_092712.1, read as the reverse complement.
TACCCTCTCTCTGTATCTTAAAACAGATGAACTTGGCTTGTTTACAATTGGATCTGCTGCCTAATTGTAAGAAATTGGGGTCTTGAAGAAATAGATATTTTATGCATAATATAGGATTTGCCGAACAGTCTTGATTCTCTCTCTGGGAAGAGGATTTCTAAACACGTTTACCCCCAAACAATCTTAGTTCAGGCTGCCATGTTGACATTCCTAAACTGTTAGGATGACATCTTGTGCACCCCTTTATCCATGCAAGTGTTTAGAAAGGACCAGGATATGACCCTCAACATAATGTGCACTAAATAGCTGGCCTGGAGCAGGATGACAACAGGGAGGGTGGCAACAGTTTGGAAACCTGTATTGTATCCATTTGTCAGAATAGTTTGGATAGGTGATTGACACTAAGCAAGGAACCGGCTCCCAGAATTAAGAGTATATGCTCAGACACAGGGGTGATATACTGTCATGAGTTGTATACTGGTGAAGTGTCATGGTGAGGTTGCAGTGGTCGCTGGCAGCTGCCTCCTCCAGAATGGAAGATGAGATCAACACACTCTGTGCCAACCATTTGTCCACCGTCTGGGAACAGTAAATCACTCTCAACTCTCATGGGTCAAGTACTTTTTTCTGTCTAATTAGTTAATGCATCATATCTAAACTGTTGCTTCTCAGTAAACTTAATCGACTATCTTAAAATTACTTACGAATAGTTGACTGCCTATTTAGGAATCAGTGGCCCGAAACCTAACAAGTTTAAACTGAGAAAGAAAGAGGTAGTAGCAATGATTAATCCCAGTGAGCGGAAGAATACAGGTTCAGTTCTCCCACTCCATTCAGTCCTGATTTGAGCCTTGCTGCGTAGGGAAGCCAATAGCGGAGGTGAGGCATCACCTGGGAGGTAGGGAAGAGCACTGTTGTTGTCACTGAGTCGGGTATCCAACAGTGACTGAAACATAGGATTACAAATCCAAGGTCTGGCTCTTGGTCAAAGAGTAAATACCTTCAATTCTAAACTGAGAAAGAGGGGTTTACTGTGGTTACTAAAAGATGAATTACTTTCAGGGTTGCAGGTCCCTCGCAATCTTCTCCCATGATGGAAGTGTTTATTTATCTCCTAAATAAATGCATGATTGCCAAGCAAAACTCGCTCTTTGATGTGCGGGGTGAGCTGGAATACAAACAGATAATTCATACAAGTGGCATCAGGTAAATCACTTATTATTGTGATATCAAGCGTTTTGCAGGATGTGAACATATAACTGGTGTCATGATATCCATATTAACATATGGTGCAATCACACACACACACTGATGGACAGGTAGACAGACCAATCAACACACACAACATCCCAGCCAATCACCAGTGAGAGCACACGCACTATAAAACAGGGAACACCACAGTTCCCGCTCATTCTACCAGGAGATAGCTCAGAGCACAGAGCTCACAGCGTGCCACTGAGACATACACCATGTGCTGAGTGCCTCTCTAAGATAGTCCCAGGGCTGGGTCCACAGGGTAGCTGGTGAAGTACGAACCACAGCCAGAAGTTAACAGTTGTTATTGTACAGAATAATAAAACATCTACAACCATCTACAACCGTGTTGGTTCATTTGTGTATCGGAACACCCAACACGACAACTGTCCAAAGATGTGCAGGTTAGGTGGATTGGCCATGATAAATTGCCCTTAGTGTCCAAAATTGCCCTTCGTGTTGGGTGGAGGTGTTGACTTTGGGTAGGGTGCTCTTTCCAAGAGCCGTTGCAGACTCAGTGGGCCAAATGGCCTCCTTCTGCATTGTAAATTCAATGATAATCAATGAAACTGGGACTTACATTCTCAACAACTATTTCATCAATAGTATAAAAATGCATCTATAGACAGAAAGGGAGATTTGTCTTGTCCTTGATCTGTCCTGCAACATAATGTTGACATCAAGGTACCGTGCATTCCAATCTTAATGAATAAGCCGCAAATTAACTTGAGTATCTGAGTGATTGGCGACCACCAGATTTCAACAACAACAAACTATTTCTCAGAATAACTATGACCATACGCAGGTGCTAGGATGTGCTTCCGACTTCTACAGGTCCAGGATCAATTCTGCCTGTGGAAGTCTGGGATCCACATGCTACAGCCCAGTTGGCCGATCGGGTCACATGACCTTTTGAATCCTCGCCCCCTTAAAGGGACTCGCTACTACATTTCCCCCCCCCCCCCTGAAGTCCCTTACTACAACATACTAGTGAAGGGCTGGTTTAGCTCAGTGGGCTAGACAGCTGGTTTGTGATGCAGAACAAGGCCAGCAGTGCGGGTTCAATTCCGTACCATCTGAGAATTCTGAATTCTCTCTCTGTGTACCCAAACAGGTGCCGGAATTTGACGACTAGGGGCTTTCCATAGTAACTTAATTGCACTGTTACTGTAAGCCTACTTGTGACAATAAAGATTATTTATTTATTTATACTATAAAAAGTTCAACTATTTACAAGGCAAGGTCAATAATAAATATTTTTAACACAGTTCATTATAAACTCAGTTTATCTGGGGACTTCTTCACCCTCTTGGAGCTCAACAGGTTGTATTTCAAACAGTCGAGGTGCACTCGGTTGGATTCTCTGAAACCTGACTTTCTTTGTGCAAGAGTGCAGCAATGCTTCTTCTTCAGTTCCCACTGAACAGTAATTGCCCTTCTTCAGGCTGACTCACCTCCTCAGTTCCTTGATTAACAGCCACAACACTGGCAGGTTCAATCAGAGCAGACTACCCGACTGGTTCTCGAAGTGATTCCCGTCTCCTCAAATGATCCACATGTATTTTTGGGGATTTTGTCCTGTACTACCACCACCTCATATGATACCGGACCAGTTCTGGCCATCACAACACTTGGGAGCCAACTCGGTCCCCTTCCAAAATGTTTTGACAAACACTGAATTATCTACTTCGAATGTCCTCTCAGCTCTTGATGCATTGTGATTCGTCTTCTGAACACATTGCCTCGACTGCACCCGCCCTGCAAAACCTGGAACAGCAGTTTCAACCTTGTTCTTAACCGATGACCCAGTGGCCATAGAATAGAATCATAGAATCTCGACAGTGCAGAAGGAGACCATTCGGCCCATCGAGTCTGCACCGGCCCTCTGAAAGAGCACCCTACCACACCCAATTTTGCACCCTATCCCCTAACCCCACCTAGGGGCAATTTAACATAGCCAATCAACCTAACCTGCACATCTTTGGACTGTGGGAGGAAACCGGAGCACCCGAAGGAAACCCACGCAGACACGGGAAGAATGTTCAAACTCCATACAGTCACCCGAGTTGGGCCACAAACTGGGCCTCCGGTACTGTGAGGCAGCAGTGCTAACCACCGTGCCACCGTGCTGCCCACGGCGGCAAGTGCGGCATGGTTCTGTAAGTAATGAAGAAACGTCAATTTTGTCTCCACGGATGCTGGTAGCTGTTTTTTATTGCTGCCTTAAAGGTCTGTATAGCAAGTTCAATGCGTCCTTTCAAGAATAGTTGGTATGTGTTTAATGCAACTTGATGACGTGAAGGGTTGGAACACAGCACTATAAATGCTGTCCCATTGTCTGAAACTAGTACCTCTGGCAGACCGTGGATGGAAAAGCAGTGACGTAGCTTCTCCGCCATTGCGTAGGAAGTTGTGGACTTCATCTTATAAATGCCTAACCACTTTTAATGCACGTCCACTAATAGCAGAACATCGTACCCATGATTGGGACTAAGTATTTAACATACCTCACAGCACCATCTGTCTAGATCCAATATATTATCTATTGTGCAGATGCAGGTAATGTGTCAAGAGCACTTAAGACTAAGATAATCTCCTGTGGCACTGATGTGGGTGGCGTACTTTCTGGTTATGGAAGATGATTTAATGTGTCTGCGTTGGCGATGTGGGCCCTTGGTTGGTGTTGGACAGTGTAAGCAACCAATAACAAAGCCCAGTGCTGTATCCTCGCAGGCGCAATTGGGGAGAATGCTTTGTCTTCCTTGACAAGCCCAAGGAAAGGATTATTATTGGTGATGGCTGTGAAGTACCCCCCATAAACATACAGATGTACTGGTGAAACCTCCTAATTCCAAAGAAGACAGCTAGGACCTCATTCTTGATTTGTAAATATCCCTTCTTTGCATCAGTCATGGTCCTTGAAACACAGCCAATGGATCTTTCTGTCCCATCATACACTATATGACAAAACAGCACCAACTCCAGATGAAGATGCATCGCAAGTGAGTATTATTTCTTTAGAAAGATCAAAGTGGATTAGTAAACACATGGATTAGAGGGCTTATTTCACTTGCTTGAGTGCTTTCTTCTGCGGTATTTTCCAATAGTGTATGGAGGGGTGCTAGCATTGTTGATAAGATGGGAATGAACCATCCATAGTAATTTACTATTTCGAGAAAAGTTTTTAACTCTTATATGTTCCTTGGGGCTGGTGCCTCCTTAATAGTCCTTACATTATCTTCTATTGGACGTAACCCATATACATCCACTTTATAAGAGAGATAAGCAACCTCATTCGCTTGAAGGTGCACTTCTCTCTCTTTAACCTCAATCTAGCATTCTGGAATCTTGTTAAAACTTCACCCAGGTTGGGCTAAATGCTCCTCCTCTGTGGCTCCTGGTTATCCACACGTCATTTAAGTAAATAACTATTTTGATTAATCTTGCAACAGACTCTCCATAATACATAGACATAAGCTGCCAAAACTCCAAATGGTAATCACGGACGCTGAAATCGCCCTATGTGTTTATTAATCGTGACAAATTCTCTGGAAACATCATCCAGTTCTAGTTGCTGATATGCATGACTCATGTCCAAATGGTGTATGTCAGACCCCCAGCCAACTTTGCGGACAGGTCCTCTCTTTTGGGGAAGATGACCTGTCTAATTTCACCACCTGATTCACCGTCAACTTGTAGTCTCTACAGATGTAAATGGTCTTGTCAGGTTTGATTACAAGCACAATGGATGCTGCCCACTGTGCATTTTGTACGGGATTGATGATGCCCAGTTCTACAAATTGCCTTGACGCGGTTTCCATGTTTTCATGCAACGAAGGGTCTGGCCCTATAGAACTTCATTGTAGCTTTATGATCGAAAAGGAATCTTGGCTTTTACCCCTCTGATTTTACCCAATTCCGCCTGGAATACCTCTTTGGCATTTCCTTAGGACCTCATGCAGGCTTCCTTCATTTTTCTTAAAAATTTCCAGCCAGTTTAACTTCATCTCTTGGAGCAACTCATACCCCATAAAACTTGTCCCTGGCCTGAAATTACAATTATGGGTTGCTGGGCAGATTGCTGCTTGTAACTCACAAGTTGTTGAGTTACATGTTGTCCCCATGATCTTGATAGCCTCGCCCTTGGATGGCCATCCTGACTGCAGTGTTTTTTAATCTCAGGGGATGAACCCATTCCTGGAGGTCCCAGTAAAAGAAAATTCTCAAACTACCATGGTGGAGGCTTCCGTGTCTCCCTCTATCTTGAGAGGATGACCATTGACCGTTAACACTATTGTAATTGGGGTTACTCTGCACACCTTTATCAATCTAAAAACGTTTGGTCCATTTTTTGTGTTACCTTCCATTCTGTGCACTGGAGCCGGGTTGCTGACCCTGCTTTCACTGGGCAAGGCCTGTTGATTCCTGCACTTGCTCCTTACCTGCCCTTTTCTACCACAGGCAAAACACATAGCTTCTTTAAATCAGCACTTCTCCTGGGAGTGACTTCTCCCATATCTATAGCATTTTATCTCTGCATTCTCTCACTTCCTGCATTTCTCTGCACATTAAACCCCGTGCTCTCAGTCTTGGCGCAGCTGCCGCTAGCAGTTTCTTTCCAGACCTGGTGCACTTTGCCACCCTACAAGCATTAAAGCAGTAGAGCACCTCTTTCTGTGTTTTCCACAGCTGGAGCATCTTCATCACCTTCTTCAGCTTTATCTCATTTCTGCCAACAATCTCATTGGTATCTCAGTGTTATTCACCCACACACTGGATGATCTCTCGTCATTAAGGGCAGGCCCATAGTCACAGTGCTCTGCCATGCCTTAATCTGGCTGCAAAGATTGCTATCATTTCTCCAGACACTCATGTAGTCGAATTGAAGTTATACCTTTGTATAATTATCAAGGTCTTCGGATGATAATGTCCGTTCACAAGATCTATTAACTCTCGGGAAGTCTTTGTATCAGGGGCATCTGAAGATGTCAAACTCCTGATAGAATTACAAGTTTGGGCTCCACAGGTTTTAATTAGTATGATCTTTCTCTTCGCTTCCCGCCCCCACAATTTTGTTTGTCTGTAGAGGTTCAACAAATTGAACCCAATAATTGGAGTTAGGATCGGACGGCGCTCGTTTACCATTAAGAGACATTCTGGTGACTCATTGGTTGTAGACTGACTTGACTTGAATTATTTACACACAATCCCGTTTCTTTGTTTGTGCGGCAATTTGAAGGTGCTTCCGATGATCCTCATCATCAATGAAATATCTGAGTGATTGTCGAACACCAGATTTGAACAATAACAAACCATTTATTAGCATAACTATGACCAAATACAGGGTGCTAGGATGTGCTCCCGACTTCTACAGCTCCAGGGTTTATTCTGCCCGGGAATGAGAGGAAGAAATTGCTTATCTAATTCAGGAAATGTGTAGTTGAGTCATGGAGACCAGTATGGGCCCAAGTTCGATGCCCATTCTGTTCTTGACTCAGCGAGCGTTATGATGGGGTAAGTTACCATTGGCCTCAGTGCTCCAGCTGCCTAGGTTCTTTACTCTGGTACTTGCCCCCGCAAATCCCCTCACCTTTCCAAGACTCTCTCCCATTTTAAGACTCTCATTAACCTTGACCAAACTTGTTTGGTCAAACTTCCTAATCTCCTTCTTTGGCTGCCTGGCATCCTTTTGTTTTATTGCTCTGCAAGAAACTTTGGGATGTTTTCCCTATATTAAAGATTCTATTTAAATGCAAGTTATTCTTCATAATAATGGTGATAACGATACGTACGCTTCAAGGGAAGTCTCCTGTGCATAACAATAGTTTTCTTTCTGTGTAGGGTTCATAGATGAGGTTTAAATTCAACTAAAAATGGAATGAGCACATGTGGTTGGATTTTCTCATCTTGGTGACACAAGATTAAAAAAATGAAAAGAAGCCCCAAATTACTCAAGGACACGATCACACCAGCTATGCTGGGATAATGCCTGTCAATACCCTGCAATGTTGACCCCACTAGATATACAATCTATGGAGGATGGCACCTACTTAACGTGGGGTTAGTGTGTTAGTGCCGACTGCACTGCTAGAGGCATATCTTGCCAGCCCACACAGATGGAAACTGTACTTGTTAAGCTGTTATCCGGAAATGGTCTACTCACGCCCCCCCCCCCCCCACAGTGTCTTTAGTATCTTTTTAATGGGGCCCATGACATTAGTAATAAAAACAATTAAGTGCCGAGCTCCCTTGTTTGATACTGGAAGGAGCAAACTTGGGCAGCTGGATGGCATTTTATCAATGAATTGCATCAAGCTAGTTTCTTTTCTCATTTTTCTGCTCTCTTTTTGTAAGAATAGAAACGCTCAAGATAATTAATTTGCTTATTCTTTCTTTGATGTTCCACCACATTTTATTCTGACAGTACTTTTACCAAGAGTAACAAAGAAACATCAACTCTTGAAGTAAAATCTTGGGCTTGAAGATCATAGATGCATTTACAAAAAGGAAAGCAACCAAATTGAGAGTGTAGGCAGTTCCTGATGTCTTCCCACTGGAATAATTTATTATTAGCAAAAATGAGTTGAAGAAATTGGCCAGCACGATTCCCACTGAACTGAACCTGTATATGCGCATGCCTAGCTTTTTCTGTATTTCTTTGGCTTCATTTTAATTTAAGCATGTGGTAAAGAGGCAGTGGAGTGTGGGTTGATGGAGGAAAACCACTTTGCAGAAGTCGAGGGCGGTGACTGGAGAGCAGCAGCGACAGAAACAAATATGACTCTCTTTGTGTGTGCACTCTGGCTCATGAAGCTGTCCCACAGTTCAATTCCAAGAAGAGAAGATAGGTGATTGCGGATAGCAGATGCTGACTGTGGCTTGCCACTCCAGCTTACAGAATACATGATCAACGATTCTTTTCACTTGCATTTCACAGCACATAGTGACACCAGAGATGGAAAACTCCACCATCACTGACCTGCGGGGAAAAAAAAGCACTACGCCATCCGGGGGAGAAAAAAAGTAGCTGCTCTATGAAATATATTCAAAAGGTAAACAGTTAATAGCACTGAAGAAATGCTTCTCTGAAGTGTAACTGTATAAGGTTCCACATCACTCTCTTGCTGTTTTTCCAATCGAGTGACTTGTTTTGCAAGCATGGTACCAACATATCTGTCCCTTATCAACTGAAATCATCAGCACAGGAAGCAGTCTAGTCTGTAACTATTGTGTGTTATGTGTCACAGGCATACAGGAAACATAAATATATGGATTAGTATTGTCACGTTCTTTACGGCTGAGGCTTTGCAACAAGCTTCTTAGCGTTTGCTGCAGAACCATTAACAAAGTCATTCAACAGAAATGGATTCATGGGTTCCACAGTATTTCAATGTTTGTTGGCTAATGGTGATAACTAAATAAGGCAGACCATCTCATCTGCACGACAAACATCTTGGATATTGGCTCGAGTGAAGTACAAGTCTCACTGTACAACTCAAACATAAATAATTAGATCAACATGTTGGTTGAAAAACCTTCCAATGAGCTCTCCACTACAGTCCAGCAAAAGCTCACCTTCACCAATCAATATGCATGTTGGGATTTGCATAGATACATGCGCTATGCGATTTGTTACGATCCCAGTTGATGTTATAACTGGCGTGAAGATCCCAGAATGGAACACTGGGTCAAATGATTTTTTATGTAAAACATGGTGGGACAGACTCCACCCTGCGAAGCTGAGAGTGACTCACAACTCAAAGGATTTCTATTTCGAGATGGCGGAGGCATTCGTTAAGACGGAAGGGCTGGGACTGAGATGAGAATTGGGATCTGGACTTTGATAGTGTGGACCTTGAATGTTTTTCTTTGAGCGTTTTTCTTTTTTTTCAATTGGGGATTTTTACGGTGTTCTTGTTTCTTCTTGAGGGTGTGTTTTTTATTAATTGGGAGGGTTGGAGGGTTTCTGGCCATGAGGGACCAGGCTGCTGAGGGTGTGGTGGGGAGGAGAGGGGGGCTCTGGTAGGGGTCACTACACTAGCAAATGAAGGCTGGCGAATGAACGGGAGTGTGGTGGGAGGAGGGACCACAGTCGTTGGAGCCTGCTAGAGCAGATTTCAATAGGCCTGGGAGGTATAGATACATAGAAAATAGGTGCAGGGGGGAGCCTGCTCCACCATTTAACACGATCATGGCTGATCATCTAACTCAATAGCCTAATCCTGCTTTCTCCCTATAGCCTTTGATCTCATTCGCCCAAGTGCTGTATCTAGCCTCCTCTTGAATATACTTTAGCATCAACTACTTCCTGTGGTAATGAATTCCACAGTCTCACCACTGTTTAGAAGAAATGTCTCCTCATCTCTGCCCGAAATGGTTTGCCCTGAATCCTCAGATTGTGACCCCTGGTTCTGGACACATCCATCATTGGTAACATCTTCCCTGCATCTACCCTGTCTAGTGCTGTTAGAATTTTATAAGTCTCTATGAAATCCCCCTCATTCTTCTGAACTCCAGCGAGAACAATCCCAACCGAGTCAATCTCTCCTCATATGATAGTCCCACCATCCCTGGAATCAGTCTGGTAAACCTCCGCTGCACTCCCTCAAGAGCAAGAACATCCTTCCTCAGAAAAGGAGACCAAAACGACACTCAATACTCCAAGTGTGGCCTCACCAAGGCCCTGTATAATTGCAGCAACACATCCCTGCTTCTATACTCGAAACCTCTCACAATGAAGGCCAACATACTATTAGCCTTCTTTACCGCCTGCTGCACCTGCATGCTTACCTTCAGCGACTGGTGCACAAGGACACCCAGGTCCCGCTGCACACTCCCCTCTCCCAATTTATAACCATTCAGGTAGTAATCTGCCTTCTTGTTTTTGCTTCCAAAGTGAATAACCTCACACTTCTCCAAATTATACTGAAATGGTGGGGGGAGGGATGGGATCGATACTGGGTGAGGTTTGCAAGAGGAATTGGACGGGGGGATTCTGGGAAGGGGAGGGGGGGGGTCAATGGTAGGAAAAGGATCGGGTGGGTCTGGTCGGATTTGCGGGGCCTTGGGTCATGGTGATGGTAGAATGGCGGGACGAGGGGGTGAGAGACGAGCAGTGAGAGGCCCTCGGTCAGACATGGAACATGAGGGGTTAGGGAGACAGGTGAAGAGAGCGAGAGTTTTTGCGCATTAGAATAGTATAAAAGCTGATATGGTGATGCTGCAAAAGATCCATCTGAGACTGAAGAACCAGATGAGGCTTAGGAAGGGGTGGGTGAGCCAGCTGTTTCATTCGGGGTTTGATAGTAGGGCTCGGGGCTGGCGATTTTGGTGGGCAAGCGGGTGAGGTTGCAGATGGAGAAGGTGGTGGCGGATTGGAGGGCATGTATTTGATTCTAACGGGCGCGTTGGAGGGGAAGTTGGTGGCGTTGATAAGCATATATGCCCCCAATTGGGATGATGCGGGGTTCGTGAAGAAAACTCTGGTTGCAATCCCGATATGGATACCCATGAGGCTGATTCTGGGGGGGGATTGGAACACAGTGCTGAAGCCGGGGGGTGGGAGGGGGGGAGAACAGGTCCCAGCCACGCTCGTTGACCCCATTGGTGGGGGGGTGGGGGCATTGGCCGAGCTTATGAGGGCGATGGGTGGGGAGGGCGGGGTTGATTTTACACCCGAGCGATCGGGAATATAAATTTATTTCCCCACACCAGGTGTTCTTAAGGAGTGACTTTTTCGTGGTGGGGAAGATCACTGGTGGCTGGGGTTAAGAGGGCAGAGTATTCGGCAATTGTGACCTCAGATCACGCTCCAGACTGGACAGACGTGCTACATGAGAAGGTGGTGGCAGGACGGACGTGGTATAGGAGAAGGTGGTGGCACAGAAGCCGGGGTGGAGGATGTAGGGCTGTTGGCAGACCGGAGTTTCTGTGATAAGATAGGGAAGGTGATTGAGGGGTATGTGGGGTTCAATTGTACAGGGGAGGTCTCACCATCGGTTGGTTGGGAGGCCCTGAAGTCAGTGGTTAGGGGGGATGGTGATATCATTTAAGGCTAAGGTGGATAGGGAGGAGAGGGTGGAATACCAACAGTTGATAGCAGAGATTCTGGAGTGGATGGGAGGTATGCAGCGGTCCCGGATCTGGGGCTCCTGGCAAAGAAGAGGGTGTGGCAGGCAAGGTTCAACCTGCGGTCCAGGGGGAAAGCGGTGCATCAGTTGAGAAGGGCGAGGGAATATTTATGAATATGGGGAGAAGGGGGTCGTATGTTGGCAGGTCAGCTTCATAGGCAGGCCGCGGCGAGGGAGAGAGTTCAAGTTTGGGATAGGACGGGAGGAGTTGGTGATGGCCCTGGAGTGGACTAACAAGGTCTTTGAGGCGTTTTATAGGGTCCTGTACAAGTTGGAGCCATTAGAGGATGAGCGGGAGCTGAGGGCGTTCCTGGGGGGGGGGGGGGGGGGGGGTTAGAGTGCCCGGTGTTGGGTGAAGTGGAGAAGGCAGGGCTGGAGGGGCTGGTGGAGGTAGAGGAGGTGAAAGCAGAAGGGCGCATGGGTTCTAGGCTGACTTTTACAAGAAATTTAAGGACAAATTGGCGCCGTTGCTGGTGGAAATGTTCGAGGACAGGTGGACAGGGGGGCTTTGCCCAAAACGATGGGACAGGCCTCCACCACTTGCTGCTAAAGAAGGATAAGGACCCAGTGGATTGTGGGTCGTACAGTCCCATATCTGTGCTGAATGTGGATGACATGATATTGGCAAAGGTGCTGGTGTTAAGGTTGGAGGTATGCCTTCCGAGGGTGATTGTGGAGGACTAGACGGGGTTCGTTAAGGGCAGATAGTTGTCTTTGAATGTGAGGCGGCTGCTGAATATGGTGCCTTCTCTGGCAGAGGCAAGGGAGTTAGAGGTGGTGGTGGCATTAGATGCGGAGAAGGCGTTTGACCGGGTGGACTGGAGTTATCGGATTGCGGTGTTGGAGAAATTTTGGATTGGGCCGGAATATGTGGCATGGGTGCAGTTTCTGTACAAGGAGCCGATGGCGAGCGTATGCATGAATGATATGAATTCAGGGTATTTTTCATTGCACTGGGGATCAAGGCAGGGTTGTCCCATGTCCACATTCTGTTTGATTTCATGTTAAAGCCCTTGTCCATTGCGCTGGGGAACTCTGAGTTGTGGAAGGTGCTATTGAGGGGGGGGTTTGGAACATAGTATCCCAAACGGAGAATCCAGCCCCCTAAGTCCCCACGTCGGCATGGAAACGGTGGTGTTTTACGCCAGGAAAACTGCTGCAAAACAATCACTGATTCCCTGCTCCAGGGGGGTGTTAGCAGCCAGGCAGTGAAGAGCTCCCAGCTCTAGCTGCCGATACGGCCCGGAGCATTGCCGGGTCCATGACGCGCATGCGCACGGTGGTGGCCTGCAGCAGCCGCGCCATGCTTCATGGCGAACGCTGCCGGCGGACTCGGACCACAAAAATAGTCCCTCCCTTTGGCCGCTCGCACGCCCCGGACCACCGCACCATAGTGCCCCCATCCCCGAATAAAGCCCACCTGCCCTCGGATCAGCCCTCCCCCGACTGTGGCGGCGCTGGACTGAGTCGGCAGCCACCATGCTGAGTTCCCGACGGATGAGACCACACGTGTCCCACACCGTTGGGAACTCAGCCGGTCGGGGACGGAGCATCGTGGGGCGGGCCTCAGGCAATGGCCTGAGGCCGTGGATACAGCGTGTGGAATATAGTGTATGCTGCTTTTCAGGGGACGGAACATCGCAAAAGCGGCGCCGCCTCCGATTCTGTGGTCATCGGGGATTCTCCGCCCCGTCGCCGAACGTGATTTCGGCGTCGGGGATCGGAGAATCCAGCCCAGGGTGTCCTAGTGCGCAGATGGTTTGTTGTCATACATGGCCTCCTCGGTGTGGGACATAATGGGTTTGCTTCAAAGTTTGGGAACATTCTCAGAGTATAAACTGAATTTTGGGGAAAAGTGAGCCACAATTTTTGTTTGTTTCAGTGGGTCAAAGGAGGGTCAGTGGGAATCATGGGTTTGAGCCGGGAAAGATAGATGCGAGGTTCCAGGGGTGGAGAGGGGATCGGGGAGATGAGTCATTTGTTTCTGGGAGGATGGTTTGTGAGTTAGGCGGAGCTGAGAGAGAAGTTTGGGCTGACACGGGGGGAGAGTTTCCGGTACAGGGACTTTGCGAGGAAAGACTTCCCGACTTTCCTGAGAGTGCCGCCTCCTCGTTGTTGGAGGGGGTGGTTGTCAGCTGGGAGTTTGGAGAGGGGGGGCGCCTCGGTGATTTATGGGAGGATTTTGGAGGAGCATAAGGTGTCCATGGAGGGGGTTACGGCTAAGTGAAGGGAAGATCTGGGGGCGTCGTTGGAGGAGGGATTGTGATGCGAGGTGCTGCGGAGAGTGAATGCCTCGACATCGTGTGCGAGGCTGGGGCTGATACAGCTGAAGGTGGTGTACAGGGTGCATCTGACAAAGTCAAGGATGTGCCGGCTGTTTGAGGTGGTGGAGGATGTCTGTGAGCGATGTGGGAAGGGTCCTGCGAATCATGTACAAATGTTTTGGTCCTTCCCAAAGCTGGAAAGATTTTGGAGGGCAGTTTCCAGTACCATTTCGGTGGTTCTGCATATAGATGTGGAGCCTGGTCCCCTGGAAGCCATACTCGGGATGGCCAGAGTTGCAGACGGGTGCGGGGGCAGATTGGTTAGCCTTTGCCTCGCTGATTGCTCGCAAGCGGATATTGTTGGGGTGGAGGTCAGCTTCTCCACCCTGTGCCTCGGCCTGGCATGGGGACCTGCAGGAGTTCTTAACTCTGGAGAAGGTGAAACTTGCTCCATGGGGGCGAGTGATGAGTTCCACAAAGTTGGGTTTGTTTATTCTGTATTTTGGAGAGTTGGTTATCATTGACTGCTGAGGGAAGGACAAGGGGAGGAATAGGTGGTGGGGGTCTAACGTGCTGGATGGGTTTGTTATTGTTGTAAAATTTAAAAAGTTGAAAATGTGGAATAAAAATACTTGTTAAAAACCTGAAAATTTTTGGTTATAGTACTCCCACTTAGCTGGAGAAATACACACAGATTTAAAGATTAACATGGAATACAAAGTACATCTTAAACCACAATGATCTCATGGACACAAAAAGCTCCTTTTAAACACACAAGATGACTGGTCAAATACACCCATTCCACTCTGAACACTGTCATGTGAGAGTACCTTTAAGAAATGGGTGTTTAAGAAATGTACCTTTAAGAAATGGGTGTTTATCAGTGATGTCCGAGTGTGGGTGGAGCTGGGCTATCCATCAGCTTTTTACTATCGTTTTAGGCTGTTTGCTGCAGGGTGTGTTTTAGTTTTGTTTTCAGTGATGGAGCTGAAGCCAGACAGAGCAGGTGTACTGTTGATCTCTAAACCATGAAAAGACTATCTCTTGATCATTTGGTGAATTCGGAATAATAAATATTTTCAGTCGTGAATGTAAACCTGATGTGCTTCTGTTAAAAGGCGTTTCTTTTGTCTTCTGGATGTTGTTTGTGGGTTGTATTTGAATTAATGGTTGCTAAGATGTTCACTGTATGTTTTAAAAAGGTAACTTGAGTTCATAGAATAAACATTGTTTTGCTTTTAAAAATACTTTTCCATTTCTGCTGTGCCACACCTGTTGAGTGGACCGTGTGCTCCCCATACCACAATCTATTAAAAGTTGTGTGTCAGGTGAACTCCATGATACACTTTGGGGTTCTCTAAACCCTGGCCCATAACAAATTGGGGCTCGAGGGTGTTAAAAGTGCATCTATTGGATTGGCTTAGTGAACTTAAAGACAGTGAGGGGTGAGCATATTGTGGTTGCATTTTAGGTGTGGTATTTTAGTTTAAATGGGGAGTGTGTTGTGGACAATGGCTCTTTCAGAGGCTCTGAAGTTTTGGGGGGTGGAGACGGTCACGCGCAGTACCTTATGGACAGAGACTAAAAACAGACTGTTAGATTTGGCAAAAACATTGCAGTTAAGATTACCTGACACAATGCGAAAAGATGAGGTAATTATGGAAGTGGCTAAGCATTTAAAGTTGCCTGAGATACAGTTTGACTCATTGGAAATGGCACAAATTCAGTTACAAATTAAACAAATGGTACATGAGAGAGAATTAAAGCAGCTTGAATACGAAAGAGAGAGAGAGGAAAAAGAAAAGGAGACAGAAGAAAGGAGAAAAGAAAGAATAGCCCTAGCAGAACCAAAAGAAAGAGAAAGGGAGAAATAGACCAGGGAGAAAGATAAAGAGAGAGAGATTGAACTTCAGAAAATGGCCATGAAACATGACAGTCAGTTATAATTGGCAGACGTAAAGGGAAACGTACAGTTGGATAATAGTGATGAGGATCATGAGAAAGAGTGTCAAAGTTGAAGGCTTGGTGGGGATCTATTTAAATATGTCCAAGCATTGCCAAGGTTTGACGAGAAGGAGGTGGAAGCTTTTGCATTTCATTTGAGAAGGTAGCTAAACAAATGAAATGGCCACAGGACATGTGGGCATTACTGATTCAAACAAAGCTGGTAGGTAGGGTTAGTGAAGTATTTGCATTACTACCGGAGGAGGTATCTGGGACCTATGAGGAGGTGAAAAAATCCATCTTAGGTGCATTTGAAATAGTGCCTGAAGCCTACAGACAAAGGTTTAGAAATTTAAGGAAAGAATTTGGTCAAACATACATGGAGTTTGAAAGGATCAAACATAGTAATTTTGATAGGTGGATAAGGGCGTTGAAAATAGACTAAATGGATGAAGCTGTCAGAGAAATTATACTTTTGGAGGAGTTTAAAAATTCAATTCCTGATGTAGTGAGAACTCATGTGGAAGAGCAGAGGGTTAAAACTGTGAGATTAGCAGCAGAAATGAACCAGTTCATAAATCAAAGCTTGGTTTCCGACATCAGTTTCAGCCTGTGAGGGATAGAAACTGGGGACATGAGAAATACTCAAGTGGTAGAGGCAAAGGTGATCTGATGGGAGATAATAAGGAGAGTGTACCTCAGATTAAAAAAGAAATCCAGGAGGGTGGAAAAGAAATGAAAAGTTTCAAATGTTTTCACTGTAAGAACCTAGGCCATGTAAAGTCAGTGTTCGTGGTTGAAGAAAAGCACTGGGAAGATTGATGTGATAAAACAGGATAAGACAGTTTACTCATGTGTATCAGAAGGAGCAGGTAAAGAAGTCACAATTTTAAGAGATACGGGAGCCAGTCAATCTTTAATGGTAAGAGATGAGGAGTTATGTAGTTTGGGAAGAATGTTGCCAGAAAAAGTGGTAATATGTGGAATTCAGGGTGAGAGGAATAGTGTTCTATTATATAAGGTAAGGTTGGAAAGTCCAGTGAAGAGTGGTGAAGTGGTAGTCGGAGTAATAGAGAAACTATCTTGTCCAGGAATACAGTTTATCTTAGGTAATGATATAGCTGGATCACAGGTGGAAGTGATGCCTATGGTGGTTGATAAGCCAGTGGAAAATCAGACAACTGAAGTGCTGAAGGACGAATATCCTGGAATTTTTCCAGATTGTGTAGTAACAAGGTCGCATAGTCACAGGTTAAGACAAGAGGAGAAATCAAAGAGTGAAGATGAAGTTGACGGGCAATTGTCAGAAACGATCTTTGATCAGATGGTTGAAAAGGAACAAGAAGAGGTGGAGGATGAGGCGGATACTTTTGGTTCAGGAAAATTGGCGTAATTACAACAGAAAAATGTAGAAATAAAACGTATGTATCAGAAAGCATACACGGAAGAAGAATCTGAGTGGATACCAGAGTGTTATTACCGTAAAAGTGATGTCTTGATGAGAAAATGGAGACCTTTACATATGCAGGCGGATGAAAAGTGGGCAGAAGTTCATCAAGTAGTATTGCCGGTAGGGTATAGAATGGAGGTGTTGCGAGTTGCACATGAGGTACTGGTGGGAGGTCATTTGGGAATAAGGAAATCTCAAGCTAAAATCCAAAAACATTTTTATTGGCCTGTACTACATAAAGATGTAGTTCAACTTTGTCAATCATGTCACACATGTCAAGTGATAGGGAAACCTCAAGCAGTGATAAAACCAGCGCCCGTAATACCCATTCCAGCATTTGAGGAACCTTTTACAAGGGTCCTAATTGATTGTGTAGGACTACTTCCTGAAACGAAAAGTGGGAATCAATATCTTTTGACGATAATGGATGTGTCTACTAGGTTTCCAGAGGCCATTCCAGTACGTAATATTACAGCTAAAACAATTGTGGAGGAGTTAATTAAATTCTTTACTAGATATGGACTACCCACAGAAATACAATCGGATCAAGGATTGAGTTTTACCTCAAGGTTATTCAAAGAAGTTATGGATAGCTTCGGAATAAACAATTTAAATCAACCGTGTCTCATCCAGAATCGCAGGGCGTGTGAGAAAGGTGGCATCAGACATTGAAGAAAATGTTGAGGGATTATTGTCATGATTATCCAGAGGATTGGGATAAAGGAATTCCATTCGTACTGTTTGCAATTAGGGATGCACCTAATGAGTCAACCAAATTCAGTCCTTTTGAACTAATTTTTGGTCATGAGGTAAGAGGACCACTTAAATTGATTAAGGAAAAATTGGTGACTGAGGAATCAGAAATTACATTACTGGATTACATGTCAAATTTTAGAGAACATATTAAATAGAGCAGGTGAATTGACTAGACAACTTTTAAAAGTTGCACAAAATGTGATGAAATGAGTAGCGGACAAGAAATCCAAAGTTCGTAGTTTTGCCAGTGGATATAAAGTTTTAGTATTGTTACCAGTGGTGGGTGAACCTTTAAAAGCAACATTTTGTGGACCTTATCAGATTGAAAGAAAATCAAGTGAGGTGAATTATGTTGTAAAAACACCAGATAGAAGGAAGACTCACCGAGTGTTTCATGTGAATATGCTTAAAAGGTACTTTGAAAGCTAAGGAGAGAAAAAGGAGAAGGTTTTAATGATTCTAACTCAAAGTGACGAACCAAACCCAGATGACTGTGAATTTGACATACGTCAAATTAAATTGGAAAATGAGGATGTTCTTAAAAATTGGGATAAATTGTTGAGTTACCTTCCAGAGGAAAAACGAACTGACCTGAAAGAGTTATTGATATTACATGGGCAATTTTGTGGAGATAAATTGGGAAGTAGTACAATGGGCTATACATGATGTAGATGTGGGAAATGCTGTTCCAATCAAACAACATCCATACAGACTTAACCCTTTAAAATTGGCACAGGTTAACAAAGAGATTGAGAGTATGCTTAAAAATGGCATAATTGAAGTGGGTTGCAGCCAGGGGAGCTCACCCATAGTGATAGCACCTAAACCATACGGTACCCAACAGTTGTGTGTGGACGATAGAAAGGTTAATGCAGTTACAATACTCTTATCCTATCCCACATTTGGAGGATTGCATTGAGAAAGTGGGACAATCAGCTTTTATTTCCAAACTGGATTTACTTAAAGGTTACTGGCAGGTACCTTTATCAGAAAGGGTGAAGGAGATTTCAGCTTTTCTGACTCCAGATGGTATATATCAATTCAAAGATATGCCATTTGGCATGAAAAACATCCGAGCCACATTTCAACGGTGAACTAACAAAGTCATTTCAGGATTACCCAATTTTGCGGTATACATCGATGATCTGTTAATTTTCAGCCAGACATGGAAAGAACATTTAAAACATCTGATGGAGTTATTCGATCGACTTCAGGAGGCGGGTTTGGTGATAAACTTGGCCAAAAGTGAATTTGGAAAAGCCCAAGTCACTTTCCTTGGCCATACAATCGGACAGGGTCGAATGGTCACACGGAATGTGAAACCAACAGTTATTGAGGAGTTTTCAATACCCTCAAGCCGAAGGGAAATAATACGATTTCTTGGCATGAGTGGATTTGATCGAACATTTGTACAAAGGTTTTGTGGCGTGATTGCTCCACTGATGGACTTGCTGAAGAAACGTCGAATATTTCAATGGACAGCAGAGTTCCAACAGGCATTTGAAACTTGAAAGCTGTGATAACCAATGCGCCTGTGTTGGAGAATTACAAGGGACTCTGTGATCAAATTGAACTAAAGTATCTGACTTTAAAGAGGCATGCCGGGGGTAGAGAAATGGATGGATCGTGCAAAGACCTTCTTGTTCAAAGAGACTGTCAATCGAGGAGGATTTCATTTGGAGGAAGATGAACAAAACAAAATGGGCTACATTATTGTACCTGTTTGCGTCTATTGTTTTTTGAAATGAAAAAGTATATTTACTGTGTGCATTTCTTAAAGGATAGTGAAAAGGTGAAAAATGAAACCATCTTGAAATTGATGGTTTATTTATTTTTTCTTGGGGGAGGTGTCATGTGAGAGTACCTTGAATAAATGGATGTTTAAGAAATGTATCTTTAATAAATGGGTGTTTATAAGTGATGTCAGAGTGTGGGTGGAGCTGGGCTGTCTGTCAGCTTTTTACTTTCATTTTAGTCTGTTTGCTGCAGGGTGTGTTTTAATTTTGTTTTCAGTGTTGTAGCTGAAGCCAGACAAAGCAGGTGTACTGTTGATCTCTCTGCCATGAAAAGACTATCTGTTGATCATTTGGTGAATTCGGAATTATAAATGTTTTCAGTAGTGAATGTAAACGTGATGTGCTTCTGTTAAAAGGTGTTTCTTTTGTCTTCTGGATATTGTTTGGGAAGTTATTAAGGATTACTTAGTGTTGTATTCTTTGGGGGGTGTATTTGAATTAATGGTTGCTAAAATGGTCACTGTATGTTTTAAAAAGGTTAACTTGAGTTCATAGAATAAACATTGTTTTGCTTTAAAAAGTACATTTCCATTTCCGCTGTACCACACCTGTAGAGTGGGCTGTGTGCTCCCCATACCACATTCTATTAAAAGTTGTGGGTCAGGTTGTAGCGCAACAATTACTCACTCAAGTCGAGAAGAGATGAAATCAATCGAGGCTTTATTAAGCAGGACTTGTTCCCCAGCAGCTCAGTTACAGAATGTGGCTGCTGGGAGAACTCAAGCTCTTATACTCCACCTTCAGGGCGGAGCCTGCAGGCGGCAGTTCCAACCAGGACCTGGGACCTGTCAGCCAATAGCCTCTCGGCTTCACAGGTACCATACTACCCCTAATACATAGCATCACACAGGTGAACTCCATGATACACTTTGGGGTTCTCTAAACCCTGGCCCATAACAACACACAGCTCAGAATCCCCCATTGATGATTTTCGCATGAGTGTTTCCAAACCCCACTCCCAAAAACACACTTTGAAATCTTTTCTCATAATAATGCTTTCCCTTGGTGGTTTGCATTCCAAATCAAGTCCAGGTTTTATACTTCCACTCCAGTTTTAACAATAAATCCAGTCCAGGATTTCATAATATTCCTTTATGATTTCTTTGCCTTGACTGCTGTGCAAAGTGTTCCCAATTGCTTTAATTTTCACTTCCCAGACTATATTAAAATGTTTGAGGGACACGGTAGCACAGTGGTTAGCACTGTTGTTTCACAGTGCCAGCGATCTAGGTTCAATTCCCGTCTTGGGTCACAGCCAGTGCGGAATCTGCACATTCTCCCCATGTCTGTGGGTTTCCTCCGGGTGCTCCAGTTTCCTCCCACAGTCCAAAGGTGTGCAGGTTAGGTGGATTGGCCATGCTAAATTGCCCTTAGTGTCCAAAAAGATTAGGTGGGGTTACTGGGTTACAGGGATAGGGTGGAGGTGTGGGCTTAAGTAGGGTGTTCTTTCCAAGGGATAGTGCAGACTCAATGGGCCAAATGGCCTCCTTCTGCACTGTAAATTCTATGATTCAGTGACATCAAATGTTTCATCTACCTCTGAAGTCTAGTTCCTGTAATTGCCTCTAACTCAGAACACTTTCTTTACTCTTCCTTGAATTCTTCTGAACAACACTCTGCCTCTTTCCACTGGTGACAACTGTAGTGACAGTCAGGGTGTACAAATCATTCAACACCTTCTACACGTGGCAACAAAGCTGGGGCAGCACGGTAGCATTGTGGACAGCGCAATTGCTTCACAGCTCCAGGGTCCCAGGTTCGATTCCGGCTTGGGTCACTGTCTGTGCGGAGTCTGCACATCCTCCCCGTGTGTGCGTGGGTTTCCTCCGGGTGCTCCGGTTTCCTCCCACAGTCCAAAGATGTGCAGGTTAGGTGGATTGGCCGTGGTAAATTGCCCTTAGTGTCCAAAATTGCCCTTAGTGTTGGGTGGGGTTACTGGGTTATGGGGATAGGGTGGAGGTGTGGATCTTGGGTAGGGTGCTCTTTCCAAGAGCCGGTGCAGACTCGATGGGCCGAATGGCCTCCTTCTGCATTGTAAATTCTATCTATCTATAATGACACCTTGGTCTCTGTTCACTTAATCCCAGATTTCTTAGAAAATGGGCGAAAATCTCTGGCCACGCTGGGCTCTCGCTTGAGCGCAACGCGGCCTGAGAATGCTGGGAAAGCCCTTCAGCGAGCTTCCCGGCAGCTTCCGGGCATGCATGATTCTCCAACGCATGTTGGAGTCAGAAACCCGCCCCATATGGGCGGGACTTAATGATGTTCATAGAAGTACAAAGAACAAAGAACAAAGAAATGTACAGCACAGGAACAGGCCCTTCGGCCCTCCAAGCCCGTGCCGACCATACTGCCCGACTAAACTACAATCTTCTACACTTCCTGGGTCCGTATCCTTCTATTCCCATCCTATTCATATATTTGTCAAGATGCCCCTTAAATGTCCCTATCGTCCCTGCCTCCACTACCTCCTCCGGTAGTGAGTTCCAGGCACCCACTACCCTCTGCGTAAAAAACTTGCCTCGTACATCTACTCTAAACTTTGCCCCTCTCACCTTAAACCTATGCCCCCTAGTAATTGACCCCTCTACCCTGGGGAAAAGCCTCTGACTATCCACTCTGTCTATGCCCCTCATAATTTTGTATACCTCTATCAGGTCGCCCCTCAACCTCCTTCGTTCCAGTGAGAACAAACCGAGTTTATTCAATCGCTCCTCATAGCTTATGCCCTCCATACCAGGCAACATTCTGGTAAATCTCTTCTGCACCCTCTCTAAAGCCTCCACATCCTTCTGGTAGTGTGGCGACCAGAATTGAACACTATACTCCAAGTGTGGCCTAACTAAGGTTCTATACAGCTGCAACATGACTTGCCAATTCTTATACTCAATGCCCCGGCCAATGAAGGCAAGCATGCCATATGCCTTCTTGACTACCTTCTCCACCTGTGTAGCCCCTTTCAGTGATCTGTGGACCTGTACTCCTAGATCTCTTTGACTTTCAATACTCTTGAGGGTTCTACCATTCACTGTATATTCCCTACCTGCATTAGCCCTTCCAAAATGCATTACCTCACATTTGTCCAGGTTAAACTCCATCTGCCATCTCTCCGCCCAAGTCTCCAGACAATCTAAATCCTGCTGTATCCTCAGACAGTCCTCATCGCTATCCGCAATTCCACCAACCTTTGTGTCGTCTGCAAACTTACTAATCAGACCAGTTACATTTCCTCCAAATCATTTATATATACTACAAAGAGCAAAGGTCCCAGCACTGATCCCTGTGGAACACCACTGGTCACAGCCCTCCAATTAGAAAAGCATCCCTCCATTGCTACCCTCTGCCTTCTATGGCCTAGCCAGTTCTGTATCCACCTTGCCAGTTCACCCCTGATCCCGTGTGACTTCACCTTTTGTACTAGTCTACCATGAGGGACCTTGTCAAAGGCCTTACTGAAGTCCATATAGACAACATCTACTGCCCTACCTGCATCAATCATCTTAGTGACCTCCTCGAAAAACTCTATCAAGTTAGTGAGACACGACCTCCCCTTCACAAAACCGTGCTGCCTCTCACTAATACGTCCATTTGCTTCCAAATGGGAGTAGATCCTGTCTCGAAGAATTCTCTCCAGTAATTTCCCTACCACTGAAGTAAGGCTCACCGGCCTGTAGTTCCCGGGATTATCCCTGCCACCCTTCTTAAACAGAGGAACAACATTGGCTATTCTCCAGTCCTCCGGGACATCCCCTGAAGACAGCGAGGATCCAAAGATTTCTGTCAAGGCCTCAGCAATTTCCTCTCCAGCCTCCTTCAGTATTCTTGGGTAGATCCCATCCGGCCCTGGGGACTTATCTACCTTAATATTTTTTAAGACACCCAACACCTCGTCTTTTTGGATCACAATGTGACCCAGGCTATCTACACACCCTTCTCCAGACTCAACATCTACCAATTCCTTCTCTTTGGTGAATACTGATGCAAAGTATTCATTTAGTACCTCGCCCATTTCCTCTGGCTCCACACATAGATTCCCTTGCCTATCCTTCAGTGGGCCAACCCTTTCCCTGGCTACCCTCTTGCTTTTTATGTAAGTGTAAAAAGCCTTGGGATTTTCCTTAACCCTATTTGCCAATGACTTTTCATGACCCCTTCTAGCCCTCCTGACTCCTTGCTTAAGTTCCTTCCTACTTTCCTTATATGCCTACTTACGACTTACCTGCACGGAATCCAGAGGCCTCCTTCGATTCTCCAGTCGATCAGGTGCCGATCAGTGCTGGTCCATACAAACATGGACCAGGCGGAATGGCATCTGGGCCATCTTCCAGGCCATCAAAGGCCTCTGGGGGTCAGGCTAAGTGCAGCATGGCTCTCGGGCCCTACCGCTGGGACGTGGGCACCTTGGTTCTGCCCAGCGGGCACCTTGACACTGCACCCCTGGCACTGCCAAAGTGCCCGGAAGGCACTGCCAAATCGACAGGAACACTGCCCTGGTTGGATAACGGGTGGCTCTCGTTAATTGTATGGAAATTGGGCTTAAGTAGAGATAATTGGTTTCTCGCCACATTACGGCGAGATCCCAATTTAGCCTAAGGGAGCGGCCGATTGCATCACAAACTGTTTGGCACCTGTTGCAGATATCGTTTTTGGCCTCTCCCGTATTCCGCAGCCCCGTTTTGCTTGAGCGAGAGTGTACAACGCCGGAAGATCATGCCTTAAGTGTAGCCTAATCCAGTGAGAAACTCCCCAGGACCCAAAAGAGTGACTAAGTATCATTGAATAGCGGTGGGGAACTTTCCGGAAACTTCCTGAAAAACCCGCCACAAATTAACTCAGACATTTTTGGGGAGAATTGGGCCCAATCTTTCTGTCCTAATTCCCTGTTATCCGAACTGCATCTTGTTCCTTCGGAAGCCTGCACCTTTGCAACTCCCTTGTCCTGCTTCAGCTACTCCTGGCAGAGCTGAGAGCTGTTCATTCCTTAGTAAGCTGACTCCATCTGCTCTAGCTTCCAGTTAAAACTAAGAACAAAGAAAGGTAGTCTCCTGTTGCTAAGCAATGGCCATATGCTTATGTCTTTTATTTATTTTTCACACCATAGCTCTATCTAAGCTCAATAAAAATCCGGTCGGAACTTAACTAACCCCCACACATACAAACACCTTTGTCCAGCATGAACCTAACCCTTCCAGACACAGAAGCATTAAATTAAACATACCTAAAACAAAATGTTATTTCTAATGTTTACCAATGCAAATATAACTACCTTTGTTCTCCTAACAGATTGGCCATATAAGCAATCTTTTAAACAGGGCCCGAGCCATTTGCTCACCTTGTAAGCTAGAATAGAGCATGCATCAAAGCTATCCTGCAGGACAATGGCTATCCTGATCAAATCATTGTTTGATGTGTATTGCACAAAGTCACAAATGGAACAAGGACTGCAATTTTCAGACCTGAAAAGCCCCCAGTCTATCTCAAATTACCCTGGAGAGGCAAAGGATGTACAGGTTAATCAAGCCATTTCACACTGTTGTTATGCAGCGGCCAGTGATATTTTCCACTAACAGGATGCTACCATCCGTCCAAAATGATGTTCTGCCGACCACGCAATTGATCAGTGCTGTATATGAATTTCAGTGCCAGTACAATGTCAGATATGTAGGCTGTATGTTTCAGCGATTAGCTAATTGAAACAATGACATGTTCCTTCCGTTGTTCAAAGTAGAGTATAGACCATACTCAAGCAGTCACTACTTGCGAAACTCCATTACATGTAATGTGAAATGTGATTCTGTAATTGGGCAACATTTACTGTAAAGCCCTGAGTGGCCCAATAGCGACACTAACAATCAATTACAGATCGTCAACTCAGCTCATAATACGGCTCATTTATAGATGCGAGAAGTGCTTTTTATTCATAGACAGGACCGTTCTCTGCAAATGAAAGGAATATGTTCAAACCTTTTAGGGGGAATACCAAGAAGATGTTTCCTCCTACGGGGGAGACTCGAACTAGTGGGACATAGTTTAAAAATTAGCAGCTGGATTCGGCATTCTGGAGACTAAGTGTTGACGCTCGCGCAGGATTCGTGGAGTTCCACGACAGCAAAACTGGTGCCGCATCTGGACCTATTCAGCGACCATTAAGGGGCTAGAACCGGCACCACGTGGAACACAATCGATTCCAATGAGAAATGGTGCGGGATTCATCGGATTCGCGATTGACACTCAGGAGGCTGACAAGCTGCAGCCGCATATACACACTTCACTCCCCACACACACCAGCCCAACCAACAAGATGGCAGCAAGGAAAGTGACCCCACGCATCACTGATGCCGAGCTTGAGACCCTTCTGGACGTGGTGGTGGAGAAGCAGGCCACCCGGTGCCCCGGCCTGGGAAGGATGCTGCCAGCCGTTCACGGTGCCTGGATGCAGGTGGCAGAGGCGATGAGTGCCACCAGCAACAGTGTCCAGACCAGCCAGCAGTGCAGGAAGAAAATGCATGACTTCCTCAGGTGGGTCAGTGGGTGAGTAGGCAGCACTGTGCCCCTGGCAGTAAACCCCGTCCCACACACCCATAAACTGACCCCCCACGCCCCGCACCCAGAGCATATCTGAACCCCCACCCTGCACCACATGCCGGCACCCATACTGGCTGCCGTGGCCAGGTGCCTTGGCCACTGAGGCCACCAGCTACCCACCCCCTGGGCTGAATGTGTTGGTCTGTCTAACTGTCATTTCCTGTCTCCCCCCACCCCCCGCACTCAGGACAAGGGTGCCCAGAACCGCTGGGAGCGGAGAAAACTGGAGGGAGACCACCGGACCTGCGGCCCCTGAACGCGGTTGAGCAGAGGGCCCTGACGGCAGCCCAGAGGAAGCCCATCCGGGATGGTGATTGGCCGCTGGCAACGAAGTGAGACCCCACTGAGTTGCGGTTCCACATGCCACATTGTCAACCCCCCCCCCCAACACCACCCCACACCGCCCTCACCCCCACACCACCCTCACATCACCCCCACATCACCCCCACATCACCCCCACACAACCGTCACATCACCCCCACACCACCCTCACATCACCCCCACACCACCGTCACATCACCCCCACACCACCCTCACATCACCCCCACATCACCCCCACATCACCCCCACACCACCCTCACATCACCCCCACACCAACCCCACATCACCCCCACACCACTCTCACTCACACCTCCCCAAGCACCCCACCGCCCGGCACAATGTCTAATCATGCATCTTGTCCTGTGTCTTGCAGGACCTGCTGGCGGTGGGATGGGTCCATCTGGTGTTCCCCCGCCCCCAGCCAATGCCACAGCCACTGTCTGAACCCGCCCGCGTGTGCCATGCAGTGATAACGACAGCAACACGGACGGCAGCCCTCAGCATGAAACCATCGACACCCCGGAGCTCCAGTCCGGGAATGACAGTGACTTCCCGTCACAGCTGTCTCCGACACCCTCCACCATCCCAGAGACACTCACCTCGGTTGGGCACTTCAGTGAAGAGTCTCCTGGGACACTCTCTGGTGCGCACCACACAGCTGCTCCGGTACATCAGGTGAGGTAGGAACTCCCGAGTGGTGGACAGTCGGGGAGCGGATCGACCCCAGCAACTAGCTGCCGTCCAGACAGGTTTCAGGCTTCTGGAACAAATAGTCCCGTCGATCATGGTGATGCAGTCTCAGAGCCAGGGACTACATAAGTGGTTGTTGGTGAGCATCCAGTACCTGCGGGTGCAGTTGGAAGAATCCAACTACATGCAGGAGGAGAAGGTGGTGCTGGCAATGTGTGTCACTCAGGCCAACACCGCACGGGTGGCATCCTCGGTGGAAGCATTGGAGCAAGGATGGCGGCAATGGATCAGCATGTCCAAGGCCTGGGGCACTCTGTGCAGGTGTTGGCCGAGGCCCAGGACAGGGTTGCTGTCTCACAGGCAGCCGTGTGCCAGAGACACCTGGAAATTGCAGCAGCGCTTCTGAACATGGCCCAGTCACAGCAGACCATGACTGCGAACGTCGGAGGCATTGCCCAGGCGCTGGCCAACGTGGCACAGACATAGAGGGAGGTGGCCCAGTCTTGAGGGAGATAGCGCAGTCACTGGCTAATGTGACACAGACCCAGAAGGTGGAGGCACAGTCACAGCGTGATGCAACGCATACCCAGACGGAGATGGTCCACTCCCTGTGCTTCATGGCTGCGACCAGAGATGAGATCAGAGTAGGTCTCCAGGACTAGCAGCGCCAGGTGATGGGGGAGCATTGGGATTGCTCCTCTCACACCCCCATTCCATGGCGTAGCCCAGAGGCCATCAGGCACCCTGAGGGAGGAGGAGGTGATGGGGCCCATGCTGGTCACTCCCACAGGGGAGGTGCCGGAACATCGCAACACCTCAGATTCCCAGCCTCCTGTTTCTGGCGCATCTGGTGGGCAGCAGGCAGAGCAGGGCGGCACCACGCCAGCAGGGACACCTGAACAGCAGCCAGGCCCATCCAGACCCAGTCGCCCCAGAAGACGGCTGCCAATGGAGACCCAGGCCCCTGGATGGGTATCACAGCAGGCCGCCTCCACTCTTGATGTGCCGTCTGGGGATTCACCTGGACGTAGCATTAAGGCCCGTAAGGCCAAAAGGTTAGACACGGGGCAGCACAGTGGCGCAGTGGGTTAGCCCTGTTGTCTCATGACGCCGAGGTCCCAGGTTCGATCATAGCCCTGGGTCACTGTCCGTGTGGAGTTTTACACATTCTCCCCGTGTCTGCGTGGGTTTCACCCCCACAACCCAAAGATGTGCAGGCCAGGTGGATTGGCCATGCTAAATTGCCCCTTAATTGGAAAAAATGAATTGGGTACTCTAAATTTATTTTTTTCAAGTTAGCCACCAGTTAAGTTGGCATGGGTGCAGAGAACAGTTTAGTGATAGGGGCTAGGGCACATATCTGTATATATTCGTTCACATTAAACACCTGTTAACACTGTTACAACCTGTCTCGGTGTGAGGGGTGGGCTGGTCAAGTCCAGAGAGGGGGCCTGGGAGAGGGGGGGATTGGCAGATGTTTTGGTGGGCTGGTCTCTCCCTTCGACCATCCCCACCACCCCCACCCCAGGGATCCGATGGCACTGTGTGATGGAATGGCCAGCTCGCATGCAAAGATCACCCAGGTGGGCGGTGAGAAGTGCGACCGTGGGCAGGAGTCAGATGTTGTCATACAATGTGAAGCACAGAGCTCATCGCAGAGCGGGCTGTCATCATCCTCCATCCTCAGACCAGACCCGTTGTTACTGCCAACCCAGGACCCACAACCCATAGTGCATCGGGTATTTACCACAGAGGGGATTGCAGGCGAGTTGGTCGGTGAGAAGGGAGTGAAGGAGTGTGGGATTGGGATGCTGTGTCCGTGCCCAAGGCCAGTCCCCCCACAACGCCCCCCCCCCCCCCCCGCACCCTAGTCAGTGAACCTGGAGGCGCTCCCATGCACGTTGGCCCAGGCGCACACGTTGAGCGGCCTCTCGTGCCTGCTGGAGCCCAATGCCCTGCCCACCCTTGCCCTCCCCTGCATCCTCCTTGTCGGACGAGGGCTAGCATTAATCCTCCTCCTCCAGCCCATTGTCCCTCAGTTGTGCGATGATGTGGAGGACGCAAATGCGGGCGACCCTTTCAGCATCATATTGGAGGGCACCTCCAAAGTGGTCCAGGTACTTGAACCACATTTTCCGGAGGCTGAAGCACTGCTCGATCACGCTCCTGGTCGCTCCATGGGTGTCGTTGTAGCGGGTCTCGCCGTTGGTCTGTGGCTTCTGGATAGCCGTCATGAGCTACGATCGCAGTGGATAACCTCTGTTGCCCAGGAGCTAACCCACCAGCCAGGGTGGGGGCATTTTGAACATGTCAGGAATCGTCGCGTGTGCCAGGATGAAGGCATCCTGCACATTGGCCGGGTATCGGGCGCAGACATGCACGATGCGCAGCTGATGATCACATATCAGCTGCATTTTCATCAAGTGGAACCCGTTTCAGTTTGTGGAGAGCGGCCTGTCATCTGCAGCTGGGGGGACATGCATCCCGTCTATCACCCCCTGGACCTGGGGCATCTCAGCGATGGCGATGAACCCCGCTGCCCGGGCATCCTGGTGGGCTCGGTCCATGTTGAAGTGGATGTATTGTGTCATCCGGGCATAAAGGGCCTCCATGATGCCTCAGATGCATCTATGCACGGAGCTCTGTGAGATCCTGGACAGGTCCCCACTCGGCGCCTGGAAGGACCCCGTGGCGTAAAGTTCAGGGTGACCATCACCTTGAAGGCCACCGGGAGCGGGTGTCCTCCCCCATACCCCCACGGTTCCAGGTGTGCCATTATCTGACAGATATGTCGCACTGTCTCCCTGCTCAGCCCGAGGCTTCGGTGGCATGCCCGGCCTGGCAGGTCTTCGAATGACAGGCGGTGCCGGTACACACGAGGCCTCATGCGGCGCTCCTTTGCACTTTTGCCTCCTCAGCCTGTTGGGAGACCGGCTCTCCATCTTGGGCGACTGCCTCCTGTTCCTCTGGGGTAGGCTCCACTGCTGCAGTTTCCATCTCCTCGAGCAGCTCCAGCTCAGACAGCCACAGGGCATCTCCTACAGGAAAGTAGTGTTATGGTCACAATCAGAACAGCCATGATTTTATTGAATGACGGGACAGGCTCGAGGACCTGAATGACCTACTCTTGCTCTCAAATCCTATGTTCCTTGTGTGTTTTTTGAAATATCCAGGAGTCTGGTGTCTATTGCTCCCCATTGTTTTCTCCAGAGAAATAAGCTAACCTTGGCCAATCTGAACGAACTTCTTAACTAATCAGTTTTTTCATGCCATGTAACTTATCATGATATTTTGAAATTTGGTGTTCTTATGTTTATCATGATGAAGGCAGGGAAGTGGGTTGACTAATGGCCCTAGTTTTAGAAGTACCAGTGAAGGCAAAAGACAGAAGATGGGGAATAGGGAAAAGGAAGTGATAGAAGGCTTGAGTGTTGGCAGAGAACAAAGAAATGATCGCCTCCCAAAGGGCAAGAAAGAGATAAGGGCAGAGTTAAATTGTATGTATGTAAATGCAGGGAGTATAGTGAACAAAATTGGGGAACTGGAAACAGAAATTGCTCTAGAGGGATATGACATAGTAGCAGTGGTTTAAGCCAGAACAGGACTGATACTGAACATCCCGTGTTATAAATTTTTTAGTAGAAACAGAGTGGGTAAAAAGGGAGGAGGTGTAGCAGTCTTGGTCAAAAATAGTATCATAGCCCTTGAATGAGATGCAGTCCCTGAATTAGAATCGAGATGGTTGGAGGTGAGAAACAGGAAGGGAGTGGTGAACTTGTTTGGTATTAATTATAGACCTCCAAATAGTGGGGAGGAAGTGAGAGAGAGCACTTGTAGGCAGATTATGGGAACCTGCAGGGCAAGTAAAGTTGTGATAGTTGGGGATTTCAATTACCCTAAGGTAGACCGGGAAAAGAATACAGTGTGGGGCACAAAAGGGGAGAAATTCCTGCAGTTTGTGGAAGAGTACTTTTTGGAATAGCATATTTCCAGTCCTACCAGGGTGTAGGCTGTGGTTCTGGTCCTAGGAAATGAGGCAGGGCAGGTGGAGAATATCAGAGTGGGTGAGCCATTGGGAAGTAGTGATCCTAATATAATACGATTCAATATTAAGTTGGAAAAAGATCAAAATCAGTCATGGATTAAGATCCTAGACTGGAAAAGGGCAAATTTTAGGGGTCTGATGGTTGAACTGGGGAGTGTTGATTGGAAGCGCATTTTGGTGGATAAAACAGTGGGAAGTAGATAAAAATAGGAGCCTTTCAAAGGAGAGATGAATAGGGTGCAAATTAGGTACTGTTATGGGCCAGGGTTTAGAGAACCCCAAAGTGTATCATGGATTTCACCTGACCACAACTTTTCATAGATTGTGGTATGGGGAGCACACGGCCCACATTACAGGTGTAGTACAGCAGAAATGGAAAAGTATTTTTTAAAGCAAAACAATGTTTATTCTATGAACTCAAGTTAACCTTTTTAAAACATACAGTGAACATCTCAGCAACCATTAACTCAAATACAACCCCCAAAGAATACAACACTAAGTAATCCTTTAAGCTTTCCTTTTAACATCCATAAGACTTAAAACACCTTTTACCAGAAGCACATCAGGTTAAAGTCACTACTGTTATTAGTTTTAAATCACCAGGATCAATTTACAGCCTTTAGGTTACAGAGAGAGACTCTAATACACCTTCTGGCTGTGACTGCAGCTCTGAAAACGAAACTAAAACACACCCTTCAGCAAACAGCCTAAAGCGAAAGTAAAAAGCTGACAGACAGCCCAGCTCCACCCACTCTCTGACATCACTGCAGCAATAAACACCCATTTCTTAAAGGTATTCTCACTACATATACTTATATACACACCCATTTATAAACACCCATTTCTTAAAGGTACTCTCACATGACAGTATGTACCTGTGAGAAACTAGGTACGTACTCATGAGAAATAAATACGGGGGGTGGGGGGGGATTCTCCATTTCAGAGACCAAGGGCGTGATCTTACAGCCTCGTTACGCTCTTGCTCAAGCATAACGAGGCTGGTGAATGGCGGGAGAGGCCAAAAACGAGATCGGCGTTGGGCGCCAAACAGTTTGCAATGCAATCGGCCTGCTCCCGTAGGCACAAATGAGATCTCGCCACAGCACGGCGAGACACCAATTATCACCACTTAAGCCCCATTTACATACAATCAACGAGAGGGACCTCATATCCAACGGCCTCCCGTCATTCAGCGGCCTCCCCAGCAAGTGGTCACTCTGGCGCCGATTAGTACTTCTTTTTAAAAACGTGAACTTGGCGGTAGGGCTTCTGTAGAGAGCTGAGGAGGTGAGTAGCCATCTTCACTCACAGGCAATGAGCCCGGGGATGTTGGGATTGCCACCTCGGTGCTTGGCAGGGGGTGGGGGACCCTCCACAGGAGTGAGCTGCTATGAGAGGGTGGAGGGGGATGGCGCTGGGGGTGCAACTGGAGGGGGGGGACAATCACTCTTGAACTGCATCTTCAGGTTGCCAAAGTACATGCCCTTGGTCGCGGCATGGGCATTGCTGTAGTGAGCCTCCGCGTTGGTCTGTGGCCTCTGGATAGGCGATATCAGCCATGACCATAGCAGATAACCCTGTCACCCTGGAGCCACCCCCTCACCCAGGGGCGCACCTCGAAGGTGTCAGGCACCGTCGTGTGTGCCAGGATGAAGGCGTCCTGCACACTGCCTGGGTATCGGGCACAGACTTGCATGAAGTGCATCTCGTGGTCACACACCAGCTGCATGTTCATCGAGTGGAACTTCTTTTGGTGTGTGAAGACCAGCTTGTCATGGACAAATGCCCGTAGGGCTATATGCATCCCGTCAATCACCCCCTGGATCTGGGGCAACACAGTGTAGAAGGCAAACCCCGCTGCACGGGCATCCTGGTGACCTCGGTTCACATTGAAGCTGATATATTGTGCCGACCAGGCATACAGGGCCTCAGTGATGGTCCGGGTGCACCTGTGCACTGAGGTCGACGAGATCTGTTGCTCTTATTAGCCTTAGTTTTATTAGCTCTAATTCTGTCACCTTTGCTCACGAGTCGCCAGGTATCGTTCTGATACCGCCACGTGGTTCAAGCTCTAGTAATGATTAATAATACAGTACACTGCTTAGTAAATGTTCAATCAACGATCATTTATTATATACAGCAATAAATACTTATACAATAACACAACCTCTAGACTATTACCTACCACTAAAGGCCAATACTTAACTTTGGTGATGGCCCACCAGGTCAGGGAAACGAATGGCTTATCGAATTGGGTCTGGCCTGCGGGATTCAAAAAGGCTGGTACAGGTCGATAGTCTGGAACACCTATCTGGTAGCGATCGCTGGAGTAAGACTTACTTGTTCTTTCGTCGAAGGGTCTCGAAGGTTGCGAGTAGGAGAAGAAGGGTCGATCTGAACTTGGCCCCTATCTTTATAGTTCCCACGGGCTTCCCGCCTCTCGGGGCGGACCTTGACCCTGGTCCCAAGTGATTGGACTTGGTCCCAATCACTGGGTTCCATATGCTCCAATAATGGGGCGATTCCTTGATCGGGGGGTGGTCGTTCACCTTTCTTTGTCTCGGCCACTGCTGGCGCCGAGAGGTCGGGATTGGCTTTCAATTGCTAATTTGTAGCAATTGTTCCCGGGGATAGCCGATTAAACGGCAGATGGCTGGGTTGATGTGCTGCTAATGGTTGCAGGTATCGGTCTGGGCCGACTTCCCCAGAGCCGAATACACTGTTCTGTTCTGTCTGCAGCTGTCCGTTTGAGTCCTGTTGGCTGATTTTCCCATCAGCCTTTTCAGTTCGCCATTTTACATCGGGGTTTGGCCAAATTAATCGGGAATCAGCCATTTTAGGTGGCTACATTCCCTCCTTGTGATCCTAACGCAAAGCGTGAAGGATCACATAAATTTGTTCTTTCCGTTCCCTGACCGGGGGGGACACCTCCTACATGGCCACTGCTCTGACCCTAGCTATGCACAAAAATGTTTACCTAAACAATTCTAAGGGCGCTATGTCAGGCAGGGGCGTGTATTTACAAAATAAAAAACTCGGAACCTCTACTTTTATCTAAATACACTATACTCACTAAACATTACATTATCCTATCTTCCTAAAACATACAAAAACAATCACAACATTTAATATACTCTTTCCTGGCTTGGCAGTCAAGCTCAGGATCATACATTTTTTTTTGTTCATGAAAAGTTTTGTACATCTTTTATTTACAGAAAACGCAAGTGCATGTTCTTTATTATTGTGTTATAGGTCGCGGGGGTCGGGGGTCTGGTCATAACCGAATATAGAGGATCGGATCCGATATACCGGGGTTCGAGCGCGGTACGCTCTCCTTCTCCATTTGCAGAGGCGCAGATTCTGCACTACACAGCAGAGTATCGCTTCAATCACGTAGGACAGGGAATACCAGGTTATGAACCTGGCACACCAGGAAGATGCAGTGTCACTGGTGACTGGACTTTGGGTACTGTGGGGCAGTGAAACATTAATGGCAGGGAGATTTGAAGTAATGGGGTCCGCATTCCCGCGCAACCAAATGTTCATCAAAAGAGTGTCGAGCACGATGAAAGAAGTCCTCATGGCTGTCCTGGCTGTCCTCTTTCCTTTTCCTTCTTGTGTTCTTTTGTTTTCTCCGGTCCTGGAACCTCTGGAGTTCTGTGAAAACAAGCATAGTATCTGTAACTACCTTGGTTTAATATCCGGTGTGTTAGTGTGTCTGTCCTTTTTGGGGCCAATTATACCCTTATAATTGGTCACCATGTGTGACTCCCTCATTTTTGTTTCAAAACAAATGTTAGGACACAGCACACTTCCCAATGAGGGACCAGTGCTGATTTACCATCCAAATGTTCCAGGATGTAAATAGCATATGGCAGCAACCTAAAGGTCGCCTAAACAAAATAAAACTTTTTGAAATGAAAATGTCAAATGAGGTGCGTATGGGCCGCGACGGGTAAGATTTGGATGGAGTCCCCGGGTAGGGCGGCTACCAATGCCGTATCTCCCCTACCCAAGCGTGTTTGACCAACGGGGGGGTCCCCAGGCAGGGCGGGTCTCACGCCGTTTCTCCACTGCCTGAGCAACCAACAAGAACGGGCAAAAATGTAGTCATCGTGGTGGGGCTGCTATAGTGATTCTCCCCTTGAATCAGAAGAGCAGTTATGATCGGGCGTCTGGTGAGCAGGTATCTGCTGAAGTGTCTGCAGACAAGCTAGTTCCACTGAACAAGCGTCCGGTCTGTTGACCAGGTATCTGTAGACAAGTTGGTACCGCTGAACAAGCGTCTGGCCGCGGTGGGTCTCTGAGGGCAAGAGCTCAGAAGTTTCAGGTGAATGGGTGTGTGACAGTGAGAACATTTCTCCTGTCGGACAAACAACACTAAACAAACGTACGAACAACATAAAACATCCTGCAGGTTCCATCAGGAAGGACAACGCTTCTCCCAAGTGTTTCCTTTAAACATCATGTGGACACCTCAGTTCTCTGTTGCGAACAGGGTCGCAAAGGGGTTGGCGGCTTGGGAGTCCGACTCAAAGTTGTCCCCTTCTCCCGGATGCCAAACTCTGGAGTGAATTAAGGTTGAAAGGGCTGCGTGGTGTGAGTTGGGGTTGCTTTCGTCGTTGCGGACGAGTCTGTAGGAATTGTCGCGGTGCCAATGAGTTATGTCGAGTTGTGTGGGGACAAAGTCCGGGTCGTCCATGTGGTTCGGTGGTCGGTGGTGGGATTTGTTTAGAAAAGTGATCATGAAGGGATCACTGGAGTCGAAATCGGAGTCGCTGGGTGTGGGTCCGGTTGTATGGGCATAGTAGGGAGGTGTGCTGTGGCTATCGTCAGAGTCACAGTCGCTGTCTCTGCTGCTGTAGTCTGTGGGCGCTCGGGGGTGGAATGTAGATTTTGGGGGTGGAGTCGAGGGCGAGTCCGTGTCTGGGCTGGACGTGGTGGGGGTTGGTCTGGTGACGTTGGCTGTGGGCGGGGTGTGGTCTGCTGCGTCAAGCATGACGTGGTGGGCGTGGTTTGACTGCTCCACAAGCCTTTAACTGGTTGATATGAAACCACGCAGTCTTACTATTTGGGTATTTTATTTTATATACCGATGGGCTTACTTTATCCGTAATGGAGTACGGACCCGAGTATTTTGGAGACAGAAATGTGCTGGGGTTATATACAGACAACATCACTTGATGTCCTATATCATACTCTGTTGCATGCACTGCCTTATCAAAACAGGCCTTGCTCTGTTTCTTTTTGGTGCCCAATTTAACTGCGTCTGCTAACTGGGCCGTTTTTACATTAGCAACTAATTGCTCAACGGCTTTCTCGTGGGTGAGGGCCGTAACTTCAGGGCTGGTCAGGTCTAAACCTAACATGTATTCTGTCCCTTTCATGGGGCGTCCGGTCATAAGAGTGTGTGGGGTGTAACCTGTGGAGGTGGAAACAGTGTTACGCAAAAACATCAGCGCAAAAGGGAGGACTGAGTCCCAAGTGGTGTTGTTCTGCTGGACCATTTTTCGGAGGGTGGTTTTTAGGGTCCGATTCATGCGCTCCACTATACCACTCGACTGTGGGTGGTTCGCAATGTGGAATTTTTGGGTTATGCCAAATATCGTGAGGACGTTCTGCATGACCCGTCCCGTAAAGTGAGAACCTTGGTCCGATTCAATACTGCGGGGGAGTGCCCATCTTGTAAAGATGTGGTGGGTTAGGATCTTGGCTGTGGTTTTCGCGGTGTTGGTGCGGGCTGGAAATGCTTCCATCCACTTTGTAAAAGTGTCTATGACCACCAGAACATATTTATAGCCATTCCTGCAAGGGGCCAATGGACCAATAAAATCAATCTGGAGGTTAGTCCAGGGGCCGTTAACGGGTCGGGTGTGGCTGAGTTGGGCCTTTTTGGCATATCTATCGGGGTTGTTCTGCGCACAGATAAGGCAATTCTCAATGTAATGGCTTACATCTTCCTTGAGATTTGGCCACCAACAAAGCTGTTTGAGGTGGGCTGTGGTGGGATCGATTCCTTGGTATCGATGACCATCATGGAATAAACAAATTAATTGGTTCCTATCCTGCTCAGGAACTACATAAAGGGTGTCCTTCAACACCACACCGTCATGTGTGGTCAGTGTATTTCTGAACCTCTCATAGGAGGCTGGAAACTTACCTTTTACGATCTCAGTGAGAACGCTATCCTGCTTCTGGGCCTCTACTAGATCCTCGATCCAAGTCTGCGTGACCTGAACTGCACTCACTGGCACACTCACTGGGGCGCACTCGGGGGGTTTCCAGAAATACCCATGCCTGGATCCTGCCTTAGCCAGTGCGTCGGCTTTTACATTTCCAGGGGGGGGGAGGAACGATGGTGGCTGCGGACTTTTATAATGCCAAAAGTCCTGTTCTGGGCTTTTTGTAGAATATGGCGGAGTAATGGGGCTGAGGGGAGGGGTTTCCCATCCGCGGAAACAAATCCTCTTGTTTCCCACAGGGGCAGAAATTCTGTGAGGCTGTTGCAGACATATAGGCTGTCTGAATATATGTCTGCTGGGCTGGGGAAGGAATCTGGGTGCTCTACAATGTACGCGATGGCCACAAGCTCTGCTGCCTGCGTGCCTAAGTGTCCGGGAAGTTTTAATGCTATCTCCTCGAGGGCGCGTCCCTGTGCGTCCTCAACATATATCCCGCAACCTGTTATGTGCTGCCCATCTAAGACTGTGGAAGATCCATCCACATAAATCTTAATGGGGTCACACGTGTCCGGGTGGGGGGGGTTCTGAGATGGATTTGCTAATTTTCTGGGGGGTGTTTTAGCTATAAAGGGGCCTGTATTATGGTGTGGAGAGATGATTTCATACTCATGGGGGGTTCCGGGGTACTGTAAATTGTCCGCTAAGTATGTGTGGGTCTTTGTCCGTTTTACTGTGATGTCTCGTCCCTTCAAGAGAAGGGTCCGCCTAGCTGCGCGTATTTGGCTGACGGTACCGTCCTTAAGTCGTCCGTCCAGTAAAAGTTGGGTGGGGGTGTGCTCGGTCAGAATGGTGATGGGGTTCAGTCCGGTAATATAGGAAAAGTACTGGACTGCCCAGAAAACTGCGAGCAGGTGCCTCTCACAGGCTGAAAATCCCTGCTCCACAGCATCTAAAATACGGGAGGCATAAGCCACGGGTCTTAGCTGGTCGTGCCGTTCCTGCAGGAGACAGCTGAAAGGGTGCGGTCTGTGGTCGCTACCTCTATGGCGTAAGGGGAAAGCGGGTCTGGAACTTGTAGTGCGGGGGCTGCTATGAGTGCCTGTTTTAAAGAGTCCACAGCATCCGTATGCTGCGGAAGCCATTCCCAGGGGGCTCCTTTCTTTAGGAGGTCTGAGAGGGGCGCTGCCTTGCTGGCGAAACCGTCAATGTGGTTTCGGTAGTAGCCAACCAGTCCTAAAACGACTGGAGGGCTGAAACGTTCTGGGGAGGGGGCAATTTAGCGATCGAGTCAATTCTTTTATGCTCAATCTCGCGTT
Source organism: Scyliorhinus torazame (assembly GCF_047496885.1). Lineage (NCBI taxonomy): Eukaryota > Metazoa > Chordata > Chondrichthyes > Carcharhiniformes > Scyliorhinidae > Scyliorhinus > Scyliorhinus torazame. Next base: position 145,482,951 of record NC_092712.1, on the reverse strand, counting down.
TGCCGTGTGTGATAATTGTTCCCAAATATACCACTTTTTCTTCCAAAACCTGGGCCTTTTTGGGGTTTACTCTGCAGCCAATGGAATGTAACAATTCCAGGAGTTCGGACAGAAGCTCAATGTGCTCTTCCTTTGTGTCTGTCTGCAGTTGTAGATCATCTACATACTGTACCAGACATTCGGGGCGAGAAAATTTTGCTAGTCCATTTGCCAGCAGTCGGTGGAAAATAGAGGGGGAGTTGTGGAAGCCTTGTGGCAGGCATATCCACGTGTACTGCTGCGCTCTGAAAGTGAAGGCAAATTTATACTGGCACGCCTTTGCCAATGGAATGGACCAGAATCCATTACTGACGTCCAAAACCGTGAAATATCGGGCATTGAGTCCCTGCTTGAGCATGGTCTCGGGACTTGTTGCTACGGTGGGGGCTGCTGCGGGGGTGACTTGATTGAGTTCCCGATAATCAATGGTCAGGCGCCATGATCCGTCGGGCTTCCTCACTGGCCAAATCGGGGCATTATTAGTGGAGGCTACTGATCTTAGTACTCCCTGCTCTGATAAGCTCTCTATAACTTTTAGGATTTCTCCCTCTGCTTCTAGGGGAAATCCGTACTGTTTTGGGGGTCTAGGGTCCGGTCCTGTTATTTGTACAGAGCCAGTCATCCGTCCACAGTCGTGCTTGTGGGTCGCGAATGCTGCCCTGTTCTTTTGCAGAACTGCCCTAACCTGCCTGTCCATGCTGAGTGTGGTGGGGTTGAACCAAAACTCGTCTACTGCGCTAATTTTGTTCATATAGTCCCCTATGTTGAGCGTTGCGGGGGCTCTAGTGGATTTCACCATCTTCCAGACACACTGGTTGACTGGATCGAAGGATAGGTGGTGGGAATTCATAAAGTCGATTCCCAGAATGTGTTTTGCTGCGTGGGGCAGGTCGACTAAAACTACGGGGTGTTTTGTGGTAATGTTTCCTATTTGAATGGGTACAGGGGCTGTGATGTGTCCCTGCTGTGAGTGGCCTGTAAAGCCGCTGAGGGTGATAGTGGCTGTAGTGGGCAACGTGTCCTGACAAAGGGTGGAGGAATTTATGGTGGTGCGGGACCCTCCTGTGTCCCAAAGAAACTCGATAGGCTGTCCCCGAATTTTCGCTGTGACTACGGGTCGTCCTGACCTATCCCAAAGGGTATCGCAGACCCAACTGGGGGAGCCTGCACACCGTCAGTCCGTTCCAGTCAAGTCCGTCTGATCCGAACGGGCGCTAACGCTATGGATGGGCTCTGCCTTTTTCTTACTGAGAGTGCCTGTCTGTTGGGCTCTCGGTGGCTTTTTAGGGGCATTGCACTCTTTTGCAAAATGTCCCAACATTCTTGCGGTTTTGTTGGGGGGCTGTTCTTTCCCTCATTTACCCAGGCGGGGTTGTGAGATGTGGATTTTACTGCCTGCATGTCTGCATGACCTGGGGCCCCTGCTGGTGACGGCATTTAATGAGACAAGGGAGAAGGGTGAGCCTCCACCACCTCCCACTACGTTGGCGCAGGCCTAAATATCGCTGAACCTGAAGGAGGACAAGGACCCGGAGCAGTGTGGGTCATACCGTCCAATATCACTGTTTAATGTGAATGCCAAGTTGCTGGTGAAGATTCTGGCTTCGCGGATTGAGGATTGTGTGTCGAAGGTGGTAGGGGGACCAGACAGAATTTGTAAAAGGGAGGCATACGTCGGCCAAAATCAGGCGCCTGTTAAATGTCATAATGATGGACGCTAAGAAGGCCTTTGACCGGGTAGATTGGGAGTATTTGTGGGAGACATTGGGGCGGTTTGGGTTTGGGCAGGGGTTTGTGGTTTGGATCCAATTGTTGTACTGGGTGCCTGTGGCAAGTTTAGGAACAAATCGGGTTAGTTTGGGGTACTTTAGGTTGTACAGGGGGTCGAGGCAGCGATGGCCACTCTCCCTGTTGCTTTTCACCTTGGCGATAGAGCCACTGGCGATGGCGCTTAGAGCGTGTAGGGGTTGGGAAGGGATTATGTGGGGGGGAATGGAGCATATGGTGTCCCTATATGCGGACGACCTGCTGTTGAATATATCGGACCCACTGGAAAGCATAGGGGGCATTATGGACAATCTTCTGAAATTTGGTCGGTTTTCGGGGTACAAACAAAACATGGGGAAGAGTGAGGTCTTAGCGATTCAGGCAAGGGGGCTGGAAAGGAGATTGAGCAACTTGCCGTTTAAGGTGGTGTGAGTGAGTTTTAGGTATCTGGGTACTCAGGTGGCGCGGGGGTGGGAGCAACCATGCAAGTTGAATCTGGCTCGGTTGTGGGCAGCACGGTGGGACAGTGGGTTAGCCCTGCTGCTTCACGGCGCCGAGGTCCCAGGTTTGATCCCGGCTCTGGGTCACTGTTCGTGTGGAGCTTGCACATTCTCCCAGTGTTTGCGTGGGTTTCGCCCCCACAACCCAAAGATGTGCAGGTTTGGTGGATTGACCACGCTATATTGCCCCTTAATTGGAAAACATTAATTGGGTACTCTAAATTTATTTTTTTAAAAGAATCTGGCTCAGTTGGTGGAGCAAATGAAGGGTGAATTTAATAGGTGGAATGTGCTTCGGTTGTCATTGGCGGGGCTGGGTGCAGTCTGTAAAGATGACTACACTCCCGAGGTTTTTGTTTGCATTCCAGAATCTCCGGGTTTTGATCCCCAAGGCCTATTTCAAGAAGGTTAACTTGTCGATATTGGGATTTGGGGGCGGGAAAGGCCCCTCGGGTAAAGAAAGCGCTATTGGAGCGAGGGCAAGGGGGGTGCGTTTTGGCCTTGCCAAATTTAATGAATTATTATTGGGCTGCAAATATATCCACGTTAAGGATGTGGGCAGTGGGGGAGGGGTTGGTTTGGGAGCAGATGGAGGCAGCCTCTTGTAAGCGTATTAGTCTGGGAGCGCTGTTGACGGCACCTCTGCCATTCTTGCTGGCCAAGTACTTCACAAGCCCGGTGGTATTGACGGCCCTGAAGGTGTGGGGACAGTGGCGACAGCACTTGACGCTTGCGGGGGCCTCGGTTTGGGCCCCGATCTGTGGGAATCATAGTTTCATTCCGGGGGAACTGAATGGGGTTTGCATTGTTGGCGGCGGGCGGGGATCGAGAGGTTTGAAGATTTGTTCTCGAAGGGCAGCTTCCCAAGTTTGGAAGGACTGGTGGAGGAGTATGAGTTGCCTTGGGGAATGGATTCAGATATTTACAGGTGGAATGAAATGAAATGAAAATCGCTTGTCACAAGTAGGCTTCAAATGAAGTTACTGTGAAAAGCCCCTGGTCCCCACATTCCGGCGCCTGTTTGGGGAGGGTGGTACGGGAATTGAACCATGCTGCTGGCCTGCCTCGGTCTGCTTTAACAGCCAGCTCTTTAGCCCTTTGCTAAACCAGCCCCGTAGGTGCGGAACTACGTGAGAAAACATGTGCTGTCCTTTCCTGATCTGCGGCCCATGGGGTTGCAGGACGCGGTGCTGTCGAGAACAGAGGTTTGAGAGGGTAGGGTGTCAGAGATATATAAGGAATTGATCGACCGATAGGAGTATTTAAACAAAAGTGAGAGGAGGAGCTGGGGGGGTGAGCTGGAGGCTGGGCTATGGGAGAAAGATTTGAGGAGGGTGAATGGGTCCTCTTCGTCCGCCAGGCTGAGTCTCACTCAATTTAAGGTAGTCCATAGGGCGGTGGCCAGAATGAGCAGGTTCACTGAGGGGATGGAGGATAGGTGTGGGCGGTTTGCGGGGGGGCCCGTGAATCATGTTCACATTTTTTGGGCCTGCCCGAAGTTGGAGGGATTTTGGCGGGCATCCGTTGACATGATGTCGGAGGTACTGAAGGTGAAAGTGGTTCCAGGTCCAGAATTGGCAGTGCTTGGAGTGTTGGAAGACCCGGGAGTCCAGGGGGTGAGAGGGGCCGACGTTCTGGCCTTTGCCGCTCTGGTAGCCCGGAGACGGATCTTGTTGGGGTGGGGGTCTCGGAGCCTCCGAAGCCGGGGGTCTGGATGAGCAAACTTGCGGATTTCCTTAGATTGGAGAAAATTAAATTTGTCTTAAGGGGGTCGATGGAAGGGTTCACCCGGAGATGGAAACCATTCATTGACTTCTTCCAATTGTGCTATCCACAATGCTACCGTGCTGCCCCTTTTCTGGCAACACTCTTCCCAAACTACATAATTCCTCATCTCTTACCATTAAAGATTGACTAGCTCCCGTATCTCTTAAAAGTGTGACTTCTTTACCTACTCTTCCTGATACACATGAGTAAACTTTACCCACACAAGTAAATTCTTTAAAGAGATCTGGCACCACCTTATCAATCACCTCTCGATCAGTCTGTGCAATCTTTTGCACCTCCTTCGCTTCACTTGGGCTTTCCTTTACCACTTTAACAAACGCCACTGTCTTATCCTGTTTTACCACATCAATCTTCCCAGTGCTTTTCTTCAACCACGAACACTGACTTTACATGGCCTAGTTTATTACAGTGAAAACATTTGAAACTTTTCATTTCTTTTCCACCCTCCTGGATTTCTTTTTTAATCTGAGGTACACTCTCCTTATTACCTCCCATCAGATCACCTTTACCTTTACCACTTGAGTATTTCTCATGTTCCCAGTTTCTATCCCTCACAAGCTGAAACTGATGTCGGAAACCAAGGTTTGATTTAAGAACTAATTCATAATCATCTGCCAATTCTGCTGCTAATCTCACAGTTTTAACTCTCTTCTCTTCCACATGAGTTCTTACTACATCAGGAATTGAATTTTTAAACTCCCCCAAAAGTATAATTTCTCTGAGAGCTTCATACATTTGGTCTATTTTCAAAGCCCTTATCCACCGATCAAAAATACTCTGTTTGAGCCTTTCAAACTCCATGTATGTTTGACCAAATTCTTTCCTTAAATTTTTAAATCTTTGTTTGTAGGCTTCAGGCACTAGTTCATATGCACCTCAGATGGATTTTTTCACCTCCTCATATGTCCCAGATACCTCCTCCGGTAGTGATGCAAACACTTCACTAGCCCTACCTACCAGCTTTGTTTGAATCAGTAATACCCACATGCCCTGTGGCCATTTTATTTGTTTAGCTACCTTCTCAAATGAAATGAAAAAGGCTTCTACCTCCTTCTCGTCAAACCTTGGCAATGCTTGGACATATTTAAATAGATCCCCACCACGCCTTCGATTTTGATGCTCTTTCTCACTGTCCTCATCACTATCATCCAACTGTACGTTTCCCTTTACGTCTGTCAATTTTAATTGACTGTCATGTTTCATGGTCATTTTCTGAAGTTCAAACTCTCTCTCTGTATCTTTTTCCCTGATCTGTATCTTCCTTTCTTTTTCTTTTTGTTCTGCACAGGCTATTCTTTCTTTGTTTCCTTCTTCTCTCTCCTTTTCTTTTTCTCTCATTGCATATTCAAGCTGCTTTAATTCTTTTCCATGTTCAAGTTGCTTATTCTGCAACTGGATCTTTGCTATTTCCAATGAGTCAAACTGTATCTCAGGCAACTTTAAATGCTTAGCCACCGCCATAATTACCTCATCTTTTCGCATTTTGTCAGGTAATCTTAACTGCAATGTTTTTGCCAAATCTAACAGTCTGCTTTTAGTCTCTGTCCGTAAGGTACTGCGTATGACTGTCTCCACCCCCAAAAACATCTGAGCCTCTGAAAGAGCCATTGTCCACAACAGACTCCCCACTTAAACTAAAATACCACACCTGAAAAGCAACCACAATATGCTCACCCCTCACTGTCTTTAAGTTCACTAAACCAATCCAATAAATCGACTTTTATTCCCCTCGAGCCCCCAATTGTTATGGGCCAGGGTTTAGAGAACCCCAAAGTGTATCATGAAGTTCACCTGACCCACAACTTTTAATAGATTGTGGTATGCGGAGCACCCGGCCCACCCTAGAGGTGTGGTACAGCACAAATGGAAAAGTATTTTTTAAAACAAAACAATGTTTATTCTATGAACTCAAGTTAACCTTTTTAAAACAGTGAATATCTTAGCAACCATTAATTCAAAGATAACCCCCAAAGAATACAACACTAAGTCATCCTTTAAGCTGTCCTTTTAAAATCCAAAAGACTTAACAACCTTTAAACAGAAGCACATCAGGGTTTACACTCAATACTGAAAACATTTAAGTTCACCAAATGATCAAGAGATAGTCCTTTATGGCAGAGATCAACAGTACAGCTGCTTTTTCTGACTTCAGCTGCAACACACTGAAAAATAAAACCAAAAAGACAGACACACCCAAGCTTTTCTCAAAGTGAAACTAAAAAGCAGAACCAGAGCTCAGCTCCACCCACACTCTGACATCACTGCAGTAACATGAGCAGCTAACCATTTCTTAAAGTGACATTCTCATGACAATCGGCAAACTGGAAGGTGTTACATGCAAACTGCATTTGGACCCGAATGCGCCCTCAGACATTCATCAACTCTGACAAATACTTTATCATTTTAGAAAGCGGACAGAGAAGAAACTTCAGTGCCTACTTACCTGAAATTATTGTAAAATGGAGTGATGTGTTTATGACTTGAGTCTCATCCATATCTGTTGTCAAGAAACCCAAGACCTAGAACCAGATTAGAATCCACGTTGTCATGCAGTCACCAAACCAAGACATACAACAAAAATTATACTTGATATCGACTATTAATGATATTGTACAGAAAGTAAAAGGTGCTGAATTTGCTGATCTTGACCACAATGCAGGTTATCATCGAATCTAACTTTCAGAAGAATCGAGATATCTTAGTGTCCTTCACTCACATCGGGCTTTTTTGGTACAAGAGGCTCAACTTTGGAGCCAATTCAGCAGCTGCAGAATTTCAGCACATGATTCAATCTGCATTTCAAGGACATGAGGGCACACTAAATATCAGTGATGGTCACACTGAAAGTGAATTTGAAATATGCCTACATGCTTACCTACCAAGACTTCAGTAAAGAGTGCGGAGAGAGAGAGGGCGAGACTTCAGTAAAGAGCGCGGAGAGAAAGAGGGCGAGACTTCAGTAAAGAGCGCGGAGAGAGAGCGGGCAAGACTTCAGGAAAGAGTGCGGAGAGAGAGGGCGAGACTTCAGTAAAGAGCGCGAAGAGAGAGAGGGTGAGACTTTAGTAAAGAGCGTGGAGAGAGAGAGAGCGAGACTTCAGTAAAGAGCGCGGAGAGAGAGAGGGCAAGACTTCAGGAAAGAGCTCGGAGAGAGAGAGGGCGAGACTTCAGTAAAGAGCGCGGAGAGAGAGTGGGCGAGACTTTAGTAAAGAGTGCGGAGAGAGAGATGGCGAGACTTCAGTAAAGAGCACGGAGAGAGAGAGGGCGAGACTTCAGTAAAGAGCACGGAGAGAGAGGGTGAGAATTCAGTAAAGAGCACGGAGAGAGAGAGGGCGAGACTTCAGTAAAGAGCGTGGAGAGAGAGATGGCGAGACTTCAGTAAAGAGCGCGGAGAGAGAGGGTGAGAATTCAGTAAACAGCACGGAGAGAGAGAGGGCGAGACTTCAGTAAAGAGCACGGAGAGAGAGAGGGCGAGACTTCAGTAAAGAGCACGGAGAGAGAGAGGGCGAGACTTCAGTAAAGAGCGCGGAGAGAGAGCGGGCAAGACTTCAGTAAAGAGCTCGGAGAGAGAGCGGGCAAGACTTCAGTAAAGAGCGCGGAGAGAGAGCGGGCAAGACTTCAGTAAAGAGCGCGGAGAGAGAGCGGGCAAGACTTCAGTAAAGAGCGCTCTCAGATAAGACAGCTGTTTGTTTGTTTCAAAATTGAAAAAAACCTGGTAAAGTGATGTCACAGGAGACTGTAACCTGATTGGCTGAAAGTCAGATTGGGCTAAATTTGAATATCTGGAGTTACTGATTTAAATACTAGTTTTAATTTGACTTAGATTACCATTTTTAAGTTGATTTGAATTACTATTTTAAAAAATTTTAATTTGACCACCTATGTGCTCGAGCGGTTGGGGAGTGTTTAACTATTTTGGGTTAATTTAAATTAATATTTTTAATTTGATTTAAATAACTTTTTAATTTCAATTAAATAACTATTTTTAATTTGTTGTCAGATCAAGAGGGATAAATACTCAGTTTAAAACAAAAAATCGAATTAAATAGTACACAGGGATTGGATTTAATCTGACACAAAAATATCTTTCTAAAGTTTAATTTCAAAGGTTTAATTTAAAGGAATAATTCATGGGAGGACAGCTCCAAGGTGTGGTCTGCTCCTCTTGCTCCATGTGGCAGGCTGGGGACAGTTCCAGTCCCCAGGGTCAGCATGTGTGCAGGAAGTGTCTCCAGTTGCAGCTCCTGGAAGCTCGGGTTTCAGTGCTGGAGCGGCGGCTGGAGACACTGTGGAGCATCCGCGAGTCGGAGAGCATCGTGGATAGCGCGTATAGAGAGGTGGTCACACCACAGGCTCAGACTCTGCAGGCAGGAAGGAAATGGGTGACCACCAGACAGGGCAAGAGAGCGAGGCAGATAGTGCAGGAATCTCCTGTGATCATTCCGCTGCAGAACAGATATACCGTTTTGGATACTGTTTAGGGGAATGGCCTTATCAGGGGAAAACTGCAACAGCCAAACTCGTGGCACCACGGTTGGTTCTGCTGCAGAGGGGAGGGGTGATAAGTGTGACAGTGCAATAGTTATAGGGGAATAGACAGGCGTTTCTGTGGCCGCAAACGAGACTCAAGGCTGTCTCGGAGCAGGTACAGGACATTCTGGAGGGGGAGGGTGAACAGCCAGTGGTAATGGGACACATCGGTACAAACAACATAGGTAAAAAAGGGTTGAGGTCCTAAAAGCAGAATACAGGGAGCTAGGAAGGAAGTTAAGAAATCGGCCCTCGAAGGTAGTGACCTCAGGATTACTAGCGGTGCCACGTGCTGGTCAGAGTAGAAATGACAGGATATACAGGATGAATACGTGGCTGAAGGGATGCTGTCAGGGGGAGGGTTTCAGATTCCTGGGGCATTGGGACCAGTTCTGGGGGAGGTGGGACCTGTACAAACTGGACGGGTTACACCTGGGCAAGACTGGAACTGATGTCCTATGAGGGCTATGTGCTAGAGCGGTTGGGGAGTGTTTAAACTAATGTGGCAGGGGGATGGGAACCGATGCAGGAAGTCGGAAGGTAGTAAAATAAGGGCAGAAACAAAAGGCAGTAAGGGGGAAAGTGTAAGGCAGAGAGGCCAGAGTCAAAAATCAAAAAGGGCGACAGTACAAGGCACAGTGACTGAGGGGAGCTCAGTGAATAGGCCCAGTAATACTAAAAGGAATAAAACGGGAAGTAAAAACAGAAATGGAAAGCGATGCGACAGGTTGTTACATGAAGATATGGGTTCAACGACAAGGAAAATTAGGAGAAAAGAGGAAAAATAACTTACGAGAGGTTACTGATCAAGGTGTTAAGATTCAAAACAGAGCTATAAAAGCCAACATAAGTGTACTTTACCTGAATGCTCGTAGTATTCGGAATAAGGTATGTGAGTTGATGGAGCAAATCATCGTGAATGACTATGATTTAGTGGCCATTACTGAAACATGGTTAAAGGATGGCCACGACTGGGAATTAAATATCCAAGGGTATCAAACTATTCGGAAGGACAGAGTGGATAGTAAGTGAGGTAGTGTAGCTCTGTTATTTAAGGATGTCATCCGGGCAATAGTAAGGGATGACATCGGTGCTATGGAGGATCAGGTTGAATCGATTTGGGTGGAAATCAGGAATAGTAAGGCGAAAAAGTCACTGATAGGAGTAGTCTATAGGCCACCAAATAGTCACATTATGGTGGGGCAGGCAATAAACAAAGAAATAACGGATGCATGTAGAAATGGTACAGCAGTTATCATGGCGGATTTTAATCTACATGTCGATTGGTTTAACCAGGTCGGTCAAGACAGCCTTGAGGAGGGGTTTATAGAATGCATCCACGATAATTTCCTAGAACAGTATGTAATGGAACCTACGAGGGAGCAAGCGGTCCTAGATCTGGTCCTGTGTAATGAGACAGGATTGATTAACGATCTCGTTAGGGATCCTCTCGGAAGGAGCGATCACAATATGGTGGAATTTAAAATACAGATGGAGGGTGAGAAGGTAAAATCAAACCCGAGTATTTTGTGCTTCAACAAAGGCGATTACAATGGGATGAGAGAAGAGCTAGCTAAGGTAGACTGGGAGCAAAGACTTTATGGTGAAACAGTTGAGGAACAGTGGAGAACCTTCCAAGCGATTTTTCACAGTGCTCAGCAAAGGTTTATACCAACAAAAAGGAAGGACGGTAGAAAGAGGGAAAATCGACCGTGGATATCTAAGGAAATAAGGGAGAGTATCAAATTGAAGGAAAAAGCACACAAAGTGGCAAAGATTAATGGGAGACGAGAGGACTGGGGAATCTTTAGGGGGCAACTGAAAGCTACTAAAAAAGCTAGACAGAAGAGTAAGATAGATTATGAGAGTAACCTTGCTCAGAATATAAAAACAGATAGTAAAACTTTCTACAAATATATAAAACAAAAAAGAGTGGCTAAGGTAAATATTGGTCCTTTAGAGGATGAGAAGGGAGATTTAATAATGGGAGATGAGGAAATGGCTGAGGAACTGAACAGGTTTTTTGGGTCGGTCTTCACAGTGGAAGACACAAATAACATGCCAGTGACTGGTGGAGATGAGGCTATGACAGGTGAGGACCTTGAGATGATTGTTGTCACTAAGGAAGTAGTGATGGGCAAGCTAATGGGGCTAAAGGTAGACAAGTCTCCTGGCCCTGATGGAATGCATCCCAGAGTGCTAAAAGAGATGGCTAGGGAAATTGCAAATGCAGTAGTGATAATTTACCAAAATTCACTAGACTTTGGGGTGGTCCTGGCAGATTGGAAATTAGCAAACGTGACAACACTGTTTAAAAAAGGAGGAAGGCAGAAAGCGGGTAATTATAGGCCAGTGAGTTTAACTTCGGTAGTAGGGAAGATGCTGGAATCTATCATCAAGGAAGAAATAGCGAGGCATCTGGATGGAAATTGTCCCATAGGGCAGACGCAGCATGGGTTCATAAAGGGCAGGTCGTGCCTAACTAATTTAATGGAATGCTTTGAGGACATTACAGTGCGGTAGATAACGGGGAGCCAATGGATGTGGTATGTCTGGATTTCCAGAAAGCTTTTGACAAGGTGCCACACAAAAGGCTGCTGCGTAAGATAAAGATGCAAGGCATTAAGGGTAAAGTAGTAGCATGGATAGAGGATTGGTTAATTAATAGAAAGCAAAGAGTGGAGATTAATGGGTGTTTCTCTGGTTGGCAATCAGTAGCTAGTGGTGTCCCTCAGGGATCAGTGTTGGGCCCACAAATGTTCACAATTTACATAGATGATTTGGAGTTGGGGAGCAAGTGCAATGCGTCCAAGTTTGCAGACGACACTAAGATGAGTGGTAAAGTAAAAACTGCAGAGGATACTGGAAGTCTGCAGAGGGATTTGGATAGGTTAAGTGAATGGGCTAAGGTCTGGCAGATGGAATACAATGTTGCCAAATGTGAGGTTATCCATTTTGGTAGAACTAACAGTAAAAAGGATTATTATTTAAATGATAAAATATTAAAACATGCTGCTGTGCAGAGAGACCTGGGTATGCTAGTGCATGAGTCGCAAAATGTTGGTTTACAGGTGCAACAGGTGATTAAGAAGGCAAATGGAGTTTTGTCCTTCATTGCTCGAGGGATGGAGTTTAAGACTAGGGAGGTTATGCTGCAATTGTATGAGGTGTTAGTGAGGCCACACCTGGAGTATTGTGTTCAGTTTTGGTCTCCTTACCTGAGAAAGGACGTATTGGTGCTGGAGGGTGTGCAGAGGAGATTCACTAGGTTAATCCCAGAGTTGAGGGGATTGGATTACGAGGAGAGGTTGAGTAGACTGGGACTGTACTCGTTGGAATTTAGAAGGATGCGGGGGGGATCTTATAGAACATATAAAATTATGAAGGGAATAGATAGGATAGATGTGGACAGATTGTTTTCACTGGCAGGTGAAAGCAGAACTAGGGGGCAAGAGCCTCAAAATAAGGGGAAGTAGATTTAGGGCTGAGTTTAGGAGGAACTTCTTCACCCAAAGGGTTGTGAATCTATGGAATTCCTTGCCCAGAGAAACAGTAGAGGCTCCTTCATTAAGTGTTTTTAAGATAAAGATAGATAGTTTTTTGAAGAATAAGGGCATTAACGATTATGGTGTTCGGGCCAGAAAATGGAGCTGGGTCCACGAAAGATCAGCCATGATCTCATTGAATGGCGGAGCAGGCTCGAGGGGCCAGGTGGCACCTTGTAAAACAATAGTTGTCAGCAAATTGTTGCCTATTCCCACACGGAGAAAAGCATTCTGATAATCATAGGTGCAGGCCCCACTGGATTCTGTACATTTCTCATGCTGAAAGACAAGAGAAGTGTACTCAATTACAAGGGGCATCTTACACTTTCATCTCTACTTGAATGGAAGTGTGTTTGAGGTAATAACCAATGATCAATCCACACAGCAAACTACTCACTCAAATAAAATATTGGATACGCAAAGTGTAGGAGTGCAATTTCTATGTTGAATATCAGTAAGGCAAGCTCAACCTAGCAGACTATCTTTCGTGACATCCATCGCCAACAGGCACTTCCATTAATCGTGAGGAAAAGGTTGCCGAATAACATGTTAACTACATAAGCCTAAATGTGGTTCCAATGTCATGAAAACTGACATCAAAGTGGTGACAGAACAAGATGAGCCATTGCAACTATGTATGGTGGCTATGAAATTATAAAACTGGAAGGCACAGAATGGTGGCACAATGGTTAGCACTGCAGCCTCACAGCCCTAGGAACCTGGGTTCAATGCCGGCCTTGGGTGATAGTCTGTGTGGAGTTTGCACTTTCCCTCTGTGTCTTTGTGGGTTTCCTCCGGGTGCTCCGGTTTCCTCCCACAGTCCAAAGATGTGCAGGTTGGGTGGGGTTATGGGGATAGGGTGTGGAATGTGCCTAGGGAGGGTGCATTTTCGGAGGGCCGGTGCAGACTCGATGGGCCAAATGGCCTCCTTCTGCAATGTACGAATTCTATGATTCTATGTAATTGAGGGAGCATCTACAAAAGAAATCGTTCACACACTACATGGTCTGCAGAATAAAGATGAGAAAATGCTGGAAAACTCTGCAGGTCTGGCAGCTTCTGTGCAGGGAGAAACAGAGCTAATGTTTTGAGCCAGATACAGGCAGCAAATGTTAACTCTGTTCCTCTCTCCACAGATGCTGCCTGGCCTGCTGAGATTTTCTGAATTTTCTCTTTTTATTTTAGATTTCCACAAACTACAGTACTTTGCTTTAATTTTAAAATCTTCACAATGTTCAAAATGTGCTCACCAATACAACCACGTTTGATCTTGTGCTACACAGCAATTGTATTGTCATTCCACAATCATTGAGGGAATGTGTTATCGATACAGCACATGAAGGTCACCAGGGAATTGTGAAAATCAAACAATTCCCTAGGGAAAATGTATGGTTCCCAGAAATCGAGTGCATGGTTGAACACAAAATTAGTGTTTGCTATGTCAAGCAACAACAGTGTCAAATCTTCATGATCCTGTCAAGATGCCTGAAGCACCTCCTGGAACATGAATTGAAGTCAGCGTTCGTTTTTCAGATTTGCCCTCTGGTGAACACCTGTTTGTTGTCACTGATGACTACAGCAGATTCCCAATCATGGAAACAGTTATGACAACTTTAATGGAAGTCGTTGTCCCAAATCCTGACAAAATTTTGCTTTGGTTGGAATCCCTCAGATAGTGCAACGTGACAATAGACCCCTTTCAACAGCAGGAGTTCAGTAAATTTGCTTTGGCTTATTTAAAAATCAGTGCTTTGGCCAAGAGCTAATGAAGAAGTTATGAGATTTATATGGAGGTCTGAAAGAATTGATATGTACAGCTGAGACCAAGTTGTGGAAGTAAGTTTGTTTTACCTTCTTCACAATTATAGATCCATTCTGAACCCAACAACTGGAAAATCTCAAGTCACACTCAACATTTGACAGCCTATGTGCACATGTCTTCCTGAGCTGTCCCACAGAGCTACTGATCGATATGTATGTGAGCATGATCAAGAACAGAAGGATTGAATGGAAGGAAATTCAGAGCAAAATGTGACATTTACTGCTAGATAGCTAAAGCCAGACGACAAAATACTTGTGATATTATATTTGAGTACTCTGGGATCCCAGGTTCAAATACCGCCACTGCAGATCGTGAAATAAAAATCTGGAATTAAAAGTCCAGTGATGGCCATGAAACCATTGTCACTTGTAAAAGAAACTCCATCTGGTTCACTAATGTCCTTTAGGGAAGGGAATCGGCCATCCTTACCTGGTGTTGCCTATATGTGACTCCAGACCCACAGCAATGTGGTTAACTCTTAACTGCCCCTCAAAGGCAATTAGGGATGGGCAATAAAGGCTGGCACAGCCTGCGATGCCCACGTTCCCATGAACAAATAAAAAAAAGATATCCAATCACGTGATTGTGTTATGAAGTGAACTATTTTCAGTTAGTGAACAAAACTTTCATCTCATTGTTTTTTTATATAATCTTTATTGTCACAAGTAGGCTTACATTAATACTGCAATGAAGGTACTGTGAAAAAACCCTAGTTGCCACATTCTGGTGCCTGTTTGGGTACACTGAGGGAGAATTCAGAATGTCCAATTCACCTAACAAGCATGTTTTTGGGGACTTGTGGGAGGAAACCGGAGCACCCGGAGGAAACCCACGCAGACTCAGGGAGAGCGTGCAGACTCCACACAGACAGGGACAGAAGCTGGGAATCGAACCTGGGGCTGTGAAGCAACAGTGCTACATGCCGCCCATTGTGTTACTGTGGTATATGACTGAGTGCATTGTTAAATTAATACAACAGTCTGTACATGTAAAAGTGTTACTGCTGACGTTGAATGCTCATGTTATGCTTACGTTTATTGTTTACACTTTTGGAAACAAACCATTGGAACATGTTATGCCTCTCATTTACTATGAAGGGGAGAAAAGAAGCGTATTGAAAATTGCATTGTGCATTTTGCCCACTTAGGGGTACCATACCACTTATACCAGCAGATCGAGTTGAGAAAGGAATAAAAGGAACCTAAGTTTTAACTGCATGTGCAGTTCTGATTCTGAATGTAACTTACTGAATATTGCTGTTTCTGCCCAAGATCTTAACAGAATCCTGGTCAGTATTAGTGTTCAAGCATGTGTTATGCAATAGAAAAATTCTGGCATTTTTAAAACTAAACTGCAGCACATTAGTAGCTGTAATGTAAACAGACTTTCATTACTCAGCCTATCTTGAACTTATAGCTATGCCTTACATTAATGATTGTTGATTGCCTTTCAACTTTTGTAGCTCTAGAATAGATTCCAGCATTGAGATACAGTTAGCCAATACTCAATTGAGATAAATTCATATTTTAAATAAATAGCAACACTAGTGGATATCATGCAAGTGTCACTTCTTTCTCACACAGAACTCTATCCCACTTGCGAAAGAAATTAAACTGCCGATCATGCCATCATGCTTAATATTAATGCAAGTTTTGATTCGGATCAATTACATCAGCACAGTTAGCAAGGTCATTAAACTTAATGTGCAACAATGTCCAAGGTCTTTATGCCAGGGCATTGAATACAGGAGTTGGGAAATCAGGTTGCAGCTATATAAAATCTTGGTTAAGTTGCATTTGGAGTTTTGCATGCATTTCTGTTCACCACATTATTAGAAGGATGTTGAAGCTTTGGAGAGAGTGCTGAAGAAGATTCACCAGGATGTTGCCTGTTCTCGAGGGTGTTGGCTATGAGGAGAGTTTGAATAAACTAGGATTGTTTTCACTGGAAAGATGGAGACTGAGAGGAGACCTAATAGAGTTCTACAAAATTATGAGAGGCATAGACAGGATGGATAGTCAGAGGCTTTTTCCAAGGGTGGAAGTGTCAATTACAAAGAGGTTCAAGGTGAGAGGGGAAAGTTTAAGGGAGATGTGTGGGGTAAGTTTTTCATGCAGAGAGTGGTGGGTGCCTGGAACATGCTCCCAGAGGATGTGGTGGAAGCAGGCACATTAGCAACATTTAAGAGGCATCTGGATGGGTACATGAAAAAGGAGGCGATATGCCATCAATTAAGACGGAGAACGCAGAGTGAATTAACTGTGACTTTAATTGACTTACAACAGAGCTGGCAGCGTGCCCCAGAATGAGGCAGTGTGAGAGGTCGCAGCTTATATACCCGGGGGGGGGGGGGGAGCCACGGGCAGAGCCAAAACCGTACAACATGTAATATAGTGGCAAAACTGCACAACATGTAATATGTGGCAGCACAATACAACACAGTGGTTTCACCACATTCATCTCCTGTTTTAAAAAAAAAGTCCGGCGGAGGTGAAATGAACAAGTTGTGTCAGAGATTGAGTCTGACACAACTTTGATTGTCCGCCGTGACCGCCTTAGTTCCGGCTGTGGTGTGGGCATTGAAGTCGGCTGAAGCGTTGAGGCCTGCGTGTCCGGGAGCAAGACAGCTTCTGTGTTCTCAGGCGGGTGGGCAGCAACGGGGGAAGGGGTTATAGGGTCGGGTCGAGTAGTAGTGGAGAGGGGAGGAATAGAGTCGGGAGCGCCCGTGACAGTCGCTGGGGAACCTGCGGGTGCCAAATCCCGAAGGGAAACTGTGTCCTCCCGCCCGTCATGGTGAGCCACGTAGGCGTACTGGGGATTTGCATGGAGGAGAAGGACCCTCTCTACCAGAGGATCCGACATATGAGTCCTCACATGTCGGAGGAGGAGGACGGGCCCTGGAACCGTTAGCCAGGTCGGGAGCGAGACCCCTGAGGTGGACCTTCTGGGGAAGGCAAACATCCTCTCGTGGGGGGTCACATGAGTAGCGGTGCAGAGAAGCGACCGGATGGATTGGAGCACATTGGGAAGGACCTCCTGCCAGCAGGAGACTGGGAGACCTCTAGACCGTAGGGCAAGAAGGACGGCCTTCCAGACCGTCGCGTTCTCCCTCTCCACCTGTCCGTTCCCCCGGGGATTGTACCTGGTAGTCCTGCTTGAGGCGATGCCCTTACTAAGCAGGAACTGACACAGCTCATCACTCATGAAGGAGGAACCCCTATGGATATAAGTGGGGAAACCGAACAAGGTGAAGACACTGCTCAGGGCCTTGATGACTGTGGCAGAGGTCATGTCTGGGCATGGGATGGTGAAAGGGAAACGTGAGTACTCGTCAAGGATGTTGAGGATGTACACGTTACGGTCAGTGGAGGGGAGGGGCCCTTTGAAATCAATGCTGAGGCGTTCAAAGGGGCATGAGGCCTTCACCAGGCGTGCTCTGTCTGGCCGATAGAAGTGTGGTTTGCACTCCGCACAGACCTGACAGTCCCTGGTCATGGTTCTGACCTCCTCGATGGAGTAAGACAGGTTGCGGGCCTTGATATAATGGAAAAGCCGGGTGACCCCCGGATGACAGAGGTCATTGTGGAGGGCCCGCATTCGGTCTACTTGTGCGCTGGCACAAGTACAGCGGGAAAGGGCACCTGGGGGCTCATTAAGTTTCCCAGGACGATACGGGATATCATAGTTGTAGGTGGAGAGTTCGATCCTCCACCTCAATATCTTATCGTTTTTGATCTTGCCCCGCTGTGTGTCACTGAACATGAAGGCAACCGACCGTTGGTCAGTGAGGAGAGTGAATCGCCTGCCGGCCAGGTAATGCCTCCAATATCGCACAGCTTCCACAATGGCTTGGGCTTCCTTTTCCACTGAGGAGTGTCGTATTTTGGAAGCCTGGAGGGTACAGGAGAAGAAAGCCACGGGCCTTCCTGCCTGGTTGAGGGTAGCGGCCAGGGCAAAGTCAGATGCATCGCACTGTACCTGGACAGGATGGATTCGTCCACAGCGTACATCGTGGCCTTGGCAACATTCGCCTTGATGCGGTTGTAGGCCAGGCGAGCCTCAGTCATCAGGAGAAAAACGGTGGATTTGATGAGTGGGCGAGCCTTGTCCGCATAATTGGGGACCCACAGGTCATAGTACGAAAAGAACCCCAGGCATCTCTTCTGGGCCTTGGGGCAGTGGGGGGGGTGGGGGGGGCGAAGAGTTGCAGAAGGGGGTGCATGCGGTTGGGGTCAGGCCCTAGGTCTCCGTTTTCCACGACGTAGCCAAAGGATGGCTACTCGGGTTGTGTGGAAAACGCATTTCTCCTTATTATATGTCAGATTAAGGAGCTGGGCAGCGTGGAGGAATTTCTTGAGGTTAGTGTCGTGGTCCTGCTGATGATGGCCACAGATGGTGACATTATCTAGATACGGGAATGTGGCCCGCAGCCCGTACTGGTCAACCATTCGGTCCATCGCTTGCTGGAAGACCGAGACCCCATTGGTGACGCCGAAGGGAACCCAGAGAAAGTGGTAGAGGTGGCCAGCTGCCTCGAAGGCAGTGTACTGGCGGTCCTCCGGGCGGATAGGGAGCTGGTGGTACGCGGACTTCAGGTCCACCGTGGAGAAAACCCTGTACTGCGCAATCTGATTGACCATGTCAGATATGCGTGGGAGTGGGTACGCATCGAGCTGCGTGTACCGGTTGATGGTCTGACTGTAGTCGATGACCATACGATGCTTCTCCCCAGTCTTGACGACCACCACTTGAGCTCTCCAAGGGCTGTTACTGGCCTCTATGATCCCCTCTCGCAGGAGCCGCTGAACCTCCGACCTGATGAAGGTCATGTCCCGAGTACTGTATGGTCGCCTCTTAGTGGCGACGGGCTTACAGTCTGGGGTGAGTTTGGCGAACAGCGAGGGAGGGGTGACCCTAAGGGTCGAGAGGCTACAGACGGTGAGAGGGGGCAGGGGTCCATCAAACTTCAGGGTGATACTCTGGAGGTTACACTGGGAGTCGAGACCCAGAAGAACTTCCGCGCAGAGGTGTGGGAGGACGTAGAGCCTAAAACTTTTGCAATCTATGCTCCGTACCGTCAGAGTCACAACACAGTACCCACGAATTTGCGACCTAGCGGCCAGGCAGATGCTCAGGGCTGCGGGCAAAACGGGAAGGGAGTAGCGCCATACCGTGTCCGGGTGTATGAAGCTGTCTGTGCTCCCAGACTCAAAAAGGCATGCTGTCTCGTAGCCGTTGATCCGGTCCACCATCATAGATTTTGCGAGGTGACGAGGCCGAGACTGGTCTAGGGTGATGGAGGCGGCCACGGGATGGCGGGCTGGCTTCGGACGGCGGGCGAGCATCAGACGGCGGGCAAGCTTCGGACAGCAGGCGGGCCGGTCGAGAGTAGCAGAGGCCAGCTGACGGACGGGCGAGCCGGGGTTCCGGGAGGCGGCTGTGGACTTTGAAAATGGCGTCAGAGATGCAGCGGTGGACTTCAAAAATGGTGTCGGAGATGCGGCGGTGGACATCAAAAATGGCATCGAAGATAGCTTCCACGAGGGTGCCGCATGGTCGGAGGCATAGGCACCCATGTTACGGAAGGCCACCTTCAGCGATTCAGCAAGCTGCACCGTTTCCCGGAGGTCGAGTGCCTCCCTCTCTGGCAGGTGCTGGCGAACGCAGTGTGAGTCAATGCCGGCAACATAGGCGTCTCAGATCAGAAGTTTGGTGTGCTTAGCAGCCTACACTGCCTTGCAGTTGTAGGCCTCGCCGAGCACCCACAAAACGCGCAGACATTCTGCCAGCGACTCCAGGGCCTCACATACCGTCCTTTCAAGAGAGTAATGGCTTCATCAAATGAAGCCGCGTCCCGGAAGATGAGAAAAATTCACGGGCTCACCCGGAAGATGAGAACTCGCAGCTTGTGTTCCTCGGAGACGGTGACGGCGGCAGAATTGAGGAAGGATTCTAGACAACGAAGCCAGTGTGCGAAGAAGACATCGGCGTCGGCTGATTGGGGGTCGACCTGCAGGAGGTCCGGTTTGAGACCCGGATCCATGTTAAACAGCTCTTCCCATACTAGCATCCCTGAACAGGCGCCGGAATGTGGCGACTAGGGGCTTTTCACAGTAACTTCATTGAAGCCTACTCGTGACAATAAGCGATTTTCATTTTCATTACATTTTCATTTCATTTCATTTCATTTCTTTGATTTAATGTAAGTCAATTAAATTGATATGCCATCAATTAAGACGGAGAACGCAGAGTGAATTAACTGTGACTTTAATTGACTTACAACAGAGCTGGCAGCGTGCCCCAGAATGAGGCAGTGTGAGAGGTCGCAGCTTATATACCCGGGGGGGGAGCCACGGGCAGAGCCAAAACCGTACAACATGTAATGTAGTGACAATACTGTACAACACGTAATATGTGGCAGCACAATACAACACAGTGGTTTCACCACAGGAGGAAATAGAGGGATACGGACTGAGTAAGTGTCATGTTGGGTGTCCTGATACACAAATGAGCCAACACGGCTGTAGATGGTACAACTTGATTTTATTAAGTTAACTAACAGAAACAACTAACTATATACTTGGGTACGTTCACTACCAGCTAACCTATGGACCCAGCCCTATTACCAATGTTGGTGAGGCACTCAGCACATTGTCCATGTCTGAGTGTCACGCTGCAAGCTCTGTGTCCCGAGCTGTCTCCTACCAGAATGAGCGGGAACTCTCGTGTTCCCCCTTTTATAGTGCGTGTGCTCTCACTAGTGATTGGCTGCGATGTGTGTGCGCTGGTTGGTCCAAATGCCTGTCCATCAGTGTGTGTGTGATTGCACTATGATATGCTGATCTGGATATCATGACATCCCCCCTTTTCAAAGAAATATGTGCCTGCATGATAATAAATAAGATTGTGTACTGGATGCAACTAAATATGTGTGTGAGATTAACTACAAAATGTACAGGAGGCTAACTAGAGACATAGGAAGATGTCAGGTGCAACATAAGAACAAAAGTGTACCAAGAACAGAACAAATGCAAACTCTCGAACACTGAACGACAATAAAAGCATGGCACCAGTACTGTAAACCAGTTCAGTAAGTCCAAGGAACAAAATAAACCAAAACAGGCTCATAAGTTCAGTCTCTCAGGTGGGCGACGAATTCGGGTTGACCGCCTCAAGGGTGGGTCAGGAGCCACCGGCTGAGGAATGGGCCTATCGACGGGCGACAGCGGAAAATGCATCGTGGCAGGAAGCTCAACAAAGCCAACATCAGGGGCAACAGGAGGGCATGGCACCGGTGCAGTGTGTCGTAGCGAGCGCGGAGTCAAACAAAGGGCCCGCCGATTGCGGCGGCGAACAGAGCCATCAGGCATGCGAACAACGAATGACCAGGGAGCTACCTGGCGGAGAACCTCAGCTGTTGCTGACCAGCCACCGTCCGGAAGGTGTATGCGGACATTGTCGCCAGGCTCCAGGGCAGGACGATCAGTTGCCCGAGCATCATGTGCCACCTTCTGCTGATCGCGTTGTTGCTGCATCTTCCGCAAGACCGGGGCATGATCGAGGTCAGGAACATGAATGGACGGAACAGTTGTCCTGGTGGTGCAACCCATCAACAGCTGAGCCGGCGACAGGCCTGTGGACAGTGGGGCCGAGCGATAAGCCAGCAAGGCTAGACAGAAGTCAGACCCGGCATCAGCAGCCTTGCAGAGAAGCCTCTTAACAATATGGACGCGCTTCTCCGCCTTGCCATTCAATTGAGGATACAACAGACTGGACGTCACATGCGTGAAGTTGTAGGCAGTGGCAAAGGAAGACCATTCCTGACTCGCAAAGCAAGGTCCCTTGTCAGACATGACGGTTAACGGAATGCCATGGCGAGCAAAGGTCTCCTTGCATGCCCGGATGACAGCAGATGATGAAGTGTCGTGCAGGCGTATGACCTCCGGGTATCTCGAGAAATAGTCAATGAGAATAACGTAGTCCCTGCCGAGCGCATGAAAGAGGTCGACACTGACCTTCAACCAGGGGGAAGTGACCAACTCGTGGGGCTGAAGGGTCTCACGGGGTTGCGCCAGCTGAAACCTCTGGCAGGTGGGGCAGTTGAGCACCATGTTGGCGATGTCGTCGCTGATACCCGGCCAGTACACAGCCTCTCGGGCCCTCCGTCTACACTTCTCGACTCCGAGATGGCCTTCGTGCAGTCGCTCGAGGACAAGCTGGTGCATACTGTGTGGGATCACAATCCGATCCAATTTTAAGAGGATGCCAATAACGACGGCCAGGTCGTCCCGGACATTGTACAATTGTGGGCACTGCCCCTTTAGCCACCCTTCTGTCATGTAGCGCATCACACGTTGTAGTAGGGGGTCAGCCACAGTCTCACGTCGAATGTGGGCCAGACGTGCATCAGTGGCCGGCAGATTGGCCGATGTGAAGGCTACCTGTGCCTCGACCTGGCACACGAACCCCTCGGGGTCGGATGGTGTGTTGACCGCCCTAGACAGAGCATCTGCGATAATAAGCTCCTTCCCGGGGTGCAGACAAGCTGAAAGTCGTACCTCCGGAGCTTGAGCAGAAAGCGCTGGAGGCGAGGGGTCATGTCGTTTAGATCCTTCTGGATAATGCCGACCAGGGGCCGATGGTCGGTCTCTACAGTAAACTGCGGAAGACCATAGACATAGTCATGAAACTTGTCAACGCCCGTCAACAATCCTAGGCACTCCTTCTCGATCTGCGCATAGCGCTGTTCTGTGGGGGTCATTGCCCGCGAGGCATAGGCGACCGGAGCCCATGATGAGGTGTCGTCCCGTTGCAGGAGGACCGCACCAATACCCGATTGGCTGGCATCCAAGGAGACCTTTGTCTCCCGTGTGGTGTCGAAAAACGCCAGTACCGGGGCCGTGGTGAGCTTGACCTTGAGCTCCTCCCATTCACTCTGGTGTGCGGGCAGCCACTGGAACTCCGTGGTCTTCTTGAGCAGGTGGCGAAGAGCAGTTGTGTGTGAAGCAAGGTTGGGAATGAACTTCCCCAGGAAGTTGACCATCCCGAGAAAGCGTAGCACTGCCTTCTTGTCTGAGGGCCGCTGCATGGCCGTGATGGCTGCCACCTTGTCGGCATCCGGCCGCACACCCGACCGGGAGATGTGGTCCCCCAAAAACTTCAGTTCAGTCTGGCCAAAAGAGCATTTAGCTCGGTTAAGGCGCAGGCCCTGATCTCGGATATGTGCAAAGACACGCTGGAGACGACTGATGTGCTCCTGTGGTGTTGTTGACCAGATGATAATATCGTCTACGTAGACTTCGTCCCCTTCGATGTCCTCCATCATCTGTTCCATGATGCGATGGAACACTTCGGAAGCAGAAATGATGCCGAGTGTCATTCTGTTATAGCAGAACCTGCCAAATGGAGTGTTGAAAGTGCAGAGCTTCCGGCTGGACGGATCCAGTTGAATCTGCCAAAAGCCCTTTGAGGCATCAAGCTTGGTGAATATTTTTGCCCAAGCCATTTCGCTCGTGATCTCTTCCCGCTTAGGTATAGGGTAGTGCTCCCTCATGATGTTGGAATTCAAGTCTTTCGGGTCAATGCAGATCCGGAGCTCGCCGGAGGGCTTCTTCACACACACCATGGAGCTGACCCATGGCGTTGGTTCCGTGACCCGGGAAAGCACTCCTTGGTCTTGCAAGTCCTGCAGCTGTTGCTTGAGGTGGTCCTTGAGGGGTGCTGGGACTCTACGAGGGGCGTGAATGACTGGGGTGGCATCCGGTTTGAGCCGTATTTTGTACGTGTAGGGCAGTGTGCCCATGCCCTCTAAAACCTCCTGGTTGTGCACAAGGAGTGAGTGGAGTTGCGCCCTAAAGTCTACATCTGGAAAGTCAGATGTGCCATCAGGCGACAAAGTATGGACTCGCCGAACAAGGTGGAGAATCTTGCACGCCTATGCGCCTAACAGAGAGTCCTTTGAGGATCTTACGATCTCAAATGACAGCTTGGCCATGCACGAGTTGTGGGTGACTTCCAGCTGGCAGGACCCCGTGGCCGGGATGACGTTCCCATTGTAATCCACCAATTGACAGTGGGAAGGTAGAATGGGTGGTTTGACCTTCAGTGCCTGGAAAGCTGGCCATGCGAGCAGATTGGCCGAGGCACCAGTGTCCAGGCGAAATGTGACTTGGGATCGGTTGACCGTCAGGGTGGCACACCACTCATCGTCCGGATCAATGGTGTGGACTGGCAGCTGCTGGTTGTGCCGACTTGGGGACAGCCTGTTCTTATGGATGACCGCAACGCGGAAAGGCTCGTCGCTGTCGTCGGTCTGCAAGGTGTCTGGAGGTGAGCCAGTGAGTGTAGGCTGAATGGCCCGCACGGTCCTGCGAGACTGGCGGAATTGTTGCGAGTTGGCAGGTTGAGGTGCTCGACAACAGGCAGCATAGTGGCCCAAACTGTCGCAGCATAGGCACTGTCGGGTTCTCGCAGGACATTGCCGCTTTAACTGTGCAGATCCACAGTTGCTGCACGTCGTGACGTCATTACGTTCGTAACGTTCGTTGTGCCACCGCGCATGCGCGGTGCGGTCCTGCGTAGTGCGCGCCTACACATCGCGTTCCCCTGCCTCAGCGTCCCCTCTTTTGGCGTGTACAAGTGGGGGAGGCCTTGGAAAGTGTGCAAAATGGCTGCCCTCGTCCGGGCCGCGGGCCGGGAGGCACTCCATCAACCGGACCTGCTCCACCTCGGGGGCCCCATGCCCCGCCGTTGCGGCTGCCCGGATATGGGAGTACCAGCTGGTCGCGTTTTCATGGAGGACACAGGTCTCGATTGCAGTCGCCAGGGTGAGTTGTTTCACTTTAAGGAGCTGCTGGCGTAGGGTGTCTGACACAACCCCAAAAACTATCTGATCCTTTATCATGGAGTCGGAGGTGGCCCCATAGCCGCAGGATTGCGCAAGGATGCAGAGGTGTGTGAGGTATGATTGAAAAAATTTGTCTTTGCCCTGCAGGCGCTGCTGAAATAGGTACCGTTCGAAGCTCTCATTCACTTCCACGCTGAAGTGTTCATCAAACTTGAGCAGCACCGTTTTGTTTTGTTTTTTGTCCTCGCCTTCCATGAATGCCAGGGAGTTCAAGATGTGGATGGCGTGTTGCCCTGCCGTGGAGAGGAGAAGGGCTATCTTCCTGGTGTCCGATGCATTCTCCCTGTCTGTGGCCTCGAGGAATAGCTGGAAGCGCTGTTTGAAAAACTTCCAGTTTACACCTAGATCGCCAGCAATTCGGAGCGGCTGCGGCGGGCTGATGCTTTCCATGGATCAGGATGGCGGATGGCTGAAATGGTGCAGGTAGGTCTCACAGTTGCTGGGCTGCGTTCACTCGTGGTATCATGTTGTGTTGGGTGTCCTGATACACAAATGATCCAACACGGCTGTAGATGGTACAACTTGATTTTATTATGTTAACTAACAGAAACAACTAACTATATACTTGGATACGTTCGCTACCAGCTAACCTATGGACCTAGCCCTATCACTAATGTTTGTGAGGCACTCAGCACATGGTCTATGTCTGAGTGTCACGCTGCAAGCTCTGTGTCCCGAGCTGTCTCCTACCAGAATGAGCGGGAACTCTGTGTTCCCCCTTTTATAGTGCGTGTGCTCTTACTAGTGACTGGCTGCGATGTTGTGTGTGTGCTGGTCCAGTTCTGCGCACTTCTCGTGCAACTGTGCTAGTGTAGTCCCTTTAGCAATATGGCCGCCGACCTCGACCCAAATCGCTCTCTGGTCCGGGATTTTGACCTCGAGGTGAGTACTGGCGCTTCTCTTACCTTTCCTTGCTGATTGGAGTGTGTTTTCCTCACAGTATTTGCCGAATTTGTCCAGGACTGCCTGGAAGTCGCACCCGTTTTGCCCCTTAGAGAACCTGAATTTTTAAAAGATTTTTTTTGCTCTTGCACCGGCGATGGTGAGGAGAAGCTCTATTTTTTCATCATCGGCCAGGTCTTTAAGTTCGGCTGCCCCCAGGAAGAATTCAAACGTTTGCCGGGATAGCTGCCAGTTTTCGCGGAGATCGCTGTGGCACTGGAGCTGCTGCCGAACCGGGAGCTCGTACATCTTGCCTGGGTATTGCTGGTTGTCACTGTACGCTGAGGTATGGCTATCTGGTTTTAAGCAGTTCACTCCTGGGACCATGTTTTGTTATGTTTCCTTTGTAACATAAGCGGCTTCCTTGTGTTGCATTTGTCAAGGAAGGTCGAGACGTGTAGATAACTTCAACACATTTATTTACACTATGTACACTTTTATAACTTGAGTTTGACACTACTGCTAATCCTATTGTAGCTACCTAAACTGACTAACCAGCTGCTGTCTTCCACGTGGTGGGTGTGATATTGAATCAACCCTGTGCCTCTCCTCACTGACTGACTCCACTGGCCAAAAGGGGAGATCATGTGTGTGGTGTCCTTTATGTATGGGTTGGTGCAATGCCCCCCTGTGGTCATGTCACCTCCTTGTGTATCGTGAATGTCCATTGGTCGCCTCCTATCTAACTTATCTATTGGTTGAGTGTGTGTGTGTGTGATGTTTTTGGTGCTCCCTCTAGCGTCTGGCTAGCTTACATGTATTTACAGTGATGCACATCACCACACATCAGTGTGTGTGTGATTGCACCATGATATGCTGATCTGGATATCATGACAGTAAGGGCATAAGGAATTTTTAGTTAGGGCATCATGATTGGCACAGGCTTGGAGGACCAAAGGGCCTGTTCCTAAGTTGTACTTTTCTCTGTTCTTTTCTCTAATGCTGGGGCACTTTTATGTGTTGTCATCTGTTGTAAAGCCTACCGATCCACTCATCTCAATACCTGACCATCATCTGCAAGGAAATAATAATATAATAATCGCTTATTGTCACAAGTCGGCTTCAATGAAGTTACTATGAAAAGCCCCTAGTTGCCACATTCCGGTGCCTGTTCGAGGAGGCCTGTATGGGAATTGTCATGATATTCAAACACACACATCATGATGGACACACTAACAGGGAAATCAGAGTACACAACACCACAACCAATCACAGACAAGAACACCAACCACATAAAAAGCACGAGCACGACACCTGGTGGTCAGTAGGTCTGGGGAGAAGGGAACAAGAAAGAGCTGTTAAAACATCACAAGCAGGGAACCCCCACGTGCAGAGTGCAAAGACCAAACTGTAAATAGTATGTTTAAATAAAATAGCGTTGTACCATATACAACCGTGTTGGCTCATCTGTGTGTCAGAACACCCAACACCACATGGTACAGGAGTGGATCGATACCTGCCTACTAACCTGCCATTCTGGACATGGACCACACCGACAAACCGCAGCCGATGCAAGTCGCGGGGAACCTAGGTACCAACTGGAAGCTCTACAGGCAGCGATTTGACCTGTACATCCGTGCCACCGAAAAACAGAATGCCTCGGATGACACGAAGATTGCAATGCTCCTCTTCTACGCAAGTCAGCACGCCACCAACGTCTTCAACTCACTGGTGTTCGAAGAAGGCGAAAACCAATCCAAATATGACACGGTCATCCTCAAACTGGACCAGCACTTTCAAGTTGAAGTAAATGAAAGTTTTGAAAGATACCTCTTTCAGCAACGCCTGCAAGGTAAGGAGGAGCTTTTTCAACCCTTCTTGACGCACCTCCGGATTCTAGCGCAGTCCTGCGGTTACGGCACCACCACAGAGTCCATGATCAGGGACCAGATTGTTTTTGGCGTTGCCTCTAGTGGCCTACGCCAGCAGCTTCTTAAAATGAAAAGCCTCACCTTAGCGTCTGCTGTGGAAGCCTGTGTCCTCCACGAAAATGCTACCTGCCGTTTTGCCCGATTTCAGGCGTCCGAGTTGGCACGGAGGGGGTCCCCAGCCGTCGAATCGGCAAGCCAGGCCGCCCACGACGTCGAACGCATCCAGGCCGTCGATTACTTCCCGACCCACGGCCCGGACGACAGCGGCCGCTTCCCGCGCTTTTCGCGGTCTCCCGCGCAGGTGCGCGCCAAAAATAACGGCCACAACGAGGGACGCACTGCGCAGGCGCGCCCACCGCAAGATCGCACTGCGCATGCGCAGTGGCGCAACGAACGCCGTGACGTCATGACGTGCGGCAATTGTGGAGCTCTACATTTAAAAGGGCAATGTCCTGCAAAAAACCGACAGTGCCTCAGATGTGGCAAGATGGGCCACTACGCAGCCCACTGTCGTTCGGCTCAACCCATGGATCCGGCGCATCCTCGACAATCTCGCAGACAAGTCAGGACCGTCCAGCCCACGCATCAAGACTTCCAGTTAAGTGATGCAGATGACCAGGATGCCTTCCGCGTTTCCGTCATTGATGTCAACAAGGTCAATGCCATCAATCCAGCCGATGAGTGGTGTGCCACCCTGACGGTCAACCCGAACTCGTCGCAAGCCCATTAGACTGGACTTATAATACCGTTCATATGTTTATCAAGTTGCACAATTTTACATGATAACCTGTTGTTGTTTATCGTTCCAGATGTCGTCTGACTGGACAACTGTTCAAGTTTTTTTTTTTTCTTCTCTCGTTCGCATTTATGTTATGTTATGGTACAACTTGGTTCATGTGACGCACCCGACATCGCCCCATGTACATAGTTCCGTCATATGCACATGCTGCACACGACACACACACACTCTTAGATGCACTCACGACACGATCATATTTATTACCACGTAGGCACATATCTTTGTAAAAAGGGGGGATGTCATGATATTCAAACACACACATCATGATGGACACACTAACAGGCAAATCAGAGTACACACCACAACCAATCACAGACAAGAACACCAACCACATAAAAAGTACGAGCACGACACCTGGTGGTCAGTAGGTCTGGGGAGAAGGGAACAAGAAAGAGCTGTTAAAACATCACAAGCAGGGAACCCCCACGTGCAGAGTGCAAAGACCAAACTGTAAATAGTATGTTTAAATAAAATAGCGTTGTACCATATACAACCGTGTTGGCTCATCTGTGTGTCAGAACACCCAACACCACAGGAATTGAACCCGCGCTGCTGTCCTTGTTCTGCATTACAAGCCAGCTATTGAGCCCACTGTGCTAAATCACACAAAAGTCCATCTGCAAACCAGAATTGCTGTTCCTACCACCTCTGATTGACATGATCGCAGTTAAAAATTATGTTCCTTTACTGCAGCAATATTCTTTTAAACTGCATGCAATTTTCTTCCAATGAATGGGTGAGTTGCCAGTTGAGGTTGCATTCACAATTGTGATTCAGATGCAAAATACTTATGAGGCTGTGTGCAGGAACAGAGTTAAGCACTCATTTAGTTAAATAGGTGTATAGATGCAAATAGACCCCAATATATGTGTTATATAAAGGCTGGAAGCTGCTGACAGGAGCTAACTCACCCTTGCTCCTGTGTTGGGACAAGTGCATTATACACTATGCAATTTGTGTTGCACATATTTATGTAAGGATGTGAACATTATGAAGTCAGTTAATTACAATGAAGGAACATGCAGTGCTGGAGAAGCAAAGGTCTCATGCCCACTGCACCAATTCCACGTAAGCCAATAGTCTCATTACCTGGTCTTTCCACATCAACAACCACCCGGTTAATCTTTTGACAGTGCTTTTAACTGGCCGTTAGGAAAGAAACCTGCATCTACCAATGTACAGGAAAGTGCATGATAAATCTACATGGGCTCCACTCTGTTTCCCTGCAGGAAAAAGTGGACACAGGGGCTCATCTTTTGGGCTTCAGATTTGATTTCAGTGTTCAAAGGAGAGGTGGCCATGGCGGGGGGCGGCGGGGGGGCAGGGGGGGATAATGAAAAAGAACCTGTGCATGCTTTCCATGTATTGGCCGACACAGGCTCTTCAGAGGGTGAAAAGGCTGAGTTGAAAAGCTAGAAAAAATACTGCAAAGGCTAAAAATCTAAAACCACCAGAGACACTTAGCAGACCAGACAACATCTTATTAGAGAATAGAAATCAGTGATGTTTCAGATATAAACCCTTCCGAACATTTTCTGGGGAGTAAACAGTCACTTGGAAAGGGTAGGGCACTTACTCAGTGCGACATACAATGCTATTTGTATTAACTCTTAGTGATGTAGGCAATTTAGATTAAAATGTGGAGATGTGAATTGGTCTATACACTACAATATCAGTACGATTCCAAATGAGCTGACTTCATAGAGGCAACACACCATGCTGGAATAACATCTGTGGCCACATAAATGCCTGTCTGTTCCCCCTAACCATTGAACCCTGATCACTATTTTTTTGCTGACCTTCCAATTCCCCTCTGTATAATTGAGCTGCCCATGATGCCATTTACTTTTCACTGGCTGTACTCTTCAGAACTGAGTACAGATAAGAGAGCTGCCTTTTGCACAACCTGCCTAGTCCTCTGTGTTCATCTGATAATCAACTAGTCCCTCTCTGCCTGCACACCCTTAGTCTGCGAGGCAGCCATTTCCTGAAACATGCTATCCAAGTAGCTGTCAGTCTAATGGAGTTACTGCAGTGCCATGATGACTCCAACTGACAATGCTTCCTGCACATGTGGTTGACCAGGACTTGGGAATCATCCTGGAGTTCCCACATGGCACAGGCTGTGCCATCCATGGGACTGATGTGCCCTGTGAGGCTTCTCTAACTATTAGACTTGCATTTGGATTTGTTTATTGTCACGTGTACCAAGGCACAGTGAAAAGTATTGTTTTGCGTGCAGCTCAGACAGATCATTCATACATGAAAAGAAAATACATAGGACAAACATAAAATACTCAATGTACATAAAATACACAATGTACATATAATACATAAATATTAGAAACTATTAGTCTATTAATAGACTATTACCTGAACTTAGCACACACAAACTTAAGTCTTGTCCCCGACCTGCAACAAAAAACTCACGAGCTACTAACCACTGAGCTCCTCCCTTGTACCTACATCACTTCAGATTTTAGTTACCTCTTCCCTCATGTTCATGCTTCCTTAGTTCTGGGCCCTCTGACTGACTTGTCTAACAGATTATATAAATTAGCTAATCGGGTGCACCAGGCAGCTAATGGAGAAAAATCAGGCAGTGACTGCACATGGCAGATCTCTGCTTCAGAGATCTGAATTTATGAAATTCCTCTAACTTGCTGGATGTGGTCATCACTGGCTGTTACATTTCGCAACCCACTGTGTAAATAATGGTAGATGGTGTGGGATTTGTTGAAAGGCTCCATTTCCCTCCTCCTGTGGCTGGTAGCCACGAGTGGGAAACAAATCCTGAGGGAAACAGATGTTGAGGCCTGCTTGTGGGGGGCTCCATTGCTGAAGATCGTGAGCCACACAGTTTGCTCAGGGTATGATTTGAAGTTTGTGGCTTAAAGGTTTTTAAAGTAATTGATAAGTTTTTTTTTAAATAATTTAGAGTGCCCAATTCATTTTTTTCAAATTAAGGGACAATTTTGCGCAGCCAATCCAGCTGCCCTGCACATCTTTGGGCTGTGGCTGCAAATCCCACGCAAACACGGGGAGAATGTGCAAACTCCACACGGACAGTGACCCAGAGCTGGGATCGAACCTGAGACCTCGGCGCCTTGAGGCAGCAGTGCTAACCACTGCACCACCGTTAGGTCCCTCTCTGATTCATTGTTTTGAGGAGGATAATTGGGAGATGCACCATGTCATGATATGCAAACATGCATCCAATGAACACTCAGAATAGGACACAACCAATGGGCAGTCAGGATACTCAGAGGTGGCATCACCACAAGGGGGCATGACATAAACACTATAAAAGGGATGAGGCACTCACACCCTGCCTCTTTCCACAGACAGACATCTAGAGAGTTAGACAGGGTTGATCAGCAGCATCACACCCCAGCACGTGGCTTAGAGCAAGCTGGTTCAGTTAGACTGAGTTACTACAGTTAGATTAGCAGAGAGTCAAACTCATTTGAGAACTGTGTTAATAGTTCAATAAACACGTTGAACCCATTTCAGAGTCTGGAGCATCCTTTAATTAAGAGTGCATCAAGTAGCAGCCTGTGTTATCAAGTAGCAGCGTAACACAACACACCACACAGATACAAGGCTGCACCGGCCTAGTAGGGACATTCTGAGCTCTGCCTGCTGGTACTCACACTTCCCCTCCAGTCAACGGTGGGGTTATCTCACTGTGACCGCTTTGCAACATTTCAGAAGGCAGCACCCCTCTGATGAAGCAATAACTGAATTGTGCCAGCTGCCAGTCAGCCAAAGGCACAACTTATACAGGAGTGGTTAAGTTGACTGAGAGTCACATATACTCTACATTGTAGCTTTCTTTTGAAAACAAATTCAATTCTGTCAATGTTGACATGGAGCTCTGCTTCACTAAGAAGCCGATTTGCAGGTCAGTCTGCTACTCCTTCACACAAACATGCATGTTCTTGCCCCAAATTGTTCCACACAAACAGCTCAGTGACAGAAACTGTGGCAAATTTACTAGTGTTTAAATATTTTCCTTACTGCCTATCCTTGTGTGTTTCTTTGGTCTCAGTCGCCTACTCCAGGCCACAACTGGAGTGCAGTTCTGGTCACCACACTCTAGGAAGGATGTGATTGCACTGGGGAGGGTGCAGAAGGGATTTATCAGGATGCTGCCTGGGTTGGAGGGTCTGGGATATGAGGAAGACTGAATAGGCTGGGATCGTTTTCCTTGTGGCAGCAAAGGTTGAGAGAGGACCTGATAGAGTTGTATATGATTATGAGGGGAATAGAATAGAGGTGGATAGAAAGGCACTTTTTCCGACCCGGGTTCAGTTCCTGCCTTGGCTGACTGTGTGGAGTTTGCAATTTCTCCCCATATCTGCAAGGATTTGCTCCCACAATCCAAAGATATGCAGGTTAGGTAGATTGGCCATGCTTAATTGTCCCTTAGTGTCCACAAATGTGCAGGTTAGGTGGGGTTATCGGGTTACAGGGTCAGGGCAGGGGAGTGGGCCTAGGTATGATGCTCTTTCAGACGGTCGGTGTGATATGCCTTCAATTCACCAAGAGGCCGGGAGAGCGAGTGAACATAAGGCTTTATTAGTCATGCACTTGCCCAGCCAGAGTCAGTTGTGCAGATGAGTGCCACCCGCAGGTGGCCAAGTTATATATGGCCCCGGTGAGGGTGGAGCCAGAAGTGGAGCCCACTGGGGTTACAGTACAGGGGGCAGCAGCTCGTATCATTACTTCCAGGTCAAAGGTTACATTAGGTGGATACAATGGTTACAGTGTCATGCATTATGGTGAATACATTCACCACATTCACCCCCTGTTAAAAAATCAAGTCCAGCGGGGTGCTTGGGGGTCATTACATATTCAGTCTCTCTGGAGGCCGGATCGTTCTCTTCGACCTCCTCAGCTCTGGTGGTGCGGCGGGCACGGTTGTTGCAGGTGGTGACTCCAGGGGCGTGTGTCTGGAGCTGGAGCCTCAGTCCGGCGAGTCGGAGACGGTTGGGGTGTGGGGGTAGGCAGGGAGGTGGTGGGAGGCGGCAGTGTCGGCGCAGGACAGTACAGGAGACCCAGGGTTGCATACGGGGTGCTGGGGGTGGGGGCGGGTAGCGGGGGGTGCACGTTGGCAGGGGAACCAGCTGGTGCCAGGTCTCGTAGGGAGACCGTATCTTGCCGTCCGTCCTGGCTTCGCGATGTAGGCGTACTGGGGGTTGGCATGGAGCAGCTGGACCCTCTCGACCAGCAGGTCGGTCTTATGGCTCCTCATGTGCCTCCGGAGAAGGACAGATCCCGGAGTTGACAGCCAAGGTGGAAGCGAGACCCCGGAGATGGACTTCCTGGGGAAGATAAACAAACGATTGTGAGGGGTCTCGTTCGTGGCTGTGCAGAGGAGTGATCTGATGGAGTGGAGGGCGTCTGGGTGGACCTCCTGCCAGCGGGGGATTGGGAGACTTCTAGACCCGAGGGTCAGAAGGATGGCCTTCCATACCGTCGCATTCTCCCTCTCCACCTGCCCGTTTCCCTGCAATTATAGCTCAAAGTCCTGCTCGAGGCGATGCCTTTGCTGAGCAGGTACTGGCGTAGCTCATCGCTCATGAACGATGTACCCTGGTCGCTGTGGATGTAGGCAGGGAAACTGAACAGTGTGAAGATGCTGTGCAGTGCCTTTATTACAGTGGCCGAGGTCATGTCGGGGCAGGGGACAGCAAAGGGGAAGCGGGAGTACTCGTCGATGGCAGTGAGAAAATATATATTACGGTGGGTGGAGGGGAGGGACCCTTTGAAATCGATATTTAGGCGCTCAAAGGGCCGGGAGGCCTTTACCAGGCGGGCCTTGTCTGGCCGGTAGAAGTGCGATTTGCGCTCCGCGCAGACTTGGTAGTCCCTGGTCATTGCCTTGACCTCCTCAGTGGAGAAGGGCAGATTGCGGGCCTTAATGAAGTGGGTAAGCCGGGTGACCCCCGGGTGACAGAGGTCATTGTGGATAGCCCAAAGTCGGTCATCTTGCGCGCTGGTGCATGTGCTGCGGGACAGGGCATCTGGGGGCTCGTTGAGCTTCCCAGGACGATACTTGATATCGTAATTGTAGGTGGAGAGTTTGATCCTCCGTTGTGCGTTGTCGAACATGAAGGCGACCGACCGCTGGTCGGTGACGTGGGTGAACCTCCTACCGGCTAGGTAGCACCTCCAGTGCCACACGGCTTCCATTATGGCTTGTGCTTCCTTCTCAACCGATGAGTGTCGGATTTTGGGAGCGTGGAGGGTCCTAGAGAAGACTGCTACTGGCCTGCCCGCCTGGTTGATGGTGGCGACCAGGGAGGCGTCTGACGCATCGCTCTCTACCTGGAAGGGGACGGACTCGTGCATTGTGGCCTTGGTGATGTCGGCCTTGATGCGGCTGAAGGCCGAGCGGACCTCATCCGTCAGGGGGAAACTGGTGGTTTGAATAAGTGGGCGGGCTTTGTCCGCATAGTTGGGGACCCACTGGGCGTAGTAGGAGAACAGCCCCAGGCATCGTTTTGGGGCCTTCAGGCTGTGGGGAGGGGGGAGTTCTGTGAGGGGGCACATACGGTCGGGGTGGGGCTCTATGACTCCGTTCTCCACAACGTAGCCGAGGATGGCCAGTCGGGTAGTACGGAAGACACACTTTTCTTTGTTGTACGTAAGATTGGGGGATTGGGCGGCCTGGGGGAACCTCTGAAGGTTGACGTCATGGTCCTGCTGATCATGGCCGCAGATGGTCACGTTGGCCAGGTACGGGTATGTTGCCCGTAAACCGTACTGGTCCACCATTCAGTCCATCGTTCTCTGAAAGACCAAGACCCCATTAGTGATGCCGAAGGGACCTCTGAGGAAGTGGAAGAGTCAGCTAGCTGCTTCGAAGGCAGTGTAGTGGCACTCTTCCAGGCGGATTGGGAGCTGGTGGTAGGCCGACTTCAGATCGACCGTGGAAAACACACGGTACTGCGCGATCTGGTTGACAATCTCCGCTATGCGGGGGAGGGGGTACGCATCCAGTTGCGTGAACCGGTTAATTGTCTGGCTGTAGTCCACAGCCATACGGTTCTTTTCCCCGGTCCGGATGACCACCATTTGCGCTCTCCAGGGGCTGTTGCTGGCCTCTATGATCCCTTCACTCAACAGTTGTTGGACCTCCGACTTGATAAATACCATGTCTGGCGAGCTGTACCGCCTGCTCCTGGTGGCAATGGGCTTACAGTCAGGAGTGAGATTCGCAAAGAGTGAAGGGGGGGAGACCTTGAGGGTCGCGGGGCTGCACACCGTGAGGGGGGTACGGGTCCGCCGAACTGTAGGGTCAGGCTTCGGTGATAACACTGAAAATCAAATCTGAGCAGTAGGGGGGGGCGCAGAGGTGAAGGAGGACGTAGAGCTTAAAGCGGGTACACTCTGCGCCCTGCATTGCGAGATTGGCGATACAGTACCCCCGGATTGGACCGAATGAGACCCGGAGGCAAGGGAGATTGTTTGTGAGGCGGGGTAGCTGTGGAGGGAGCAGCGCCTTACCGTGTCAGGGTGGACAAAGCTCTCCATGCTCCCGGAGTAGAAGAGGCAGGGGGTCTTGTGCCCGTTGGCCTGGACTACCATCATGGAGTTCTTTAGCGGTTTCGGCTGCGACTGGTCGAGGGTCACCGCGCCTAGCTGCGGGTAGCCTGCGTGGTCGGTGGAGTCACAAGCTGGCGGCCCCCATGTGTCGCACGTGTCGGACGGGATCGAAGATGCCGACCAAGATGGCCGCCCCCATCGGTCGCACGTGTCGGTCGGGGCCGGCGGCCCAGATGGCGGCCCCCATGAGTCACACGTGGCGGTCGGTGTTGGGGCCAGCGGCCAAGACGGCGGCCCCCACGATTTGCACGATGCCGATGACGGATCTGGAGGGGGCGTTCCGAGCAAGCACGCAG
Source organism: Scyliorhinus torazame (assembly GCF_047496885.1). Classification (NCBI taxonomy): domain Eukaryota; kingdom Metazoa; phylum Chordata; class Chondrichthyes; order Carcharhiniformes; family Scyliorhinidae; genus Scyliorhinus; species Scyliorhinus torazame. The sequence goes on along the minus strand of NC_092712.1, from coordinate 145,446,535 downwards.
CCACATTGCGGGATCTGTGGGGCTGCGGGTCCATACGTCGGGCCTGCTGTGTTTTCGATTTCTGGGCCTTAGGTCGGCCCAGACAGACTCTCGCGTAGTGCCGCCTTTTCCTGCAGTCGCTGCACGTCGCTGAGCAGGCTGGGCAACGCTGCCGGGGGTGTTGGCGCTGGCCGCAGAAGTAGCATTGCGGTTCTCCGGGCTGCACTGGCAGACGCACGGCGCAGGCCTGCGATGTAGGCGGGTCAAACGGGGGCCGCGACGATAATGTCCACGAAGGGTTCGACGGGCCCGCGGGAAACGGGCTAAGGTTCTGGTAGGCAACCCCTAGCGAGGTAGCTAGCTTTACCGTGTCCCGCAGGTCAGAGGTCCCGTTTTCCAGCAGACGCTGCCTTATATAGTTCGAGCGGACCCCCGCTACATAGGTGACCCGGATCTTTGAGTTCATATGCTCCTTCGCCGTCACATCTCGATAGCTGCAGTTCCTCACGAGTAGAGTCAGGGTTTCCAGATACTCGTCCAGCGATTCTCCGGCGCGTTGATGGCGAGTAGTGACGAGGTGTCTAGCGAACAGCTTAAAGCGGGTATACTCTGCGCCCTGCATCGCGAGATTGGCGATACAGTACCCCCGGATCTGGACCGAATGAGACCCAGAGGCAAGGGAGATTGTTTGTGAGGCGGGGTAGCTGTGGAGGGAGCAGCGCCTTACCGTGTTGGGGTGGACAAAGCTCTCCGTGCTCCCGGAGTCGAAGAGACAGGATACATCGCGAGTGTTAAGCGACCTCGTTTATGGGCTTCACGAAGTGCGCCTTGAGGGTTCCGACCGCCTCCTCGTACGTGGCCGCTTTCTCAATCATCACCGAGATTCGATGGCTCACCCGAGCGTGGAGGAGTCGCAGTTTGAGGGCCTCCGAGTGAGCCGTTGTGGAGGAGTCGATGTAGGCCTCGAAGCATCGATGCCAATGTTCAAATATTTCCTTGGCCTCGGACGCGCGGGCGTCGAGTTCGAGCCTGTCTGGCTTTAGAGCGGCTTCCATGGTGCTGTTGACGACTAATAAATTGATATACCTTCAATTCATCAAGAGGCCAAGAGAGCGAGTGACATAAGGCTTTATTAGTCGTGAACTTGCCTAGCCAGAGTCGGTTATGCAGATGAGTGCCACTCGCAGGTGGCCAGGTTATATATGGCCCTGGTGAGGGCGGAGCCCACCGGGGTTACAGTACAGTACCTGGAAGCAGCTCTTGTCACCACTTCCAGGTTGATGCACGATCAATTGACCAAAGACTAGCCTCCCACAAAAGCTGGCGAAATGGCTGCTGAATGGCGGACATGCATATTTATACTCCGCCTACTAGGTGGAGCCAGCAGGCAGGAACTACCGGCGAACCTGTAGTACAGGTCCTACCTTACATCACCTAATAAAGGTGTAACAGTGGTTTACCACATTCACCCCCTGTTAAAATTGAGTCCGGCAGGGGTGGTGGAGAACTATATACAGCAATGAATCTATATTTACAGTATTTGAGCAGAAAAAAAATGTCTTTTGAAGTCTGGCGGACCAGTTAGAGGTTTAACCGGTCCGGTGCCTTGATGTTCCGCTGAGAGCGACATAGTGGTGGCGGCGATGTCGATGCTGGCCCGATGTTCGGTGACTCCGGGAGGGTGCCGAAATCCTCTTCATCCTAGGGCGTGGGCAGGGGAAGGACGGATGGTCCTAGTGGGGTTAATGCTGGGAGCGCTGGGGGAGGGGAGGGTAGCGCCGGGCCGTAGGCGTGTATGTGTGTGGAACCTGCTGGCGCAAGGTCCCTGAGGGAGACAGTATCCTGGTGGCCGTCGGGGTACGCCACGTAGGCATACTGGGGGTTTGCATGGAGCAATTGCACCCTCTCCACCAACGGGTCCACCTTGTGGAGTCCGACGTGCCTCCGGAGCAGGACTGGTCCTGGAGCTGCGAGCCAAGTCAGGAGCGGCAGCCCTGATGTGGACTTCCTGGGGAAGGCAAAAAGACGTTCATGGGGTGTGTTGTTAGTGGCGGTACACAGCAGTGACCAAATGGAGTGGAGTGCATCAGGGAGTACCTCCTTCCAGCGAGAGGCTGGGAGGTTCCTGGACCGTAGGGCCATTTGGACGGCCCTCCATACCGTCCCGTTCTCCCTCTCGACCTGCCCGTTTCCCCGGGTGTTATAGCTGGTTGTCCTGCTGGAGGCGATACCCCTGCTGAGCAGGAACTGATGCAGCTCATCGCTCATGAATGAGGATCCCCTGTCAATGTGGATGTAGGCGGGGAAACCAAACAGCGCGAAGATTGTGTTTAGGGCTTTGGTGATGGTGGCAGATGTCATATCAGGGCATGGGATGGCGAAGGGGAATCTGAAGTACTCATCAACCACACTGAGAATACATGTGTTTCGGTCGGTGGAGGGGAGGGGCCCTTTGAAATCCACGCTGAGGCGTTCAAAGGGGAGGGAGGCTTTCACCAGGCGCGCACGGTCCGACCGGTAGAAGTGCGGCTTGCACTCCGCACAGACCTGGCAGCCCCTGGTGATTGTCCGTACTTCCTCGACGGAGTAGGGCAGATTGCGCCAAAATGGTACAACCGTGTGACTCCAAAGGCTGTCGTGCAGGGCCCGGAGTCGGTCTACTTGTGCACTGGCACATGTACCTCGGGATAGGACGTCGGGGGGCTCGTTGAGTTTGCCAGGGCGATACAAAATCTCGTAATTATAGGTGGAGAGCTCGATCCTCCACCTCAGGATTTTATCGTTTTTGATCTTGTCCCGCTGTGCGTTATTGAACGTGAAGGCTACCGACCATTGGTCAGTGAGGAGGGTGAATCTCCTGCTGGCCAGGTAATGCCTCCAATGCCGCACAGCCTCAACAATAGCTTGGGCCTCTTTTTTGACGGATGAGTGCCGAATTTCTGAGGCATGAAGTGTGCAGGAGAAGAATGCCACGGGTCTGCTTGCCTGGTTGAGGGTGGCGGCTAGGGCGACGTCTGATGCGTCGCTCTCTACTTGAAAGGGCAGTATCTCGTCTACTGCGTGCATCTCGGCCTTGGCGATATCGGCTCTAATACGGGCGAAGACCTGTTGTGCCTCGGCCGCCAGGGGAAAGTGTGACTGGATGAGTGGGCGGGCCTTGTCCGCATAGTTTGGGACCCACTGGGCGTAGTATGAGAAGAACCCCAGGCAGCGTTTGAGGGCCTTGGGGCAGTGGGGAAGGGGGAGCTCCATGATGGGGCGCATGTGGTTGGGATCGGGCCCCAGGACTCCATTCTGGACCACATAGCCAAGTATGGCGAAGCGGGTCATGCTAAACACGCACTTCTCCTTGTTGTAGGTGAGGTTGAGGAGAGTGGCGGTGTGGAGAAATTTGGCAAGGTTGGCATCGTGGTCCTGCTGGTCATGGCCGCAGATGGTGACGTTGTCTAGGTACGGGAAGGTGGCCCGCAAACCGTACTGGTCGACCATTCGGTCCATCTCCCTTTGGAAGACCGAGACCCCGTTAATGACGCCAAAGGGAACCCTGAGGAAGTGATAGAGACGATCGTCCGCCTCGAAAGCAGTGTATGGACGGTCCGATTTACGAATGGGGAGCTCGTGGTAGGCGGATTTAAACAAAGAAATGTACAGCACAGGAACAGGCCCTTCGGCCCTCCAAGCCCGTGCCGACCATACTGCCCGACTAAACTACAATCTTCTACACTTCCTGGGTCCGTATCCTTCTATTCCCATCCTATTCATATATTTGTCAAGATGCCCCTTAAATGTCCCTATCGTCCCTGCTTCCACTACCTCCTCCGGTAGCGAGTTCCAGGTACCCACTACCCTCTGCGTAAAAAACTTGCCTCGTACATCTACTCTAAACCTTGCCCCTCTCACCTTAAACCTATGCCCCCTAGTAATTGACCCCTCTACCCTGGGGAAAAGCCTCTGACTATCCACTCTGTCTATGCCCCTCATAATTTTGTATACCTCTATCAGGTCGCCCCTCAACCTCCTTCGTTCCAGTTAGAACAAACCGAGTTTATTCAATCGCTCCTCATAGCTTATGCCCTCCATACCAGGCAACATTCTGGTAAATCTCTTCTGCACCCTCTCTAAAGCCTCCACATCCTTCTGGTAGTGTGGCGACCAGAATTGAACACTATACTCCAAGTGTGGCCTAACTAAGGTTCTATACAGCTGCAACATGACTTGCCAATTCTTATACTCAATGCCCCGGCCAATGAAGGCAAGCATGCCGTATGCCTTCTTGACTACCTTCTCCACCTGTGTTGCCCCTTTCAATGACCTGTGGACCTGTACTCCTAGATCTCTTTGACTTTCAATACTCTTGAGGGTTCTACCATTCACTGTATATTCCCTACCTGCATTAGAACTTCCAAAATGCATTACTTCACATTTGTCCGGATTAACTCCATCTGCCATCTCTCCACCCAAGTCTCCAGACAATCTAAATCCTGCTGTATCCTCAGACAGTCCTCATCGCTATCCGCAATTCCACCAACCTTTGTGTCGTCCGCAAACTTACTAATCAGACCAGTTACATTTTCCTCCAAATCATTTATATATACTACAAAGAGCAAAGGTCCCAGCACTGATCCCTGTGGAACACCACTGGTCACAGCCCTCCAATTAGATTTGAGGTCTACCGTTGAGAAGACCCAGTACTGTGCAATCTGATTGACCATATCAGATATGCGTGGGAGGGGGTACGCGTCGAGCTGCGTGTACCGATTGATGGTCTGGCTGTAGTCCACGACCATTCTGTGTTTCTCTCCAGTTTTAACGACTACCACTTGCGCTCTCCAGGGGCTGTTGCTGGCCTCGATGATGCCTTCCCGAAGCAGCTGCTGGACCTCTGACCTGATGAAGGCCCTGTCCTGGGTGCTGTACCGTCTGCTCCTGGTGGCGACGGGTTTGCAATCCAGTGTTAGATTTGCGAAGAGAGAAGGCGGATCGACCTTTAGGGTCGTGAGGCCGCACACAGTGAGGGGTGGTAGGGGCCCGCCGATTTTGAGGGTTAGGCTCTGGAGATTGCACTGGAAGTCCAGGCCTAATAGTAAAGCAGTGCAGAGGTTAGGGAGGACGTAGAGGCGGAAGCCGCTGAATTCTACGCCCTGGGCCATGAGTGTGACCGTACAGTACCCCCGGATCGCGACAGAATGGGATCCGGAGGCCAGGGAGATTCTTTAGTTGGCGGGGTGTACCGTGAGGGAGCAGCATCTTACCGTATCCGGGTGTATGAAGCTTTCGGTGCTCCCGGAGTCCAGCAGGCAAGAGGTCACGTGGCCATTAATTTTCACGCTGGTCGATGCGGTGGCCAGGTTGTGCGGACGAGACTGGTCGATCGTCACTGAGGCGAGTCGTGGTTGGTCGTCGCTGGCGTCGGATGATGGGGACCCTGGGGGGCCCAGGTCCTGGAATGCTGTCGGTGTCCATGCCCCGTGGGGGAGACAAGATGGCGGCGCCTGAAGATCCTGCGGGGCCAAAATGGCGGCGCCATGGGCCGCACGTTGCAGGGGTTGGACAAGATGGCGTCGCCCATGAGCCGCACGTGGACTGAGGGGGAGAAGATGGCGGCGCCCATTGGCCGCGCGTGGTCCGGGCAGCGATGGTGAGGGTGTTTCTGCTGGCCGCAGAAGTAACATCGGAGACCCCAGGGGTGCGCGGGATGGCGCTTGGCACAGGCGTACGGGCTTGGTAAGGCCCCCGCTGGGGCGGCCGTCTGTGGGGTCCACGATGCAAAGGAGGGGTGGGCCGCGCGGCTGGGGGGTTGGGGTAGGCTTGAATGTTGCACGAGGTGACCGTCATAGAGAGCACTAGCTTCTTTGTCTCAGCTAGATCGAGCGTGGCCCCTTCTAACAGTCTTTGGCATATGAGGTCCGACCCAATCCCCGTAACGAATGCGTCCCGCATAAGGAGGTTCGAATGTTCAGTGGCCGTAACGGCCTGACAGTCACAGTCCCGGATGAGTGGGATTAGGGCCTGCCAGAAATCTTCTATGGACTCACCAGGGAGTTGAGAGGGAGTAGCGAGTACGTGCCTGGCGAAGAGTGTGTTCGTCTTCTGTGTGTAATTTTCTTTGAGAAGCGCCATGGCGTCGGCGTAGTTCGGGGCGTCCTGGATCAGCGGAAACACGTTGGAGCTGAACCTTGAGTACAGGATCTGTATCTTCTGAGCCTCCATAACAGGGGTGGTCGCGAGTTGATGTACGCCTCGAAGCAAGCTAGCCAGTGATTAAAGTCCTTTTTGGCGTCGCTTGATTGCGGATCCAGCTGCAGGCGATCTGGCTTGATACGGAGGACCACCTTTTAGAAAATCTTAGAGCAATTGATGCACGATCAATTGAACAAAGACTAGAGTTGAATACAACTGAGGCTTTATTGCTCTAAGATGTATGGCCTCCCACAGCAGCTGGCAAAATGGCTGCTGAATGGAGGACACGCATATTTATACTCCGCCTACTGCGCGGAGCCAGCAGGCAGGGACTACTGGCAAACCTGTAGTACAGGTCCTACCTTACATCACCTAATACAGGTGTAACAGTGATTTACTACACAGGTCAACGGTTACATTAGGTGGATACAATGGTTACAGTGTCATGCATTATGGTGAATACATTCACCACACGGTGTAAACTCAATAGGCCGAATGGCCTCCTTCCACACTGCAAGAAATCTACGATTCTATGATTCGAGAGGGGTCAATAACTAGGGGCATAGATTTAAGGTAATCGGCAGAACGCTAAGAGGGGCATTGAGGAGAAACTTTTTCACTTGGGACTCTGGAACTCACTACCTGAAAGGATGGTTGAGTCAAAAACTCTTAACATTTAAGAACTATTTATATATTCACTTGCACTCACATCGCCTTCAGGGCTGTGGGCTGGAAAATGGGTCTCAGCTTGTCTTGCAGCATGATGCATAAATCGGTGACTGTCTCACTCTGGAACCTCAGTCTGCAGTGACAATGGCGATTGGAGGTCTGGAAATGTATGGTAGATTCTCTCCTAGTGATGCGGCCTTCTTTGCACAGGAGGCTGTTGGCATGCCCCACTGTACCCTTCCCCAACATGTCCCCTTGCTGCTCCTAATGTTTCCCCTGCCAGTACCTGGAACTACCTCTTTCTGAGCTGCTCCCCTTCCTCAATGGTAAGTGAGGGGAGGAGGCATTAAGACTGGATGGTTTCAGGCTCTGTACTGTGGGCTCTCTCCTCTTCTTCCACGTTCTTTGTGGTCCACCTCCCCTAACACCTTTACCTGGCTGGACCTTTGGGAACAACTGCCACTGCCCCCCCTGTGAATCTTGCAGCATGCCCACTCTATCAGCACTACCACCTTTACATGCATCCTCTGTTGCTGTTATCACTTTTGCATGTCCACTTAGTCAGTGCTGCCACCTTTACCCCACCTCTAACATCGGCCGGAATGCCTTCTATTCCCTCCCCTCCTCTGCGCTGCAAGTTTTCTCTCAGGAACGCTGACAGAGGCAGCACTGAACTCTTGCCTCCTTACTGCCTCCTTTAAGCAGATGAGGCTCAGAAGCCCCATGGCTACCATTTTAGAATTATGAAATGAATTATGAAGTAAATTGGCTTTTTAACTACCTTAAATAGTGTCCCACCACATCACGTAAGAAATCCGCCCTCCATGAATCTGCCATGTGTAAAGTTCAAAATTGACGCCATGACATCAGGCGTCAAGCTGAAGGCATTTTATATTCCCCGGCTGCTGATTTTATGCTCAGTGGCCCAGTCAAATTTTGACTGATGGGCATTGTTCACACATATCAATATTTCAAAATGATACTGATAAAAAATTGTCCAAATGTATTCTATGGGACGTGACTGTTTTATTGAGAAGACTGCTAATTTTACCTGAAGACCCAATAATCAGGTAGCGTGCAACCAATGGAAAGAGTATTTAACTAAATGTGTGATGAGGAGTCAAATGCGTTTATATTTTTCTTGGCATGAACTGAAAATCATAGGGCTGGATTTCCTTCTCCTTCTGATGGCAAGCTTGACAGTAGCAGGGACAATAAGGGGTGTTGGTAGTCTTTTGTAGGGGCAGCCTGGTATGCTGATTAGCTACCTGTTCCATGCAGGTGGGCAGTTAACTCACATAGTTAGGATCTTGTGGCCTTGCTGGCATCTTGTCTGGAAGCAGAGGAACCTTAAACGCCACCACACATGGAGGCCTCCAGCTCAATGCCGGGCAGCTCCAGGCGGCAGGTCAGGAAGCCATCAGAGCCGAAGGTTCCACATTACCAAGAGGAAACTGCATTTGTTAAAAAAACACAGAAGTGATCGGTACCACGACAGTGGAGGGGGTTCCTCTGTACCCTGCTTGACACCATTTATTTACCGAATGCTGTGCAGCTGTTCAGCAAGTGCACCTTCTTTTGAGGCACCCTCGCAGTCCCTGACCTGTCTCAGTGGCACCCACTTCTCCCGGAGTGTCGCCCGGCCTACATATGAGCCGGCCCGCTGATTGGGCCAACAACATGAATGACTGTCAGCTCAGAGGCTGTCAGGCCCATCAGTAAAGGATGATGGAGACCATTGTCCTGTTTAAGAGGGCTGGTGATATATGCAATACACACTGCACCCCACCCCCTCCCCCTGACAATTTCATGCATGCCCGCTTCCTGTAACCCTAATACCCTTTCAATATCAATGCAATGAACCCTCGGCTTTATGCTGACATTTTGTCTTTTCCTTTATCTTGAAGTCCATTGCCCAGTGCCCACGTTCAGCCCGCACCGACAAGGCTGAGGAGATGACCAGAATTGGCCGAGCCTAACACTAGCAACCCTTTGAGGGAAAGAAGCTGTAGATAGTATCTGACAAAGTAGCAAAACTGGAAAGGATAGCCAAAAGCAGTGACTCACTATGCTGTGATTTGGGATAACCTTGGTGGCTATCCTCTAGCAGCCTAAGGCTCAGAGGGCCCCGATGTGGTGAGGAACTCCCACACAGTTTACTGGAGGCACTGTTCTCATTGGCAGGGGGTACTGTGGCCTCACTGTCCACACAAGGAGGGCCCTAAGATGCAGAAACAGCTGCTCTTGCTCCCTTGCAAGGCACATTCTTACCTAATTTTTTTTTTAATTTTAAATTTACCCAATTCATTTTTTCAAATTGAGGGGCAATTTAGCGTGGCCAATCCACCTAGCTTGCACATCTTTGGGTTGTGGGGGCGAAACCCACACAAACATGGGGAGAATGTGCAAACTCCACACGGACAGTGACGCAGAGCCAGGGTCGAACCTGGGGCCTCGGCGCCGTGAGGCAGCAGGGTTAACCCACTGCTGCCCCTCTTACCTCACTAATAACCAGAGAAACATGAGGACCTGTTGGAGCCTCTAGGCGTCTCATCCCCCACTCGTCTTTCCACTGCTGCATTCAGCTCAGGGACAAAGTAATGGTTTGCAGGTCCCACCAAGGTGAGATTCTCTCTGCCAGTGGAGGTGTGGGAGTGTGATGCTGCACCCTCTGAGGACCCCTCCTCCTCAGAGGACAGCCAGCTGGATCCTAATCTCTCCACTTTTGTGTCCTTCAGGATTACTGAGACCTGCGTGAAAGAACAGAAACATTTAAGGATTAAGACCTTCACATTCTCATCCCAATTATGTTTGATGTGGAGTTCCATATGTGCCCGGTCTTACATTGAGAGACATTTATTATGTGAGCAGGTATCTGATTGGTTGATGAGTTTTAAATATTATTTTTCTTTCAAAGTTTGGACAGTAGTTTAATATTATGTTGGGGGACATAAGTATTGTATTAAATTTATCGCTTAACCAGTTACATTCCTTAATAGAACAGCAAATAATTGGTGAGTGATATTTCTAATCTTGAAACCCAATTAATTAAATAAAATACAATAGAGATGGCAGGGCTGGTGGGAGCTGGTGTACACCTGTGTGATCCATGGCAACCACATTAGCAGTAAGCGTAAGCAGCTTGATAAACTTCACCCAGAGGTGATGAGGGGTGGAATCAGCTTCCAACACTGCGGTGGACAGGAAGGGAGAACGTTACCTGGATATATTTTTTCCAGAAATCAGTAACAATCCTTAGACTTGGTAGTGGAGATTTGATCGATGGTCAGGGACAGGAAGAAGAAATGATGAGTGCAGGCAGGTGTATAGATGCGACTGGGCTGGGCTCAGTGGGCTGGACAGCTGGTTTGTGATGCAGAACAAGGCCAGCAGCCGGCTGTACCCGTACCAGCTGAGAATTCTGAATTCTCCCTCTGTGTACCCGAACAGGCGCCGGAATGTGGCGACTCGGGGCTTTTCACAGTAGCTTCATTGCAGTGTTAATGTAAGCCTACTTGTGACAATAAAAGTTATTTATTTATCTATAAGGTAGCACTGAAGTAGCCTCGGTCGTTGCACTTGTCCAAAGGGTTTGATGTTTATGCCGATTGTGTGGATGAGTGCTGAGACAGCAGGATCAGCAGGCTGATCATAGCCCTATGGTACAACGGGCCATTCAAGTGGGTGGAGCAAAAAATAATGTACGTGTAGTATTGGACAGTTTAATTAGGCGGCTAGATACTGTTCTCTGCATTTGAGACCACAAAGATAACAACCTCTGGATTATGACATGTGCCGCAAGCAAATGTGTTCAGGATAAATAAGATTAAAGTTAAATATATAACTCAAAGACTACTCTGGGAGAAATGGGGTTTGATTCATGGGATCCCTGAGAAAAGAACTGGGGAAAGAAGGAACTATACCATTGGGATGGCCTTCAACTGAACCGTCCAGGGATCAGTGTCTTGGTGAATTGTATAAATAGAGCTGTAGCAAGGGTCTTAAACTAAACTGGGGTGTGGTGGTGTGGAGGGTTCACGTGATGGGAAATTTGGAAAGTTAAAGCGAGAGGACAAGGCAAGTGCAGGGTAGCGATGCGAGTAATGATCCAGAGTGTGATAGGAAGGGACAGATTGTACAAGCACAAGAATGCACCAGCAAATAGATCAGAGGCGGGAACAAAGACAGAATTAAAGGATTTTTATCTGAATGTAAGCAACATTCTTAACAAGATAGATGAATTGACAGCACCAGTAGAAATAAATGAGTCTAATAGGAAAGTGATTACAGAGACGTGGTTGTAAGGTGATCAGGGCTGGGAACTGAATATTCAAGAGTATTTGACATCTTGGAAGGATAGGAAGAAAGGAAAAGGCGGTGGGGTAGCTCTGTTAATAAAGGATGAAACCAATACAATAATGAGAAATGAACTTTGTTCAGAAGATCAAGAAGTAGAAACAGTTTGGGTGGAGATAAGAAATAACAAAGAAAATATGTGCTTGTAGGAGTAGTTCACAAGCCCCCTAAACGTAGCTAAACTGTAGGACAGAGTATAAATCCAGAGATAAATGGGGGCTTGAAAGAAAGGTACTGCAATATTCATGATTTTAATCTTCATATAGATTAGACAAATAAAATTGGCAAAGGTAGCCTGGGGGGTGAGTTCATAGAGTTTAGTTGAAACGTTTTCTAGAATAATGCATACGTACATACAAAATAGGCTTTTCGGCACCTTGAGCCTGCTCCCCAATTCGATAAGATCATGGCTGATCTATTTGCATTTTAAGTTCTATGTTTCCATCTACCCAAACACTCTGGGAATAAGCTATTTTAGATCTGGTAATGTGTAATGAGACATGATTAATTAATGACCTCATAGGAAAGTATCTTTCAGGCAGGAATGAGCATAACATGGATAGATTTTCACAGTTTGAGGGTGAGAAATGTAGATGTGAAACCAGTGTCTTAAAATGTAATAAAGGCAATTTAAAAGAGTCTGAGGTAGAGTTGACTGAAGAGGAATGGGAAAGTAAGTTAAAAGGTAAGATGATAGAGAAGTGGTAGACATTTAAGGAGATATTTCATACGTCTCAGCAAATATATGTTCCATTGAGAAATAAAGACTATGAGAATAATGAACCATCTGTGGGTATCTAAGCATGTTAAGGATGGTATCAAATTGTAAGAAAAGGCTTACAATGCTGCAAAGATTAATGGTAGGCCTGAAGATTGGGACATTACAATAAAACAAAAACAAAATAAAGAGGGAGAAATTAGAGTATGATAGAAAACTAGCAAGAAATATAAAAGCAGTCAGCAACAGCTTCTCCAAATATATAAAAAGGAAAAGAGTAGCTAAAGTACGACCTGGTCACTTACAGACTGAGACTTAATAATATAATTAATAATGGGAAATGGCATATATTTGAGCCAATGTTTTATATCTGTCTTCACAATAGAAGACACAAAATACACCCCAGGAATAATAGAAAATCAAGAGGCAAAAGCGGGAGGAACTCAAAACAATCACAACCACTGGAGAGAAATGGAATGGGATTCACTAATGCAACTAAAAGCTGATGATCCCCTTGGCCTGATGACCTACATCCTAGGGTCTTCAAAGAAATGGCTGCAGAGATAGTGAATACATTAATTGTGATATTCACAAATTCCCTTGATTCTGGAAATGGGCCCAGCAGGCTGAAAACCACAAATGTAACATATCTGTTCAAGAAGGGCGACAAAAGCAAGCCAGTTAGCCTAATACCTGTCATTACAAAGATGCTAAGAATTTAGCAGCAGGATATTTAGAAAATCATAATACAACAAGGCCAAGTCAACAAGGTGTTGTGAAAGAGAAGTTATGTTTGAGAAATCTGTTAGAGCTCTTTGAGGTTGAAACAAGTTTTTTTTTCTATTCATTCATGAATGTGGATATCACCGGCATTTAAGTTACCCAGAGGGCATTTTATAAGAGTCAACCATGTTGCTGTAGATCTGGAGGAACGCATGTAGGCCAGACGAGGTAAGTATGGCAACTTTCCTTTCCTAAAGTGAACCAGATGTGTCTTTACGACAATCAGCATCATTAGACTTTAAAATTTTGATTTCACCATCTGCCATAGTGGGATTTGAACCCAGGTCCCCGCGGCATTACCTTACCTCAGTGATTGCTGGTCTAGGGAGAATACCACCATGTCACTCCACCAGTAGGATGGAAGAAGAGAAACCAGGATAAATTGGTAATTTTTAGGTTGGCAAACTGTAACTTCTGAAGTGCCACAGGGATCCATATTGGGGCCCTAACGACTTATGATCTATATTAATGACTTTAATGAAGGGGCCAACTCTATCTATAACCAAATTTGCTGATGATGCAAAAATAGGTCGGAAAGCAGGTTGTGAAGAGAATACAAAAAGTCTGTAAAGCGATATCAATAGGTTGAGTAGGCAAACATTTGACAGATGGAGCATAATGTGGAAAAATGTAAGGTTATTCATTTTGACAGGAAGGATAGAAAGGCAGAATATTACTTCAGTGGAGGGGGGATCGAATTGAAACTTACAGATTATTGCGAGGCCTAAATAGAGTGAATGTGGAGAGGATGTTTCCACTTGTAAGAAAAGTTAGAACCTGAGTGCACAGCATCAGACTAAAGGGACCATCCTTTAAAACAGAGATGAGGAGGAATTTCTTCAGCCAGAGGGTGGTGAATCTGTGGAACACATTGCCACAGAAGGCTGTAGAAGCCAAGTCATTGAGTGTTCTTTAAGACAGAGATAGATAGGTTCTTGATTAATAAGGGGATCGGGGTTTTAGGGAGAAGGCAGCAGAATGGGAGTGAGAAACATATCAGCCATTATTAAATGATGGAGCAGACCCAATGAGCCAAATGGCCAAATTCTTCGCCTATATCTTACGGTATTATGGAGAAAGAATGTTGCGGTACAGAGGGATCTGGGTGTCCTCGTACATGAATCACAAAAGGTAGGTAATTAGGAAGGCAAATAGAATGTTGGCCTTTACTGCTCGAGGGATGGAGTGTACAAGTAGGGACGTCTTAGAATTTAATAAGACCATAAGACATAGGAGCGGAAGTAAGGCCATTCGGCCCATCGTGTCCACTCCACCATTCAATCATGGCTGATTTCAACTCCATTTACCCGCTCTCTCTCCATAGCCCTTAATTCCTTGGGAAATCAAGAATTTAATAAGACCATAAGACATAGGAGCGGAAGTAAGTCTTGCTACAGATGTATAGGGCATTGGTACTGAGTAAGGTTTTGTTCTCCTTACTTACGAAAAGATATACTTGTATTGGAAGCAGTACTGGAAACACTGCTGGTTTTCCCATGAAGACCAGTACAACACCTATGCTGGTGGCAGCTTTGCTGGGGGCTGACGGAAGCTTCCTCCATATGCCCACTCAAGGGATGTGGTGAGGGTCAGAAAAGGCAGAAGGCCACTGAAATGCAGGCATGTATCTGACAAGAGAGGTTACTTCCTGATCCCACACAACTGGGTGTCATTCCATCCCCACAAAGCTCACCTTCTTGTGTTGCCACATAGAAGCCCCAAAGAGGAAAGCAGTATGGAAAACTCACCTTGGTGGTGCAATGGAGCTAACTGACCCAACTGTGGCACTTCAACCAGAACCCCACCCAATCTTTTGGGGCACTAAGGGAAATTTATCATGGCCAATCCACCTAACCTGCACATCTTTGGACTGTGGAAGGAAACCGAAGCACCCGGAGGAAACCCATGCAGACACGGGGGGGAACATGCGGACTCCGCACAGACAGTGACCCAAACTGGGAATCGAACCTGAGACCCTGGAGCTGTGAAGCATCTGTGCTAATCACTGTGCTACCGTGCTGCCTGCGAGTAGGAGGGGTCCTCTGCACAATAGGTCAGGCAATTCTTTAAAGCAAGGCAGCACTGCATGTGGAGATGGTGCCAGCACCTGCCATTCAGTCAGTTAATGTTGCCATCAATGCCTTCTTTCCCATCTTTGCTCTTTAATTGGACAAGCCCATGTCTTCTGTGAACTAATTGGCCTATCGGTGGGTGATCACACTCAACCAGTCACATGATGACACCTGAGCAGAAGGGGCATCCCTTTCCTTGACAGTGATGAACATGTGAACTCAACACATCGTTAATTTGCAAATTAACCAACAACTTGTGGTAAGGAAGAGATACATCATGAAATATGGATCACCACACGTGCTGAACAATTTGCGCAACTCCACCTTTAGTTTTGCAAAAACAGCACGTCACTGTTATCATTCCCATGATTTTCATGAAGTTGCTGCTTTAGCACATTAAGATCCATTAAATTTGCCACAACAGCGTTGGTGAAAGGCTGGTGACCTGTTCCAGGAAAAGCTAGCCATGGAAACAGACATTTGTGTTTCATGTGCCACTGGGTTACAAGCATAATTACTCATTTCACAACATGATCATTGTTCATGATGGCCAATTAGCACAGAAAGTGAACAATTAAAAGTGTGAAGTCTCATTCCTTCAGGTGGTAAAATATTGTTGGTTATTTTAACACTGTAAAATTTTTAATTTTTAAATTTAATTTCTTACTTTTCATTTTGGTCTCTATTCCTTAGCTGGACAGAATTTTCCAGCCTTAATACCAGCGGAATCTTCCAGTCCTGCCAATGTGGGCGGACATTTGATGACGGGAATTCTGGAAAATTCCAATCACTCTCTCAAAACAATCTTTCATTCCCTCTTTTTATTGCTCTTTCAACATCTGATTTCGCGTAAATAACGTCTTAATTGTTCTGCTGTTTATTTCTCAATTCTTCTGTCCCATTAGTTAAGGAAATGTTGGATCTATCTTTCACCAAGGTTTCAGGTACCCTTTTGCTCGTCCTAGGCTGTTATCATTTGCACTTCCGGCAACCTACAGGGCAAAATATTTTGAGTAAAGGGTGCAGGACCAAAATCAAACTAACTGGGCATACTGTGAGATGCCCTGATCTAGTAAATTCTAGCGAATTGTATTTGTAAGTTTAACATTTATATATTGTCCAAGTGACAGGGAAGTTTTGTTTTATTAAATTAAACGTTCCATATCATATGAATCCATGGAGAGGGAGAGCTGGTATTATTATTCTTTCTAATGTGGTCTGGAACAAATTTAAGATTTAATCATCATGAACCCGTGAACTGTGGATTGTGTGAGTTCCTGCACTCACATTATAGCCCATTCTGTTGAGATCTTTCAGCGATCTCAACTAAATACTATTGTATTCTGCTATTTAAACTTTCACCTGACCAAGATTATGGGCAGGATTTTCTGGATGTTCACGCTGGCGGGATCTTATTGTCCGGCTGACAGCGCACCCCCGCCACAGGTTTCACGTAAGTGAGGGGCGCTTTCAACGGGAAACCCCGTTGACAATGGTGGGACCAGAGCTTCCTGCCATCGACCACTAGTGAGCCACCCTCTGCCGCTGCAGAACACGCTGCAGAAAGGGAGGAAAAACCCATTCTTTCTCTTTGGTCCAATTGGATGGCATTAATGTGATGACCATTGTGGTTTGGGAGAGTCTGTATTTTCTTTTTGTGTGATATCCCTTTCAGACCAAAGTGAAACTAGGATAATTATGGAAAGGTGGCAAAATGTTTTCCTGGGCATGAAGTCATTAGACATCTGAGAAGGGTTCATGTGACCTGAGGTTACAAGAAGGATGAATGTCCAAAAATTAAGGTAAATAGACAGCTAATTGAAGATTGAATTATATCTGGCCTCAGAACTCGCAGTTCAAAACACATCAAATGTGTGAGGCGACGCAAGCAAATCTCTCTACGAGTGGGCAAATTTTCTGTTTGGCAGTAAGATGAAAATACTTCAGATGTTTTTGGTGAAGAAACGTGCAAGCAAGCTGCGTGTTTATATCAGAGGACTAGCCTCTGACCTGAATGTGCTGGTTGGTCAGTTAAAATGAACTCTTGAAAGCAATGCCATCAAGATCATTGTGACCTGAGTGAGAGAGGTTTTGTAAATGTGCACTTGATCGGGGCTGACCAAATCCAGGAACGTCAAATAGAAAACCGCTGCCAGTAAAAGTGACTCAAGAACCAAATACAGTGAGTAGGAAGTGACAGATCTTATCAGAGGGCAGAAAGACTGTGAGTTCACACATTGTGTCACATTTGTGCAAGAAGTGATGTGTGTGCTTATATCTACATGAGACTTACTTTCGTTGTATCAACTATTTAAATTCAAGTTTACCTTCTGAATTCAAGTATCATTTGCCTGTTAATTAATGTTTGAATTATGTTGATTTTAGTTGGTTTGTTAAGTAAAAGCTTTAGAAAGTTAAATATTGTCCATCCATTTTCTTCCAAATGGCATTGTGGTGATCCCTTTCTTTTCTCTTCAGAAATCGTAACATTTCTAGTTACATTATTAGTTAAAATAATTATCAGTTGTTGCAATAGTACACCTTTACTAGTAAATGTTATTGCAATTGTTCTTCCATTCCCACTGTTTTACTAGTGTTATAACTCGCATGGGTCACACTGGGTGGGGGTCACATTGAGAGCCAAAAAGACGAGGTGTTGGGCGTCTTGAAAAATATTAAGGTAGATAAGTCCCCAGGGCCTGATGGGATCTACCCCAGAATACTAAGGAAGGCTAGAGAGGAAATTGCTGAGGCCTTGACAGAAATCTTCGGATCCTCACTGTCTTCAGGTGATGTCCCGGAGGACTGGAGCCAATGTTGTTCCTAGAAGGGTAGCAAGGATAATCCAGGGAACTACAGGCCGGTGAGCCTTACGTCAGTGGGAGGGAAAATACTGGAGAGAATTCTTCGAGACAGGATCTACTCCCATTTGGAAGCAAATGGACGTATTAGTGAGAGGCAGCATGGTTTTGTGAAGGGGAGGTCGTGTCTCACTAACTTGATCGAGTTTTTCGAGGAAGTCACAAAGATGATTGATGCAGGTAGGGCAGTGGATGCTGTCTCTATGGGCTTCAGTAAGGCCTTTGACAAGGTCCCTCATGGCAGACTAGTACAAAAGGTGAAGTCACACAGGATCAGGGGTGAGCTGGCAAGGTGGATACAGAACTGGCTAGGTCATAGAAGGCAGAGAGTAGCAATGGAAGGATGCTTTTCTAATTGGAGGGGTGTGACTAGTGGTGTTCCACAGGGATCAGTGCTGGGACCTTTGCTGTTTGTAGTATATATAAATGATTTGGAGGAAAATGTAACTGGTCTGATTAGTAAGTTTGCAGATGACACAAAGGTTGGTGGAATTGCGGATAGCGATGAGGACTGTCAGAGGCTACAGCAGGATTTAGATTGTTTGAAGACTTGGGGGGGAGAGATGGCAGATGAAGTTTAATCCGGACAAATGTGAGGTAATGCATTTTGGAAGGTCTAATGCAGGTAGGGAATATACAGTGAATGGTAGAACCCTCAAGAGTATTAAAAGTCAGAGAGATCTAGGTGTACAGGTCCACAGGTCACTGAAAGGGGCAACACAGGTGGACAAGGTAGTCAAGAAGGCATAAGGCATGCTTGCCTTCATTGGCCGGGGCATTGAGTATAAGAATTGGCAAGTCTTGTTGCAGCTGGTTGCATGTTGATGTGGAAGCATTGGAAAGGGTGCAGAGGAGATTTACCAGAATGTTGCCTGGTATGGAGGGAAGATCTTATGAGGAAAGGCTGAGGGACTTGAGGCTGTTTTCATCAGAGAGAAGAAGGTTAAGAAGTGACTTAATTGAGGCATACAAGATGATCAGAGGATTGGAGAGGGTGGACAGTGAGAGCCTTTTTCCTCGGATGGTGATGTCTCGCATGAGGGGACATAGCTTTAAATTGAGGGGAGATAGATATAAGACAGATGTCAGAGGTAGGTTCATTACTCAGAGAGTAGTAAGGGTGTGGAATGCCCTGCCTGCAACAGTAGTGGACTCACCAACACTAAGGGCATTCAAATGGTCATTGGATAGACATATGGACGATAAGGGAACAGTGTAGATGGGCTTTAGAGTGGTTTCACAGGTCGGAGCAACATCGAGGGCCGAAGGGCCTGTACTGCGCTGTAATGTTCTATGTTCTATGTTCTAGCTGTATAGAACCTTAGTTAGGCCACACTTGGAGTATAGTGTTCAATTCTGGTCTCCACACTACCAGAAGGATGTGGAGGCTTTAGAGAGGGTGCAGAAGAGATTTACCAGAATGTTACCTGGTATGGAGGGCATTAGTTATGAGTAGCGGTTGAATAAACTCGGTTGTTTCTCACTGGAACGACGGAGGTTGAGGGGCGACCTGATAGAGGTCTACAAAATTGTGAGGGGCATAGACAGAGTGGATAGTCAGAGGCTTTTCCCCAGGGTAGAGGGGTCAATTACTAGGGGGCATAGGTTTAAGGTGCGAGGGGCAAGGTTTAGAGTAGATGTTGAGGCAAGTTTTTTACACAGAGGGTAGTGGGTGCCTGGAACTTGCTACCGGAGGAGGTGATGGAAGCAGGGACGATAGTGACATGTAAGGGGCATCTTGACAAATACATGAATAGGATGGAAATAGAGGAATACGGACCCAGGAAGTGTAGAAGATTGTAGTGGAGTCGGACAGCATGGTCGACACAGGCTTGGAAGGCCGAAGGGCCTGTTACTGTGCTGTACTTTTCTTTGTTCTTTGTTCTTTTGCACACAAATTATTTGATTACCCAGAGCCCAGGCAAAGAGGGGCTGTCTAAATTGCAGCTTCCTTTCATCCATCTGTTTATTCACTTCCTGTTGGACTTCCACTGTAGAACGCGAACATGAGAGACAACAGTAACACGTGGTAGGGTAAAAATGAACGACTGTTTTATTACGGTCTACACAAAATCACAAAGCTACTGCTCCTCTCCCCGAAGGGCCACCCACCCTGACCTGCGCACCCAGTCCAGGGTTTTATACTAAGAAGTTTCCCCTTGTTAAGGGGAAACCCTGATCCTAAGGGGATCATAACATCCGCCTCGACCACTTTTTCTACTTCCTCCTCCTTTTTTCTCCATATTCCTACTTCCAGAATTTGCCTGATAGGTGGCCACACGGTATATTTCCTCATATTTTTTCATGTTGTGCAACATGCAACATGTTAGCACAGATCTTGATGCCTGCTGGGGGACCAAGGACACCATTTGTTTTCCCCCTTACACAGCTGAGTATGAACTCCCCCAGTAATTGGGGGCGGGGGTTTCCCCTTAGCAAGGGGAAACTACTCTGTATCAAAACCCTGACCTGGGTACGGGTCAGGGAGGGTGGCCCTTCGGGGAGAGGAGTAGACGCTTTGTGATTTTTTTGTATACAGTAATAAGCCAGTCATTCATGTCTACCTTACCATGTGTTCCTGTTGCCTCTCCTGTTCGGGTTCTACACTAGCGACGAGGGCAGGATTCCTTGTTGGTCATGGTGACCCACGGAAAAGAATGGACCCAAGGTAAACATTGCAAACCGTGACTGCAATGACAACAGTAGATAGGCTGCGGCACCCGTGGCATACCCGAAGTGTTGGTGTCGGATAATGATGCCGCATTCACCAGCAAGGTGTTCAAAACGCTCATGGCCTCAACAGAATTTGACATGTACGGACCACCCCGTATTACCCAGCCTCAAATGGTTTGGCTGAGAGGGCGGTCCAAACTTTCACAAGGGCAATGAAAAAACTGACCACAGAGTCTTGGGAGATGCGACTGGCTTGTTTTCTATTGAGTTACCAGACAACCCCTCACGTCACCACGGGTGTGGCACCAGCAGAGTTGCTGATGGGACATCGGCTCTGGGCCCACCTCAGCCTGGACGTCCCGGACATAGGTGCTCGGATCCGTCAGCGACAGGACCGCTCCAAGGCGGACACAAGTCAATGCTCGCAGTGGTGTGAGTTCAAACCGGGGACGCTGTATACATGCACAATTTTGGTGCCGGCATCACATGGGTCCAAGGTGTGGTACTTTCGGTCACTGATCCGGTTTCCTGTTCAGTCCGGACATAGGGACACAAAGCCAGCTGCCACCTGGACTACATCCGCCGCCGCACGTGGGAGCATCCAGAACAGACTCCGGATAGCCCAGTCCAGTTCCGCCCATGGTTTACATCGCCGTGTAGGTCACCACACCGGTCAACGTTGCCTCCGCCTGTTAAAGCCCAAGAAGCTGAGATGTCAAACGCCTCATCAGAAGGCCAAGGATTGTGCGCTATTCGATTTCCCACTTACTCAGCTGAGTATGAATTTCCCTGATAATTAATAATAATAATCACTTATTGTCACATGTAGGCTCCAATGAAGTTACTGTGAAAAGCCCCTAGTCGCAACATTCCGGCACCTGTTCGGAGAGGCTGGTACGGGAATTGAACCCACGCTGCTGGCGTTGTTCTGCATTACAAGCCAGCTGTTTAGCCAGTGCCTTCGGAAAATGGCAGCAATGTTGTCAAAATAGCGTTAATGTCATAAACTAACTGTTTGCATGGATGTTATTGAATTCTAATTTCACCATTTGCCATGGTGGGATCCAAACCCAGGTGCCCAGAGCATCATCCTGGCCTCTCATGTACTAGTTTTTAACCATAAACAGGCCAATGAGAAGCTAAAAGTCAGGTGATACAGAACCCAATTTATTCCCTTAAATATCTTATACATCAGATGATCCATTGAGGATTATCCTGTATCCCAATAAAGCTGAGACAACTCCCAATTTCTGATGTTACAGGAAACCAGCTTCCCCTATTTAGTGCAGTGAAGGTGAAAGATAACCCACGACATTGAATGTTCAAATACTTTAAGCTCTAAAGAGCCTCTGAGGTGACTAAGATGGGGCTTGAGCTGAAATGTCGCTTTAGCCTGCATTTGATGCAAGACACTATCTTGGTAAAGGAGTTAAACCTTGCACTCGGAATGGCAGCTCAGAGGATCATGAAGCACTTGATTGCCTCTTAAATTTTCCGTACCAGCCTCCCCGAACAGGTGCAGGAATGTGGCGACTAGAGGCTTTTCACAGTCACTTCATTTGAAACCTACTTGTGACAATCAGCGATTTTCTTTTCAAATTGCCTGCTGATGTTCATTAAGGAGACTGAATAACAGTGTGATGGCTCGCACGGAATCTAATTTCCTCTCCTTAAACTGACTAGGTGATTGTGAATGAATTACAGACGATTTGAAGTCTTCACCAACATCCTATCAATATTTAATCTCAAAATAATCAGAGGACTTCCCAATAAAGAGCAAGTGTTCTACTACTCTACCTACTGGACATATTATGGAGTCATTAGAAGAATGGGTATGGTTAATATAGACATTGTCTATGGCTCGCCTTCAGTTTGGATGAGGAATGGGAGGGGGTCCGAGAACCCAGGCTGAATAGAACCAACTGTGACAGGAGAGAGGGCTGGTCTCCTTCCCTCTTGTGTGTAACAGACACCCCTCCTCCTCCTTCACTAGGATCTTTAGTTTCATGTTCGAGAATCTGTGTCCTCGCTTTCATGGCATGATTCTACCACTGCATTGCGCCCGATGTTCCGAATGCATCATGGGAGAAGCCCAAACCAGGGACGAGATTCTACGACCCCCCGCCAGGTCGGAGAATCGCCGGGGGCAGGCATGAATCCCGCCCCCGCCGGATGCCGAATTCTCCGGCACCGGATATTCGGCGGGGGCGGGAATCACGCCGCGCCGGTTGGCGGGCCCCCCCCCGGCGATTCTCCAGCCCGGATGAGCCGAAGTCCCGCTGCTAGAATGCCTGTCCCGCCGGCGTGGATTAAACCACCTCTCTTACCGGCGGGACAAGGCGGCGCGGGCGGGGTCCGGGGTCCTGAGGGGGGGGGGGGCGGGGCGATCTGGCCCCGGGGGGGGGGCCCACGGTGGCCAGGCCCGCGATCGGGGCCCACCTATCCGCGGGCAGGCCTGTGCCGTGGGGGCACTCTTTTCCTTCCGCCTTCGCCACGGTCTCCACTATGGCAGAGGCGGAAGAGACTCCCTCCACTGCGCATGCGCGGGGATGCCGTGAGCGGCCGCAGACACTCCCGCGCATGCGCCGCCGGGCAACGTCAGTTTCGCGCCAGCTGGCGGGGCACCAAAGGCCTTTCCTGCCAGCTGGCGGGGCGGAGATCAGTCTGGCGCGGGCCTAGCCCCTCAAGGTGAGGGCTCGGCCCCTCAAGATGCGGAGAATTCCGCACCTTTGGGGCGGCGCAATGCCGGACTGATTTGCGCCGTTTTTGGCGCCAGTCGGCGGACATCGCGCCGATTACGGAGAATTTCGCCCCAGTCGTGAGTCACCCAATTCGTGGATCCCAGTGCAATCAGGATCATGCCTTCACTGGGCGTGACCCAGGTAATTATATTTAAATGATCCATTAGGCTCATTTCAATATGAGTAGCTGATTTGAGGCCACATTCCCCCAGCGTCCAGAAGTCACCGACCACACAGTCACAGCCTCAACCGGGTGCCAATTAGTACTGGTCTCCACAAGCAGAGACCAGATGTGATGGCCACTTGGGGATCTCGGAGGTCATTGGAGTCCTCCAGATGGTCGGAGACAGGGCAGGGTAGCACCCGGCACTCCCCCGAGCACGTGAGTACTCAGGCAGTGCCAACCAGGCACCCTGGAAATGCCAACCTGTCATTGTCAGGGAGCCCGTTTGGTACTGCCGGGGGCATCGATTGGGTGCCAGGCTGGCAGTGCTGGGGTTTCAGGTTGGCACTGCCAAAGGTCAGGGCCTGAGGGGCCATGTCCATGAAAGGGGGAAGGTGAGGGAGGTATGAAGGAGCCTCATAATGGTTGGGGGGATGAAGGGGGGATCCCGAAAGGGGAGGTGTTGGGTCCTGAAAAAAGGGTGCCTCAGCGACCCCATAGCGGGATGTCCTCACATGAGGGGGGATAATGCCCATGTCTATGGGGGATGGCATTGTCTGTGGGTGGGGGATTGCGGAGGAGCCAGTCTCACCGGCACATTCAGCTCCCCACTGCTGAAAAACGTTCTATGGGAGCGATTCTCCCAAACGGGAACAAAGTCCCCTAGCAAGCACGTTTTGCAGCGTGTTTTCCAGTGCTTGCAGTGCAGAGAAACACAGAGCTATTCAACGCGACCCACGTTGTATAAAGGGCCTGAAGGGGGAACATGCAAAACGAGGAGTTCTGATGAGAGATCGGGACCCCATATTTAAATGGCGTCTGGATCTCAAAGGCCACCAAAATTATCCCCGACCTCCCCGCCCCCCTCAGCCCAAAAACACTACGGAAGGGTCCCTAGCCACCCCCCTCCCCCTTCCCACGCACCCACCCCAAGACGCACTCTGGGCGACCACCGGCCTGGGAGACCCCTACGAGTGCCATTCAGCACTGGTCCCCGATTGTGTAGACCAGTGCTGGTCGGCGCTCACCCAAGGTCTGTAAGGCGAAGGGGATGAATCCCAAAGTCTCAGGTGCACCTCAGGAATCTGAACATTAGAGTGAGGCTTACTGCCTTGCTCTACAGTGCAGATTTGCCAAAAGATTATCCCGTCCACAATGGGCAGATTTACATCGCAACGCCTCGCGAGATCATGTTGAATCTCGCCGGGCATTGCGAACTAGGTACATCATGGGAGCAGGACCTCCCAGTTTTCATTGGCCATGCTGCGTTTTGGTTGAATCGCGCCCTCAGTCACTGAGCCATCAGCAATACGCCCTAGTTTACCAACCAGCCCACTTATACTTTGAACAGAGATAGCTATGTGAAATTTACCAATGCTACCCCAATACATTGTGTCTAATCGGAGCCCATGTGCTAAACCTGTAAATGTCCCTGTTTTTGCAGCTCCGGTAAATTTCAGGTTATGGTAATCAGCATTTGGGACAAATTTGTTGCAAAAACCAGACTTCAAATTTGTCCACGACATTTTTGTTACTTTCCACCTATCGCTGGCCCTCTATCCAGCCCCACTGCTCCACACCCCCTCCCCCACATCAGTATAAATCTCATCTTATTTCATGTTCTCTCTAGCTTTGACCAAGAGTCATCCAGATTCAAAACGTTAACTGTTCTCTCTCCACAGATGCTGTCAGACCTGTTGAGCTTATCCAGCAATTTCTGTTTTTGCTTCAAACACATGTCTTATTAACACTCTTTTAGTGCCTGTTTTTGCTCTTTCACCAAAATAAACTCCATGAAGATAGCACGAGTGATCTGGGATACTTCTGGATAACTTGTTGTGGAATAATCCTGTAAGAATAGCATGATGCATCTTATTGGGGTTGAAGGCAATTCAGGATCTGTCCAAAACAACTTAATTAGTTCAGTTTGTAGCTGCTCCATGTATTCTGGATGACCATTGACCTTAAATAAAAGCTCCCCAAAGTTCCAACAATCTCTGCAGCATGGACTTCACCTTCCTTGATGTTAATTTGACTCTGGAATCAGCTACAGGGGTCGCTGGTGTCCAGCTACAGTAATAGCAAGAAGGAGTCTAACCAGCTAATCACACTGAAAAATTCTTAAACCCAACAAACCAGGAAGTAAAATGTATTGATCACCCTTCATTTGTAATTATGTTACAGGAGCATATATTTAGATAACACCCAAAATCTCATAAACTTAAATATAAATATTTTTATTTTATTAAAAGCCTATGGAATTTTTATGACAATGGAAAAATTTGACATTCCACAAATGTGTTAGTTTTTATCTGGGCTAGAGAGGTTGTCCAACAGAAGTCATGAATTAGTATGTTATTAAAACTCCAGCTATTCTCATTCGACAAAGCATAACATTTTCGATGCTTATAAAAATATTCATTCAGGTTTGTCTTGTACAAATTGCTTGGGAATTATTGGGTCAATGATGGTCCAAATGAAAGTTTATAATAGGTCAGTGATATTATCTGTTTGTGATATCAGTGTAGTTTAAAAATAAAAAATCTTCAAAAATTCTTGGTTTAGTAAAAATGCATTAAGTTCAACTGATTATCAGAGTTAAAATTGCTCAAAGAAAAGTGGTGGATGCCTTCATAAAATCCCTTTAGTGATGATGGAGGCCATTCGGCCCATCGAGTCTGCACCACCGTCTGAAAGAACATCCAACCTAAGCACACTCCCCCACCCTATCCACATATCCTTGGAACCCCAATTAACCTTTGGACACTAAGGGGTAATAAGCATGGCCGAGCCACTGAACCTGGACATCTTTGGACTGTGGGAGGAAACCCAAGCAGAGAACGTACAAACCCCACACAAAAGGTCACCCAAGGTCGGAATCAAACCCAACGCCTGGCGATGTGAGGCAACAGCGCTAACCGGGGCACCACCAAGCCTGGAGGCTAAAAATAGAGGGCGACATTCTCCGACCCCCCGCCGGGTCGGAGAATCGCCGGGGGCTGGCGTGAATCCCGCCCCCGCCGGTTGCCAAAGTGTCCGGCACCAGAGATTCGGCGGGGGCGGGAATCGGGCCGCGCCGGTTGGCGGGCCCCTCGCTCGATTCTCCGGCCCGGATGGGCCGAAGTCCCGCCGATAAATTGCCTGTCCCGCCGGCGTAAATTAAATCACCTACCTTACCAGCGGGACAAGGCGGCGTGGGTGGGCTCCGGGGACCTGGGGGGGGGGGCGCGGGGCGATCTGGCGGTTAGGGCCCACCGATCCGCGGGCGGGCCTGTGCCGTGGGGGCACTCTTTCCCTTCCGCCTCCGCCACGGTCTCCACCATGGCGGAGGTGGAAGAGACTCCCTCCATTGCGCATGCGCGGGAAACTGTCAGCGGCCGCTAACGCACCCGCGCATGTGCTGCCCCGAGATGTCATTTCCGCGCCAGCTGGCGGGGCAACAAAGGCCAGGGGCGAGATTCTCCGACCCCCCAGCGGGTCGGAGAATGGCCGTTGGCCGCCGTGAATTCCGCCCCAGCCGCCCGCCAAAGTCTCCGAAGGGAGAAAAGTCGGCGGGGTGTCAATGGCGCCGCAGACCTCGGAGAATGGCACGGGTGGGCGCAAGGCAATCGATTTTGGGCCTGCCGATATTCTCCTGTCCGGATGGGCCGACGTCCGGTCGACGTGATGACGGGTCACGTCGGCGTAAATCAAACCTCCTTTCAATCGGCGTCAACCTGTGCTCAAGGTTTACGCCGACCAGCGTGGAGGTGGGTGACGGCCTGGGGGGTTGGCCGCTGGACAGACGATGGCGTGGCCGCAGTCTGAATGTGTGGGGGAGAGGTGTGTCTCGGGTTGTGTGTGTGTGTGTGCGGCGGGGGTGGGGGTGGTTGGAGTGGGCTGGGCTCCAGGGCCGTGCCGGGGAGGAGGATGGGGTGGTCCGTGCCGGGGAGGAGGATGGGGTCCGTGCCGGGGAGGAGGATGGGGTCCGTGCCGGGGAGGGGCATGAGGTCCGTGCCGGGGAGGGGGATGGGGGATGGGGGGGTCCGTGCCGGGGAGGAGGATGGGGTCCGTGCCGGGGAGGAGGATGGGGGGGTCCGTGCCGGAGAGGAGGATGGGGTCCGTGCCGGGGAGGGGGGATGGGGGGGTCCGTGCCGGGGAGGAGGATGGGGGGGTCCGTGCCGGGGAGGAGGATGGGGGGGTCCGTGCCGGGGAGGAGAATGGGGTCCGTCCCGGGGAGGGGGATGGGGTTCGTGCCGGGGAAGGGGATGGGGGATGGGGGGGTCCGTGCCGGGGAGGAGGATGAGGTCCCTGCCGGGGAGGGGGGATGGGGGGTCCATGCCGGGGAGGAGGATGGGGTCCGTGCCGGGGAGGAGGATGGGGTCCGTGCCGGGGAGGGGGATGGGGTCCGTGCCGGGGAGGGGGGATGGGGGGGTCCGTGCCAGGGAGGAGGATGGGGTCCGTGCCGGGGTGGGGGGGTGCGAGGGCAAGTGAGTTGGTCCACCTGGCCAGGTGCCAGCCTCCAACAGTTGGGTCCATGCGGTCCATGCCACCTGGCTGGGGGGAGGAGGGGGTATGGGCAATGATGACATGTCGTCGATTCCACCCCCCCCCCCTCCCCAACCAGGCCGTCATGTTTTCCGATCAGCCAGCGATGTTGGCCGCCGTGGCGGCAGCCGCTAATGTCTATGTTGCCCTGGATGAGGAGGAGGAGGAGGAGCGTGCCAGAGAGGCGGCGCAGGCTGCTGCAGAGGGGCAGGCGACAGCCGGCCAGGCTGGAGGGACACCTGACCGACAGGACGAGGAGGGGGAGGAGGACATCACGGCCCCACGGCAACAGAGGCACCCGAAGGCGCCCCGTGTGTACCGGCCCGGCAGTCATACCAGGACCTCACGGACCGGGAATGCAGGAGGAGACTCCGGATGAGGCGGGAAACCGGAGCACACATCTGCCACCTGCTGGCACACCTGTCACCGCGTGGCACTGGCGGGGGACACCCTCTCCCCATGTCCGTCAAGGTTACGGTGGCCCTGAACTTTTATGCAACAGGGTCATTCCAGGCACCGAGTGGGGACCTGTCCAGCATATCGCAGACATCAGTGCACTGGTGCATCCGGGCAGTGACAGACGCCCTACATGCCATGGCGCACCACTACATCCGCTTCCCTGTGGACCGGGCCAGCCAAGATGCCCGGGCCGTGGGCTTCTCTGCCGTGGCCGGGTTCCCCATGGTCCAGGGCACGATTGATGGGATGCACGTCGCCGTGCGGCCACCTGCAGATAACAGGGCCGTGTTCACCAATAGGAAGGGGACCTATTCGATGAACATACAGGTGGTCTGCGACCACCGCATGATGATCCTACACGTCTGCGCCCGTTACCCGGGCAGTGTACACGACTCATAATGTGTTGTCGCGGTCATCCATCACCGGCATGTACGAGGGACGCCATCCCCGGCTGAGGGGCTGGTTGCTGGGCGACAGGGGCTACCCATTGCGATCGTGGCTGATGACGCCTGTACGGAGGCCACGCAATGAGGCGGAAAACCGCTACAATGATGCCCATGTAGCGACAAGGGGAGTGATAGAGAGGTGCTTTGGCGTGCTGAAGATGCGTTTCAGGTGCCTGGACCTCTCTGGGGGCGCCCTCCAGTATCGGTCAGATAGGGTCAGCCGCATCATTGTGGTGTGCTGCGTCCTGCACAATATAGCCCAACAGAGGGGCGATGTGCCGCAGACAGAGGAGGGCGGAGTGGAGGAGCAGCAGGAAGAGGCGCAGTCCTCCCCAGATGAGGGGGATGGGGGCAATGGTCAGGGCAGACGGGCTAGACACGGGCGGGTGGCTGTCCACCG
Source organism: Scyliorhinus torazame (assembly GCF_047496885.1). NCBI lineage: Eukaryota > Metazoa > Chordata > Chondrichthyes > Carcharhiniformes > Scyliorhinidae > Scyliorhinus > Scyliorhinus torazame. The sequence continues at coordinate 145,417,508 of NC_092712.1, read as the reverse complement.
TTACCGGCTGGGCCAGCGGGCACGGGACAGACTGATAGCCGCCCGCTTCACTGACTAGATGGGCGTGGGAATCGGATAGTATGGCCACAGACCGCACACCATGGCAACAGCCGACCACCCACACCCCCCATCCATCCACCCACCCAGCACCCTCACCCCCCTCCCCAACCCCACCCACCCCACCCGCATGCACACCACCCCCCCATTGCCGATCCACCTGCGGCACAACGGCCGGGCGCACACAGTTGCCAGTGGACGCGTGTCTATCGCAGGCCATGGAGGATGATGACAACCCGCCCTGCGATGAGCTCCTGGCTCCACATCGTTGGACTATGTCTGACCCATGGCCACAGTACCACCATCCACCCGGACCATCCCTGCATGCGGCTGTGACACTGCAGCGCACGGTACTGTCCTCTGCCCGGGGGGACGTTGATGGCGGCCCAGGGGGAAGGGGGCAGACTCACCTGGGGCTGAGGTAAGACCACCCCTCACACACGCACACTTGCGCTCAACGTACATGACACCCCCGCACGCTTTGGACAGAGCACAAAGGCAGCTTCTGTAGGTGTAACATTGACTTTAATAACCAAAGGAGTTCATGCACGTGCCCTAGCCCCTAAAACTAATCTGTGCCCTGCACCCGTGCCAACTTACTCAGTGTCTAATTGTTTGGCCTTATGGGCCCTTTGACTACGTCTACATGGTTCCCCAGACGGTACAGCAGAACTGGAGGTGGACTCCTGTGATTCCTGCCCTCTGACACGGGATCACTTTGGCGGCCGTTTCCTGGGGCGTCCTGGCCTAGATGGGCCAGGCTGCGGCCTGGGCGACTGGGATGGCGAGCTGCCAGCCTGTCCTGCCCGTTGCCCACCCGATGCACCTGGGACGGAAGGGGGGGAGTCCGAGGTGTCGCGGTGTTCCGGGACGTCCCCTACTGGGGGACCCGGGACGGGCCACAGCACCTCCTCCTCCCTCGGGGTGCCCGATGGCCCCCAGGCCTCTACATGGGTGGGGGATGCGAACGGACTGGCCACCAGACGCCCCCCCCCCCCGACATCTGGCGCTGCCAGTCCTGGAGGCCCGTGCTGGTATCGACAGGGGTCTGCAGGTTTGCAGCCATGGAGCCTAGGGTGTTGGCAAACCCTGTCTGTGACTGTGCGACGCCGGCTCGCACATGGCCACTGGCGCCAATGCCCTCAGCAATGGCCTGCAGAGACTGGGCCATGGCCTGCTGAGACTGGGTCATGGCCTGCTGAGACTGGGCCATGGCGTTGAGCGCCTCTGCCATCTGGCGCTGGCACTGGCTCATGGCCTCCTGTGAGAGGGCAGCCATGTCCTGGGCCACAGACGCCGCCTGCAGGGAAAGCCCCAGGCCTCGCAAACCGTTCCCCATGTCTGACACCGTCGCACCCATTGCCTCCACCGCGGATGCCACCCGTCCGGTGTCGGCCTGGGTGGCACGCATGACCGGCACCACTCCCAGCTCCTGGACGTGGGTGGACTCCTCCACCTGCGACTGCAGCCGCCGCAAGCCGGCCGTCACCCTCTTCGCTCGTCTCCGGTTCGGCATCGGATCTATGGGTGGGTGTGGTAACTCCAGGAACCCAGGATCCATCTGGGCGGCAGATGTTCGCTTGGGCTGGGCTGCGCTCCGACCGCCCGGCCCCTCTGCTGCTCCTACCTCCACCTGCTGTACCGGGACGGCTGTGTTGTACACACCAGTGAGTGTACCAGACGCCTCATCACTAAAGTGCCCAATCGAGGTGAGTGTTTCTGCGATGGTGGAGGGTGTTGGTGACAGCAGTGGCGTATGTGTCGTGCTCTTCGTCCCACTCTGAGTCCATGGCACTTTGGGGTGGGGGTTCGTCTCCACCCATCCACTCTGTGTCACTGTCCGGTATTTCATTTTCCTGGGTAGTGCTGTCCTGGGTAGGGGTGTCCTGGGTAGTGGTGTCCTGGGTAGTGCTGTCCTGGGTAGTGGTGTCCTGGGGAGTGGTGTCCTGGCTCGGCTGTGACGGGGGCCTGTGGCTGCCCCTCTCATCGCTGGGTGGCACACGCCTGCGTCGTCGCACCCGCACGAGACGGGGGTGTCATCTCCCTGTTGCTCCAGGTCTCTCCGTCTCCAGTGGTCTCCAAGGGACATCCTGCGGGCGTCGCATGCCGGAGGGTCCGGGTCTCTCTGTCTCCCGTGGTGTGCGAGGGGCATCCTGCGGACGTCGCATGCCGGAGGGTCCGGGTCTCTCCGTCTCCCGTGGCCTCCGAGGGGCATCATGCGGGTGGTCTGCATCTGCGGGGATGGGTGCCTCGACGTTTGCTCCTGCGATACACAATGAAGCATGCATGGTTAGACATCAGGCAGTGACTTCCGGGTGCGGCGATGACCAGCTGAGTCGCATGTTTCGGCAGCTCCCGGTGAAACGGACTTTTGGGCTCTTGATAGGAGCCCCAACGGCAATTTTGACGGCTAAAAACACTGTGCGGTAAACCAGAAGGGAATTCCCCCCTGGATACGGATGAAAAAAGGAGGAGAAAGTGGCCGGATTGCAGTGGATCCTTCAGAACAGCGGCAAGGAAGGCAAGCAAAAACCAAGATGGCGTCGGAAGGTGGCAGTTTAACATGGGGCCCTGAACAACAAGAGTTCTTGAAATGCTGTGTGGAAGAGCTCAAAAAGGAAATGAAGAAAGAGCTGTTGGCCCCGATACTACAGGCGATCGAAGGGCTAAAGGAGGAACAAAAGACCCAGGAGCGGGAGCTTCGGGTCGTGAAGGCAAAGGCAGCCGAGAATGAGGACGACATACAGGGCCTGGTGGTGAAGACGGAGATGCATGAGGCACATCAGAAACGATGTGTGGAAAGGTTGGAGGCACTGGAGATCAATGCAAGGAGGAACAACCTGAGGATTCTTGGTCTTCCTGAAAGTGTGGAGGGAGCGGACGTCGGGGCATATGTGAGCACGATGCTGCACTCGTTAATGGGAGCGGAGGCCCCGGCGGGTCCGTTGGAGGTGAAGGGAGCATACCGAGTGATGGCGCGAGGACCGAGAGCAGGAGAAATTCCCAGAGCCATAGTGGTGAGATTCCTCCGTTTTAAGGATAGAGAAATGGTCCTTAGATGGGCAAAGAAAACTCGAAGCAGTAAATGGGAGAACGCAGTGATCCGCGTTTATCAAGACTGGAGTGCGGAGGTGGCGAGAAGGAGGGCGAGCTTTAATCGGGCCAAGGCGGTGCTTCATAAAAAGAAGATAAAATTTGGAATGCTGCAACCGGCAAGACTGTGGGTCACATATCGAGGAAGGCACCACTACTTTGAGACGGCGGATGAAGCGTGGACTTTTATTGTGGAAGAAAAACTGGAATGAGCGGGTTATTAAATAGAACGTTTGAACAAAGTGGTGCGGTGAATGTGGGGGGCGAAGAGGGGGGTTAAAAAGGGGGGAAAGAGGAGTTTTATGTACTAATCCTGCGATGTGGTAACTTTTCTCTCTTCCACAGGTGGTGATGGGGGGAGGAGGGGAGGTGGAGGAGATGGGGCGTTGGCCATTGGGGGCGGGGCCAAGGGAGAAGCGCGGGCTTGGTTCCCGCGCTATGATAATCATGGCGGGAATAGAGAAGCAGGAAGGAGGAGGCGTCGCACGGTGCGAGCCGAGGTCACGGGGGGAAGCCGAGGTCGGCCAGAGTTTGCTGACTTCTGGGAGCAACATGGGGGGAGTAATTACGCTAGCGGGGGATCTAGTGGGTGGGGTAGGAGGGGGGAATTACTGGGTTGCTGCTGCTGGGGAGAGGGGGGAGCTGGTATGGGAGGGGATGGGCGGGGGGGCACCGCCTGGGGGAGATAAAGCTGCGTGGGAACCGGGTGAGGAGCTGGAAAAAGGGGATGACTAATCGACAAGGGGGGGGGGGGGTAGGAAGCCCCCCAACCCGGCTGATCACGTGGAACGTGAGAGGGCTGAACGGGCCGATAAAGAGGGCACGGGTACTCGCACACCTTAAGAAACTTAAGGCAGATGTGGTTATGTTACAGAAAACGCACCTGAAACTGATAGACCAGGTCAGACTACGCAAAGGATGGGTGGGGCAGGTGTTCCATTCGGGGCTAGATGCGAAAAACAGGGGGGTGGCTATATTAGTGGGGAAGCGGGTAATGTTCGAGGCAAAGACTATAGTGGCGGATAACGGGGGCAGGTCCTGATGGTGAGTGGCAAACTACAGGGGGAGACGGTGGTTTTGGTACACGTATCTGCCCCGAACTGGGATGATGCCAATTTTATGAGGCGGATGCTAGGATGCATTCCGGACCTAGAGATGGGAAAGCTGATAATGGGGGGAGATTTTAATACGGTGTTGGAACCAGGGCTGGATAGGTCGAAGTCCAGGACTGGAAGGAGGCCGGCAGCAGCCAAGGTACTTAAAGATTTTATGGAGCAGATGGGAGGTGTAGACCCGTGGAGATTTAGCAGACCTAGGAGTAAGGAGTTCTCGTTTTTCTCCTATGTCCATAAAGTCTACTAGACTTTTTTGTGCTGGGAAGGGCGTTGATCCCGAAGGTGAGGGGAACGGAGTATACGGCTATAGCCATTTCGGATCACGCTCCACACTGGGTAGACTTGGAGATAGGGGAGGATACAGGAGGGCGCCCACCCTGGAGAATGGACATGGGACTAATGGCAGATGAGGGGGTGTGTTTAAGGGTGAGGGGGTGCATTGAAAAGTACTTGGAACTCAATGATAATGGGGAGGTCCAGGTGGGAGTGGTCTGGGAGGCGCTGAAGGCGGTGGTTAGAGGGGAGCTGATATCAATAAGGGCACATAAAGGGAAGCAGGAGAGTAAGGAACGGGAGCGGTTGCTGCAAGAACCTTTGAGGGTGGACAGACAATATGCGGAAGCACCGGAGGAGGGACTGTACAGGGAAAGGCAAAGGCTACATGTAGAATTTGACTTGCTGACTACGGGCACTGCAGAGGCACAATGGAGGAAGGCACAGGGTGTACAGTATGAATATGGGGAGAAGGCGAGCAGGTTGCTGGCACACCAATTGAGGAAAAGGGGAGCAGCGAGAGAAATAGGGGGAGTGAGGGATGAGGAAGGAGAGATGGAGCGGGCAGCGGAGAGAGTGAATGGAGTGTTCAAGACATTTTATAAAAAATTATATGAAGCTCAACCCCCGGATGGGAGGGAGAGAATGATGGGCTTTTTGGATCAGCTGGAATTTCCCAAGGTGGAAGAGCAGGAAAGGGTGGGACTGGGAGCACAGATCGAGGTCGAAGAAGTGGTGAAAGGAATTAGGAGCATGCAGGCAGGAAAGGCCCTGGGACCGGATGGATTCCCAGTCGAATTCTATAGAAAATATGTGGACTTGCTCGCCCCGGTATTGACGAGGACCTTTAATGAATGGGGCAAAGGAAAGGGGACAACTGCCCCCGACTATGCCTGAAGCAACGATATCGCTTCTCTTAAAGAAGGAAAAGGACCCGCTACAATGCGGGTCCTATAGACCTATTTCCCTCCTAAATGTAGATGCCAAGATCCTGGCCAAGGTAATGGCAATGAGAATAGAGGAATGTGTCCCGGGGGTGGTCCACGAGGACCAAACTGGGTTTGTGAAGGGGAGACAGCTGAACACGAATATACGGAGGCTGTTAGGGGTAATGATGATGCCCCCACCAGAGGGGGAAACGGAGATAGTAGTGGCGATGGATGCCGAGAAAGCATTTGATAGAGTGGAGTGGGATTATTTGTGGGAGGTGTTGAGGAGATTTGGTTTTGGAGAGGGGTATGTTAGATGGGTGCAGCTGTTGTATAGGGCCCCGATGGCGAGCGTGGTCACGAATGGACGGGGATCTGCATATTTTCGGCTCCATAGAGGGACAAGGCAGGGATGCCCTCTGTCCCCATTATTGTTTGCACTGGCGATTGAGCCCCTGGCGATAGCGTTGAGGGGTATCAAGAAGTGGAGGGGAGTACTTAGAGGAGGAGAAGAACACCGGGTATCTTTGTATGCGGACGATTTGTTACTATATGTGGCAGACCCGGCGGAGGGGATGCCAGAAATAATGCGGATACTTGGGGAGTTTGGGGATTTTTCAGGGTATAAATTGAACATGGGGAAAAGTGAGTTGTTTGTGGTGCATCCAGGGGAGCAGAGTAGAGAAATAGAGGACCTACCGTTGAGGAAGGTAACAAGGGACTTTCGTTACCTGGGGATCCAGATAGCCAAGAATTGGGGCACATTGCATAGGTTAAATTTAACGCGGTTGGTGGAACAAATGGAGGAGGATTTCAAGAGATGGGATATGGTATCCCTGTCACTGGCAGGGAGGGTGCAGGCGGTTAAGATGGTGGTCCTCCCGAGATTCCTCTTTGTGTTTCAGTGCCTCCCGGTGGTGATCACGAAGGCTTTTTTTAAAAGGATCGAAAAGAGCATCATGGGTTTTGTGTGGGCCGGGAAGACCCCGAGAGTGAGGAAGGGATTCTTACAGCGTAGCAGGGATAGAGGGGGGCTGGCACTACCGAGCCTAAGTGAGTATTATTGGGCCGCTAATATTTCAATGGTGAGTAAGTGGATGGGAGAGGAGGAGGGAGCGGCGTGGAAGAGATTAGAGAGGGCGTCCTGTAGGGGGACTAGCCTACAGGCTATGGTGACAGCCCCATTGCCGTTCTCACCGAGGAACTACACCACAAGCCCGGTGGTGGTGGCTACACTGAAGATTTGGGGACAGTGGAGACGGCATAGGGGAAAGACTGGAGCCTTGGGGGGGTCCCCGATAAGAAACAATCATAGGTTTGCCCCGGGGGGAATGGATGGGGGATATGGAATGTGGCAAAGAGCAGGAATAACGCAACTGAAAGATCTGTTTGTGGATGGGAAGTTCGCGAGTCTGGGAGCGCTGACCGAGAAATATGGGTTGCCCCAAGGGAATGCATTCAGGTATATGCAACTGAGGGCTTTTGCGAGGCAACAGGTGAAGGAATTCCCGCAGCTCCCGACACAAGAGGTGCAGGACAGAGTGATCTCAAAGACATGGGTGGGGGATGGTAAGGTGTCAGATATATATAGGGAAATGAGGGACGAAGGGGAGACTATGGTAGATGAACTAAAAGGGAAATGGGAAGAAGAGCTGGGGGAGGAGATCGAGGAGGGGCTGTGGGCAGATGCCCTAAGCAGGGTAAACTCGTCGTCCTCGTGTGCCAGGCTAAGCCTGATTCAGTTTAAGGTATTACACAGGGCGCATATGACTGGAGCACGGCTCAGTAAATTTTTTGGGGTGGAGGATAGGTGTGCGAGGTGCTCGAGAAGCCCAGCGAATCATACCCATATGTTTTGGTCATGTCCGGCACTACAGGGGTTTTGGATGGGGGTGACAAAGGTGCTTTCAAAAGTAGTGAGGGTCCGGGTCGAACCAAGCTGGGGGTTGGCTATATTTGGGGTTGCACAAGAGCCGGGAGTGCAGGAGGCGAGAGAGGCCGATGTTTTGGCCTTTGCGTCCCTAGTAGCCCGGCGTAGGATATTGCTAATGTGGAAAGAAGCCAAGCCCCCGGGGGTGGAGACCTGGATAAATGACATGGCAGGGTTTATAAAGCTAGAGCGGATGAAGTTCGTCCTAAGGGGGTCGGCTCAAGGGTTCACCAGGCGGTGGCAACCGTTCGTCGAATACCTCGCAGAAAGATAGATGGAATGGAAAAAAGAAGGCAGCAGCAGCCCAGGATCGGGGGGGGGGGGGGGGGGGGGGGGGAGAGTGGGTGGGGGGTGGGGGGGGGGGAGGGGGGGAGGAGGAACCAGAAGGACTCTCAGGGTTGTTAATATATACTGTATAATATGTATAGGTCGTTGCGACAGATAATTATATATTGGACTGTTAAATTATATTTTTGGAGAGTGTTACTTGTGATAAGGCAGTTGCCAATTAGGGTTAGTTTTCATTTTTGTTATTTATTATTTATTCATTTTCTGTTTATAAAATAGGTCATTGTTATTTGTGTTGTTATAATATTGTGTAAAGGATGCACAATGTACTGTGTTGGTTGACCAAAAATTTTCAATAAAATATATATTTTTTTTAATTAAAAAAAAAGACACGCAGGCAGTGATCAGGTGATATGGGGGAGGGGGATATTGGGGAGGGAGGATATGGGGACGGGCTGTCGGTGGCTCACTTGATAGTATGCCCCCGACCTCTGCATCAGCAACCTCCCGGTCCTCAGGTCCGCCAGCCAGTTCCAGGGCCCTTTCCTCGTGTTCGGTCAGTGGCCTCTCATCAGCGGGGCCTCCTCCAGTCCTCACATGCTCCCTGGTGTTGTGTGCGTGTTTCTCCTGTGGGGGGTGGTGGCAGGGGTAAAAGGCAACAGTGTTAGACAGGTATATGAATGCACGCCATCGGTTGCGCGTGCATTGCAGAGGTTAAGGTTAGGGCTGGATTCACTTGGGGAAATGGGGGAAGGCAGATATGGGGGGGGATATGGGGGAGGGGGGATATGGGGATATGGGGGGGATATGGGGAGGGGGGATATCGGGGATATGGGGAGGGGGATATGGGGAGGGGGGATATGGGGGAGGGGGATATGAGGGATATGGGGGAGGGGGATATGGGGAGGGGGATATGGGTAGGGGGGATATGGGGGATATGGGGAAGGGGGATATGGGGGATATGGGGGAGGGGGGATAAGGGGGATATGGGGAGGGGGGATATGGGGAGGGGGATATGGGGGATATGGGGATATGGGGGATATGGGGAGGGGGATATGGGGATATGGGGGAGGGGGGGTATGGGGGATATGGGGGAGGGGGATATGGGGAGGGGATATGGGGAGGGGGCTATGGGGGATATGGGGAGGGGAGATATGGGGAATATGGGGAGGGGGATATGGGGGAGGGGGGATATGGGGAGGGGGGATATGGGGATATGGGGAGGGGGTTATGGGGGATATGGGGGAGGGGGGATATGGGGGATATGGGGAGGGGGGGATATGGGGGATATGGGGAGGGGGGATATGGGGGAGGGGGGATGTGGGGGATATGGATATCGGGCAGGGGGGGTGGCTCACCCTGGCTGCTCTGACAAGGTCGTTCACCTTCTTGTGGCACTGGGTGCCGGTCCGTGGTGTCAGGGCCACAGCGGTGACGGCCTCTGCCACCTCCCTCCACAGATGCCGGCTGTGGCGTGGGGCAACTCTGCGGCCGGGATACAGGGCCTCCCTCCTCTGCTCCACTGCGTCCAGGAGCGCCTCCACATCCCGTGACTGGAACCTCGGGGCTGAGCGGGGGGTGGCCATCCGGTCGGGTGTTCCGGTCAGGTGTTCCGGTCGGGTGGGGGGGGAGTAGCGCGTCCTGGTGAGCCGTCACGCCATGCGGCGTGTATGACGCCACACGGCGTGAAGCACGTGAGCAAGCGCGGATCCCGTCACGTCGCTGCTAGCCCATTCCGGGCCGGAGATTTGCGATGTTTGGGGCGGCATGATGAAGGTCGGATTTGCGCCGTTTTTGGCGGACTTTGCGAGGATAACGGAGAATTTCGCCCCGTTTCCGCCAGCTGGTGGGGCGGAAATTCCTCCGGCGGCGGCCTAGCCCCTCAATGTTGGGGCTCGGCCCCCAAAGATGCGGAGCATTCCTCATCTTTGGGGCGGCGCGATGCCCGTCTGATTGGCGCCGTTTTGGGCGCCAGTCAGCGGACATTGCGCCTTTTCCGGAGAATTTCACCCAGAATTCCCCAATTTCATAGAGATTTTGTGAGTACATTGAAATTTTAATAATATAAACATTTTGCTACATTCCAATAGAAAACCAACTTCCCTTAATTGTTTAACTCTCCAGAAGAAGTTTTCGATCCCATTTTTACATTCTAAAAATGTTACACTTCTGCTAATGCAGCACACGCTACTTAGAGACATCATTGTTTTTTACTGATGAAGAAAAAAATAAACTATTTGGATAAAGGAGTTTAAACCTGAGTCTTTCCAGCAGCATGTGTGGAACAAATATCACAGCTGCTGCTTTATACTTTTAGAAACTTGTGGTTTTATTTTTACCCATGGCAGCACAAAGAAAGTGTCATGCCAAACTTCCTACTTCTCCCTTCCTTTTGCTGCTGGAGTGGGAAGCTACAAATGGGTCAGCAGCCTTCCTGCGCTGCACTTGTCTGTACAACTGTATCATAAATCTATTTTTCTACTCAGGAGTCGGTTTCGTAACATATTCCTATACCAAAATGCACTGCACATTGCTGCTTCTTCCACGATAGTTTATAAATCTTCTGTGACACTTAGTGCTCATTGTAAATTTCTGTAGTTGCAGAGATCGCAAAACGGTTTATGTGGGCAGTAACGTCTGATAACCACAACATGTGCCTTCACGTTGCACACTTTAACACATTCTCATCAAATTCAAACAAATAGTAAGTATACTGGTAATAAAGATAAGATACTCTGAGCCGACCAAACTACACAAAAGATGACTCAGCAATCTTATGATATGCAAAATTTTATATCGTAATATTGCATCATGCATTTCCAAGAAGGCTATATGTTAGAAAAAATGTATATTATTTAGGATTATAATATGTATTATTGTTTGTTCAATATATTTCTCCTTTTTATTAACTTAAAAATAGAAAAAGTTTAAAGTCAACACATGTTTGAATGCAATCCATTTTGGGAATATTTGGCAAAATAATTGTACAACTAACAATGGGCATATGTACTTAGGATCACTTCAATTGCAAAATAAAGGAAACATTGAAATGTAGTCACGATTTAAGAACTTACTTCCATTATTTTCTTCCTGGTATGTTGAATTATTTATTGTGTTTCTAAAATATCTGGGGCGAAATTCTCCGGTATCTGCGCGATGTCCGCCGACTGGCGCCCAAAACGGCGCCAATCAGACGGGCATCGCGCCGCCCCAAAGGTGCGGAATGCTCCGCATCTTTGGGGGCCGAGCCCCAACATTGAGGGGGCTAGGCTGACGCCGGAGAAATTTCCGCCCCGCCAGCTGGCGGAAACGGCCTTTGTTGCCCCGCCAGCTGGCGCGGAAATGACATCTCCGGGCGGCTCATGCGCGGGAGCGTCAGTGGCCGCTGACAGTTTCCCACGCATGCGCAGTGGAGGGAGTCTCTTCCGCCTCCGCCATGGTGGAGACCGTGGCAGAGGCGGAAGGGAAAGAGTGCCCCCACGGCACAGGCTCACCCGCGGATCGGTGGGCCCCGATCGCGGGCCAGGCCACTGTGGGGGCACCCCCCGGGGCCAGATCGCCCCCGCTCCCCCACCCCCCCCAGGACCCCAGAGCCCGCCCACGCCACCTTGTCCCGCTGTTCAAAAGGTGGTTTAATCCACGCCAGCGGGACAGGCAATTTATCGGCAGGACTTCGGCCCATCCGGGCCGGAGATTCGAGCAGGGGGGCCCGCCAACCGGCGCGGCCCGATTCCCACCCCCGCCGAATCTCCGGTACCGGAGACTTCGGCAACCGGCGGGGGCGGTATTCACGGCAGCCCCCGGCGATTCTCCAACCCGGCGGGGGGGTCGGAGAATGACGCCCATGGTTTTACCCGACAGGCACATGAGAATTAATACACCTAATTTTCAGGAAACTATGTCATTTTCTTTTGAAAGAAGTAAATGGAGTAAGAAATGTTGCCTTAGTCTGGGAATAAATTGAATCTGGGCGTGAGCATATTTTGGGGGTAATTCAAAAATACTACAATTTTCCCATAAATGCATAAAGTAATAAAGGTCCCTAGTTTCTGATGTGGGAGTGTGAAGATACTTCCATTCGTAAATTAACAATAAGAATGTATAGCCAGAATGAGAAGTCAGCATAATCTTAGAAGGATTGGGTGCACAGAGATGGGAGATCTCCGGGCTACAAACTCAAGCTAGAAATGTCTGCACAAACATCCGATTTTCAGTTTGAGAGGGCTAGAATAGGAGTTGGGGCCGGAGGGGTTAGAAGCAAGCCCAATGTGTGTTGGACAACTCAGGCGCAGATAAAAAATGGACATTTCAGAGGTTGGTCATCAGTGATGAAGGAGATATCATTGGTTTCTCATGTGAGACCCAAAGCTGAAAATGTTGTCCAACTGTTAGCTGACCCTGGAACAGGTGGCCATCATGGGCTTTCGCATGGGAGAATTAACATTGATACTGCCTAATCAATGTGCACTCTCTGTGGTAAACCACTGTGTTCCTATATTAAGGGTTGGATGGTAGAACCTGCACTACAGGTTCACCTGGGCCCCTGCATGCTAGCTCCACCCAGGAGCCGGGTTATAAATATGCGTGGCCTTCAGCTAGCAGCCATTTTGTCAGCTGCTGTAGGAGGCCTCACTTCAGATACTAATAAAGCCTCAGTTTGAATTCAACTTCGTCTCCAGCCAAATTGATCGTGCCTCAATTTATTAGTCTCTGATTCAGAAGATGGACCTCCAGATTAAACCAGATCGACTGCAGCTGGATCCACATGCAAGCGACGCCAGAAAGGACTTCCTGCACTGGCTACTAGCTTGTTTTGAAGCGTATATCAATGCGGCGCCGACCCCTGTTCTAGAGGCTCAGAAGATTCAAATCTTGTGCTCCAGACTCAACTCTAAAATCTTCCCGCTGATCCAGGATGCGCCCAATTACGCTGACGCTATGACTCGACTCAAAGAGAGTTATGAGCAGAAGCCGAACACGCTCTTCGCCAGACACACGCTCGCAACGCGTACTCAACTACCTGGTGAGTTAATCGAGGACTTCTGGAGGGCCCTGATCCCACTAGTTCGGGACTGTGACTGCCAGGACGTTACAGCTAAGGAGCACTCAGATCTCCTTATGAGGGACGCTTTTGTAACTGGGATTGGGTCCGATGTTATCAGGGAGCGACTCCTAGAAGGGGCCAGACGCGACCTCGCAGAGACTAAAACATTAGCATTTTCCATGACGGTCGCCCTGCGCAATGTACAGTCCTACGACCCTGTGGTGGTACGTATTAGGGGTAGTACGGTACCCTGTGATGCCGAGAGGCTATTGGTAGACAGACACTGGGTCCTGATTAGACCTGCCGCGTGCTGGCTCCACCCAGTAAGGCGGAGTACAAGAACCCGGGTTCTCCCAGCAGCCGCATTCTGTAACTGAGCTGCTGGGGAACAAGTCTGCTTAATAAAGCCTTCGATTGACTTAATCTCTTCTCGTCTCATGAGTAATTGATTGTGCTACAATTTATTAAGTAGACTTAAAAGACTATGGAACTCCGGATCGCCCCGGAGTGTCTGCGAATCAGCCCCCATGCAGCAAATTCAGCGGCCGTATTTAAACATTGGCTAGCGTGCTTTGAGGGATGCCTCCGAACGGCCCCCGGCCGGACCACAGAAGGCCAGAAAATGCAGGTCCTGCATTCCAGGGTGAGCCTGGAGATCTACACGCTCATCGAAGACGCGGAGGATTTCCCAACGGCGCTCACCATGCTGAGAGGGACCTACATTCGGCCCGTAAACCAAGTCTACGCAAGCCACCAACTCGCGATGAGACTGCAATTCCCCAGAGAATCGCTGGACGAGTTCTATAGCGCGCTGCTAATATCGGGAAGGAGCTGCAACTGCCCATCGGTGACGGCTAACGAACATACGGAACTCCTAATCAGGGTTGCTTTTGTGGCAGGTATGACCTCATCCCAAATTCGCCAGCGACTGCTGGAGAGAGACTCACTAGGGCTCACGGAGGCACGGGCCCTTGCGGCCTCCCTCGATGTGGCCTCACAAAATGCCCGCGTTTACGCCCCCGACCGTGCGGCAGCCCCTTAGGCTCCATGGACCCCCGCTGTGACCGACTCCCCGGCACCCCCCCCCCCCCCCCCCCCCGCAAGCCTGCGCGGCCAGAGCACCAGAACACCCGGGGGGGCCCTGCTGCTATTTTTGCGGGCAGTCGAAACACCCCCGGCAGCGCTGCCCGGCCCGCTCGGCCATCTGTAAAAGTTGCGGCAAGAAGGGGCACTATTCAGCGGTGTGCCAGTCCCGGGGGGTCGCCGCAATCTCCGGGGGAGAACGGGGATAGCAGACTCAACCCCCCCAACGATCCATGTGCGGCCAACGGCGCCGCCATTTTGGGTCCCGGACTCCACGCGGGGGGGATGGGCGCCGCCATCTTGTGACCCTCTGGCCACGTGCGATCCATGGGCACGGCCATTTTGTCTGCCCCCGACCGCGTGCGATCCGTGTACGCCGCCTACTTGGCTGATAGCCAAGGACCCCAGCATGGACAGCTCCACGGGGCCTGAAGAAAACGCCCCGATGCAGCAACCACGACTGGCTTCGGTGACCCTGGACCAGTCGCGGCCCTGGACGCTCCAAACGGCAACAACGACGGTGCTGGTTAACGGGTAAGAAACGCCATGTCTGATCGACACTGGGAGCACGGAAAGTTTTATCCACCCAGATACGGTAAGACGCTGTTTCCTTTCAATTCATCCGAGTACCCAAAAGATTTTCCTGACAGCGGGATCCCATTCCGTAGAAATCAAAGGGTTCTGCATCACGAACCTAACAGTTCAGGGGAGAGAGTTTAAGAATTATCGGCTTTATGTCCTCCCCCACCTCTGCGCTCCCACTCTCCTAGGGTTAGATTTTCAATGTAACCTCCAGAGCTTGACATTCCAATTCGGCGGCCCTATACCCCCACTCACTATCTGCAGCCTCGCGACCCTCAAGGTTGAACCGCCTTCCTTGTTTGCGAACCTCACCCCGGATTGCAAACCCGTCGCCACTAGGAGCAGACGGTACAGCGCCCAAGGCCGAACGTTTATCCGGTCTGAAGTCCAGCGGTTGCTGAAGGAAGGCATAATCCAGGCCAGCAATAGTCCCTGGAGAGCTCAGGTGGTAGTTGTAAAGTCGGGGAGAAGCAGAGGATGGTCGTAGACTATAGTCAAACAATCAATAGGTACACGCAGCTCGATGCGTACCCTCTCCCCCGCATATCCGACATGGTCAATCGGATTGCACAATACAAGGTCTTTTCCACCGTGGACCTTAAGTCCGCATACCACCAGCTCCCCATCCGCCCGTGACCGCAAGTACACTGGCTTCGAGGCAGACGGCGGCTCTACCACTTTTTAAGGGTCCCATTTGGCGTCACTAATGGAGTCTCGGTCTTCCAACGGGAGATGGACCGAATGGTTGATCAGCACGGATTGCGGGCCACGTTCCCATACCTCAACAATGTAACCATCTGCGGCCATGACCAGCAGGACCACGACGCCAACCTCCGCAAATTCCTCCAGACCGCTAACGCCCTGAACCTCACCTACAACAAGGAAAAATGCATGTTTAGCACCAACCATCTAGCCATCCTTGGCTACGTAGTGCGTAATGGAATGATAGGCCCCGACCCTGAACGCATGCGTCCCCTTATGGAGTTCCCCCTCCCCCACTGCTCCAAAGCCCTGAAATGCTGCCTGGGCTTCTTCTCTTATTACGCCCAGTGGGTCCCCCACTACGCAGAAAAGGCCCGCCCGCTAATTCAGTCCATTACCTTCCCCCTGTCGACAGAGGCCCACCAGGTCTTCAGCCGCATCAAAGCGGATATCGCAAAGGCCACGATGCACGCAATCGACGAGTCCCTCCCCTTCCAAGTCGAGAGCGACGCATCCGACGTAGCTCTGGCGGCCACTCTCAACCAAGCGGGCAGACCCGTGGCCTTTTTCTCCCGAACCCTCCACGCTTCAGAAATCCGCCACTCCTCAGTGGAAAAGGAAGCCAAAGCCATAGTAGAAGCTGTGCGGCATTGGAGACATTACCTGGCCGGCAGGAGATTCTCTCTCCTCACTGACCAACGGTCGGTAGCCTTTATGTTCGATAATGCACAGCGGGGCAAAATCAAGAACGACAAGATCTTGAGGTGGAGGATCGAGCTCTCCACCTATAACTATGAGATCTTGTATCGTCCCGGAAAGCTGAACGAGCCGTCCGATGCCCTATCCCACGGCACATGTGCCAACGCACAAGTAGACTGTCTCCAAGCCCTCTACGAGGTCCTCTGCCACCCGGGGGTCACTCGGTTCTACCACTTTGTGAAGACCCGCAACCTCCCCTACTCTGCTGAGGAGGTCCAAACAGCCACCAGGAACTGCCAAATCTGCGCAGAGTGCAAGCTGCACTTTTTCAGGCCAGATAGAGTGCACCTGATAAAGGCTTCCCGACCCTTTGAGCGCCTCAGTCTGGATTTCAAAGGCACCCTCCCCTCCACCGAACGCAACGCGTACTTCCTAAACGTGGTGGACGAATACTCCCGTTTTCCTTTCGCCACCCCCTGCCCCGACATGACCGCGGCCACGGTCATTAAAGCCCTCTGCACCACCTTTACACTGTTCGGTTTCCCCGCATACATCCATAGCAACAGGGGGTCCTCCTTCATGAGCGATGAACTGCGTCAATTCCTGCTCAGCAAGGGCATTGCCTCGAGCAGGACAACCAGTTCCAACCCCCGGGGGAACGGTCAGGTAGAGAGGGAGAACGGTACAGTCTGGAAGACCGTCCTACTGGCCCTACGGTCCAGAAGTCTCCCAGTTTCCCATTGGCAGGAAGTCCTCCCGGATGCCCTCCACTCCATCCGGTCGCTGCTGTGTACCACAACTAATCAAACGCCTCACGAGCGCCTCCTTGTCGTCCCTAGGAAGTCCTCCTCCGGAACGTCACTTCCGACCTGGCTGGCAGCCCCAGGACCCATCTTGCTCCGAAAGCATGTGCGGGCGCACAAATCGGACCCGTTGGTCAAGAGGGTTCATCTTCTCCATGCGAACCCTCAATACGCCTACGTGGCATACCCCGACGGCCAACAGGACACAGTCTCCCTGCGGGACCTGGCGCCCGCCGGAACTCCCCACACACCCCCAACACCAATCACCCCCTCCCTCCCGCCGGCGCACCCCACGACCAGTCCCTTCCCGGGTGGATCGGTCCCCCTCCCGTGCCCGCCCAGGAGTAGTGAAACAGGAACAAACAGCGCGACGCTCCCAGAGACGACAGTGCCCGAGCCAGCACCTGCACCACTACCGGGACTGAGACAATCGACAAGGACGACCAGGGCACCCACTCGACTCGTGGAATCCGCGTGACAAAGCAAACTCTGTGAATAATTCAATAGCCCAGTAAAGCGGCAGTGTAAATAGTTCACCATGGAGATCAATGCATAGCCACTGTGCTAAGGGAATTCCAGCACCAGCTTTGTAAACCCCTACCACCATGCGACCCACCACCCCACCGGCTTCTTTTTTAACAAGGGGTGAATGTGGTGGTACGTATTAGGGGTAGTACAGTACCCTGTGATGCCGAGAGGCTATTGGTAGACAGACACTGGCTCCTGATTGGATCTGCCACCCAGTAAGGCGGAGTATAAGAACCCGGGTTCTCCCAGCAGCCGCATTCTGTAACTGAGCTGCTGGGGAACAAGTCTGCTTAATAAAGCCTTCGATTGACTGCATCTCTTCTCGTCTCGTGAGTAATTGATTGTGCTACAGCCCCCAACCGCGTGGCCTGCTCCTCCTCTGCTTCATGGGCCCCACAGGCAGCTGCCCCAGCGGGGGCACTACCCACCCAGTACGCCTGCGCTACGCGCCAGCCGGTGATCTCCGGGGGGCCCCGATGCTATTTTTGCAGCCAACAAAGACACCCCCGCGAACACTGCCCAGCCCGCGCTGCCCTTTGTAAGGTCTGCGGGAAGAAGGGCCACTATGCAGCGGTGTGCCAGGCCCGCTCAGCGGCAGCGGTCGCCCCTCCCACCCCCCCGGTCATGGACAATGGGCGCCGCTATCCTCCCCTCCTCCCCAGGCCATGTGCGAGCAATGGGCGCCGCCATATTCTCTCCTGCACCAGGCCCGCTCAGCGGCAGCGGTCGCCCCCACACGGGCGCCGCTATCCTCCCCTCCTCCCCAGGCCATGTGCGAGCAGTGGGCGCCGTCATCTTCTCCCACGCACAACACGTGCGTTTCATGGGCGCCGCCATTTTGTGACCCCCAGGACCTCCAGGCGCCGCCACCTTGTCCACCCCGCAGCACACGGAGACCAACGGTGTTTCAGGACCCTGACGCAGCGGCCGCCTCACTACCCGACGATCAACCACGACTCGCATCCATGGCAATCGACCAGTCCAGACCACACTCTGACCAACGCATCCACCAGCGTGAAAGTCAACGGCCACGTGACCTCCTGCCTACTGGACTCCGGGAGCACCGAGAGCTTTGTACATCCAAATACGGTAAGGCGCTGCTCCCTTTAGGTACACCCTATCAATCAAAGTATCTCCCTGGCCTCCGGATCCCATCGCGTAGCGATCTGGGGGTACTGCACGGTCACGCTCACAGTCCAAGGCGTAGAGGTTTTCGCCTCTACGTCCTCCCTTACCACCCCTCACTTTGTGCGGCCTCGCGACCCTAAAGGTTGATCCTCCTTCCCTCTTTGCCAATCTAACTCCAGATTGCAAACCCGCCGCCACCAGGAGCAGACGGTACAGCACCCAGGATAAGGCCTTCATCAGGTCCGAGGTCCAGCGGTTGCTTCAGGAGGGAGTCATCGAGGCCAGCAACAGCCCCTTGAGAGCTCAAGTGGTAGTGGTTAAGTCTGGGGAGAGAAAAATTGAATGGTTGTGGACTACAGCCAGACCATCAACAGGTACACGCAGCTCAACGCGTACCCCCTCCCATGCATATCTGACATGGTTAACCAGATTGCACAGTACCGGGTCTTCTCAACGGTGGACCTGAAATCCGCTTACCACCAGCTCTCCATCCGGAAATCGGACCGGCCATACACCGCCTTCGAGGCAGACGGCCGGCTATATCATTTCCTTAGGGTCCCCTTCGGCGTCACCAATGGGGTTTCGGTCTTCCAAAGGGAGATGGACCGAATGGTCGACCGGTACGGCTTGCGGGCCACGTTTCCGTACCTAGACAATGAGACTATCTGCGGCCATGAACAGCAGGACCACAACGCCAACCTCGCTAAATTTCTCCGCATCGCCCCTCTCCTCAACCTCACATACAACAAAGTATGTGTTCCATATAAACCGCTGAGCCATCCTCGGCTACGTGGTCCAGAACAGAGTTCTGGGGCCCGATCCCGACCGCATGCGCCACCTCATGGAGCTTCCCATCCCCCACTGCCCCAAGGCCCTCAAACGCTGCCTGGGGTTCTTCTCGTATTACGCTCAGTGGGTCTCAAACTATGCGGATAAGGCCCGCCCACTCATACAGTCCACTCATTTCCCCCTGACGGCAGAGGCCCAACACGCCTTCGCCCGGATCAAAGCTGATATTACCAAGGCCACAATGCACGCTGTAGACGAAACACTTCCTTTCCAAGTAGAAAGCGACGCATCGGACGTCACCCTTGCCACCACTCTCAACCAGGCAGGCAGGCCCATGGCATTCTTTTCCCGCACCCTCCATACCTCCGAAATTCAGCACTCATCCGTTGAAAAGGAGGCCCAGGCTATCGTTGAGGCTGTGCGGCATTGGAGGCATTACCTGGCCGGCAGGTGATTCACTCTCCTCACTGACCAATGGTCGGTAGCCTTCATGTTCAACAACACGCAGCGGGGCAAGATCAAAAATGCTAAAATCTTGCGGTGGAGAATCGAGCGCTCCTCCTATAACTACGAGATTAAGTATCGCCCTGGCAAACTCAACGAGCCCCCAGACGCCCTATCCCGAGGTACATGTGCCAGCACACAGGTAGACCACCTCCAGACCCTGCATGACAGCCTTTGTCACCCAAGGGTCACTCGGTTGTACCACTTCATTAAGGCACGAAATTTGCCCTACTCCGTCAAGGAAGTACGGACGATCACCAAGGACTGCCAGGTCTGTGCGGAATGCATACCGCACTTCTACCGGCCGGACCGCGCGCACCTGGTGAAGGCCTCTCACCCCTTTGAACGCCTCAGCATGGATTTCAAAGGCCCCTCCCCTCCTCCGACCGACACACGTATTTACTCAGTGCGATCGATGAATACTCCCGTTTTCCCTTCGCCAACCCATGCCCCGATATGACGTCTGCCACCGTCATTAAAGCCCTTAATTCTATCTTCACTCTGTTCGGCTTCCCCGCCTACATCCACAGTGACAGGGGATCCTCATTCATGAGTGATGAACTACGCCAGTTCCTGCTCAGCGGGGGTATCGCCTCCAGCAGAACGACGAGCTACAACCCCCGGGGAAACGGACAGGTAGAAAGGGAGAATGGGACGGTATGGAGGGCCGTCCAGCTGGCCCTACGGTCCAGAAATCTCCCGGCCACCCGCTGGCAAGAGGTCCTCCCTGATGCACTACATTCTATTCACTCATTACTTTGCACTGCCACTAACAGTACACCGCATGAACGCCTTTTTGCCTTCCCCAGGAAGTCCACATCCAGGGTATCGCTCCCAACCTGGCTCACAGCTCCGGGAACCGTGCTTCTCCGTAAACATGTGCGGCTCCACAAGGCGGACCCGTTGGTGGAAAGGGTATACCTGCTCCACGCAAACCCACAGTACACCTACGTGGCATTCCCCGACGGCTGCCAGGATACCGTCTCCCTCAGGGACCTGGCACCAACAGGTTCCGCCCCCATACCACCCCCGGCGCCCCCGGCGCCACCCTCCCCTCACCCCCCCTAGGACCGTCCGTCCTCCCCCTGCCCACCCCCGTTGATCAAGAGAATTTCGGCATGCTCCCGGAGTTAACTTCGACCACGACAGCACCAACATCGCCGGCTCCACTTCGTCGATCCCAGAGGACGATCAAGGCCCACCGGATGGCCAGAGACATTTTGTTTTTCACTGTTCTGTAAATATTAAAGATTGCGAATTGTATATAGTTATCCACCACCCCCGCCGGACTCAATTTTAACCGGGGGTGAATGTGGTAAACCACTGTGTTCCTACATTAAGGGTTGTACGGTAGAACCTGCACTACAGGTTCACCTGGGCCCCTGCATGCTAGCTCCGTCCAGGAGCCGGGTTATAAATATGCGTGGCCTTCAGCTAGCAGCCATTTCGTCAGCTGCTGTAGGAGGTCACACTTCAGAGACTAATAAAGCCTAAGTTTGAATTCAACTTCGTCTCCAGCCAAATTGATCGTGCCTCACTCTCCTAAACCACTGAAAGCACCAGGATGCTGAGCAGCTATTGGTGATGGTGAATCATCATAAGCAGATAATAAAGGTGGTTTTGAAATCACCTTATCACATGGTGGGAATGATGGAGCCATGATGTCCTTTCACTGAGCATAAGGCAATGTTGGAATGAGAGACAATGCAAGAAATGTGTCACAAGGGCAGCGTGAGGATGGTGGAGACAATGGCGTGAGTCACAGCGTACTTTTACAATGAGAAAGGCGATATTTAAACTCCTTTTGTCTCACACATAGGTCCCAGCTCTGCTCCCTCACCTTGGCACCTTGGAGTGGATTCGCGAAACATAACCATGGGGCTGGCACCAATACAACTACCTGGTAACGGTAGTATACAGTCATGCAGTCAGCTGTCGCGACTGCGTGGTTGACTGAATGATGAACAATGCCATGCTCTTTATCCCAAACATTTGTCGCCTTGCCACCTATCTATCAACTTGACCCTTGACTGGTTCCCTCTCAGTTGCACACGATCACGGCATTGCAGCGTGACTTAGACGGGGGGGGGGGGGGGGGGGGGGTGTCCTGTAGGGCTGTCAGTGGTTGTGGAGTGCAAAATGTTACCTGAGAGTCACAGCCACAACATACCTAGCACTAAGCATTTGCACAGAGCCAGTTTCTCCACCAAACCATACTCAGAATCACTGATAATGTGGTGAAAGTAGTTAGTACATGTAAACGCACAAAAGCGAATGAATGCATTATTATGTGAATAACCCATGGCCCTTTTCACTTTACATTTTTCTTGATAGAATGTCACATGGGTGAAGGGATAGGTCCAGCTGCCTCGTGCCTTCCTGACCAGGATTGTCACATTTTTGTGGAAGAGGAGACCAGTCCTCTCCCAAGCTGGCCACTGTAATTCATCTACAGCAGCTAAGGAAGCCCAGGTTCAAACGGCTGCAGTGAGGACAGCGGGTGATCATCAGCGCTCCTGCATTCAGTGCAGGAAAAGGTTTAATATCCTGCTGTGTTCCAACAAGGTGAGGAGCTTGGCTCATCCAGACACAGTTCCAAAGGGGAGTGCAAGCTGCAACTAAAGTGCAAGACCTGACACACACTCTGCTTCAGCTTGGAGGCTTTTATGTGTACACAGCTTATGTAAGTGTGGCCAGAACACATGTGACTGAGCTCTGTGAGTCACAGAGGCACTGAAGAGCAATATCCCTCCATGCACTATATCTCAGACTAACATCAGTTCATGATATAGATGCAGCCGAAAAGAGTGAGATGGCCCAGACTGGGGTGGGTCAGCCCGGCTGAGATGCAGACCATTGAACAGACGGTCATGGAGATTACCAGGGTGCCTGAACGTCTGTCTGTTGGTGATGGTGAATCATTGTGAGCAAATGATAAAGGCGGTGTTGAAATCACCTTGTCACATGGTGGAGGTTGTGATGTCAGTTCACTGAGCACAAGAGAATGTTGGAATGAGAGGGAGTGCATGGATAGGGTCGTGTCATGAGGGCAGTGTGAGCATGGTTAAGACAATGGTATGCATCAGAGTGTATTTTCACAATGAGAAGGGCTATACCTAACCTCCTACTGTGTCTCACACAGGGCATAGCTCTGCTGCCCCACTACACCCTCACCACAGGTCCACATAATTCAGCCATCAGAGATGCCAAGAGACAATACTAGACTAAGCTAGTGTCACAGACAAACGACACATACTCTCACCAGTTGTGGTAATGTCATGTGAGGGTACCTTTAAGAAATGGTTGTTTATAAATGGGTGTGTATATAAATATCTGTAGTGAGAGTACCTTTAAGAAATGGGTGTTTACTACTGCAGTGACATCAGTGAGTGGATGGAGCTGGGCTGTCTGTCAGCTTTTTACTTTCATTTATGTGCAGGCTGCAGGGTGTGTTTTAGTTTCGTTTTCAGTGTTGGAGCTGAAGCCAGACAAAGCAGGTGTTCTGCTGTTCTCTCTGCCATCAAAAGACTATCACTGGATCATTTGGTGAATTCAGAATTATAAATATTCTCAGTAGTGAAGTTAGCCTGATGTCTTTCTGTTTTGAAGGTTTTTTAAGTCTATGGATGTTAAAAGGATAGCTTAATCATTACTTAGTGTTGTATTCTTTGGGGGGTTGTATTTGAATTGATGGTTGCTAAGATGTTCACTGTATGTTTCAAAAAGGTTAACTTGAGTTCATAGAATAAACATTGTTTTGCTTTAAAAATTACTTGTCCATTTCTGCTGTACCACACCTGTAGAGTGGGCCGTGTTCTCCTCATACCACAATCTATTAAATGTTGTGGGTCAGGTGAAATCCATGATACACTTTTGGGTTCTCTAAACCCTGGCCCATAACAGTAAGGCGTAAACAATGTAACGGGCTACAAAGCAAAGCCGGGTAGAATCTCTGGCAGCAGCACACCCCTCCCCGATGAACTCAATGCA
Source organism: Scyliorhinus torazame (assembly GCF_047496885.1). Taxonomy (NCBI): domain Eukaryota; kingdom Metazoa; phylum Chordata; class Chondrichthyes; order Carcharhiniformes; family Scyliorhinidae; genus Scyliorhinus; species Scyliorhinus torazame. Next base: position 145,393,971 of record NC_092712.1, on the reverse strand, counting down.
TTCTATGCTCGTTTTGAGCAGGAAACCAACAAACTGTTGTCAACTGCCCTAGCAGCCCAGCACACACCCATCACAGCCTCAGAAATCAAATCAGCCCTCTTGAAAGTGAACCCCCAGAAAGCAACGGGTCCTGACGGAGTCCCTTGTTGTGTACTCAAATACTGCGCGGACCAACTGGCGGGTGTGTTCGCGGACATCTTCAACCTCTCACAACTCCATTCCGAGGTTCCCACCTGCTTCAAGAAGACCACTATCATACTGGTGCCAAATAAGAACCAGACAATGTGCCTCAATGACTACCGTCCGGTGGCCTTGACATCTATCACTATGAAGTGCTTCGAGAGGTTGGTTATGAGACACATCAACTCCATACTCCCAGAATACCTTGATCCACTACAATTTTCATACTGCCACAAACAGTCCACAGCAGACATCATCTCCCTGGCTCTACACTCATCCCTGGAGCATCTCAACAACAAGGACTCCTAAGTCAGACTCTTAGTCATTGACCACAGTTATGCCTTCATCACCATAATCCCAGCCAAGCTCATCTCAAAACTCCAAAACCTAGGACTTGGCTCCTCCCTCTGGAACTTGATCCTCTACTTCCTGACCCATAGACCACAATCGGTAAGAATAAACAACACCACCTCCTCCACAATGGTCCTCAACACCGGGGACCGGCAAGGTTGTGTAGTTAGCTCCCTACTATACTCCCTGCATACACACACAACTGTGTGGCAAAATGTAGCTCCAACTCCACCTACAAGTTGCTGATGACACAACTGTAGTGGGTCGGATCTCAAACAACGATGCGTCAGGACACAGGAGGGAGACAGAGAACCTAGTGGAGTTGTGCAATAACAACAATCTCTCCCACAATGTCAACAAAACTAAGGAGATTGTCATTGACTTCAGGAAGCAAAGTTTCATACACACCCCTGTTTGTATCAATGGTGCCAAGGTGGAGATGTGTGCCAGCTTCAAATTCCTCCACATGCACATCACCAACAATCTGGCCTGGTCCCCCCACATCCAAGAAAGAACAACAGTGCCTTAACTTCCTCAGGAAACCAATAAATTTGGCAAGTCCACATTGACTCTTACCAACTTTTACAGATGTACCATCGAAAGCATCCTATCTGGCTGCATAAAACCCTGGTCTGGCAACTGCTCGGCCCAAGGCCATAAGAAACTACAGCGAGCCGTGAACACAGCCCAGTCCATCATGTGACCCCGCCTCCCATCTATTTACTCTGTCCATACCTCCCACTGCCTTGGGAAAGTGGGCAGCATGATCAAAGACCCCTTCCACCATGGTTATTCTCTCTTCCAACCTCTTCCATTGGAGATACAAGTCTGAGAACACACGCTGACAGATTCAAATACAGCTTCTTCCTTGCTGTTACCAGATTCCTGAATGATTCCCTTATGGACTGAACTGATCTCTCCATGCATCTTCTCTCCTGAGTAGTACTACACTCAGTATGCTTCACCCATATGTCTATGTATTTACATTGTGCATCTATCATATGCCCTACGTTTTTCATGTATGGAACAATCTGTCTGGACTGTCTGCAGAACAATACCTTTCACTGTAACTCAGTACACATGACAATAATCCAAATCCAAATCTAATTACTCGGGCTTCCAGGGGAGAAAGAGATATCTGAACAGGCAGCGAGCGTCACACCTTGCTGGCCCACACTCCTCTAATTCAGATGCAAGCACTTTGGAGGGATGTAGTCCTGGTGTGGAGTGAGTGGTACAGGGTAAAAATCACTGCAACAAGGTGCAGGAGAAAGTGTCAGAGACAGCTATCTATTGACATTGTTGGAGGAGGGAGGAAAGTCACAATGATGCTCCAGTGGGTAGAAATGTGGAGCCTCAGGAGTCACCTTTTGGGCACAGTATTTAGATAATCTCCAGCAGATGTGGGACATCTGGTGGAGTTGTCTGAGGCAGTGGGAGCTCTCAGGCTGTGATTAAAGTGGTCCATCACGGTCAAGAGCTGTACGTTGCCCCGGGGGCGGCTCAACCGCATGAGCTCTGACTAAGAGAGATTGGCCAATCTCATGGGGAGACATGTGCAGTAGCACTCGGACTGGACGCAAGAGAAGAGTCTCAGCCAGGAAAGGGTACAAGCCTCCCTCAGTAAGCTGAATCACTCCGCAAGGGTATGGGCACTCACATCCAAGGAATCTATGAGGAACTGCGTACCCTTAACACACTGTTGGCCCAGTGGTTGCTGAAATGGACGACTGCTGAAAACCAGCAGCCAGCCCCATCAATCCAACCTAGAGCAATGGAGGTGATTGGGGAGGGTGAGAACTCCCCAACACCCTCATCTTCCTCCACCTCCCCAGCCCCCCTGCCAGAGTCCTCGTCTGCTGCACATGTGCCCGTAACCACGGCTGCCAATGAAGAAATGCAGAGGCCGTACTCTGAAGCAAATCCCCAATGGGAGCTTGCACAGCGAGTTTGGCCACCATGCTCTTTATTGCCATTTGGACAGAGAAGCAGCCTACCTTCACCTCTCTGAGGCAACATGGGGGTATTTTGGAAGAGTGTGCAAGAGCACACAGTACTATATGTGTTCCCTGTGGTTACAATTTTCACATTGCATTTGAGCAGTTCTTGAATATATTTACTTGCACTTATACTTCACTCTGTGTGTGTTTGTACACCAGAAAGCTCAAAAATATTATTAAGGGCGTTCTCACCAGTAATAATGAGGGCCGCATGCTGGATCCATCTCGACGTGCAGACAGCACGATTAAGGTTATTGGTCAATTTGTGATTCTTTTGAGGGCTGCTTCTTCCCTGCTCTATCAAATAGATTTCAGAGGTCAAAGGTTCAAGCCTTGAGATGTTATTTATATCTTTAATTGTCCATCCAAGCTTGTCTTTAAGGGAAGTTCAATGATCAGACCCCACAAGATGATACTGGACAGCAGGTTCATCTTAAGCATGAGTTCTGGGTGCAAGGCATTCACCCACACTGCAGTGTTATAAATTGGCCTAGGTGTAGGCATCGCAGCTCAGGAGGTCATGTATCATGCAGGGAACATTGGACATCTGCTGTCCCAGTACTTTGGCTGTATTTCCATTCCAGCAGTTACAGGATGTGCTTTGTGCAGTCAGCAAAAGGATATGGAAGGCCGCATGTGGAGCCCACATCAGAAAATTGACCATTGGCCAGAATAATCAGTGTTCAAAAGGCTGTTGTTGCAGTTATCGGCGCTTCATGCCGGAGATGCCTTTTCTACATGTATGCTGCAACATACAATCCTGTTAGTATGCATAGAGTTTGAATTCTGACATTGTGTCACTCTCAACATGATGGTTTGATGATGGCCAATTTGGCGGCATGGGCCCTTTATTCACAGACACTGGTGTTCATGAAGGAGACCAGGTTGTGAGTGACTTATCAACATGCGTGTTTGTAATATGGTGAGGCCCATGGTTATGATGGTGAGGGTTTCAGCCATGTGAATGTGTCTGAGTCAAACTCATTGATGTTTATTGTCTCCTTTCTGGGAAATGCGTAGTTGTGCAGTCAATGTACAAAATTCTTTCAGTGAAAGTATGTCACCAGAGACTAGCTGATGGCAATATTGATATCGAATTATGAGAATCTATTTTGCACCAGGACCTACCTGGTGATGGTCCCCTCCTACACAGAGGCCTGGCTACTTGGCGTTGCCTCCGAGCTGCTCTGCCAATGATGGCCTCCTCAACCTCATCCATTTTGGAACCTTCCAAATGGACAGGGACTTCCTTGTCCTCCTCATCATCCCCCTCATCAGAGGTTGGAATTCCTCCCATGGTGTTGTCATCATTGATGTCTTGGACACCTTCACTCATGGTGCTGACGTCATGCACCAGGCTCGCCACTGCGGTCACCACCCCAGCAGTGTTGGCCTCAGTGTCACGCATTGCTGGCGCCATCTCTTGTACCCCTAGCCTCTGGGACTCCTCCAATCGGCTAAGGATTTGCTGGAGTGATGCTGACATCTCCCTCTCACTGTCCTAGCCAGTCCCTATCGTCTCCATCAGCTCTGAGTACATCTGTACGACTTGCTCAGCATCAAGCTGGAGCCCAGCTGGGTCCTGGGATCCAGCAGCCTTCCATCTGCTGTCTCGCCTGGGGGTTCCTGCCTCCACTTGATGTGCAGTATGGTGCTCACCAGATTGTGCCCCAGAAGCCTGACCACTAACATATCCCACCGAGGTGTGTGTATCTGCGCAGGTGGAGGGTGGGGATTACAGCTGTGCCCCGACTATATTGGTTGCATCCTCAGAGCTCTCCTCCGAGGTGTTCTCATTGGAGTCAAGAGTGAGTGCTGCCTGGGATGGGTTGGCGCCGTCAGCTGGAGGATATGCGGCAGAATGGAGATGTGGTCAGTGGCGGACATGGGTCAATCAGTAAGGCCCTTTGAGAGGGCATCGTTAGCCACATGCGTGGTTCACAGTGGTGGGAGAGGGGGTGTGAAGGTGGGGTTGGGTGGGTGGAAGGGGAGGGGTGGAGGAAGGGCTGGAGGTTGCATGGGGAGTTGGGGGGTGGATGCTCCCTTGTGTGGGGATGGGGGGTGGGCTTGATATCTACTCACATGGCCTGCCTGGTGTAGGTCGTTGACTTTTTTCAGACAATGGAGGCCAGTCCTCCAGGTCACGCTCCCCAAGCTGACAGCTGCCGCCACCTCACCCCAGGCAGCACTGGCTGCCCTGTAGCTGACTCTCCATGACCCTCAGGGGAACAGGACATGAAATGAAAATCGCTTATTGTCACAAGTAGGCTTCAAAGAAGTTACTGTGAAAAGCCCCTAGTCGCTACATTCCAGCTCCTGTTCGGGGAGGCTGGTACAGGAATTGAACCGTGCTGCTGGCCTGCCTTGGTCTGCTTTCAAAGCCAGCGACTTAGCCCTGTGCCTCCACGGCGTCTAGCCGCCTCCCTAGGTTAGCATCCCCGAATCTTGGGGCTTGTCTCCTTGATGCCATTGTTGCGATCTGGCTGGGGTTGGCTGAGCAAGTGCAGCTTAAGTGCTGCTTGAACTTGTTAGCGGGGGGCTGGCGATTGCGGTCCGGGCGAATCAGCTGGCGAGCCTTCATTTTGCGACGAGAAGCCCATGAGCGTCATTAAGTGGACCAATTAATGTTGAATTGGGTTGCTGGCCTTGCTGGGACTCACGCCGGGAAGATCGCGGCAATTCCTGCTCACTATAATAATTAGGAATTTTTTGGGAGAATTGCGCCCGATTTCTCCACATATAATGAACAAAGATAATGGGCGGGATTCTCCCCGACCCAGCTGGATGGGGGGTCCCTGCGCGACGGAGTGGCGTGAACCACTCCGGCATCGGGCCGCCCCAAAGGTGCGGAAAAGGTTGGCGTGTGGCTTGGCGCCACGCCAACCGGTGTCGAACGGCCTCCGCCGGCCGGCGCGAGTTGGTGCATGCGCGGGAGCGCCAGCGTGTGCTGCCGTGATTCCCGCGCATGCGCAGAGGGCTTCACTTCCGCACCGGGAATGGTGGACCGGTACAGCCTCCGGTGTGGAAGGATAGAGTGCCCTCATGGCACAGGGCCGCCCACGGATCGATGGGCCCCGATCGCAGGCCAGGCCACCGTGGGGGCACCTCCAGGGGCCAGATCCCCCGGCGCCCTCCCCAAGAACCCCGGCGGCCGCCCGCGCCGCGCCAGGTCCCGCCGGTAAGGGACCTACTCCAATTTATGCCGGTAGGACCGGCAAAAGACGGGCGGGACTTCGGCCCATTGCGGGCCGGAGAATTCGGGCAGCCCCGGGGCCCATTGAGTCGTGCCGGACCCCACCATTCTCCGAGGCGGGCAGCGCGACTCACGCCGGTCCGATTTTTGGGGGCCCAGAGAATTTGGAGGGGGGCGGGGGCGGGGTTGACGCCGACCCCCGGCGATTCGCCGACCTGGCGGGAGGGGGGTCGGAGAATCCCGCCCAATCTCTCTCTACAGAATTTTGTATATATGTAAATACCATGGGCGGGATTCTCCGTATCCGAGACTAAGAGTAAACGCCGACGCAGAATTCGGCAGCGAGGAAGGGGCACCATTTTCACCGATGCTGAGCTGGAGACCCTCCTGGACGCGGTGGACGAGAGGCGGATGACCCTGTACACTGGCCCGTGAAGGAGGCTGACAGCCACCACCATTGGCCATGTCTGGGCGCAGGTGGCAGAGGCTGTCAGCGCTGTGGCCAACAGTGCCGGAAGAAACTGCACAACCTCCTCTGGGGGCTGGGGGGGCAGGGTGAGTCAGCAGCTCTGTGCCTCGGCACCAACCACTGTCCCATACACCCGTAACCCCACTCCCACCAGCCGGAGGACAGCAGAACCCAACCCTACACCACATGCCGACAACCATACCGGCGGCTCCCCCAGGTGCCCTGGCCAGTGAGGCCACCAGCTACCCTCTGGGCTGCATGTGCAGACAGTCTAGCATTGTCATTTTCAGATTGCTCCCCCCACCCCACCTCCAGGAGAAGGCCACCCACAACTGTGGGGAGTGGGAGAAGGCTGGAGGGGGACCGCCGGGCCTTTGATCTCTAACCATGGCAAAGCCGATGGTCCTGGATGTGGACCGGAGGAAAGGGAGGTCGCCGAGGTGGAGTTTGGCAGCGGGCGAGGAACTGAGAACCCGCTAAGTTACAGTCCCCGTTACACATGCATCAACAATCCCCCAACACCACCCTCACCCCCAACACCCTCACCCCCAACACCTTCACCCCCACACCACCCTCACCCCCACACCACCCTCACCCCTCAACATCCCCACCCCCACACCACCCTCACCCCCCCAACACCCTCACTCCCACACAACCCTCACCCCCAACACCCCCACCCCCACACCACCCTCATCCCCCAACACCCCCACACCACCCTCACCCCCACACCACCCTCATCCCCCAACACCCCCACCCCACACAACCCTCACCCCCAACACCCCCACCCCCACACCACCCTCACCCCCCACACCCCCCTCACCCCCCACACTCCCCTCACCCCCCTCACCCCACACCACCCTCACCCCCAACACCCCCACCCCACACAACCCTCATCCCCCAACACCCCCACCCCCACACCACCCTCACCCCCCACACCCCCCTCACCCCCCACACTCCCCTCACCCCCCTCACCCCACACCACCCTCACCCCCAACACCCCCACCCCACACAACCCTCATCCCCCAACACCCTCACCCCCACACCACCCTCACCCCCCAACACCCCCACCCCCACACCACCCTCACCCCCCAACACCCTCACTCCCACACCACCCTCATCCCCCAACACCCCCACCCCACACAACTCTCATCCCCCAACACCCCCACCCCCACACCACCCTCATCCCCCAACACCCCCACACCACCCTCACCCCCCAACACCCTCACCCCCACACCACCCTCACCCCCCAACACCCCCATCCCCACACCACCCTCACCCCCAACACCCTCACCCCCACATCACCCTCACCCCCCACACCCCCCTCACCCCCCACACTCCCCTCACCCCCCTCACCCCCAACACCCTCACCCCCACACCACCCTCACCCCCAACACCCCCACCCCACACAACCCTCATCCCCCAACACCCCCACCCCCACACCACCCTCATCCCCCAACACCCTCACCTCCACACCACCCTCACCCTACACCACCCACCCCCTCACCCTACACCACCCCCACTCCCTCACCCTACACCACCCCCACCCCCTCACCCTACACCACCCCCACCCTCACCAACCCCCAACCTTACCCACCACTTCCCGGCCCCTGGTCCAATCACAATCGAAACTCAGGAGACCCTGGAGCTCGAGTCAGAGATGGTGCTGACTTCCCATCACAGCTGTCTCCAACATCCTCCACCATCCCAGGGACACTCACCTTGGTTGGGCACTTTAGTGATGAGGCTGCTGGGACATTATCTGGTGCGCACCACACAGCTGCTCCGGTACATCAGGTAGAGGTAGGAAAACCAGAAGGGGCGGATGGTTAGAGGGCATGCCAACCCCAGGGACTAGCTGCTATCCAGACGGGTGTTGGCCGTCTGTAACGGACAGTCCCATCGATCGTGGAGATGCAGTCGCCGAGCCAGGGACTGCATGAGGGGCTGTCGGCGAGCGTGCAGCACCTGCAGGTGCAGCTGGAGGAGTCCAGCTGCCTGCAGGAGCAGGTGGTGGTGCCGACAATGCGTGCCACCCAGGCCAATACCGCAAGGGTAGCGTCTGCGGTGAGGCATTGGGGGCAATGGTTTTGGCTGTGGATCAGCATGTCCAATGCCTGGGGCATTTTGTGCAGGTGCTGGCTGAGGCCCAGGGCAGGGTTGCTGCCTCACAGGTAACCATGTGCCAGAGCCACCTGGAAATTGCTGTGGCGCTTCTTAGCGTGGCCCAGTCACAGCGGGTCATGGCTGAGAACGTCAGCAGAATTGGCCAGGCACTGACTGCATGGCACAGACTCAGAGGGAAGTGGCCCAGTCCCAGAGGGAGATGGCGCAGTCACTGGCTGATGTGACACAAACCCAGAAGGTGATGGCACAGGCACAGCGTGATGCAGCGCATACCCAGATGGAGTTGGTCCACTCCCTGTGCTCCAGGGCCACGAGTATGCAGACTCTGGTCGAGACCAGAGTGGGCCTCCAGGACTTGCAGCGCCAGGTGGTGGGGGCCTCAGTGGTTAGCTCCACTCACATCCCCATCCCATGGAATAGCCCGGGGGCCATGGGGCACTCTGAGGGAGGCGGAGGTGATGGAGCTCAAGCCGGTAACTCCCGCAGGGCAGGTGCTGGAACACCGCAACACCTCAGACTCACCCCCCTCCTAACCCTGCTGCATCTGATAGGCAGCAGGCGGAAGAAGGCGGCACCTCGCCACCTGGGACACCTGAGCAGCAGCTGGGCTCATCCAGGCTCGGTCACCCCAGAAGTCGCCCGCCAACGGGGACCCAATTCACAGGGCGTGAATCAGTGCAGGCTACCTCCACTCCTGCTGTACCCTCTGAGGACCCACCGAGACGTAGCATTTGGGCCCGTAAGGCCAGAAAGTTAGGCATCAATTAAGTTGGCATGGAGGCAGGCCACAGTTTAGTTATAGGGGTAGGGCACAAATCTGTGTATATTTGTTCACATAAACATCTGTTACCACTGTTACAACCTGCCTTGGTGCTCTGTCAGATGGGTTTGAGGGGCGGACTGGTCTGGGCTGGCCGGAAAGGGGGTGCGGGGAGAGAATGGGCAGACGTTGTGGGTGGCCCATGCTCCCTTCCCTCCCCGCCCCCCCTCTCGACCGTCCCCTGTACTCCGACTCATCGTTGTTTGAGATCCGACCCACTACAGTTGTGTCATCAGCAAACTTGTAGGTGGAGGTGAAGTTAAATTCTGCTGCATAGTCGTGTGTGTAGTAGTATGTAGGGGGTTAAGTACACAGCCTTGCAGGGCCCCGGTATTGAGGACTATTGTGGAGGAGGCGTTGTTGTTTATTCTTACCAATTGTGATCTGTGGGTCAGGAAGTCGAGGATCCAGTTGCAGAGAGAGGCGCCAAGTCCTAAATTTTGGAGTTTTAACATGAGCTTAGCTGGGATTATGGCGTTGAAGGTGGAGTTGTAGTCAATGAATAGGAGAATGACGTAAGTTTACTTGTTGTCGAGATGCTCCAGGGATGAGTGTAGATCCAGGGAGATAGCCTCTGCTGTGGGCCAGTTGCGGCGGTATGCGAATTGACGTGATGAAGGCATTCTGGGAATATGGAGTTGATGTGTCTTGTGACCAACCTCTCAAAGCACTTCAAAATGATAGATGTCAAGGCCACCAGATAGTAGTCACTGAGGCACATTGCCTGGGGCGTGATTCTCTCAGCCTGGGGCCGGGCCGGAAAATTGTCGCGACCGGCACGTATCGCGCCATGCTGCCCCGACACCTAGATGCGATTCTCCGCAGAGCGGCCGGAGCGGCGCTGGCTGGGGGCCACTCTATGGAGCCCACCCCCAACCCCCGGGCGATTCTCCGCCTGGGATGGTCGAGCGGCCATACCAAAAAACCCGAGTCCAGCCGGCGCCGTTCGAACCTGGTCTTACCCGGCAGGACCTCGGTGCTGAAGGATCCGGGGGTGGCCTGTGGGGAGGGAGGGGGGTTCCGACCTCAGGGGTGGCCTGGCCCATGATCGGGGCCCACCGATCGGCGTGCAGGCCTCTCAGGCTGGGGGCCTCCTTTGTTCCACGCCGGCCCCTGTAGCCCTATGCCATGTTGCGTCGGGACCGGCGCGGAGAAGGGAGACACTGTGCATGCGTGGAAATCGCGCCGGTCCCACCTCGCATGTGCGGACCGGTGGCGCCCATCTGTCGCGGCATGGGTCGCTCCAGTGCCGTGCTGGCCCCCTGTAGGGGCCAGAATTGCTGATCCTGAGGCCATGTTGACGCTGTTGGGAAACGCGACGGCATTTATGACGGCGTCAACACTTAGCCTCAGAATCAGAGAAACCCGCCCCTGGTTCTTCTTTGGCACCGGTAAGATGGTGCATACCAGTATATTACCCCCAATCCCATGAACTCTAATTTTGCTTACGAACCTCCTGCGTGGGACATTCCAAAACCCTTACAAAAATCCAAATACACCACATCCACTGTTTCTCTCTTATCAATTCTGCTAGTAACATCCTTAAAAGCTCCAATAGGTTTGTCAAACATGATTTCCCTTTCATGAATTCATGTTGACCCTACCCAGTGTCACCATTGCTTACAAAGTGTCCAGTTATCACATCCTTTAGAATAAATTCTAGCATTTACCCTATCACTGATGTCAGGCTAACAGATCTATAGATCCCCGGTTCACTAGCTTTTCTTTCTAAAATAGTGGAGTCACATTTTCTACCTTCCAATCTACAGGCACCATTCCAGAATCTGTAGAATTTTGAAAGATAATCGCTAATGTATTCACGATCAAAAGTCACCTCTTTCAGCACCCTGGGGTGTAGATCAAGATGGGAGGTGGTGGTATAGCGGTATTGTCACTAGACTAATGATCCAGACACCCTGGGTAATGTCATGGGGACCTGAGTTCAAACCCCACCATGGCAGATGGTGAACTGGTGATTTCATGGTGTCAGACTGGCAGTGCCAGGCAATCCAGATGCCAGGTTGGCACTGCCAGGGGCTGGGTCCTGCAAGGGGGGTGTCTTGCCAATTGGAGGGGGTGAGGGGGAGTTCTGAAGAGCCTCAAAAAGCTTTGGGATGAGGGTGGGGGCTTATCGTTCCTTGCACGGAAATGCCAAATTAAGCCTACTTAAAACTGTACCTTATTTGAAATATTTACCATTACAAATATAAATCCCTTAAAACTACCTTTGTTTTCCTGACAACAGTCACAGAAGTCTTAATACTGTAGAAAGCCTGGAGGTGTATAAAAAATGCAGGAATGAAGCCAAAGGTATAATCAAAGAAAATCTTAAGATGTTTTACAAATACTGTAAGGGGCCTTCTTATTGATTCCCTTATTTCCCCTTTAGTTTTGGTGTTATCATTTTGCTCCATAGATGCAAAATGGACATTTATCTTTAACTCAAGTAGCTGAGAGATTGAGGAATTCATGAATGAATATAAAGAAAGAACCACTCTGGAGACAGGGATCTTTAACATCCTGCATTTCTGCGTGGATATGATGGAAATCACATCGGGCGGATTTTTACGTTCCCAAACTGGCAGGTTTTGTAGGTGGGGGTAAGTTCTTCAGATGATTTTCCCAGCGGGCTCTCGCCCACTCCAACCTTTCTGCATTTTTACAGTGGGACAGGATCCCACCCTTACCCCATTTGAGGCCCTTAAAAGGCCAATTGATGACCACTTAAGGGCATTTTTCCAACCAGCATCAATTTTCAGGTGGTGGGAGATCAGGGAGGAAGCCCGAAAAGTTACCCTACTCAGGCCTTCATCAGGAAGGGGATGGGTGCACCTCCATCAGCAGGCAACTTTTAAAATTGGCTGCCACTTCCCCGCACAAGGTCATGCCTTGTGGGTGGTCCCCCACTTCCCGACCTCTTCACCAAGACCTCTACGCATCCCTTCCCCCTCAACCCCCAGGGCTTCGCCTCCACTTCCAGCCTGAGAACCCCATAACCCCATAACTTACCTGGTCCTGGACCCCAGGAGCCCCAGTCCTGTACACTGCGGCTTCTGACACTGCTGGGAGTAGAGAGCTCTCTGAGGTGGGACTTACTCCTGGGTGAGGGGCAGAAATCCCACCTCCAGCCAATTAACACTTGTTGGGTGATTTTGACAGCAATTTATTCACCGCCGACTCCTCGGATGGTAGGGAGGGGAACTCAGCCATCCAAAAATCCGATGGCCATAGAATCATACAACATGGAGAAGTCCATTTCCCCATTGTGTTTGTGCCAGTTCTTTGAAACAGCTGAGGGTGACACAGTGGTTAGCACTGCTGCCACCAGTGCCAGGGACCCAGGTTCAATTCCGGCCTTGGGTGACTGCATGTGTGAAGTTTGCCCTTTTCCCCGTGTCTGCGTGGGTTTCCTCCGGGTGCTCCGGTTTCCTCCCACAGTCCAAAAATATGCTGGTTAGGTGGATTGGCCATGATAAATTGCCCCTTAGTGTCCAAAGCGTTACGGGGTTACAGGCATAGGGTGGGAGAGTGGGCCGAGGTAGGGTGCTCTTTCAGAGGGTCACTGCAGACTCAATGGGCTGAATGGCCTCCTTGCCCAAATCACCTGATCTTTTCCGTTGCCCTGCAAACTTCCTCTTTCATATATTTATCCAATTCTCTTTTGAAAGTTATTACCGAACCTGCTTCATTTCAGATTGTAGCAACTTGGCTAAAATAATTCTCCCATTTTTGTTTTTGCAATCTGTGTCCTGCAGTAAATTCCTCTGAGCTGTTCCTGCATGCTCCTGTAGCATTGCATCACCCTGATTCCATCAAAGAAATATCCCTGCAACACAAGCAACTCTGAGGAATTTCCTGGCCTATATCTTTACCCAAAGGCAAAAACAAGCATCCCGGGAGCAGGGAAACAAGAGACTATGAGAGATACTTTAACAATGTCATAAAAATATCAATGCTGGGAATTTCCGCTGGGGTTCCCCGTGATCACTGGAAGATTGTCAGAAACCCTTGTATATATTTCTATCTGTGGTTTCCCCCAGAGCCAATGGAGAGAACCCCAAAGGAAATTTCTGCAACATTATTTTTAATTAAGTTGCCAGCCAACCGTCAGTTCTTTTCAATTTCTGGTATAATTTTATATCAACTTCCTAGATTCTGTAAAAATTTCAAAGATAGTTTGCTACAATCCTTGATAGGATATGCGCATTTTATTCACTCTCCAGAATGGCTCAATTAATAAATCTTAAATAACAATTTCTTGGAAGTTTCCTACAATTTGTTACTGGATATTTGCTCCATCACAGCTTTCAAAGGCTTACTAGTTTATATGCCATTTAGTTATCATGTACCATTAGTCATGTCTGCCACTGTTTCAACCCTGAGTCATATAGTTCACTTCAGTGGAAGGTTTAGCTGTTTATGAACTCACCCTACAACACACCATGATTTACCTTTTCTCTGCAGGCATTGCAATGAGGCTGTTTAGCACAGGGCTAAATTGCTGGCTTTGAAAGCAGACCAAGGCAGCATAGTTCAATTCCCATAACAGCCTCTCCGAACAGGTGCCGGAATGTGGCGACTAGGGGCTTTCCACAGTAACTTCATTTGAAGCCTACTTGTGCTAATAAGTGATTTTCATTTTTTTCATTTCAATATAATACATGGAGGAGATGAATTGAGATATGGGCCGGGATTCTCCGACTCCCCGCTGGGTCGGGGAATCGCCGGGGAGGGGGGGGGGGCGTGAATCCCGCCCCCGCCGGCCACCGAATTCTCCGGCACTGAAAATTAGGCGGGGGCGGGAATCGCGCCGGTCGGCGGGCCCCCCCCCCGGCGATTCTCCGGCTCACAATGGGCCGAAGTCCCGCTGCTGTCATGCCAGTCCCGTCGGCGTGAATCAAATCACCTACCTTACCGGCAGGTCCTGGGGGGGGGCGTGTGGCGATCTGGCCCCGTGGGGTGCCCCCATGGCGGCCTGGCCCGCGATCGGGGCCCACCGATCCGTGGGCGGGCCTGTGCCGTGGGGGCACTCTTTTCCTTCCGCCTCGGCCACAGCCTCCGCGATGGCCGATGCAGAAGTGACCCCCCCATTGCGCATGCATGGGGATGACGTCAGCAGCTGCTGACGCTCCTGCGCATGTGCGGACTTCCGCCGACTGGCGGAGTCCCTTCGGCCCCGACTGGCGTGGCTCCAAAGGCCTTTCCCGCCGTCCGGTGGCGCCCAACCACTCCGGCGTGGGCCTAGCCCCTCAAGGTGAGGGCTTGGCCCCTAAAGGTGCGGAGAAATCCGCACCTTTGGGGCGGCCTGGCGCTGGAGTGGTTCATGCCACTCCATCCCGCCGGGACCCCCCCACCCCGCCGGGTAGCGGAGAATCCCGGCCATGGTGTCAGTTGAGTTAAATGACTTCGGCTGATTCACCTACCAGCAAGTCAACAATGCAAATCAGACTTTGAAATGTTAGCCATCTGGACATACCCGCTATGTTCCTGAAATAATCATGCTGCTGATTCTGTCACTTGTGCCCATTGCCTGTATCATGGCAAAATTACTGCCATTTGTAAAGGAGTTACTGAGTGAGTCAGATGTGGTGACACCGTGAAGGACAGTAGCTTCACCTATGCCTCTTTCACAACTGTCACTGGATAGCAAGTACCTAAGCTTTTCCACTGATCTCTGTGTGTACCTCAGGTCATCAATAAAACCTATGAAATTATACATGACAATTCTCCTGATCCAACCCTCCAACAGATTGAAGCCAAAGAACAAAGTCTCTTGGAAGTGTGAGCCCAATATGCATATTCAGAAGAGATACTGGAATGCAACTTTGAACAAGAGTGCTAGGAGTTAGATGAGTGATGGCATTATCGGAAAGGGGTGCTACTTTGATTTTTCTAACTTATTCCCCTGTAGGAATTGTTTCTTACCCTGCTACGGGGGAAGAAGCTAACTGTTTGGTGTATATCTGGTAAGGTCTATCCTACAACCAATCATTAATATTACATACAAACTAGTGGAGAGGTTAATAAAATATATAAACAAGGAAAATAAATTTATTTAATATGGTAATTAAATTGATTAATACACAGTAAGGGTGGCAGGACAGGTGATGTGTCATGGCTGTAGCATGTGGGAGCTCCTGGATGCCACTGTGATCCAGGACAAACGTGTCTGCAATAAATATTTGCGGCTTGAGGAGCTTTGGCTCAGTGTTTGACCTGGAGGCTGATCTGTAGACACTGCAATGTGTCAGGGAGGGGGATTACTACCTAGATGAGAAACTGAGTTCTCTTTGTGTCTACATGCGTTTCCTCCGGGTGCTCCGGTTTCCTCCCACAGTCTAAAGATGTGCAGGTTAGGTGGATTGACCATGTTAAACTTCCCCTTAGTGTCCAAAGATTTGCAAGTTAGGTGGGGTTGCGGGGGAGTCGGCCTAGTTGAGATGCTCTTTTGGAGGGCAAGTACAGACTCGATTGGCCAATTGGCTTCCTTCTTCTCTGTAGGGATTTTATGGATTCTATGGAAGACATTTAGGAAGGGTAGAAAGACAGGAAAAGCTGGAAGGGTGGCTCTGTTAATTACAGGTGGTATTAACACAATAAACTTAAGATCAGGAAGCCAGTAGACGTGGCTTGGGTAGAGATTAGAAATGATAAAGGCAAGATGTCACTTGTGAGAGTGGTGTACAGGCCTCCTAATAGTAATCACATGCTCGGACAGGGTATAAAGGAAGAAATAATGGGAACTGTCAGAAAGATACAGCGATAACCATAAGGAATTTTATCTATACAAAGGCTGGAAAAATCAGGTGGGGCAAATATAGTCTGGATGAGGTGTTCATAGAATAGATTGTTTCTTTAAAAAATATGTTTTTATTAAGAATTTTTCAACAATATTTTCCACCATACAAACAAACCCCCCCCCCCGTAACAAAGAAACGAAAGGAAGCTCGCGTGGCAAGACATGAACATGGCAAGTCAATAAGATACAGAACTTTGTACATTGGATTCTTACCGTACATGTCAGTTTCTGGATCATTCATGTGTTTTCTTGCTCAAATGCCCCCCCGAGAAACCCCCCTTCCCCCTCCCTCCCTCCTCCCCCCCCCCCCTCCCCACGAACGATGTCCCCCCCCTCCCCCCCTGGGTTGCTGTTGCTGCTGTCCGACCTTCATCTAACGCTCCGCGAGATGGTCTAGGAACGGTTGCCACCGCCTGTAAAACCCCTGCACAGACCCTCTCAAGGCAAACTTTATCCTTTCCAACTTGATAAACCCAGCCATATCATTTATCCAGGCCTCCATGCTGGGGGGCTTCGCCTCTTTCCACATGAACAAGATCCTTCACCGGGCTACTAGGGACGCAAAGGCCAGAATGCCGGCCTCTTTCGCCTCCTGCACTCCCGGCTCGTCCACTACTCCAAATAGTGCTAGTCCCCAGCTTGGCTTCACCCGGACTTTCACCACCTTAAATACTGTTCCTGCAACTCCCCTCCAGAACCCCTCCAGTGCCAGGCATGACCAAAACATATGGACATGGTTCGCCGGACTTCCTGAGCAGCTTCCACATCTGTCCTCCACCCCAAAGAACCTACTCAGCCTTGCCCCCATCATATGCGCTCTATGAACCACCTTAAATTGTATCAGGCTAAGCCTGGCACACGAGGAAGAGGAATTAACCCTACTTAGGGCATCAGCCCATAGCCCCTCCTCGATCTCCTCCCCCAACTCCTCTTCCCATTTACCCTTCAGCTCCTCTACCAGAGCCTCCCCCTCTTCTTTCATCTCCTGGTATATCGCCGATACCTTACCCTCTCCAACCCATACGCCCAAAATCACCCTATCTTGAATCCCCTGTGCCGGGAGCAGCGGGAATTCCCTCACCTGCCGCCTCACAAACACCCTCACTTGCATGTACCTGAAAGCGTTTCCCGGGGGTAGCCCAAACTTCTCCTCCAGTGCCCCTAAGCTCGCAAATGTCCCGTCAATGAACAGGTCCCCCATTCTTCTAATCCCTGCCCGATGCCAGCTCTGAAACCCCCCGTCCATCCTTCCTGGGACAAACCGATGATTGTCTCTGATCGTGGACCACACCGAGGCTCCCGTCGCACCCCTGTGCCATCTCCACTAGCCCCAGATCTTTAGCGTTGCCGCCACCACCGGGCTCGTGGTGTACCTTGTCGGAGAGAGCGGCAGCGGCGCCGTCACCAGCGCCCCCAGGCTCGTTCCTTTGCAGGACGCCATCTCAAACCTCTTCCACGCCGCCCCCTCTCCCTCCATCACCCACTTACCGATCATCGCCACGTTGGCTGCCCAGTAGTAACCACCCAAACTCAGCAACGCCAACCCTCCTCCATCTCTGCTCCGCTCCAGGAACCCCCTCCTTACCATCGGGGTCTTGCTCTCCCACACAAATTCCATAATGCTCCTGCTTACCCTCTTAAAGAAGGCCTTAGTAATCACAATTGGGAGGCATTGGTATACAAAAAGAAACCTCGGGACCACCATTTTAATCGACTGTACCCTGCCCGCCAGCGAGAGTGGCAACATGTCCCACCTTTTAAAATCCTCCTCCTTCTGTTCCACCAGCCACGTCAAATTAAGTTTGTGCAGTGCCCCCCAGCTCCTGGCTACCTGAATCCCCAAGTATCGAAAGCTCCTTTCCGCCCTCCTCAATGGTAGGTCGTCTATCCATCATCCCTGGTCCCCCGGATGGATCACAAAGAGCTCACTCTTTCCCACATTGAGCTTATAGCCCGAAAAGTCTCCAAACTCCCTTAAGATCTGCATGACCTCAACCATCCCCTCCACTGGATCCGCCACATACAGCAACAGGTCGTCTGCGTACAGCGACACTCGATGTTCCTCTCCCCCTCGAACCACCCCCTTCCATTTCCCCGACTCCCTTAACGCCATGGCCAAAGGTTCAATTGCTAATGCAAATAGCAGAGGGGACAGGGGGCACCCCTGCTTCGTCCCTCGATACAGCCGGAAATACTCCGACCTCCGCCGGTTCGTGACCACACTCGCCACCGGGGCTCTATACAGGAGCATAGAATAGATTTTTGATAATTTCTTAGAACAACACATTCTGGACCCAAGCAGAGAGCAGGCTATACTAGACCTGGGCGGGATTCCCTGGTCAGAGATTGGACAGAATAGAAAAAACAGCAGAGAATGACGAAAAGATTAATGAAGAGGGAAAAATTAGAGTATGATAGAAAGCTAGCTAGAAAAGTAAAGATGGATTGTAAGAGTTTCTATAGATATTTTAAAAAGAAAATTGAACAAATGGAGAATTGGTCTGACAGGAAATGAGTCTGGGGAATTAATAATAGAAAATAAGGAAATTGCAGATGAATTGGCAGGTATTTTGCATCTGTATTCACCATTGAGGATACAAATAACATATCAGCAATAACTGTAAATCAGAAAATGGAAGGCAGGAACGAACTCAATAAAATTACATTACCAGGGGAGAGCTACTGAGCAAATTGTTGGAGCTGTGGGCTGACAATCCTCTGGTCCTGATGGATCTCATCCTAGGATCTGAAAAGAAGTGGCTCGTGAAATTATGATGCAGTGGAGTTCATTTTCAAAAATTCCCTCGATTCAGAGAAGGTTCCAAAAGGAGACAGAAAGCAGGAAACTGGAGGACAGTTAGCTTACCATCTGTCATAGGGAAAATGGTATAATTAATGATATTGGGCTGGATTCTCCGTTTCCCCAGCTGCTTGTTTACTGGCGGCACACCATTCGTTTGTGGCGGGATTCTATCTTCCCGCCGCTTGTCAATGGGATTTCCAATTGTAATCACCCCACGTCGCCTGGAACCGGCAGGTGGGGGTGCACTGCTGGTGGGAAAAGTGAGTCACAATGGCCGGAGAATTATGGCCATTATAACAGGGCATTTAGATCAAATCAAGGTAAGCAGGCAAGTCAACATGGCTTTGTGAGAGGGAAATCATGTATAACCAATTGACTAATCACAGTCCAACAGGTTTGTTTCAAATCACTAGCTTTCGGAGCACTGCTAGGAAAGTAAGTTCTGAATAGGATAAAGAGGCTACAAAGGGATGCAGATAGGTTAAATAAGTGAGCAAATATTTGCCAAATGGAGCATAATGTGGAAAAAAGTAAAATTGTCCAATTTGGCAAGAAGAATAAAAAACATATAATCTAAATGGTATGAGATTTCAGAGCATTGAGATGCAAAGAGATCTGGACCAGGACAGATTTTTGGAGATATATACTGTGGTAGTATGTATTGGGGGTCATGTGGGACTGGAAGCCCTAATGTCATTGGCTGACAGATCCCGGGTCCTGGTTGGCCGTTGACCTCAAGCTCCGCCCTGAAGGCGAAGTATAAGAAGCCGGTGTCTTCCCCCGCATGCCAGTTTACTATCGGGCTGCTGGGGAACAGACACGCTTAATAAAGCCTCATCGACTTCACTATATTCGTCTCATGGAGTCTTTGTGCGCTACAATTTATTAAGCGGCCATTTTGTCCACCCCCGACGCCATCTTGTGACCCCTCAGCCACGTGCGATGTATGGGGGCAGCCATTTTGTCCATCCCCGACGCCATCTTGGATGGCAACAGCGGACCCCACCCCACTACTACAACCATGGCTCGCTTCGGTTACGCTCGATCAGGCTCGGCCCCGGACTCTCCAGACGACGACGACAACGGTCCTAATTAACGGCCACGAGACGCCATGCCTAGTCGACTCCGGGAGCACGGAAAGTTTTATACAACCCGACACGGTAAGACGCTGTTCCTTAACTACCTACCCCAGCGCACAAAAGATTTGCCTAGCTGCAGGATCCCACTCCGTACAGATCCAGGGATTCTGCATAGTTACCCTAACGGTACAGGGGAGGGAATTCAAAAACTACAAACTTAACGTCCTTCCCCAATTCTGTGCCCCCACCTTGCTGGGCTTAGATTTCCAATGTAACCTACAGAGCCTTACGTTTAAATTCGGCGGCCCCATGCCCCCACTCACTATCTGCGGCCTCGCTACCCTCAAGGTGCAACCCCCGTCCTTGTTTGCGAACCTCACCCCGGATTGCAAACCCGTCGCCACTAGGAGCAGACGGTACAGCGCCCAGGACCGGACCTTCATTCGGTCCGAAGTCCAGCGGCTACTAAAGGAGGGCATATTCCAGGCCAGCAATAGTCCCTGGAGAGCGCAGGTGGTAGTAGTGAAGACAGGGGAGAAACAAAGGATGGTCGTTGACTATAGCCAGACCATCAACAGGTACACACAACTAGACGCGTACCCTCTCCCCCGCATATCCGACATGGTCAATCGGATTGCCCAGTATAAAGTCTTCTCCACCGTGGACCTCAAGTCCGCCTACCATCAGCTCCCCATCCGCCCAAGTGACCGCAAGTACACAGCCTTCGAGGCAGACGGGCGATTATACCATTTCCTACGGGTCCCTTTTGGCGTCACAAACGGGGTCTCGGTCTTCCAACGGGAGATGGACCGAATGGTTGATCAACATGGGTTACGGGCCACGTTCCCGTACCTCGACAATGTAACCATCTGCGGCCATGATCAGCAGGACCACGACGCCAACCTCCAAAAATTCCTCCAGACCGCCAAAGCCTTGAACCTCACGTACAACGAGGACAAGTGCGTTTTTAGCACCGATCGGCTAGCCATTCTGGGCTACATAGTGCGCAATGGGATAATAGGCCCCGACCCCGAACATATGCGCGCACTCATGGAATTTCCCCTCCCGCACTGCCCAAAAGCCCTGAAACGCTGCCTGGGGTTCTTTTCGTACTACGCCCAGTGGGTCCCCCAGTACGCAGACAAGGCCCGCCCCCTAATACAGACCACGACCTTCCCTCTGTCGACAGAGGCTTGCCAGGCCTTCAGCCGCATCAAAGCGGACATCGCAAAGGCCACGATGCGCGCCATCGACGAGTCCCTCCCCTTCCAGGTCGAGAGCGACGCCTCCGACGTAGCTCTAGCGGCTACCCTTAACCAAGCGGGCAGACCCGTGGCCTTCTTCTCCCGAACCCTCCACGCCTCAGAAATCCGCCACTCCTCAGTGGAAAAGGAAGCCCAAGCCATAGTGGAAGCTGTGCGACATTGGAGGCATTACCTGGCCGGCAGGAGATTCACTCTCCTCACTGACCAACGGTGGGTAGCCTTCATGTTCGATAATGCACAGCGGGGCAAGATTAAAAATGACAAGATCTTAAGGTGGAGGATCGAGCTCTCCACCTTTAACTATGAGATCTTGTACCGGCCCGGAAAGCTGAACGAGCCGTCCGATGCCCTATCCCGCGGCACATGTGCCAACGCACAAATTAACCGCCTCCAAACCCTCCATGAGGACCTCTGCCACCCGGGGGTCACTTGGTTTTACCACTTGATCGAGTCCCGCAATTTCCCATACTCTTTAGAAAAGGTCCGTACAGTCACAAGGGACTGCCGCATCTGCGCGGAATGCAAGCCGCATTTTTTCAGGCCAGATGGAGCGCACCTGATTAAGGCTTCCCGCCCCTTTGAACGCCTCAGTCTCGATTTCAAAGGGCCCCTCCCCTCCACCGACCGCAACGCATATTTCCTTAATGTAGTGGACGAATACTCCCGCTTCCGTTTTGCCATTCCCTGCTCCGACATGACCGCGGCCACAGTCATTAAAGCCCTGAACAGCATCTTCACGCTGTTCGGTTACCCCGCATACGTCCACTGCGACAGGGGGTCCTCTTTCATGAGTGACGAGCTGCGCCAGTTCCTGCTCAGCAAAGGCATAGCCTCAAGCAGGACGACCAGCTACAACCCCCGGGGGAACGGGCAAGTAGAAAGGGAGAACGGCACGGTCAGGAAGGCCGTCCTACTGGCCCTACGGTCCAGGGATCTCCCAGTTTCACGGTGGCAGGAGGTCCTCCCGGACGTTCTCCATTCCATCCGGTCGTTATTATGTACAAGCACTAATCAAACGCCGCACGAGCGTCTCCTTGTCTTCCCTAGGAGGTCCTCCTCTGGAACGTCGCTGCCGACCTGGCTGGCGGCCCCAGGACCCATCCTGCTCCGAAAGCATGTGCGGGCACATAAGGCGGACCCGTTGGTCGAAAGGGTTCACCGCCTCCACGCAAACCCCCAGTACGCCTACGTGGAGTACCCCGACGGCCGACAGGACACGGTCTCCCTGCGGGACCTGGCGCCCGCCGGCACGACGCACACCCCCCCGACACCATCAACCCAACCGCCCCCCTTCCTGCCACCGCCGCACCCCGCGACCGCCCCCTTCCCAGGAGGAACAGTTCCTCTCCCTTTTGCACCGACAGCTGAAACCGTGCGGCTCCCGGAGGCGATAACACTGGTACAAGCACCACCACCACCGCCGGGGCCGAGGCGATCGACACGGATGACCAGACCGCCCGACCGACTCGTGGCGTCGATGTAAAACAAAGATGGACTGTTCAATGAACATTTTGTTTTCCTATACCCTCTGTAAATAGTTGTGACAGGACGAAACTGTCCAATACTGTACTACCATGTAACTGTTCTATCCTCCCAGGACCAGCCCTGTAAACCCTTACCACCATACGAAGCATCACCCCGCCGGGTTCAATTTTGACAAGGGGTGAATGTGGTAGTATGTATTGGGGGTCATGTGGGACTGGAAGCCCTAATGTCATTGGCTGACAGATCCCGGGTCCTGGTTGGCCGTTGACCTCAAGCTCCGCCCTGAAGGCGAAGTATAAGAAGCCGGTGTCTTCACCCGCATGCCAGTTTACTATCGGGCTGCTGGGGAACAGACACGCTTAATAAAGCCTCATCGACTTCACTATATTCGTCTCATGGAGTCTTTGTGCGCTACATATACACCTAGGAATTTGAAACTGCGAACCATCTCCACCTCAGCCCCATTGACGCTGACAGGGGTGTGTACAATACTTTGCTTCCTGAAGTCAATGACTAGCTCTTTAGTTTTGCTGGCATTGAGGGATCGATTGTTGTCGCTGCACCACTCCACTGGGTTCTCTATCTCCCTCCTGTATTCTGACTCGCACTGAATTTGTGATCCGGCCCACTATGGTCGTATTGTCAGCAAACTTGTAAATGGAGTTGGAACCAAATTTTGCCACACTGTCATGTGTGTACAGGGAGTATAATAGGGGGCTAAGTACGCAGCCTTGCGGGTGCCCGGTATTAAAGCCTATTGTGGAGGAGGTGTTGTTGTTTATTCTTACTGATTTTGGTCTGTGGGTCAGAAACTCGAGGATCCAGTTGCAGAGTGAGGAGCCAAGTCCTAGGTTTTGGAGCTTTGATATGAGCTTGGCTGGGATTATGGTGTTGAAGGTGGAGCTCTAATCAATAAATTGGACTCTGATGTAGGAGTCCTTGTTGTCGAGATGCTCTAGGGATGAGTGTAGGGCCAGGGAGATGGCGTCTGTTGTGAGGGGAATTCAAGACAAAAGTAGACAGGTTATGCTTCAATTGTACAGGGCACTGGTGAGACCACCTCTGGAGCACTGAGAACGGCATTGGTCTTCTTATTTAAGGAAGGATATAACTGCTTTGGAAGCTGTTCAGTGAAGGTTTACTAAACTAATACCTCAAATAGGTTCGTTGTCTTATGAGCAACAGTTGGACAAGCTAGGCTTGTGTCGACTGGAATTTAGAAGAGGAAAAAGTGACTTGATGGAAACATATAAAATGGATCTTGACAAGGTGAATGTGGAAAGGGTGTTTCCTCTTGTGGGAGAATCTAGAGCCTGGAGTCACTGTTTAAAAATACATGATCACCCATTTAAGACAGAAATGAGGGGATTTTTTTTGTTTCAGAGGATTGTGAGTTTTGGAACTCTCTTCCTCTAAAGGCAGGGGAAGCGGAGTCTTTGAATATTTTAAGGCAGAGGTAGATAGATTACTAATAAGCAAGGGGGTGAATGTGTAATGGAGGTAGGTGAGATTTGAGGACACAATTAGATCAGTCTTGATTTTATGGGATACAGAGCAGGTTTGAGGGACCGAATGGTCTGTTCCTACTTCTAATTCATTGGTCTTAAAATCTGTGTCACTGTCATCAGGGAACTAGAAGTCCAATAAAACCATTCATATCCCCTCATTGACCTTCAAATGTTTCTTACACATATTTGAAGCTGTAGGACCTCGAGGATAGCAATCTCTGGATTATTCCCAGTGCCATCTGTTAACTTGAGTTGCAATAGGAAGATAGAGAGGATCAATGTGTGGATTGACGCATGGTGCAGAGGAGAGCAGTTCAGATTCTTGGGGAATTGGAACTAGTTCTAGGACATATTCAAAAGGGATGGGTTGTTCCTGAACAGGACTGGGACCAGTGTCCTCAAGGGGAGGTTCGCGAGTGTTGTTCGGGGGTGTTTAAACTAAGTTGACAGGGGGGTGGACACCAGGAGCGAAATTCTCCATCCCGCCCCGCCACATTTCTGCCCCGACCCGCCGGCGGGAGTCTCCGTAACACCGGCCGGTCAATGGGGTTTCCCATTGTGGGGCAGCCCCATGCCGTCGGGAAACCCCCGGGCGCCGGCAAAACGGAGACTCCCGCCGGCGGAGAATGACGCCCCAGAAGTTGTGTACATAAATACACAAAGTGTGGTGAACAGGATTGGTGAGCTCTAGCACAAATAGCAGTGTGGGAAAATGATTTGGCAATAACCAAAATATGGTTTAAAAATGTTGAGGACTGGGTGGTTGATATACAAAGATATAACATGTCCAGAAAAGATAGAGAAGGAAAAGGGTGGCTGTTGCTTTGGTAAGAAATAGCAGTAATAGAAAAGAAAGATGTCCTTGTGGAGGCAAAAACAGAGTCCATTTGCTGAGAGTTGAGAAGCAAAAACGGTAAGATCACACCACCTGAGGCATATATGCCTCCAAATAATGAGAGAGAAATGGAGAAACAAATGGAAAATCAGAGATGTGCAGAAATACAGAGTGGTAATACTGGGGGACTTCAATTATGCAAATGTCAATTTGGATAATGTTAGAGTGAAGAGTAAGAAAGGGAGGAATTTTTGAAATGTGTTCGGGAGAACTTCCTTGATCAGCATGTTCCTTGGTCCAACGAGAAAGAAGGCAATGCTGCATTCGGTGCTGGGAAATAAGGTGGGCCACGTCTAGCAAGTGTTTGTGGGGGAACATTTGAGTAAAAGTGGTCATGGTATCATGAGTTAAATTAGTAATGGAGAAGGGCAACAAACAGTCTAATGTGGAACTTCGAAATTGGAAAAGGGATAATTTCAATATGATGAGAATGGACCACGACTTGGTACATTCCAATTAGGGTGAAAGATAAGGGAGCCAAAAACAGGGCCTCTTACCTAATGAGGGAGATCGAAATTATGATGAAACAGAAAAGGAGGGAATATGATGCATGGCGGATGAATTCTTCAAGTGAGAATAAGGTCAAATAATAGCCTGAGTGGATGGGGGAAGTGGAAATTCTGACTGATAAAAAGGGAATATGAGAATAAAATGGCAGTCAACATGAAAGGAAACCCAGAGGTCTTCTACCAGCATGTAAATAATGAGGAGCTAGTAAGAGGTGGAGCAGTTTCTATTAGGGACAAAACATAGAACAATAGAACATTGGAGCAGGAGGAGGCCATTAGGCTTTTCAAGCCCGCTCCGCTATTCTTTATGACCATGGCTGATCATCCAACTCAGTAACCTGTTCCTGCTTTCCCCCCATAGCCTTTGATCCCTTTAGCCCCAAGTGCTATATCAAACTGCTTCTTGATAACGTACAATGTTTTGGCCTCAACTACTTTCTGTGGTAATGAATTCCACAGGCTTACCACTGTCGGGGTGAAGAAATTTCTCCTCATCTCTGTCCTAAATGCTCTACCGCACATCCTCAGATTGTGACCCTTGGTTCTGGACACCCCCACCATCAAGAACATCCTTCCTGCATCTACCCTGTCTTCTTCTGTTAAGATTTTTTATGTTTCTGTGAGATCTCCCCTCATTCTTCTGAACTCAAACAAATATTATCTTAACTAACTCAAGCCCTCCTCATACGTCAGTCATGTCATCCCAGGAATCAGTATGATAAACCTTCGCTGCACTCCCTCTATAGCAAGAACATCCTTCCCCAGATAAGGGGACCAAAACTGCATACAATATCCCAGGTGTAATCTCACCAAGGCCCTAATAAATTGCAGCAAGATATCCCTGCTCCTGTTCTCCAATTCACTCGTTATGAAGGCCAACATGCCATTTGCCTTCTTCAATGCCTGCTGCACCTGCATGCTTACTTTCAACAACAGTGCACAAGGACACCAGGGGCGTGATTCTCCGGCCCCCCGCCGGGTCGGAAAATCGCAGGGGGCGGCGTGAATCACGCCCCGCCGGCCGCCAAATTCTCCGGCACCGAAAATTCGGCGGGGGCGGGAATCGCGCCGCGCCGGTCGGCGGGCCCCCCCCCCCAGCGATTCTCCGGCCCGCGATGGGTCGAAGTCCCACTGCTGTCATGCCAGTCCCGCCAGCGTGAATCAAACCACCTACCTTACTGGCGGGACTGGCAGCGCGGGCGGGCTCCAGGGTCCTGGGGGGGCGCGGGGCGAATTGACCCCGGGGGGGTGCCTCCACGGTGGCCTGGCCCGCGATCGGGGCCCACCGATCCGTGGGTGGGCCTGTGCCATGGGGGCACTCTTTTCCTTCCGACTCGGCCATAGCCTCCGCGATGGCCGATGCGGAAGAGACTCTCCCCACTGCGCATGCGCGGGAAACTTTCAGCGGCTGCTGACACTCCCGCGCATGCGCCGCATTTCCGCGCCAGCTGGCGGGGCAACAAACGCCATTTCCACCAGCTGGCGGGGCGGAAATCCCTCCGGAGTCGGCCTAGCCCTTCAATGTTGGGGCTAGGCCTCCAAAGATGCGAAGCATTCCGCACCTTTGGGGCGGCGCGATGCCCGTCAGATTGGCGCCGATTTGGGCGCCAGTCGGCGGACATCGCGCCGTTGGGGGAGAAATTCGCCCATGATTTCCCTTTCATAAATCCATTCTGACTCTGCCTAATCCTGCTATTATTTTCCAAGTGTTCTGCAATTAAATCTTTTATGATGGACTCTAGCATTTTCCCCACTACCGACATCAGGCTGACTGGTCTATAATTTCCTGTTATCTCTCTACCTCACTTTTTAAATAGTGGGGTTAAATTAGCTACCCTCCAATCCATAGGAACTGTTCCAGAGTCTGTCGAATCTTAGAAGATTACCACCAATGCATCCAGTATTTCTAAGGCCACTTCCTTAAGTAGATTATCAGGCCCTGGTGATTTATTGGCCTTCAACCCCATCAATTCCCCAACAACATTTCCCTACTAATACTGCTTTCCTTCAGTTCCTTCCTCTCATTAAACTCTGCATTTCCCAACATTTCTGGTACGTTGCTTGTATTCTCATTTGTGAAGACAGAACCAAAGTATGTATTTAATTCGTCAGCCATTTTTTTGTTCCCTATTATAAATTCCCCTGCTTCTGCCTGGAAAGGGCCTATATTTGTCTTCACCAATCTTTTTCTCTTCACATAATAGAAGATTTTACAGTCAGTTTTTATGTTCCCTGCAAGTTTACTCTTGTACTCTATTTTCCCTTCTTAATCAATCCCTTTGTCCTCCTTTGCTGAATTCTAAACTGCTCCCAATCCTCAGCTCTGCTGTTTTTTCTGGACAATTTGTATTCCTCTTTCTTGGATCTAACATTATCTCTAATTTCCCTGGCAAGCCATGGTTTGGCCTCCTTTCCTGTTTCATTTTGTGCCAGACAGGAATGAACAATTGTTGCAGTTCACCCATGCACTCTTTGAATGTTTCCCCTTATCTATCCACCAGCATCCCTTTAAGAAATGTTCCCCAATCCATCATAGCCAACTTGCGCCTCATACCATCATTGTTCCTTTTATTTTAATTCTGGAATTTAACCATTAAACATGTAAGTTGTATGTAATCTTTTTCTAACTGCATTTCCCAAAGAATGAAAGATTTGCATTTAGAGAGCATTTTTCACAATTGTAAGAGTTCTTCCTGTTTATTTCCTTTGTTTCCAATTCTTTTCTTTTATTATTTTTGGTCCATGGATCCATAATCGGAATGTGCCATTAAGCAAAAGAATGCTTGTCAGGACAATGTGTTCCTAGGTTTTGTATTTTGGTGAGGAGAAACCAGACTCGTCAGCACCGGGTGCATCTTAGGAACCGGTTTTTGGAAGAAGTCGGTTGAATTGGCTAACTGGCACCAGTGGGTTGGCAAGGGACAGTGTTCTGCCTGACAACAGTCAGTGATTGGTTCCAGTGTGATGCTTTCTGAGAGAGCCAACTGAGGGATAACTGACACCTATACCGGCACTTGATACGACAAAAAAGAAACTTATTTGACAGCAGCACTACCATTTTGGAACTCCACACTCCAGCCAACACACTGATTTAATTTTACACAGCAAACCTCAATGTTAAATTTGTCGTGTTATTCACCCTGGGGTAACACGGACTGCAACACGATGCAGTGAAATGATCAAGCATACACCAAACGTAGGTGTTGGTTCAATAAGATTTATTGAATTTCAGAAACGAAGCACACAGCTGCCTGTGGGTTGACTCTCTACTACCCTAAGTAAACTAACATTAACTATCTAGACCAGGCTAGCTCTGATCCACGTGTAGAAGGTGTTGAATGATTTGTACACTCTGACTGTCACTACAGTTGTCACCAGTGGAAAGAGGCAGAGTGCTGATGCCTCGTGTGTTTTATAGTTGGAAGCCCTCCTCTGGTGCTCTATCTGGTGATTGGTCGTGTTCTGTTCTGTATGTTGATTGGTTCATCTGGGTGTCTGTCACTGCCTGCCTTTACCTCATGATGTGCATATTATGACGAAATTATGTACCACTACTATTTAAAGGGATCATAATGGCTAAATTTCTTTCTTTAGCTGTTGATGCAATTCTATGTGTTTATTTTTAACTTTCATAATTGCTGAATTTCTTTCTTTGGCTGTTGATGCAATTCTATGTGTTTATTTTTAACTTTCTTATATGCTTCCCCACAGGTATATTTCAAGTAATGAGGCACATAAACACCAACAGGTGCCATGCCCAACACTTACTCCTTCCTGCTCCCATTGCAATTAAATATGGAACAGGGGACACAGAGTGGGATTCAAAAAGGAAGGCTAGCAACTTTAGCTGAATAGGCTGATGTCGGGAAAAGAGGTTTATGGGACGAGAGGACAATTGGAGGAAACTCTCCTCCCTGCCCCCAAAATGGCATTACCCCCTTTAACCTCCCCGTCCCAAGCAGCCTCATGATGCTGAATCCCTTATACCTCACCCCCACCCCATCCCTCTCAGCTGCCTTTTCTACTTGATACCAACAAGCCCCTAGGACTTACCTGTCAGCCTGGGCTCTGTCGTTGTGGTGGGACTGCCTGTGATTCCAGCAGTGACCATCGCTCCTGATGTGTTTGGTGTTCTGGATCACATACAGGTCACCAACACTTGAAGTAGTGCAACATATTTTATTAAAAGGTTAACTATTTAAACATACTTGAACTGTGGGTAAATACGATACCAGCTTTAACTAAAGACCTTTGTCTTGTCCGAACCAGTTGATGCACTCAGCACATGGTGAATGTCTGTTTTGCAGGTTGTGAGCTCTGTGCTCCTAGTTAGCTGCTACTAGAATGAGCGGGAACTCTGATGTCCCCTGTCTTTATAGTGCGTGTGCTCTCACTGGTGATTGGCTGCGGTGTTGTGTATGTTGATTGGTCCCACTGTGTGTCCATCAGTGTGTGTCTGCACCATGATATACTGGTGTATATTATGACAGCTCCTAGAGGCACTGCAGGGACTACAGAGCTACCAGCAATCCAATTGTCAGGGAGCTGCCAGAGGCAGACATCCTCCCATGAGAGGAATAAAAGTTGTATCTCCAAACAATTAGCACTGTTTCCAGCGTTAAATGCCTGCAGGACAGCCACTGGGATCTTGGGTGTGCTCTTCCCTCACATTTAATAGGAGAACGGGGACCAAGGTTCCCCATTAAATGCTGAATATACTTGTCTAAAAAGATCTGGCTGATGCTGAAGTACATTTTGTACTTTAAAAGGTTGTGCTTGAAACAAGGTTCTTCCAGACATACTTGGTCTGGAAACCTTTCTTCAGGGAATTATCATAGAATTTACAGTGCAGAAGGAGGCCACCCGGCCCATCGGGTCTGCACCGGCTCCTGGAAAGAGCACCCCACCCAAGGTCAACACCTCCACCCTATCCCCACAACCCAGCAACCCCACCCAACACTAAGGGCAATTTTGGACACTAAGGGCAATTTAGCATGGCCAATCCACCTAACCTGCACATGTTTGGACTGTGGGAGGAAACCGGAGCACCCGGAGGAAACCCACGCACACACGGGGAGGACATGCAGACTCCGCACAGACAGTGACCCAAGCCGGAATCAAACCTGGGACACTGGAGCTGTGAAGCAATTGTGCTATCCACAATGCTACCATGCTGCCCGGTATGATTGAGTATGATTGGCAAAATAAATAGACGGCCATACAGATAAGGTTAAGCTGCTGTAAAAGTGAGGAAGAGGAGAGGGAGACAGGCTCTCAGCAGGAATCTATAGCCACCCAAGATGTTAAGCTAGCAATTCTACCTGCCTCAATTTCAGGGAGAACCAGAGGGCAGTAGAGCAGAGCTGCTGATTGGCTGTAGTGGGGGAAATTTGCATGCGTCCGTGTGCTCACCCTAACTTGAAGGTGGTTTGTGGATGAGCTTTTGTCAAGTGACACTTAAACCCAAAACACTTCTTCAGTGTTTCCCTCCCTACCCCCTCCTCTAACCCAAAAAAAACCAAACAACTGCTGGAAAGATTAAGAGGTAGGCTCGAGGGCAGGTAGAAGTCGAAAGAAATTGAACCGTAACGTCACAGCCTGCAGGTACGGGACTGGTTGGTGACTGGTAAGTAGTTTTTCTTTTATTTTCCCTCAGGTGTTATCGTGCGGGGCGCAGAGGTTGTTGAGTGAGTGCTTGCTGAGAAGGGGAGTGAATAACAGGTAAGCTCTTTCTTTATTTTTCGTTTTTTAATCTAGTGGGGATGGCGTGGAAGGTAGTGTGATGTTCCTCCTGCAGAATGTTTGAGGTGAGGGATGCCATTAGTGTCCCTGCTGATTTCATCTGTGGGAAGTGCACCCATCTCCAGGAACTGGAGCTGGAGCTGGATGAACTTCGGATCGTTCGGGAGGCAAGGTGGTCATAGATAGAAGCTTCAGGGATGTAGTTACTCCGAAGAATAAAGATAGATGGGTGATGGTGAGAGGGGCTGGGAGGAAGCAGTCAGTACAAGGATACCCTGTGGTCATTCCCCTTAATAACAAGTATACCGCTTTGGATACTGTTGGGGGGGGCGGACTTACCAGGGGTAAGCCATGGGGTACGGGTCTCTGGCACAGAGTCTGTCCCTGTTGCTCAGAAGGGAAAGGGGGAGAGGAGTAGAGCATTACTCCAATTGAATTACTCCATTGTTAGGGGGATAAATAGGAGATTTTGTGGGAACGAGAGAGACTCGCGGTTGGTGTGTTGCCTCCCAGGTGCCAGGGTGCGTGATGTCTCGGCTCGTGTTTTCGGGATCCTTAAGGGGAGGGGGAGCAGCCCCAAGTCGTGGTCCACATAGGGACCAACGACACAGGTAGGAAAAGGGATAGGGATGTAAGGCAGGAATTCAGGGAGCAAGGGTGGAAACTTAGATCTAGGACAAACAGAGTTATTATCTCTGAGTTGTTACCCGTGCCACGTGATAGTGAGATGAGGATTAGGGAGAGAGAGGAGTTGAACACGTGGCTACAGGGATTGTGCAGGCGGGAGGGTTTCAGATTTCTGGATAATTGGGGCTCATTCTAGGGTCGGTGGGACCTCTACAAACGGGATGGTCTACACCTGGACCAGAGGGGTTCCAATATCCTGGGGGGGAAATTTGTTAATGCTCTTCGGGAGGGTTTAAACTAGTTCAGCAGGGGCATGGGAACCTGAATTGTAGCTCCAGTATACAGGAGGTTGAGAGTAGTGAGGTCATGAGTAAGGTTTCAAAGTTGCAGGAGTGTACAGGCAGGCAGGAAGGTGGTTTAAAGTGTGTCTTCTTCAATGCCAGGAGCATCCGGAATAAGGTGGGTGAACTTGTGGCATGGGTTGGTACCTGGGACTTCGATGTTGTGGCCATTTCGGAGACATGGATAGAGCAGGGACAGGAATGGTTGTTGCAGGTGCCGGGGTTTAGATATTTCAGTCAGCTCAGTGAAGGTGGTAAAAGAGGGGGACGGGTGGCATTGTTAGTCAAGGACAGTATTACGGTGGCAGAAAGGACGTTTGATAAGGACTCGTCTACTGAGGTAGTATGGGCTGAGGTTAGAAACAAGAAAGGAGAGGTCACCCTGTTAGGGGTTTTCCATAGGCCTCCAAAAAGTTCCAGAGATGTAGAGGAAAGGATTGCAAAGATGATTCTGGCTAGGAGCGAAAGCAACAGGGTAGTTATTATGGGGGACTTTAACTTTCCAAATATTGACTGGAAACGCTATAGTTCGAGTACTTTAGCTGGGTCTGTTTTTGTCCAATGTGTGCAGGAGGGTTTCCTGACACAGTATGTAGATAGGCCAACGAGAGGCGAGGCCATATTGGATTTGGTACTGGGTAATGAACCAGGACAAGTGTTATATTGGGAGGGAGGTGAGCACTTTGGTGATAGTGACCACAATTCCATTACGTTTACTTTAGTGATGTAAAGGAATAGGTATATACCGCAGGGCAAGAGTTATATCTGGGGGAAAGGCAATTATGATGCGATAAGGCAAGACTTAGGATGCATCGGATGGAGAGGAAAACTGCAGGGGATGGGCACAATGGAAATGTGGAGCTTGTTCAAGGAACAGCTACTGTGTGTCCTTGATAAGTATGTACCTGTCAGGCAGGGAGGAAGTGGTCGAGCAAGGGAACCGTGGTTTACTAAAGCAGTCAAAACACTTGTCAAGAGGAAGAAGGAGGCTTATGTAAAGATGAGACATGAAGGTTCAGTTAGGGCGCTCGAGAGTTACAAGTTTGCTACGAAGGACAAGAAATGCCAGGAGGGGACATGAGAAGTCTTTGGCAGGTAGGATCAAGGATAACCCTAAAGCTTTCTATAGATATGTCAGGAATAAATAAATGACTAGGTGAAGTGTAGGGCCAGTCAAGGACAGTAGTGGGAAGTTGTGCTTGGAGTCCGAGGAGATAGGAGAGGTGCTAAATGAATATTTTTTGTCAGTATTCACACAGGAAAAAGACAATGTTGTTGAGGAGAATACTGAGATTCAGGCTACTAGACTAGAAAGACTTGAGGTTCATAAGGAAGAAGTGTTCGCAATTCTGGAAAGTGTGAAAATAGATAAGTCCCCTGGGCTGGATGGGATTTATCCTAGGATTTTCTGGGAAGCTAGGGAGGAGATATAATCATCTGGAAAGGAATAATTTGATTAGAGATAGTCAACACAGTTTTGTGAAGGGTAGGTCGTGCCTCACAAACCTTATTGAGTTCTTTGAGAAGGTGACCTAACAGGTGGATGAGGGTAAAGCAGTTGATGTGGTGTATATGGATTTCAGTAAAGCGTTTGATAAGGTTCCCCACGTTAGGCTACTGCAGAAAATATGGAGGCATGGGATTCAGGGTGATTTAGCAGTTTGGATCAGAAATTGCCTAGCTGGAAGAAGACAAAGGGTGGTGGTTGATGGGAAATGTTCAGACTCGGAGTCCAGTTACTAGTGGTGTACCACAAGGATCTGTTTTTGGGCCACTGCTGTTTGTCATTTTTATAAATGACCTGGAGGAGGGCATAGAAGGATGGGTGAGTAAATTTGCAGATGACACTAAAGTCGGTGGAGTTGTGGACAGTGCGGAAGGATGTCACAAGTTACAGAGGGACATAGATAAGCTGCAGCGCTGGGCTGAGAGGTGGCAAATGGAGTTTAATGCAGAAAAGTGTGAGGTGATTCATTTTGGAAGGAATAACAGGAAGACAGAGTACTGGGCTAATGGTAAGATTCTTGGCAGTGTGGATGAGCAGAGAGATCTCGGTGTCCATGTACAGAAATCCCTGAAAGTTGCCACCCAGGTTGAGGGGGTTGTTAAGAAGGCATACGGTGTGTTAGCTTTTATTGGTAGAGGGATTGAGTTTCGGAGCCATGAGGTCATGTTGCAGCTGTACAAAACTCTGGTGCGGCCGCATTTGGAGTATTGCGTGTAATTCTGGTCGCCGCATTATAGGAAGGATGTGGAAGCATTGGAAAGGGTGCAGAGGAGATTTACCAGAATGTTGCCTGGTATGGAGGGAAGATCTTATGAGGAAAGGCTGAGGGACTTGAGTCTGTTTTCGTTAGAGAGAAGAAGGTTAAGAGGTGACTTAATTGAGGCATACAAGATGATCAGAGGATTGGATAGGGTGGACAGTGAGAGCCTTTTTCCTCGGATGGTGATGTCTAGCACGAGGGAACATAGCTTTAAATTGAGGGAGATAGATATAAGACAGATGTCAGAGGTAGGTTCTTTACTCAGAGAGTAGTAAGGGCGTGGAATGCCCTGCTTGCAACAGTAGTGGACTCGCCAACACTAAGGGCATTCAAATGGTCATTGGATAGACATATGGACGATAAGGGAATAGTTTAGATGGGCTTTAGAGTGGTTTCACAGGTCGGCGCAACGTCGAGGGCCGAAGGGCCTGTACTGCGCTGTAATGTTCTATGCCTTATGTTCTATGTTCTTCACTTCACAAAAAACATTGCATCAAAATCTGCCAATTGCCGTTCAAAATAGGGCAATTCCAGCATTGCCTGTGGCTGTCAAAGTGCATGTCTCTTTTGTGTGTCTGGTTCCTTGAAGACTGCTGTTAGAGACATAAGCAACATCTACAGCTCACATTGCATTGCTGCATGAGAGTTAGCCCGTCAGAAGCCCAAAGGTGTGCAGGTTAGGTGGATTGGCCATGCTGGATTGCCTTTCAGTGTCCAAAGATGTGCAGGTTAGGAGGGGTTATGGGGATTGGAAGTGGGAGTTGGGTCTAGGTAGAATGCTCTTTCGGACGGTTGGTGCAGACCCGAAAGGGTGAATGGCCTCTTTCTGCATTATAGGGATTCTATAGATTCCATGGAAAAGAGAATTTTTCTGTACATTATATTTTTCTTGGGTGTGAAAAAGGATTTTAGTACAATTTTTGCTGAGTTATCATCATTTTGTTCAGGTGTAAGTGTTCTCACCTCCATGATAAAGAAGTAAAGCCTTTTCTCTTTTGTCATCTAAAACTTGCCATCGCGCCTTTGAAGTCTTCGAGCCATGCTTGCAAACATGGGAATACAGGTGGTGGCTCCAAATGAATTGCCAACGGTGGCTGGTTGGGCATAGACAACGTCATATTGATCAGTAATGCAGTGATCATTTTTTTTGATTTTAAAAAAAAAAAAATTTTGAGTACCCAATTCATTTTTTCCAATTAAGGGGCAAATGTAGCGTGGCCAATCCACCTACCCTGCACATCTTTGGGTTGTGGGGGCGAAACCCACGCAAACACAGGGAGAATGTGCAAACTCCACACGGACAGTGACCCAGAGCCGGGATCGAACCTGAGACCTCGGCACCGTGAGGCTGCAGGGCTAACCCACTGTGCCACCGTGCTGCCCCTGCAATGCAGTGATAGTGATCAAGGATTCAGGGTCGCGCTCCTTTCAAGTAAAAGTTTGTTATTTTTGCAAGTTCATTGTGTGTGTGTGTCTGTGTGTTGATGTTTGTGTCAGTTTGTGTGGGTGTGCCTGTGTGTATGTGTGTGTGGGTGTGATTGATAGATATTATTGATAGTTGGGTGATGTGGGTGTAATGAGTTGGGCACTGGAGAAGGCTAATGGTGCAATTGGTAGGATATGATCATTTGATGAACAACTTACTCAGTTTGGCAACTTGTCTCTGATCATTACATTTCTTCCTGCACTCCTTCCATGTTCATGGAGCAACAATCTTGATATTTACCTGCACCACTACTTCTTCCTACTGGTTCCTAAGCATACGGCAGGAGCCTCCTGCCACCCACCAGATACAACAAGCCGTGTCTTCTTTCAATCTCTTGCACCATGACCTCCGGTGTTCCTGTAAACCTCAGTGCTCACCCTCTCACATATTAAGATATATCACAGCTGAGATGCACTTTTTGAAAAAGGATTCTACTATTTCTTGCTACCCTGAAGAGGTGCAGGTTGCCTTTAAGTAGAGCTAGCGCCTCATGCTATCAAACCCCCTGCTAATGCATGGAGAGACCAGGCTGTACACAGCAATCATTTAAAACAAAATGCAGCACCAACTTAAACCACTGCCTGCAATGCAATGAACAGGCATTGGTTGCTCATGCACCATGCTTTTCACACCTTTTTGGGAAGTTAGACAATTTAACACCTGCGCTCTCGCATTGCCTTTTATTCAATGTAGGAGAATCAGCTGATTACAATGGACAAAATTTAAAATGGGCAGCTGATCTACTGTCCACTACTTGGAATTAAAGTTTCCAGCGAGATATCTTCCCCTGGGGTGCCATGGAGAAGAAACCAGTTCAGCCGACCAAAATCGCAATGCTTGTAGCATTCCTGTGGAAAGTCTCAGGGCAGGATTCCAGGTCAGTCTCACCTGACAAGCTATCCCAATACCTGTACACTGTGGGTCATCCAGTGTAAACTCTTCCGACTCACTAACTGCAATGGCTGTTGCTGCGGTGGTGTTTACAAGTGCTGGTGAGAGAATTGCAGTGTGCTAAGTTATTGTTCCTGGAAAAGGAACCGGTGTCAGGAAACAGACTCCTACATCTCCAAGTACATGTCAAAATACTAAATGAATGTCTGGGGTGTGTATATGTATTGCTCTGCAGAGAGTAACAAAAATAATCAAAGATAAGAGCTGGAAGGTGTTATCTGTGAGCTTGGAGAAGGCTTTTGGCTTCAACCTCCCCTATTCCCTCCGTGCTCTTCTCCGCAGCGATGTAAGGGCGGCTTCTTGCAAGAAAATCTGGGATTTATAATTCTTGAGCTTTACTGCTGTTCAAAGCAGAGGAGCAATTCAACTCAGGCCTGCTTGGTTTGATCTGGGTCAGTGGGCAACCTGTAGCTGAAAATCAAAGATAGCACCCCAGCCATCCCTTTGATACCCTACCTCATGCCTATGATGGGCCAACAAATTGGCAAGCAGCATCCCTGGCAGAAACAGGCATTGTTGCTAAAGTATGTAAACTGGGGCCCTACGCTGGCTGCAGGACCTTGATTCGAAAATTCAGGCAGGAATGAAAGTACGTGTGCTGTGCACTCTCTGACTCTCTGTACCAGGTGATTAATGACCTCAAGGTCGAAAAAAATGGCCCAGTAAAGTTTGAGCTTTTATTTTTGTGGACAGAGGAAAAACAGCAGTAATTCTCTTAGATTGATAAAACAAAACTCAGGGCTGCAGCTGGCCTTGCTTTTTTATTCATTCATAGGATGTGGGTGTCGCTGGCTGGGCCAGCATTTATTGCCCATCCCTGAGGGCAATTAAGAGTCAACCACATTGCTGTTGGTCTGGACTCACATGTAGACCAGACCAGGTAAGGACGACAGATTTCCTTCCCTAAAGGATATTAGTGAACCAGTTTTTATGACAATCAACAATGGTTTCATGGTCATCATTATAGACTTCTTAAATCCAGGCGTTTTGTATTGAATTCAAATTTCACCATCTGCCATGGTGGTATTCAAACTCGGGTCCCCAGAGCATTACCCTGGGTCTCTTATCAACCCAGTAATAATAACACTATGGCACTGTCTCCCCTGCCAGATTCACCTCTCCGGTTCCAGAACTAAGCTACCAGCAAACTCAGTATAGGAGCTGGATGCTGTCCTTCCAGTAACTTACTCTGTACACTGCACTGATAGAGGAAATTATCCCTTGTCCTGCCAGCAGAGAAGTGTTGTTTAAATGTTCAAAGTTGGAAGAACATAGTTATAAATATGACCTCAACCCCAGCATTTCCTATGTGTCAATCATGACTTTTACAGCTAGGTTGTGTTGTAATAAGTTTATGTGCCAATGCATTTGAAACTAGATGTCAGCTTAAATGTTTGTGCACTGGGGTATGGGTGTGCTTAATAACCAGTGAAAACCCTGTATTGTGTTGGCGTTGGCCAGCAGAAAATAAACAAGAAAAGCTTTGGAAAGGCTCACACAATTTTTGTCCCAGATACAACCATTTACTTATAGGTTAAATATTGCTTGCAGTACTTTAAATTGTGATTGTAGTGACAATTTCTTACCTTTGGTAAATTTTCAGTAGCAGTAACCTGGGATCCTGGAGCTGTGAAGCAATAGTACTACTCACTGTGCTACCGTGCAGCCAACAAACAAAATAGTTTCTTTACAGAGATGTACAGCTTCACAATACTGTGTCCTTCCAAATTTGGATTATAGAAATATTTCAGTGTCTTAATTCTTGCTTCCACTTGTTTTGCTACACCTACATGCAACAAATCTACAAGCGCACATGCTCTATTTAAGGCAAGAATCACTCAAAAGGACATTCCCATCATAATTTAACCCATAGTTTTCCTCTGTTCACTCTTTCAACTCCAAATATTTGTCTGGGGTAGATCTTTACTTTGTGTAATAATGAAATAGGGTGCCCGTAGATTTAAATCTCATTCAATTTATACTTCCTTTGCATTTAATTGAAATACAAATTGGTAATGATGTAAAATGAGCTGCCCAAAGTTTAAAAATAAAGATTAATATATGAAACTTTCTCCCAGCTCGTGTCGTCTGCCCCCCTCCCACCCACGTCATGCGGCATCATGACAACCCACGCCACCTTGTTCCCCCACTCATAACACCTCATATTCTCCATGCCAACCTATGCCCCTCGAACCACATCGCACGGCCATTTTTAGTCCCTATGCCTCCCACCTACCACTAATTGCCCTGATGCCTACCATGCTAACTCACCTGGTATCCACCGCAGGCAGGTCTCTGTACCCATGCAAAGATAAGATAAAATATAGTTCTATAGATAAAGTTCAGAAGTAAAACTCTAAATTTTTACAGCAAACTTCACTATGTTGAACAAAACACTTTAGTTTATAAAATAAATTTGCAGGGGGGCATGTGGCACAGTGGTTAGCACTGCTACATACGGCACTGAGGACCCTAGTTTGAATCCTGGCCCTGTGTCACTGTCCTTGTGGAGTTTGCACATTCTCCCCGTGTCTGCATGGGTTTCACCCCCAAAATCCTAAAATGTGCAGATTAGGTGGATTTGCCACGCTAAATTGGCCCTTAATTGGAAAAAAAAAAATTGTGTTCTCTAAATTTAAACAAAAATAAAAGAGATTTGTGACATTCATATTATTTCAATAAATAAAGCCTTAGAACAACAAACATTTCATTTTAGTGCAGAATCCCTTATAACAATAAGCATTGGAGATTATAGTGGCCAGAGAGTGTCAGCATCGTCATTTGAAGTGGCAAGGAGCCATTGGGCGATGCTCCAGCGAGGCAGGAAGGAGCAGCACCTGTTGTTGTAGATCTAACCTCCACCCAGTCACCAGAAAGCGAGGTGCTCCAACATCCCGTTGAGGCTGCACAAGTGGGCGTAATCACACAACTCAGTGATGACGTGTTGGCGCCTTGGAATCCACCTGAGACTCCACAGACCTCCGGGCACAGGGTGCAGACCAGCACCGAACCAGTGGCTCTCAAGCCTCAACATAAACACAAAAGAATTAGCAAACCAATTGTCAAAACAAGAAGCAGGAAGAGGAAAGATTAGGAGAGCTAGCTTATCCCACTGACAAAAGTAAAATAGGTGAGTTCATGACTGACAATCCAGAGACAAAAGAAACAGCAGACACATGGAGAAGCAAAAAAGAAAGAAGCTGATGGCGCACGCAGGGCAATCATGGATGCGTGTCTTCCAAAGACACAGAATAAAGAGGAGTCGAAGCGAGGGGCCAGCACGCAAACAAGTCTTCGAAAAGGCTGGCAACAGCCTAAGTGATCACAGGGGTGATCCCTTGAAGGAAGTACGATGGCCTGTGCGAAAGGGATGGACACTCACCAGGCATATCATGTGTATGGACACCCGAGTTAAAGCTATTCATATTGTTTATGCATATCACAAATGTATAAAGTTAAAATAGAATATTGATTGTAAACAGAGATTAATGTTTTCTGAGGAAGGTGAATGTGGTGATATGCCTGTAAGCAATATTGTAGATGGCTGATGGTGCAACCTCCAACCAGCAGCTAGCGGTACAAACCCACTATGGGGTCTCAAGGCAGAGTCATCTGACCAAGCACTCAGAAATAGGTGCGGGCACATCCAGTGATCTGGAGACGATTATAAAACGTACAAGAGGACAGTCTTGCCGAGGGTTGGTTCCAGGGGAGTACAAAGAAGCGCCATGATAACTCGCTCTGTAACAGATCTTTATCTTACCACGTGTGATTTAATAAAGATGCTGGTTTGGACAAGTCACAAGTCATTTTGTAGGTTCCTTGATGGACGTCGAACACCAAACATAACAACATCAAAGTGATGTAAGTGCATTCCAAGCACTAAGTGCATTCTAATCAGCCAAGCATGTGATTTCACTGTACTTAACGAGTTCACCAGCACAAATGCATCATGCACGCTGCCCGGGTATCAGGCGCAGATGTGCATGATGGACATCTGGTGGTAACACACCAACTGCCCATTGAGAGAATGGAAACCTTTCCGACGTATGAAGCACACCCCCTCATGCGCCAGTGCCCGCAGGGGGACAGAGGCATGCCAGCGATGGTGGTGTATCCCGCTGCCCAGGCAACCTGGTGGGCTCGGTCCATGTTGAAGGTGACATATTGGGCCGTCCGGTCATAAAGGGCATCCGTCATGGCACAAATACACCTGTGCATGGAGTTCTGGGGGATCCTGGACAGGTCTCCACTCGGTGCCTGGAAGAACTCCTTGGCATAAAATGTTCAGTGCGACAATCACCAGGAGTGGGTGTCCTCCCCTATATCCTCGTGGCTTCAATGCGCCATGACACAACATAGATGTCTCACAGTCTTTCTGCTCAGCCGCAGTCGTCAGTGGCATGCCTGGTCCAGCAGGTCTTCCTACATCAGGCACTGCCAATATATACGAGGACTGATGTGTCGCCTCTTCCTCGGCCAGTTGGACAGCCTTCTCTCCATCCTCACTGGCTGACCGCTGCTCCTCTAGGGTATGCTTCTGTTCTGCAGGGTCCTCCCCAAGCAACTCCTTCCCGTACCAGCCGCCCCGAACAGGCGCCGGAATGTGGCGACTAGGGGCTTTTCACAGTAACTTCATTGAAGCCTACTCGTGACAATAAGCGACTTTCATTTCATTTCATGCAGCCTCAGTGCATCTGCCAGGCTGTGGTGGCCAAAAACACCCTGCTGTACACCGAAATCCATTTTCTGCAGGGGGTAAAGAACAGACATATTAGCATGGTGAGTACCCCCATGCACACCCAGGTCCAATGGGCTACACTGCAGCATGTCGCCCTCTCCCCGCCCGATCCTGGACTCACTCCAGGCCGTTCTCCCGACCCTTCTCCTCCCTCCACATCGTGCCCCTGGTTCCGCCGGTGCCTGTCACCGGGGGCTTCCTGTCCTGTCACTCGTCCCTGCCACGCTCTGCAGCCCTGTCCTGCACCTTTCCATGTGGTCTACTATGGGTGGCCTCCTTGGGGGGACCATGTGCTACCCCACCAGCAGGGTGCAGCCTGGTTGCAGGAGGTTGCCACTCACCAGCGCCATACCTGCTGGTATGCATGCAGGCAGGGACCTCAGAAGAGGCTGGGTGGGGTTTGGGCACCTGTTGGGACTGTAGTGGTAGTGTGCCGTGGGTCTTCTGTGCGACGCAAGGGTTGTGCCCACCTTTCTCGGGAAAGGGTGGATGGGAGCAGGGGTGCAGTGGGCAAGCGGGGCCTGGTGCTGGCCTGTTTCTGAAGGGTGGGCTAGCTGGTAGTGCCACAGCACATTCACCTGGGTGGGAGGGCAGTGTGCCAGGGAGTACAGCAAAGGGCAGGGTGCATGTGACCGCTGTTCGGGGTGTGCTCTTCACTCCCTAAACTCCTGCACCCCCTTCAGAGGGGCAGCACCACAGATGGATGCACTGATGAGTGTCAACACCTGATAGACACTGGCTGCGCTTGACCAAGCACGTTCCGTTGATGGAACTGTTGGGGTCTGGGCTCCTGGGGGGGGGGGGAGACCTGGAGTATTGGGGGAGGGGGCACCCATACGGCCAGTGGCGCTCAGCATTTTCACGGGACATGGTGGGCAGTCATTCCAGTGCACAGCCAGATGGCTACCTTTCAGGCCACGGCGGACCATGCAACTCCGATCTCAGGGGGTCACCCTGTTCCGTGTTCCCATGAACCATCTCCTGGCCAATCCCCTGCTACTCCCCCCAGTCCTGGCAAACGCCCCCCCCCCCCCCCCCCCCCCCCCCCCGCCCCCCAGCCAGTGATACAACTGGCAGCCCACAGGTGCGCCTTTGGAAACTTTACTTACCTCTTCTAACTCCTTCGGCAGCCGTGGCCATTTTAAAATATCACAGGTGAACTTCGCCGTCATCACTTCCGCTTGGCAGAGGCAGAGCAACGCGGGAGGCTGGAGACGACCGGGAGTGGTCCGTTCTGTATTACAAGCCAGTGATTTAGCCCACTGTGCTAAACCAGCCACAGACCATTTTAAAGGCATGGGCTGGATTCTCCTTCTGCGGGATCCTCCGTTTTGCCAGCAGTGCACTCACACCCGCGGATTTCCCAACGGCGTCGGGGCTCCCACAATGGGACAGAGAATCCAGCTGCCGGGTGGCGGGGAGGTGGGGTGCAGGTACTGCAAGCAAATCAAATGAGCATGTTGGCCTTTTTTGCAAGGGAATTGGAGTACAAGAATAAGGAAGACTGCTGCAATTGGCTCTGCTGGGAAAATAAGTTCATGCCTAGAACACTGTGCGCAGTCTCCCGTTTCCCAGGAGACTCCAGTCTCCTGTTTAAGGAAGGATATACTTCAAGGCCCCAAGGCAGCATCTGATCAAGTATGGCATCAAGGAGCCCTAGCTAAACTGGAGTCAATGGGAATCAGGGGGAAAACTCTCCGCTGGTTGCAATCATACCTGGCACAAAGGAAGATGGCTGTGGTTGTCGGAGGTCAATCATCTTGGCTCCAGGACATCACTGCAGGAGTTGCTCAGGGTAGTGTCCTTGGTCCAACCATCTTCAGCTGCTTTATCAATGACTTCCCTTCCATCAAAAGGTCAAAAGTGGGGATGTTCGTAGATGACTGCACAATGTCCAGCACCATTCGCGACTCCTCCTGTAATGAAGCAAGATCTGGACAATATCCAGGCTTGGGCTGACAAATGGCAAGTTACATTTGTGCCACATAAGTGTTTGGCAATGGTCATCTCAAAGATCAAAGAATAAAGAAAATTACAGCACAGGAACAGGCTGTACGGCCCTCCAAGCCTGCGCCGACTATGCTGCCTGTCTGAACTTAAAACCCCCTACCCTTCCGGGGACCGGATCCCTCTATTCCCATCCTATTCATGTATTTATCAAGACGCCCCTCAAAAGTCACTATCGTATCTGCCTCCACTACCTCCCCCAACAATGGGTTCCAGGCTCCCTCCACCCTCTGTGTAAAAATCATGCCTGATACATCTCCTTTAAACTTTGTCCCTCGCATCTTAAACCTATGCCCCCTATTGATTGACCTTCCAAAATGCATTACCTCACATTTGTCCGGATTAAAACTCCATCTGCCATCTCTCTGCCCATGCCTCCAACCAATCTATATCCTGCTGTATCCTCTGACGCTCCTCATCGCTATCTGCAATTCCACCAAACATTGTGTCATCCACAAACTTACTAAAGTGCCTTTCTTGTCGCACCCTTTGCAGGTGGCGGTGCGGGCCGGGCAGCGCGGGCAGTGATGATTCGCCTACCCGCAGAAGAAACAGCGTTGGCCGGCGGCGATAGCGGGCCGTCTCGCCGCACAAGCTTGCGGGTTTAGCGGAAAAGTCTGGAGGGCTGCCGCGACGGGGTGCCACGCAGCCCAGGGGGGCGCCGTGCGTCCGGGAGCAAAAGCCAGCACGTTTTTATATGCAACGTCCATGCCTTAGTGAGTCCCAGTGTGTCCATTTCAAGGAGCCTTCGGCGGATGTCGGGGGAAGTCATACCTGCCACAAAAGCAGCCCTAATTAAAAGTTCTGTGTGCTCGTTCCCCGAAACTGGTGGGCAGCCACAGTTTTGGCCCAGCAGTAGCAGTGCCCGATAGAAGTTTTCCAGTGTTTCT
This sequence comes from Scyliorhinus torazame, assembly GCF_047496885.1. NCBI lineage: Eukaryota > Metazoa > Chordata > Chondrichthyes > Carcharhiniformes > Scyliorhinidae > Scyliorhinus > Scyliorhinus torazame. Next base: position 145,349,439 of record NC_092712.1, on the reverse strand, counting down.
TCAGGGCTTTGCCTTCTAGTTGCCAGCAGGTGACGGTCGTAGACCTGGTTCTCAGGACGGATGTAATGTCCTTCTAGCAGCTCGATAGCTGCAACATAGTTCGCCGCCTCCTCGATCAGAGGGTAGATCCTAGGGCTGACCCGCGAGCGTAGAAGGTGCATTTTCTGCCTTTCCGTGGGGGTGTCGGCGGCCGTGTTGAGGTAGCCCTTAAAACATGCCAGCCAATGCTTGAAGATAGCAGCGGAGTTATCTGCGTGGGGGCTGAGCTAAAGGCACTCCGGCTTGATGCGGAGATCCATCCTTTCAACTGAAGTAATAGCTGATTAAATTGATGCGCAATCAATTACTCTCGAGACAAGGTGAGTCATAACTAATAGGCTTTAATCTGCTAGACCTGTACCCAGCAGCTTCGATACAGAAAGTGAAGGCTGCTGGGATGGCATTGGTTCTTGTACTCCGTCTCTCAGGGTGGAGCTATGTACATTTGCCAATGGTAGACTCCTGGGTCTAGCCAATGGTCATCCACCTCTCAGGTACTGCAATACCTGGTATTACCACACAAACCAGATACTTTTTCCTCCAAATCATTTATATATATTACAAACAGCAAAGGTTCCAGCACTGATCCCTGAGGAATGCCACTAGTCACAGCCCTCCATTCAGAAATGCACCCTTCCACTGCTACCCTCTGCCTGCTATGAACAAGCCAGTTCTGTGTCCATCTTGCCAGCTCAACTCTGATCCCCTGCAACTTCACCTTCTGTACCAGTCTGTCACAAGGGACCTTGTCAAAGACCTTCCTGAAGTCCATGTAGACAACATCCTACAAGAGAGAATCTAACCACCGAAGGCCAGGCTAAAAACGGAAAATGCTGGAAAAATGCAGTCGGTATGGCAGCATCAGTGGAACGAGAAACAGAGGCCGGAATTCTCCAGCCATTGTGATTCACTTGTGACTCATCCCCGCCAATGAGTTTCCCGGTAACGTGGGGTGGCTTCAATGGGAAACCCTGTTGACAAGTGGCCGGAAGACAGAATCCCGCCAGCAGTGAATGGCACACTACCGAGAACGCAGCTGGTGAACCAGAGAATCAAACCCAGAGTTACTGTTTCAAATCTGTATGACTTCTTCAGAGCTAGGCCACCCTTTCTTGGTCCCAATAATAAAGCAGGCTGATTGATTAATCATCAACAGGTCTCAAGCATAGCACAGTTCAGATTGGTGATGTATTGAATTGCCAATGCTCCCACAGATTATAGTCTCAGTTCCAATTACCCTTCAACAATATGTTTATTTTGGAGCCGACTACCTTCAAATACAATTTTACAAACTTCCTTCCAAGACAAATACTTACTAGATGGTCATTAGACACAGGTCTGAAAACAGCAGGGACCTTTCTCTTGAACTATGCTGTAAAATCTTGAGTTGGCTGTCACTATGCTCCTGACAACAGCACTAACATAAATTATACCTCATCGTCATTCAAGCAATTATGATGGGTACTAAACATATATGAGCACATGTTGTCGCACCTCACTTCTGATTAATGCCATCTCGCAATCATCATCCAAAATCTTGGAATTTCATCATCAGTTACATGACAGATATCTATTTTTAATGTGGTGGATGAAGCTGTGGCGGGAAGCTTGCAATGTGCTGTTTCTTCCTTCCAGAGTACCGAGTCATAAGTTAGCATCATCGATAACCCTCTGTCCCTGTAATCATTCCCTATTTACCACCAATCTGCATCACATTTCTCTTTGACCATGGACATGGTAAAAGGAATCCTCCTGTTGCTGACCCAGGAGCTGGAAGATATGGAAGGCACAAATTTAGTGTTACTGGAACTTTGCAATGAATTCTGAATGATGAGAAATACCACAGGACGCTACACTCCTTTTCAGTCCGTTGTTCATGTTTAATGTTCAAGCTGAAGTTGGCATCCAACACATATCAGTCTGATATGAAGAAATGATGAATCCAGATGCCCCTTTTATTTTTCAATTATTAACTTTGGAGACTCCTTTAAGCTAATGACAGCCGTGATACTGCACTGACAGACAGCATGTACAATACTGCTAGTAATTGTTCAAAATGGTAGTAAGCTGGATTGCTCAAATGTGTCTATTAGCTATACAATCAAATCAAAGCAAAGCACAACAAATAATTTTAGAAATTCCTAGAGTTGATACTCTGAGACTATTCCTTACAATGCCGACCAACTTATTGTTCATGAAGTCAATGAATGGAATGAGCGACAGTTCTTAATACCTGTTGTCTTATGTTTTTACCAACTGATCCCCATACCACTTTTCACAGATAATTTGCTGTCTGGAGCAGACTTATAATTGTTGTCTGCTTTAATATAAGTACCTATAGATAATCGATTTGGTAGAAATGGACTCTGAAGTTAATTCAGGGCTAATTATTGATGGTTAGAGTTTCTCTTGATTGACATCTGCTGTTTTTGTTATCTCAATCTGCTTCAGGTTATCGCAATAAACAAAAACACAAATTGCTGAGTTTTTAAAAAATATGTGCTTTTAAAGGTAGAATTTATTGCAAATGTTAAGTTTGGGCGGTGACAAAAACTGTCAGAACTTTTATACACGATTACAAGATTACAAGATTTAGCTTTTAGAAATTATTTTTATTGAGTTTTCATATTTTATATCCAACAAATTATAAATTATACATTATCAAATAAAAAGCACAAAAACCAAAATGTATATTTACAAGTGAGCATCTTTATAACAACAGCTATGGCCGTGACCTCCCCCCGCCCCCCCCCCCCCCCCCCAATTTAACCAGAATACATATTCTACATCCCCCAATATGGCCGATACACATATTTACAGGCATTTATATAAATGTCAGGAGGTAAATGTTGAGACTGGGGGTGGTTAAGAGACCAGGATTAGATGCAGACAGACACTTCAGAGTGTTTTGAGGCTGGAAGAAATTATAGGAATCGGAAAAGAAGAGACCATGATGGATTTGAAATCATGGATGAGCATTTTAAGCTTGAGGTATTGTTTGACTAGGAGACAATGTAAGACAGGAGCATAGGGAAGATGGGGGAACAGGATTTGATGTGAGTCAGGACAGAGGCAGCAGGCTTTTGGATGATTTCATGTTGATGGAGGACGGAATGTGGGAAACCTGCAGGGTGCACATTGAAATAGTTAAGTCTAGTGGTAATAAAGGCACGAATGAGGGATTCAACAGAGAATGGGATGAAGACTGGCAAAATTACAGAGGTGGAAATGGACGGTTTTACTGATGGTGCAGGGATGTGGTCGGGAGCTCATCTCGGGGTCAAGTATGTCACCAAAGTTGAAATTCATCCCTCTCACTTTGCACATATTTAGTTTCTGATCAAATGCTGCTCCAGTAAGTAATAATAATAATAATCTTTATTAGTGTCACAAGTAGGCTTGCATTAACAATTAAGTTACTGTGAAGTCACCACACTCCGGCACCTGTTCGGGTACACCGAGGGAGAATTCAGAATGTCCAATTCACCCAACAAGCACGTCTTTTGGGACTTGCGGGAGGAATCCGGAGCACCCAGAGGAAACCCACGCAGACACGGGGAGAATGTGCAGACTCTGCACAGACAGTGACCCAAGCTGGGAATTGAACCCGGGTCCCTGGCACTGTGAAGCAACAATGCTAACCACTGTGCTATCGTGCTGCCTATTTTATGCAGTGACAATTCAATGTCAATGGAAATGAGACTGCTCTACTCCTGGAAGGTTTTAACCGTTGGATATCAATAACAAATTCTAAATGCGTGAATAAAAAAGACTTCCCCATAGTGCTGAGATTAAATATCAGCATTTATGTGCTGTGAAATCCTAAGGAGCAAATCTAAAAAGATTGAACAACAAAGATAATTCTTTAAAAATTCCTTAATTCTTTAAGGCCTGCTTGTCTCAATTGCTTTACCAAAAGATAGCGCGAGAGCGACTGGGTGTTTAAAAAGAGGGTGTGAGGAAAGTGAATCTAAGAGCAGAAACAGCTGGTTAAAAGACGAGAAGAAAGAGCATAGTGCAAGTTTACATCTCCTAAGGAAATCTAAACAGCTGTTTGGGTGGGCACATTTGGATAGATACTTACTATTGGTTACAATTGTTAAGGTATGATTCTGTGATTCATTGTTTGTAAGAAATATCTTCTATAAAAAGAAAGAGTGGAGAAGAAGGGCCCTTATTGATAATGTTTGATATTAATGTTTCATTTAATTAAAAGGGGTAAGACATTACTAAAGAACTCCAAACTGTGGCCTGCTTGTCTTCCTCCATGTGGAAGACCAGGAATGCTGCCAGTTCCCAAGTCCAGCATGTGTGCAGGAAGTGTCTCCAGTTGTAGCTCCTGGAAGCCCAAGTTTCGGAGAGGTGTCTGGAGACATTGTGGAGCATCCGTGAGGTAGAAAGTATCATGGATAGCACATATAAAGAGGTGGTCACACCACAGGCTCAGACTCCACAGGCAGGAAGAGAATGGGTGACCACCAGGCAGAGAAAGTGGACCAGACAGGCAGTGCAGGAATCTCCTGTGGCTATTCCCGTGCAAAACAGAGAAACCATTTTGGATACTGTTAAGGGGAATAACCTCTCAGGGGATAACAGCAGCCACCAAATCCGTAGCACCAAGGTTGGGGGGGAGCAAAAGGTGTAGAAATGCAATAGTCATCAGGGATTCAATTGTGGGTTTAAACGTATATGGCAGGGAGATGGGAACCTTTGTCAAGAGCCGAGGGATTCAAGAACTAGAAAAAGGATAGCAAGGAGAATAAGAAAAGTGATAGGCAGAGAAATCACATGCCAGAATCAAATAAGTGCACAGTAAAAAAATAATAGGGATAGGACAAGGAATGTTAAAAGGACTAGACTTAAGGGCCGGGATTCTCCAAGCCTCTGCACCGCAAAGGTGCTCGGCATGGGGGCAGAGAATGGGCGTCAGACCTGCGATCGGGTCCTGACAATCGCCGCTAATCGTGCGCGCGGTCGACGCGGCACCAGTCGGGGGGCATTGATAGAGGTCCCGCCGGCGTGGTTCACTCATGTTTCCACCCAGCGGGCACTCGGAGTGGCAGTTGAGGATTCAGTCTGTGGTCATCCTGGTGGGGGGCGGAGGGATCCATCACCGGGGGGGCCTCCAGGATGGTCAGGCTCGCGATCGGGAGCCACCGATCAGCGGACACGTGCGATATGGGGGGGGGCCTATCTTGTCGGGACTGGCCTGCGGTGTGGGTCTGCCATGTTATGCGGGGCCGCCGCCGCAGCGCGCATGCGCGGACCCATGGCTGGAGTGCAGGGTCCCGTATCAGCAGCCGGAGCTGCGAGGAGCACTCAGGGGCCCGGCTAGGCCCCCTCAGGTAGGAGACTCACTCTGGACTTTCTCCAGGAAAGTCCAGAGTGATTCACGCCCGTTTTCTTGCAGGCGTGGGGACATAGTCCCATTGTCAGAGAATTCTGCTCACGGTTTTGAACCTGAATGCTCAAAGCATTCAAAATAAAATGGATGAATTAGTTGCGCAGATAGATGTTAAGGGGTATGATCTAGTTGGGATTACGGAGACATGGCTCCAAGGTGACCAAGGATGGGAACTAAACATTGAGGGCTATTCAGTTTTTAGGAAGGACAGACAGAAAGGAAAAGTGGTGGGCTTGCATTGTTAATGAAAGAGGATATTGATTCAATATTGAGAAAAGATATTAGCACAGACGATGTAGAATCTATATGGGCCGAATTAAGAAACATCAAGGGTCAAAAAACATTTATAGGGGTGGTTTGATTTGATTTGATTTGATTTATTGTCACACATACCGACGTACAGTGAAAAGTAATTTTCTGCGGCCGAGGGAATGTACACAGTACGTACATAATAGACAAAAAGAATAATCAACAGAGAACATTGACAAATGGTACATCAACAAACAGTGATTGGTTACAATGCGGAACAAGGGGCCAAACAAAGCTGATACATGAGCAAGAACAGCAAAGTGCATTGTGAATAGTGTTCTTACAAGGAACAGGTCAGTCCGAGGGGGAGTCGTTGAGGAGTCTTGTAGCTGTGGGGAAGAAACTGTTCCTGTATCTGGATGTGCGAGCCTTCAGACTTCTATACCTTCTGCCTGATGGAAGGGTCTGGAAGAAGGCAATGCCTGGGTGGGAGGGGTCTCTGATAATGCTGTCTGTCTTCCTGAGGCAGCGGGAGGTGTATACAGAATCAATGTGGGGGTGGCAACCTTGTGTGATGCGTTGGGCTGCATTCACCACACTCTGCAGTTTCTTGCGATCATGGACTGAGCAGTTGCCATACCAGGCTGTGATGCAGCTGGATAGGATGCTCTCTATCACACATCTGTAGAGGTTTGTGAGAGTCGATGCAGACATGCCAAATTTCTTTAGCCTCTGTAGGAAGTAAAGACGTTGTTGGGCTTTCTTGACTGTTCCATTAATGTGAGTGGACCAGGACAGACTGTTGGTGATGGTGACCCCCAGGAACTTAAAGCTATCGACCATCTCCACTTCGGAGCCACATTGATGCAGACTGGAGTGTGTGTCGTGCTAAGCTTCCTGAAGTCGATGATCAGTTCCTTGATCTTTCCAACATTTAGAGAGAGGTTGTTTTTGGTACACCATGCAACCAAATGGTATACAGACTGTCATAATATCCATTCATGTATATAATGAGATGCAGACAGGCAGTGATTGACACACAGGATAACCAATGAACACACACGACACAGAACAACCAATCACCAGAAAGGACACTACCACTGTAAAACACACAAGGCATTAAGACTCTCCCTCTTCTCACAGGATACAGCTACAGAGCTAGTTCGGGTGCACAAGGCAGTGAGCACCGTCTCCATGTGACAGAGAGCTAGTCTGGTCAAGCCAGACAGATGTTATCAGTTTAGATTAATCGAGTGTCAACCCACAGCAGATTATGTACAGCAACCAGCAGGTTCAATAAAACAGTGTTGGACCATCTCCTGTGTTGGAAGCCTGTTTCTAGTCTCACTGCATCTAGTTGCAGTCAATAGGTCCGCTATCAAGATTCTGGGTGACCACATTTCACAGCAGGGTGTGCAACCTGATGCTGACAAGGTGCTGGCAATCAATGCCATGAAGATCCCAGAGGACAAAAAGGCAGTCCTACGTTTCCTTGGGATGGTAAATTTTCTCGGAAAATTCATTCCTAACATGGCATCCCACACCACAGCCCTCCGGCACCTCGTAAAAAAGTCCACAGTGTTCCAGTGGCTTCCCGCGCATCAAGCGGAGTGGCTTGAGCTGAAGGCGAAGCTCACCATGGCCCCAGTACTGGCGTTCTTTGACCCGACCAAAGATACCAAGATATCCACAGATGCAAGCCAGGACGGCATTGGTGCGCTGCTCCTCCAGAGAGACGACTCCTCATCCTGGGCTCCAGTGGCAGATGCATCCAGGGCCATGACTCCAACCGAACAACGGTATGCCCAGATCGAAAAAGAGTGCTTGAGTTTCCTGACAGGAATAGCCAAGTTTCATGACTATGTATACGGTCTGCCAAAGTTCACGGTGGAAACAGACCACAGGCCTTTAGTCCACATAATCCAGAAGGATTTAAATGATATGACACCTTGGCTGCGGCAAATTCTTCTTTGTCTCCGCCAATATGACTTCGAACTCATCTACACACCGTGTAAGGAGCTGATCATCACGGATGCCCTATCCCGATCCGTCACCACGCCGTGTGAACAGGGCGACTTCATTCACCACATTGCGGCACAGAAAAGAAAAATGAAAATGAAAATCACTTATTGTCACAAGTAGGCTTCAAATGAAGTTACAGCGAAAAGCCCCTAGTCACCACATTCCGGCGCCTGTTCGGGGAGGCTGTTACGGGAATTGAACCGTGCTGCTGGCCTGCCTTGGTCTGCTTTCAAAGCCAGCGATTTAGCCCTGTGCTAAACAGCCCCAGTACAGGAACAGTTGTGTGCCAGCAACCTCCCAGCCACTGATGAACGAGTTGTCCAAATACGCGAAGAAACTGCCAAAGATCCTCTACTGCAGCGTGTGATGCAACACCTCGCCCATGGCTGGCAAAAGGGGCAGTACCCCCAGTTCTTCAACGTTAATGACGAGTTAACGGTTGTTGAGGGGATCCTTCCTAAACTGGATAGAATCATCATTCCCCAAAGCATGCAAACCATGGTGCTCAAACAGATCCATGAGGGTCACCTTGGGGTCGAGAAATGTCGACGCAGAGCTCGGCAGGCAGTTTATTGGCCTGGCATCAGCCAGGAAATTGCCAACACGGTCCTCAACTGCACAACATGCCAGAAATTCCAACCATCCCAGCCCAAGGAAACACTGCAACAGCACAAGATCGTGACCTCTCCGTGGTCCAAGGTGGGGATAGACCTCTTTCACGCAAATGGGCGTGATTACGTACTTTTAGTCGACTACTTCTCCAGCTACCCGGAAGTGGTGAAACTGTCGGACCTCACGTCCAAGTCAGTCATCAAAGCCTGCAAAGAGACGTTTGTCAGGCGCGGGATACCACTCACAGTAATGAGTGACAATGGTCCATGTTTCTGCAGCCAAGAGTGGTCCAACTTTGCATGAGCCTACAGCTTCAGGCACATCACATCCCGTCACCATTACCCGCAATCAAACGGGAAGGCCGAGAAGGGGGGTCCATATTGTCAAGCGGCTGCTTTGCAAGGCGGCAGACTCAGCCTCGGATTTTAACCTGGCGCTGTTGGCATACAGGGCAACCCCTCTGTCGACTGGTTTGTCTCCGGTGCAGCTGCTCATGAACTGCAACCTGCGGATGACTGTTCCAGCCATCCATCAGACCTTGACCGCCTCACGGTGCTGCAGAAAGTGCAGCGATCCAGGAACCAGCAGAAGATCACATATGATGCAGATGCCACTGATCTGCCTGCGCTGGCTCCAGAAGATGTTGTTCGCATCCAGTTGCCTGAGGGAGGCTGGTCAGCCCCAGCTGTTGTCGTCAGACAGGCTGCCCCCAGGTCTTTCATTGTTCAAATGGATGATGGCTCCATTCTACAGCGCAACAGGAGGGCGCTGCGCAAGGTTGCCTGCCCACCACCTGACCGCACTTCTCCGCATGTCATTATGCCGCCTCAGGACATCTCGCACCACTTGGCCACCGATCTGGCAGCAAACCCGCCTGTCCATGAGGCCACCGATCTTGCAGCAATCCCTCCTGTCCAGGTGCTGGCGTTCCCCCCTCCACCTCTGAGGCGATCGACAAGAATTTGTCGCCCACCACAAAGACTGAATCTGTAGACTTGAATCCTGTAAATTTTGTTCAGTTTGCTCTGTATCTGCACGATAGACACCTTCCCATGTACATATGTTCATTCACTTGTACATAGTCATACATGTATATACAGCCACATTCCAAAATTTACTTCAAAAAGGGGAGATGTCATAATATCCACTCATGTATACAATGAGATGCAGACAGGCAGTGATTGACACACATGATAACCAATGAACACACACGACACAGAACAACCAATCACCAGAAAGGACACTACCACTATAAAACACACAAGGCATTAAGACTCTCCCTCTTCTCACAGGATACAGCTACAGGGATAGTTAGAGTGCACAATGCTGTGAGCACGGTCTCCATGTGTCAGAGAGCTAGTCTGGTCAAGCCCAGTCTGAGGTTATTAGTTTAGATTAATAGAGTGTCAACCCACAGCAGATTATGTACAGCAACCAGCAGGTTCAATAAAACAGCGTTGGACCATCTCCTGTGACGGAAGCCTGTTTCTAGTCTCACTGCATCCAGTTGCAGTCAATGTTAAACCAACTCAGATAACACATCACAGACCACCAAACTGTAGTGGTAATGTTGGAAATAGCATTAGGCAGGAAATCAGAGATGCATGTGATAAAGGAACATATGTGATTATGGGTGATAGTTTGGGTGACTCAAATTAGTCACATAGTCACATTAGTACAATAGTGGAGGAATGGCTGGAGTGTATACATAGAATCATAGAATCATAGAAGTTTACAGCATAGAAACAGGCCCTTCGGCCCAACCAGTCCATGCCGCCCAGTTTTTACCATTAAGCTAGTCCCAGTTGCCCGCACTTGGCCCATAACCCTCTATACCCATCTTACCCATGTAACTATCTAAATGCTTTTTAAAAGACACAATTGTACCCCCCTCTACTACTACCTCTGGCAGCCCATTCCAGACACTCACTACCCTCTGAGTGAAGAAATTGCCCCTCTGGGCCCTTCTGAATCTCTCCCCTCTCACCTTAAACCGATGCCCTCTAGTTTTAGACTCCCCTACCTTTGGGAAAAGATGTTGACTATCTACCTTATCTATGCCCCTCATTATTTTATAGACCTCTATAAGATCACCCCTAAGCCTCCTACGCTCCAGGGAAAAAAGTTCCAGTCTATCCATCCTCTCCTTATAACTCAAACCATCAAGTCCCGGCAACATCCTAATAAATCTTTTCTGCACTCTTTCTAGTTTAATAATATCCTTTCTAGAATAGGGTGACCAGAACTGCACACAGTATTCCAAGTGTGGCCGTACCAATGTCTTGTACAACTTCAACAAGACGTCCCAACTCCTGTATTCAATGTTCTGACCAATGAAACCAAGCATGCCGAATGCCTTCTTCACCACCCTGTCCACCTGCGACTCCACCTTCAAGGAGCTATGAACCTGTACTCCTAGATCTCTTTGTTCTATAACTCTCCCCAACGCCATACCATTAACTGAGTAGGTCCTGGCCTGATTCGATCTGCCAAAATGCATCACCTCACATTTATCTAAATTAAACTCCATCTGCCATTCGTCGGCCCACTGGCCTAATTGATCAAGATCCCGTTGCAATCCTAGATAACCTTCTTCACTATCCACTGTGCCATCAATCTTGGTGTCATCTGCGAACCTACTAACCATGCCTCCTAAATTCTCATCCAAATCATTAATATAAATCACAAATAACAGTGGACCCAGCACCGATCCCTGAGGCACACCACTGGTCACAGGCCTCCAGTTTGAAAAACAACCCTCTACAACCACCCTCTGCCTTCTGTCGTCCAGCCAATTTTGAATCCAATTGGCAACCACACCCTGGATCCCGTGAGCTTTAACCTTCTGCAACAACCTACCATGCGGTACCTTGTCAAAGGCTTTGCTAAAGTCCATGTAGACAACGTCTACTGCACTGCCCTCATCTACCTTCTTGGTCACCCCCTCAAAAAACTCAATCAAATTTGTGAGACATGATTTTCCACGCACAAAGCCATGCTGACTGCCCCGAATCAGTCCTTGCCTCTCTAAATGCTTGTAGATCCTGTCTCTCAGAATACCTTCTAGCAACTTACCTACTACAGACATTAGGCTCACCGGTCTGTAGTTCCCAGGCTTTTCCCTGCTGCCCTTCTTAAACAAGGCCTTTCTCCACCGTGAATACCGATGAGAAATATTCATTCAGGATCTCACCCAACTCTTGTGGCTCTGCACATAGATGTCCTTGTTGATCCTTAAGAGGCCCTACTCTGTCCCTAGTTACTCTTTTCCCCTTTATGTATCTGTAGAATCTCTTTGGATTCTCCCTTGCATTATTTGCCAAAGCAATTTCATGTCCCCTTTTTGCCCTCCTGATTTCCCTCTTAACTCTATTTCGACAATCTCTATACTCTTCAAGGGATCCACTTGATCCCAGTTGCTTATGTACGTCATATGCCTCCTTCTTCTTTTTGACCAGAGTCTCAATATCTCGAGTCATCCAGGGTTCCCTACTTCTACCAGCCTTGCCCTTCACTCTCAAGGGAATGTGCTTACCCTGCACCCTGGTTAACACATTTTTAAAAGCCTCCCATTTACCAGCCGGCCCTTTGCCTGCCAACAGTCTCCCCCAATCTACCTCTGCAAGTTCCTGTCTGATACCATCAAAATTGGCCTTGCCCCAATTATGAATTTTAACTCTTGGGCCAGACCTATAATTCTCCATAGCTATCTTAAAACTAATGGAGTTATGGTCACTTGTCCCAAAGTGATCCCTCACTAGCACTTCTGTCACTTGCCCTTCCTTATTTCCCAAGACGAGGTCAAGTTTTGCCCCCTCTCTAGTCGGTCCATCCACATACTGAATGAGAAATTCCTCCTGAATACACTCAACAAATTTCCCTCCATCCAAGCCCCTAATGCTATGGCTGTCCCAGTCAATGTTGGGAAAGTTAAAGTCCCCTACTACTACCACCCTATTTTTCTTGCAGCTATCTGTAATCTCCTTACATATTTGCTCCTCAATTTCCCGCTGAGTATTTGGGGGCCTGTAGTACAGTCCTACCAAAGTGATCTCTCCCTTCTTATTTTTCAGTTCCACCCATATAGACTCAGTGGGCGAACCCTCGGATATATCCCCTCTAAGTACTGCCGTGATGTTCTCCCTAATCAAAAACGCCACTCCCCCTCCTCTCTTACCTCCTGTTCTATCCATTCTATAGCATCTGTACCCCGGAACATTGAGCTGCCAATCCTGCCCCTCCCTTAGCCATGTTTCAGTCATAGCTATAATATCCCAGTCCCATGTGCTCGTCCATGCCCTGAGTTCATCCGCTTTGCCCGTCAGGCCCCTTGCATTGAAATAAATGTAGTTTAATGTAGACTTTCCTTGCTCTCTGCCCTGCTTTCTCTGGTCATGCTTTACACACTCTCCCTTCCTGCTTTTGTTTCTGTCCCCACTGACTTCCTACATCGGTTCCCATCCCCCTGCCACATTAGTTTAAACCCTCCCCAACTGCACTAGCAAACACACCCCCGAGAACATTGGTTCCGGTCCCACCCAGATGCAGACCGTCCGATTTGTACAGGTCCCACCTCCCCCAGAACCGGTCCCAATGTCACAGGAATTTGAAACCCTCCCTCTTGCACCATCTCTCAAGCCACGTATCCATCCTAGCTATCCTGTCATTCCTACTCTGACTATCACGTGGCACTGGTAGCAATCCTGAGATTACTACCTTTGAGGTCCTACTTTTTAGTTGAACTCCTAACTCCCTAAATTCAGCTTGTAGGACCTCATCCCGTTTTTTACCTATATCGTTGGTGCCTATATGCACCACGACAGCTGGCTGTTCACCCTCCCCCTCCAGAATGCCCTGCAGCCGCTCTGAGACATCCTTGACCCTTGCACCAGGGAGGCAACATACCAACCTGGATTCTCGTTTGCGTCCGCAGAAACGCCTGTCTATTCCCCTTACAATTGAATCCCCTATCACTATAGCTCTGCCACTCTTTTTCCCGCCCTTCTGTGCAGCAGAGCCAGCCTCGGTGCCATGAACCTGGCTGCTGCCACCTTCCCCTGGTGAGCCATCTCCCCCAACAGTTTCCAAAACGGTAAATCTGTTTTGGAGGGAGATGACCGCAGGGGATCCCTGCACTGCCTTCCTACTCTTCTTCTGTCTGTTGGTCACCCATTCCCTATCTGCCTCAGTAATTTTAATCTGTGGTGTGACCAACTCACTGAATGTGCTATCCACAACTTCCTCAGCATATGGGATGGCTTTCTGGACCAATACGTTGGTGAACCAATAAGGGAACAGTGCATCTTGGAGTGGTATTGTGCAATAAGAAGGGATTCGTTGGCAATACAGTTGTGAGAGAACACTTGCGGGTGAGTGACCATAATAAGGATTGAATTCTTTATGAAGATGTAGAGTGAGGTAATTGATTCTAAGACCAGAGTCCTGAATCTCAGTGAAGATAATTATGATAGTATGAGGCATAAGTTGGCTGTAATGGACTGGGAAACATTACTGATAGTGCACAGACAGTGGACAGACTTAAGCAGCAAGGTAGCACAGTGGTTAGCACAGTTGCTTCACGGCTCCAGGGTCCCAGGTTCGATTCCGGCTTGGGTCACTGTCTGTGCGGAGTCTGCACGTTCTCCCCGTGTCTGCGTGGGTTTCCTCCGGGTGCTCCGGTTTCCTCCCACAGTCCAAAGATGTGCAGGTTAGGTAGATTGGCCATGCTAAATTACCCTTAGTGTCCAAAAACGTTTGGCTACAAGTCCGTCTTGGGGTCAAATATGACACCAAGATTTCTAACAGTCTGGTTCAGCTTCAGAGAGTTGCCAGGATAATCGCTGGAGTTGATGAAGAGGGGCAGGGCTTCGTGGTGGGGTCTGAAGACAAAAGCTTCAATCATTCCCGATATTCAGTTGAAAGATATTTCTGCTTATCGGGAAAGCAATCTGACAATTTAGAAAATTTTAGCAACACTGAAAAAAGTAGATCCAGAGGATGCAGATGTAGAAGTTGAATCTAATATGTTTGAATGGAGGAAACTTGTCACATGATGATGTCACCCGTTCTGTCATAAAGAGAAGGATGCCAGAAATGCCTTCAACATTCCACATGATCTTCCCGAAATGAGTGGTAAATGCCTGGGAGAATGGTAGAGTCCACTGTAGTGTAATATGCCAGCATCCCAGGAGAGTTTCAACATATTCCAAAGGAACCTGGAGAAAGTAATAGCTAAAGCAGCATCTGCAAGCCTTCCCTACTTCAAGAGCGATCAAGGCAACTTAGTCAGCTTAATCTAGAGGTTTTGAATAAGGTCTAGGGATTTTGGGAAGAATATTTGGAGAGATAAATGTAAACTGGATTTCAAGGTATACAACATCTTAGAGGTACTAAAAGATATCCTTCTCAAATATTTAAAGATCTTTCTGATTCTTTGAACTTAATTCTCCCATAGATCACATCAAACCAGGGGCGTCATTCTCCGACCCCCCGTCGGGTCGTAGAATCGCCGGAGGCTGGCGTGAATCCCGCCCCCACTGGTTGCCGAAGTCTCCGGCACCGGATATTCGGCGGGGGCGGGAATCGGGCCGCGCCGGTTGGCATGCCCCCCCGCTGGATTCTCCGGCCCGGATGGGCCGAAGTCCCGCCGCTAAATTGCCTGCCCCGCCGGCGTGGATTAAACCACCTTTTGAACGGCGGGACAAGGCGGCGTGGGCGGGCTCCGGGATCCTGGGGGGGCGTGGGGCGATCTGGCCCCGGGGGGGTGCCCCCACGGTGGCCTGGACCGCGATCGGGGCCCACCGATCCGCGGGCGGGCCTGTGCCGTGGGGGCACTCATTCCCTTCCGCCTCCACCACGGTCTCCACCATGGCGTAGGCGGAAGAGACTCCCTCCACTGCGCATGCGTGGGAAACTGTCAGCGGCCGCTGACGCTCCCACGCATGCGCCGCCCGGAGATGTCATTTCCGCGCCAGCTGGCGGGGCAACAAAGGCCGTTTCCGCCAGCTGGCGGGGCGGAAATTCCTCCGGCGCCGACCTAGCCCCTCAATGTTGGGGCTCGGCCCCCAAAGATGCGGAGCATTCCGCACCTTTGGGGCAGCGCGATGCCCGTCTGATTGGCGCCGTTTTGGGCGCCAGTCGGTGGACATCGCGCCGTTTTGTGAGAATTTCGCCCCAGATTCCCAAACGTAGTACCAACTCATGTGCTTTTCCTCACAGCAGCAATGCAAAGGAGCATTCCACAGAATCCTTCACCTTATGCAGGAACGTAACAAAGAGTCAATCATGCTGTGTCATCTGACAGCATGGAGGCTCTGAGAGATGGGTCAATGTCATATTAAGAGACTTAAAATATCTTGTATCAGTAGTCTACATCTCAGCTGGAACATATAGAAATGTCACAATCGGGGAGTGGGGCGAAGAAAAGCTTGGCTAATCTCAAGAGTGTAGACAGTGACAAAAAAAAATTATATAAAAAGTTGTAATAAATCACAAGACTGTCATGCAAAGTCTGAATTTGATTCTCTTGCCTGACGATAAGGAGTTGATGGTATACTGATATTAAGATGTGATAACTAGCTGTGAGGATTGAGGATTTTACTTGGCCCATTGAGGGATTGGTCAGAGGGAACAATGTTTGAAAGGCAGAGATTTTCAAATCATACTGTTTTATTGTGTCTCGAAGTTGTGCAAGGAGTCCCCTTCACACCACCAATTGGCCGCCGTTCATCCAGCTGGCCACTAATCGGCCGTCCGATGCTTGCTTCGCCACGCGGAGACGGTGCAGGTGGGAGAAAGTGGACCACTCACGTTCCACTCCACTTCCCTCACCCCACCAAAAAAGGTTTCTATCGCTTATAGAATCATAGAATTTACAGTGCAGAACGTGGCCATGCAGCCCTTGGAAAAAGCACCCGACTTAAGCCCATGCCTCCACCCTATCCCTGTAACCCAGTAACCCCACCTAACCTTTTGGACACGAAGGGGCAATTGATCATGGCCAATCCACCTAACCTGCACATCGTTGGACTGTGGGAGGAAACCGACACACACGGAGAAAGTGCAAACTCCACACAGACAATCACCCAAGGCAGGAATTGAACCCTGGACCCTGGAGCTGTGATGCAGCAGTGCTAACCACTGTGCCACTGTGCCACCCCTAATGAAAAGAACACTTTGACAACTAAGAAAGTTACAGTATTATTGTAAAGATTGATGCGGCATTTCATTCTATGACTATTTTGCACAGGACTCTGATTAAACATTGTGGTGTTTTACATTGCTGTAATTATATTTGTCATCCTCTTTAATGAAATAGAATCACCCATGAAGCATTTTCCACTTTTTATATATGACATAATTCGCTTAGTATAAGAAGAGTATAAGAAGTGGGAATATACAGATGATTGCATGATTGGGCAGACTTCATTATCCACAATTTATTAAGTCACAATGGATTATTAAAAAATGATAATTGAAAAAATTAGACAGAAAAACAACAATTTGCTTTAAATTTCATAGAACTGTGCAGGAGAAGGAGATGGACCAATTAAGGTAACTATTGATAAGAAAGTAGCGTTGAACAAAAATAAAAGTGAAAGAGATTCTGGAATCTAATCACATTATTTGAGAATGCTGAGAGAAGTCAGAGAACAAATCAGGTTCTGACCACAAGCTTCCAAGCATTGTTAGATATGGAAGTTGTTCGAGCATAGGGGAGTTTCTAATATTACACGTCTATAAGACCATAAGACGTGTGAGGAGAAGTCGGCCATTTGACCCATTGTGTCCGCTCTCCGGTTCAATGAGATCTGTTCAAAAATGGAAAAAAGCATACCTCAGCTAACTAGTGATCAGTTACATTAATATTGTGAATGATTAAGTTTCTAGAAACTAAAATACAGAATTACATTAATATTAGCCAAGACCATCAGCAACTAGTTATTTAATAGAAAGATACATAGAAAATTGAAGCAGGAGGAGGCCATTCGGCCCTTCGAGCCTGTTCTGCCACTCAGTATGATCATGAGTGATCATCAAATTCAGTACCCTGATTTTGCCTCCCCCCCTCCATATCCCTTTAGCCCCAAGAGCTATATCTAATTCCTTCTTGAAATTACACATCCTTTTTGGCCTCAACTACTTTCTGTGGCAGTGAATTCCACAGATTCACCACTCTCTGGGTGAAGCAATTTCTCCTGATCTCAGTCCAAAAAGTTTTACCCCTTATCCTCAAATGTTGACCCCTAATTCTGGACTCCCCCACC
Organism: Scyliorhinus torazame; assembly: GCF_047496885.1. Lineage (NCBI taxonomy): Eukaryota > Metazoa > Chordata > Chondrichthyes > Carcharhiniformes > Scyliorhinidae > Scyliorhinus > Scyliorhinus torazame. The sequence continues at coordinate 145,331,847 of NC_092712.1, read as the reverse complement.
ATTGGGAACATTCTTTCTGAGTCTACCCTGTCTAACCCTGTTAGAATTGGACAAGTTTCTATGAGATTCCCTCTCATTCTTCTAAACTCCAATGAATATAATCCTAACCAACTCTCCGCATATGACAGTCTCGCCATCCCAGGGATCAGCCTGGTAAACCTTCACTGCACCCCCTCCATGGCAAGAATATCCTTCCTCAGGTAAGGACACCAAAACTGCACACAATACTCCAGGTGTGGCCTCACCAATGCTCTATACAATTGCAGTAAAACATCTCTATTCCTACTCAAATCCTCTTGCTTTGAAGACCAATATACCATTTGCCTTCTTTACTGCCTGCTGTACCTGCACGCTTACTTTCAGCAACTGATACACGAGGACACCAAGGTTTCGCTAAGTATCCACCTCTTTCAATTTAGACCCATTCAAATAATAATCCGCCTTCATATTTTTGCTACCGAAGTGGAGAACCTCACATTTATCCACATTAAACTGCATCTGCCATGCATATGCCCACTCACCCAGCCTGTCCAAATTCCCCTGAAGCATCTCTGCATCCTCCTCACAGTTCACCCTCTCACCCAACTTTGTTTTATTTGCAAATTTGGAGATAAGACATTCAGTTCCCTCATCCAAATCATTCATATATAATTTGAATAGTTGCGGTCCTAGCACAGATCCCTGCGGTACCCCACTAGTCACTGCCTGCCAACCAAAAAAAGACCCATTTATTCCAACTTTTTGCTTCCTGTCTGCTAACCAGCTTTCTATCCATCTCAAGGCACTACCCACAGTCCCATGCGCTTTAACTTTACACCTTCTCTATGAGACCAGGTCGAAAGCCTCTGAAAGTCTAAATAAACCACATCCACTGGGTCTCCCTGATCAACTCTACCAGTTAAACCTTCAAAGAATTCCAATAGATTTGTCAAGCACGATTTCATAAATCCATGCTGAGTTTTTCTGATTATACCACTGCTTTACAAATACTGTGCTATGAAATCCATGATAATGGACTCTAGTAACTTCCCTATTACCGCGTTAGGCTCACTGGTCGACAGTTCCCTGTTTTCCCTCTACCCCCATTTTTGAATAGTGGGGTTATATTGTCTACCCTCCAATCTGTAGGAATCATTCCAAAGTCCACAGACCATTGGAAAATGACAGCCAATGGTTCTGCTATTTCTAGAGCTACTTCCTTAAGTACTTTGGGATGAAGATTATCAGGCCCTGGAGATTAATCCGCCTTCAATCCAGTTAATTTCCACAATACCATATCTCCACTAATACTGAGTTCCTTCAGCTCCTCACTCAAACTTGTTTCTCAGAACTTCCGGTACATTATTCATGTCTTCCTTTGTGAAGTCAGAAGCAAAGTACGAATTTAGTTCCTCAGCCATTTCTTTGTTCCCTATTGTGAATTCCCCCATTCCTGACTGCAAGGGGCTGCCATTAGTTTTTATCAATTTTTTTCTCCTTACATGTTCATTGGTTGTTAATTGTTGGCCAACAACGCACCATCCTCCAATGGTCTAGCATTACGTACTGTCATCTTCTGCTGCAGAAATCCATATTATTGAATGGCAGCTGCAGTTTTCAAATCCTGCAGTTTGATCAGGTACAATTCATGCTGTGGATGATAGTATACATGAGCATAAAGGAGTGAGTGCCGAGATTGCGAGACTCAATGTATGCTTTACAGAATGTGAAACACGGATGTTGCCCACTGATTTTGTTTCTGCGACAAGGGACATGGTGCCAAATGATACACTGAAGAGAATGTTTTACTATTGTACAAGAAAGTAGCCATGTGTTTCACTACAACTCAGTTACCTTTCCTGCTTTTCATCTGAAAACAACACCTCAATGGGATTCTACAGTTTTAAACTTACAATCAAAAGCACTTCCGATTGTAAAAACCAATCTGCTGTAACTGACAGAATCTGCCCTAGTGCTTCAACAAGTGCATCATCAATTCTCTAAATTGGCACGGAGCACTTTTACATCAGTTTCTGAAAAGTTAGATGATTATCTTTTACTTCAATCAATATGCAAATCATAATTTAAGAAGATAACCTGTCAATATTGCTGAGTTCTCACACTTGTAAGGGATATCAGAAGTCATTGTGGCTTTACTCTGAGAATAATAGCACTTACACTCTATTATGAATTTGAGGCTAAATTGCTCCGGTACTACGTTTTGGGTTCAGAGAAAGAATATAATAAGATTTGTTTATTTTACTTGCCTTGACAAAGCTTTGACAAAGGGTCACCTGGACTTGAAATGTTAGCTCTTTTCACTTCCTACAGATGCTGCCAGACCTGCTGAGATTTTCCAGCATTTTCTCTCTGAGAATACAAAAACAATGGGCGGGATTCTCCGTTAGCAGATGCCAAAATCTAAAAAAACGATTGGGTGGAGAATCGTTTTTTGTCGCCGAAATTACAGAAGGTGCCGATTTCAGGCCAAATTGCAATTCTCCAGCACCTTGAGAGCGGTGTCAATGCATCTGGAATGTACATACATTAGACACCGTTTGCATATCATTAGCAGGCCTGACCCGGCATTCTCCGGGGCCTCTACGATGCTCCATCTCCAATGAGCCGATTTCCCGATGACGCAGTTAACTTGTGCTTTTGAAAATCGTGGAACCGGCATGGCGTCTGCTGAGGGAGAGAAAGGGGTCCGGAAAGTGCCCAACAACACTGTGGTTTGCTGACAGTTGTGCCGCTGGCCGGGGTCTTCTGCCATGGCCGGGGGCTGTAGTGCAGGGTGGCCAGGAAGTGAGCTGTGGGGTCGGGGTGGATGAGCATTGAACACCATTGCCACAGCTGGCAAGGCAGCCATGCAACTGCGCACACCACTAACGGCCCACTTTGAACTTAGTGCTACGGATCGTGTAGTTGCCCCCCAGGGCACCCCCCTAGGTCCCCTCTGGCCCCAGCCAACTATGAGCCATACATGAGCTGTATGGGGGTGCTCCCAGCATAACCAGTGCCATCTTCTTGGCTGTGATGAGTGTGTGTGGAGATTGTATTGTGCATGTGTGGCTGCAGCTTGTCAGCCCCCTGAATGTCAATCATGGACCTGGCGAATCCCACACCATTTTTCATTGGGATCAATTGTGTTCCACGCGGCACTGGGGCTCACCCCTCAATAGTAGCGGAATCGGTCCAGATGTGCCGCCATTTTTCCGTGGTTAAAGTCCATGAATTCTGCGCTGGCGTCAACACTTAGGGTTGGATTCTCTGATCGCCAATGTCGAAATCACGTATGTCGATCAGCTGGAGAATCCATTTTTACGCTGGAATTGGGGGCGGTGCCGTTTTTCCAATGCTCCGCCCCCTCAAAATGGCGTACTCGAGGAGTACGCCGCATGCCGTCGGGACGGCCTCAGAACGTCACCTGAGGCCCTCCCCCAATCCTCCGCCCCTCATGGGCCAAGTCCACGCGTCCTCACAACGTTCGGGGACCTCGCGTGGCGGCTTCGGACTGTATCCAGCGCCGCCACAGTCGGGGGGGGGAGCCATTTCACTGGCAGGGGGGCTTCGGGAGGGATTGAGAGGACTGGTGGGGGGTGGGCCAGTGGAGGCGAGGGGGGTTACACGGGGGTAGTTTTTGGCAGACCGGGTTCGTACGCATGGCGCGGCTGCCGTTGACCACCGCAATGCGCATGCGCGGCCATTCTGTGGCTGTATCCGCAGGTAAAGCTGGGGGCTTTACGCAGTGCGGCTGCTGGCCCCCCACTGGGCAGAGGATTGGTGCGGGGACTCCGCTGACTTTCTGGTCGTAAGACCAGACGGATCCTGCGGACAAAGCCGCAGAATCGGAGAATCCAACCCTTAGTCTCAGAAACAGAGAATCCCGCCCCAAGGGTTTTGCGATACCTTTACAAATCACTGATTATGCCTCAGCTGGAGTGCACTGGTGTCCAATTCTGGGCACCATAATTTAGGAATGATGTCAAGACTTGAGAGAGGATGAAGAAGACATTTATTGCATTTCTGAGCACTGTGCAGTCTGAAAACTTTGAAATCCCACCCTTTATATTCACAGAATCACAGAATGCTACAGTGCAGAAGAGGCCCTTCAGCCCATCGAGTCTGCACCGATGCAAGAAATACCCTGACCTGCCCATCTAATCCCACTTGTCAGCACTTGGCCCATTGCCTTGAATGTTATGACGTGCCAAGTACTCAGCCAGGTACTTTTTTAAGGATGTGAGGCATCCCACCTCTATAACCCTCCCAGGCAATGTATTCTAGACCGTCACCACTTTGGCTAAATTTTTTTTACCTCAACTGCCCCTGAACCTCCAACCCCTCACTTTGAACTTGTCCACCCTCATTACTTACCCTTCAACTAAGGGTAACAGCTGCTCCCTACCCACACTGTCCATGCCCCTCATAATCTTGTACATCTCAATCAGGTCATCCCTTAGTCTTCTTTGCTCCAGAGAAAACAACCCAAGCCTATCCAACTTCTCTTTATAACATAAATGTTCTACCCCAGGCAACATTCTGGTGAATATTCTCTGCACCCCTCCAGTGCAATTACATCTTTCCTATAATGTGGCAACCAGAATTGCACACAATATTCCAGTTGTGGCCTCAGCAAAGTTCTATACGACTCCATTATGATTTCCCTGCTTTTGGAATCTATGCCCGGATTGCTAAAAGCCAGTGTCCCCTATGTCTTTTTCACTACCCTATGCCTTCAGAGATCTATGGACAAACACGCCAAGGTCCCTTTGTTCTTCGGAACTTCCCAGTGTCAGACCTTTCATAGTATACTTTATTGTCAAATTACTCCTTCCAAAATGTAACACTTCACACTTTTCAGGGTTAAATTCCATCTGCCACTTATCCACCTAACTGACCATCCCATCTCTATCTTCCTGGAACCCAAGGCTCTCAGTCTCACTGTTAACCACCCGGCCAATCTTTGTGTCATCCGCAAACTTACTGATCCTACTCCCCATATAGTCATCTGTGTCATTTACATAAATGACAAACAACCGGGGGCCCAGCATGGAAACCTGTGGTACGCCACTGGTCACTGGCTTCCAGACACTAAAGCAGCCGTCTATCATTACCCTCTGTCTCCAACTGCTCAGCCAATTATGAATCCACCTGATCACGTTACCCTGTATCCCATGTGCATTTGCTTTCTTAATAAGTCTCCCATGTGGGACCTTGTCAAAGGCTTTGCTGAAATCCATGTAAATTATATCAACTGCACTGCCCTCATCTACATACGTGGTTGGATGCTCAAAAAACCCTATCAAATTAGTTGGACGTGACCTCCCTCTGACAAAGCCATGCTGACTATTCCTGATTAAACCTTGTCTCTCCAAGTGGAGATAGATTCGCTCCTTCAGATGTGAGACTCACTGATCTGTAGTTCCCTGGCTTATCCCTACAGCCTTTCTTAAATAGTGGGACCACATTAGCTGTTCTCCAGTCCTCTGGCACTCCAACCTGGCCAGAGAGGAATTGAAAATTTGGGTCAGAGCCCCGGCAATCTCCTCCCTCGCCTCCCACAGCCTCCTGGGACACAAGTCATCCGTTCCTCGAGATTTGTCCACTTTTAAGCCCGCCAATACCTCCAATATTTTGTCACTCCCTATGACAATTTGCTGAAGAACCTCACAATTTCTCCCCCGAGTTCCATAACTACCTCCTCATTCTCTTGGGTGAACACAGATGTGAAATATTTGTTCAACATCCTACCAATGTCTTCTGGCTCCACCCACAGATTTCCCCCTTGGTCCTTAATGGGCCCTCTCCTTTCTCTGGTTATCCTCTTCCCATGGATATATTTGTAGATTACCTTGGGATCTTTTGTACTTTTACCAGCCAGAGCTTTCTCATATCCCCTCTTTGCTCTCCTAATTGATTTCTTAAGCTCCATCCGGCACTTTCTGTAGTCCACTAATGCCTCTGCAGACTTGCTCCCCATATACTTGTTAAAAGTCTCTCTTTTCCTTCTCATCATATCCTGAATGCCTCTGGTCATCCATAGTTCTCTGGGTTTGTTACACCTTCCTATTACCCTAGAGGGAACATATTGGGCCTGTACCCTCTCTATTTCATCTTTGAATGCCCCCTTCTGCTCTTTTCTAGATTTCCCCACAAGTAACTCTTTCCAATCCACCTCTCCCCAATCCAAAACCTTTTTTCCCAACTTGTCTATTTCTTTGTCCATACCAAATTTAAATTGAACCATGTTGTGGTCGCTATCACAAAAATGCTCCCCCACCAACACATCACCCATCTGACCAGCTTCATTCTCCAGAATTAGGTCCAGCACTGCACCTTCCCTTGTTGGATCTTCTACATATTGAGCTAAAAAGTTCTCCTGTATACATTTTAAGAACTCTACTCCATCTAAGCCCTTAACATGATGACTATCCCAATTAATTTTGGGAAAGTTGAAATCACCTAATATAATTACCCTCTTATTATTTTTACACCCCTCCGCGAAGTGTCCACATATTTGCTCCTCAATTTCCCACTGAATATCTGGGGGTCTATAATAAACACCTAGCAGTGTAGCTGTCCTTTTTTTATTCCTAAACTCTACTCACAAAGTTTCATTTGATGATGCCCCCTTCAAGGTATCATCTTTTTTTACTGCAGTAACTGCCTCCTTAACTATTTCACCCCCTCCTCTGTCTTGCCTGAAGATTCTATATCCCGGGATGTTGAGTTGCCAATCCTGACCCTCTCTCAACCATGTCTCTGTGATTGCTATTATATCATAATTGCACAGGTCAATCATCACCCTTAACTCATCCGTTCTATCTTTAATACCCCTGGCATTAAACTAGAGGCCATCCAGCCTTGTCTTATTTCCTGGAAACATACTACCGCTGTATTCCCTCTGACCTGATTGCTTTTCTATGTTAAACTGTTCTCCTATTCTGCTATCAGTCTGCGTCCCTTCCCCCTGCCAAACTAGATTAAACTCTTCCCAACAGCTCTAGCAAACCCACCAGCAAGGATAATAGTCCCGCTCTGGTTTAGATGTAGACCATCCTGCTTGTACAGGTCCCACTGTCCTCAAGAATGATCCCAAAGATTAAAGAATCTAAAACCCTCCCTCCTGCGCCAAATCTTAAATCATGTTTGCTATTCTCCTATTCCTGTACTCACTAGAATGTGGCACTGGGATTAATCCAGAGATTACAACCGAGAGGTCCTGCTCTTTAGCCTATTGCCTAACTCCCTGAATTATCGATGCAAGACCTCATCCCTCTTTCTACCTATGTCATTGGGATCAACTTGCACCATGTCCTCTGCCTTACCCTGCAGCTGTTTAGTGACATCCCAGGCCCTGGCACCAGGGAGACAACATACCGTCCTGGAGTCTTGTTCACGACTATAGAAGTGGCTATCTGTGCCGCTGACTATGGAGTCCCTATGACTATTGCTCTTCTGCGTTTTGACCCCCCCCTGCTGAACAACAGAGCAAGCCTTGGTGCCACTGCTCTGCCCGCTGCTCTTGTTTTCCCCTCATAGGCCATCCCCCAACTGTATCCAGAGCCGTATACTTGTTAGAGAAGTGGACAGCCATGGGGGATTCCTGCACTAACTGCCTGCCCTTTCTAACAGTCATCCATCTGTCTGCCTGCACCTTGGGTGTGACCACGTCTCTATAACTCCTGTCGATGGCACTTTCAACCATTTGCATGCTCTTAAGTGTATCCAACTGCTGCTCCAAACAAACCACATGGTCTGTGAGGAGCTACCATTGGGTACACTTTCTGTGGATGTAGTTATCCAGAATGCTAGAAGCGTCAGGGACTTCCCACATCTCACAGTTAGAGCACTGCATCCCACTGACTGATATTTCTTGCACTAAATAATTAATTATGTCAAAATAAATAGTACTTAAATGTAGATTATTATTAGTTATTATTATTACTAATTAAGTAATTACATCAAAATAAATGCTTATTAAATTTAGCACTAATTAATCTATTATATTAAAATAAATACTTATTAAATTAATTATATGGTCCCTTGTGCTACATTTCTCCGATAAATATTAAATGCTAAATACACTAATCTCCTAGTTACTCCTCTACTTAGTTAATTACCCTAGTTTTTCAAATTTAGAACAGATTCCCAATCAGCCAATCAGGTCACAGCTTTACTGAGTCGTTACTTTCCTGCTTGTTTTCCCGGTGCCCAATAACAGGTAAGTTATTAATAATTACTGTTCAGAAGCGCCTCCTCCCCGAGTTCGCACGAACTCTGCTCACTGCTGACTCGGTCACAAATCCCCAAAGTAAGTTACTTATACTTACTGCTCCAAAGCTCCTCCTCCCCAAATTCACACCAACTCCGCTCACTGCCGACTAGGCTGCAAATCCCCAAACTAAGTTATTTATACTTACCGCTCCAATGCTCCTCATCCTTGAGTTCGCACTAACTCCACTCACTGCCGACTAGGCTGCAAATTCCCAAGGTAAGTTATTTAGAATTACTATTCCAAAGCTCTTCGCCTCTGAGTTCATGCCAACTCCACTCCCTGCCAAGTCAAGGTCATGGATACATACATATACATATATAGCAGTGGTCATTCATACTGACCTCTGGAGATATCACTTTCTTCTGTTAGAAACGTATTAATTCCTTGTCTGTTCCTTGTTTCTTTTTTTAATTCCATTCCTGGAACCTTGCAGATTTTGTTTTAAACTGCAGACTTCGGTCAAACGGAAAATACCCCTGGTCTAATGTATTGGCCCATGACCTCTCTTGATGCTCTTTGGCAAAGACCATGATGTAATTTTGATGGACTTGGCAAACAGTCAATTGGTGTCTCTGAGATTCTGGGACATCTTATGTTCTTGATTGGGATTGGTAGAGCCTTTCAGAAAATTCTGGAAGAACCAAGGCAAGCTCCATTTTGTATCTCAGTTCTGCACAGACCTGGAAATCAGCACACAGCAAATCTGTCTCTCTTATCAGCTTTCAGCCTGGTGATTTGCATGGTTCCAGCCAGCCTGGGGAAGTAATTTCTGCCTCACATGACTCCAGCCAGGTTTGCAAAAGTGTAACACTCTGTTTGAAAGGCCTGGCCATTTAAATGCTTCCAGCTAGCCTGTGAAGTGATCTATGAGAGGGGCTGCACATTTTCTCTCACCTGTTGGGCACTTCCTGGAAGTTCAAGATAAAGTCCTTTTCCCCTGAAGTCAGTTTAACCTATAGAAATATGACTGGAAGTAATCTTCATCGGCAAAAATGGCAGACAAGCGGTCAATGTTTGGGGCGGATGGACAACCTTCATTTAAATTCTCAGATGAGACAAAAACAACACGGTTACAAATCTCCTCTCCCCAGCATACTCCTGGCAAACGTCCAAGCGATCAAAACCATGCTGGACGGGCTTAACGCAAGACTTACCTATTAGAGGGAAGTAAGAGACTGCTGTGTGCTCTGTTTCACGGAGACATGGCTCACCCCTGCCTCACCGGGCTGTGCCATACAGCCTGACGGCTTCTCAATACACTGGATGGACCACAGGGCATCATCGGACAAAGCGAATGGTGGAGGGGTTTGCCTCCTCATCAACTCCTCCTGCTGCTCGGACATGGGAACCCTGGTGAACTAATGTTACCTGTACCTGGAATACATGTCCATGAAGTGCTGCCCATACTATCTTCCGCGGGACTTCACTTCAGCTATTATTACAGCGGTCTACATCCCTCCCCAGGCAGAAATGAAGAAAGCGCTTGGCGAATTGTACAGCGCTATAAATAACAGTGAAACAGGACACCCAGAGGCCTTGTTGATCGTGGCTGGGGACATCAACCACGCCAACCTCAAGCGTGTACTGCCAAAATCCCACCAACACATCTCCTGTCCCACCAGGGGCGCCAACATCTTCGACCACTGGTACTCAAACATCAAGGGCGCCTACCGATCCAGTCCCCCGACTGCACTTCGGAAAATTAGACAACAAAACCGTAGTCCTTCTCCCAGCATACAAGCAAAAATTTAAGCAGGAGAATCCGGCTAAGAAGGTTGCGCAATGCTGGTCTGAAGCAACAGAATAGAACATAGAACATTACAGCGCAGTACAGGCCCTTCGGCCCTCAATGTTGGGCCGACCTGCGAAACCACTCTAAAGCCCATCTACACTATTCCCTTATCATCCATATGTCTATCCAATGACCATTTGAATGCCCTTAGTGTTGTCGAGTCCACTACTATTGCAGGCAGGGCATTCCACGCCCTTACTACTCTCTGAGTAAAGAACCTACCTCTGACATCTGTCTTGTATCTATCTCCCCTCAACTTAAAGCTATGTCCCCTCATGCTAGACATCACCATCCGAGGAAAAAGGCTCTCACTGTCCACCCTATCCAATCCTCTGATCATCTTGTATGCCTCAATTAAGTCACCTCTTAACCTTCTTCTCTCTAACGAAAACAGCCTCAAGTCCCTCAGCGTTTCCTCATAAGATCGTCCCTCCATACCAGGCAACATACTGGTAAATCTCCTCTGCACCCTTTCCAATGCTTCCACATCCTTCCTATAATGCGGCGACCAGAATTGCACGCAATACTCCAAATGCGGCCGCACCAGAGTTTTGTACAGCTGCAACATGACCTCATTGCTCCGAAACTCAATCCCTCTACCAATAAAAGCTAACACACCGTATGCCTTCTTAACAACCCCCTCAACCTGGGTGGCAACTTTCAGGGATCTATGTACATGGACACCGAGATCTCTCTGCTCCTCCACACTGCCAAGAATCTTATCATTAGCCCAGTACTCTGTCTTCCTGTTATTCCTTCCAAAATGAATGATCTCACACTTTTCTGCATTAAACTCCATTTGCCACCTCGCAGCCCAGCGCTGCAGCTTATCCATGTCCCTCTGTAACTTGTGACATCCTTCCGCACTGTCCACAACTCCACCGACTTTAGTGTAATCTGCAAATTTACTCACCCATCCTTCTACGCCCTCCTCCAGGTCATTTATAAAAATGACAAACAGCAGTGGCCCCAAAACAGATCCTTCTGGTACACCACTAGTAACTGGACTCCAGTCTGAACATTTCGCATCAACCACCACCCTTTGTCTTCTTCCAGCTAGCCAATTTCTGATCCAAACTGCTAAATCACCCTGAATCCCATGCTTCCGCATTTTCTGCATTAGCCTACCGTGGGGAACCTTATCAAACGCTTTACTGAAATCGATATACACCACATCAACTGCTTTACCCTCATCCACCTGTTTGGTCACCTTCTCAAAGAATTCAATAAGGTTTGTGAGGCACGACCTACCCTTCACAAAACCGTGTTGACTATCTCTAATCAAATTATTCCTTTCCAGATGATTGTACATCCTATCTCTTGTAAACCTTTCCAAGATTTTGCCCACAACAGAAATAAGGCTCACTGGTCTCTAGTTACCAGGGTTGTCTCTACTCCCATTCTTGTACAAGGGGACAACATTTGCTATCCTCCAGTCTTCTGGCACTATTCCTGTAGACAAAGATGACTTAAAGCCAAAGGCTCAGCAATCTCCTCCCTAGCTTCCCAGAGAATCCTAGGATAAATCCCATCCGGCCAGGGGACTTATCTATTTTCACACTTTCCAGAATTGCTAACACCTCCTCCTTATGAACCTCAAGCCTTTCTAGTCTAGTAGCCTGAATCTCAATATTCTCCTCAACAACATTGTCTTTTTCCTGTGTGAATACTGACAAAAAATATTCATTTAGCACCTCTCCTATCTCCTCGGACTCCTAGCACAACTTCCCACTACTGTCCTTGACTGGCCCTACACTTCACCTAGTCATTCATTCATTCTTGACATATGTATAGAAAGCTTTAGGGTTATCCTTGATCCTACCTGCCAAAGACTTCTCATGTCTCCTCCTGACTCTTCTTAGCTCTCTCTTTAGGTCCTTCCTAGCTAACTTGTAACTCTCGAGCTCCCTAACTGAACCTTCATGTCTCATCTTTACATAAGCCTCCTTCTTCCTCTTGACAAGTGTTTTGACTGCTTTAGTAAACCACGGTTCCCTTGCTCAACCACTTCCTCCCTGCCTGACAGGTACATACTTATCAAGGACACGCAGTAGCTGTTCCTTGAACAAGCTCCACATTTCCATTGTGCCCATCCCCTGCAGTTTTCCTCTCCATCCGATGCATCCTAAGTCATGCCTCATCGCATCATAATTGCCTTTCCCCCAGATATAGCTCTTGCTCTGCGGTATATACCTATCCCTTTCCATCACTAAAGTAAACGTAATGGAATTGTGGTCACCATCACCAAAGTGCTCACGAACTCCAAATCTAACACCTGTCCTGGTTCATTACCCAGTACCAAATCCAATATGGCCTCGCCTCCCGTTTGCCTATCTACATGAAAAAATGAATGAAATGAAAATCGCTTATTGTCACGAGTAGGCTTCAATGAAGTTACTGTGAAAAGCCCCTAGTCGCCACATTCCATCGCCTGTTCGGGGAGGCTGGTACGGGAATCGAACCGTGCTGCTGGCCTGCCTTGGTCTGCTTTAAAAGCCAGCGATTTAGCCCAGTGTGCTAAACCAGCCCCTGACACATACTGTGTCAGGAAACTCTCCTGCACACATTGGACAAAAACGGACCCATCTAATGTACTCAAACTATAGCGTTTCCCGTCAATATTTGGAAAGTTAAAGTCCCCCATAACAACTACCCTGTTGCTTTTGCTCCTATCCGGAATCATCTTTGCAATCCTTTCCTCTCCATCTCTGGAACTTTTCGGAGGCCTATAGAAAACCCCTAACAGGGTGACCTCTCCTTTCTTGTTTCTAACCTCAGCCCATACTGCCTCAGTAGACGAGTCCTCATCAAACGTCCTTTCTGCCACCGTAATACTGTCCTTGATTCACAATGCCTCCCCTCCCCCTCTTTTACCACCATCCCTGAGCTGACTGAAATATCTAAACCCCGGCATCTGCAACAACCATTCCTGTCCCTGCTCTATCCATGACTCCGAAATGGCCACAACATCGAAGTCCCAGGTACCAACCCATGCCGCAAGTTCACCCACCTTATTCCGGATGCTCCTGGCATTGAAGAAGACACACTTTAAACCACCTTCCTGCCTGCCGGTACACTCCTGCATCTTTGAAACCTTACTCATGACCTCACTACTCTCAACCTCCTGTATACTGGAGCTACAATTCAGGTTCCCAAGCCCCTGCTGAACTAGTTTAAACCCTCCCGAAGAACCTCAGCAAATTTTCCCCCCAGGATACTGGTTCCCCTCTGGTCCAGGTGTAGACCATCCTGTTTGTAGAGGTCCCACCGACCCCAGAATGAGCCCCATTTATCCAGAAATCTGAAACCCTCCCTCCTGCACCATCCCTGTAACCAAGTGTTCAACTCCTCGCTCTCCCTATTCCTCGTCTCGCTATCACGTGGGCATGGGTAACAACCCAGAGATAATAACTCTGTTTGTCCTAGATCTAAGTTTCCACCCTAGCTCCCTGAATTCCTGCCTTACATCCCTATCCCTTTTCCTACCTATGTCGTTGGTACCTATGTGAACCACGACTTGGGGCTGCTCCCCCTCCCCTTGAAGGATCCCGCAAACACGATCCGAGACATCACACATCCTGGCACCTGGGAGGCAAAACACCAACCGAGAGTCTCTCTCGTTCCCACAGAATCTCCTATCTATCCCCCTAAATATGGAGTCGCCAATGACTAATGCTCTACTCCTCTCCCCCCTTCCCTTCTGAGCAACAAGGACAGACTCTGTGCCAGAGACCTGTACCCCATGGCTTACCCCTGGTAAGTCGTTCCCCCCCCCCAACAGTATCTAAAGCGGTATACTTGTTACTAAGGGGAACGACCACGGGGGATCCCTGCACTGACTGCTTCCTCCCAGCCCCTCTCACCGTCACCCATCTATCTTTATTCTTCAGAGTAACTACATCCCCGAAGCTTCTATCTATGACCACCTCTGCCTCCCGAGTGATCCGAAGTTCATCCAGCTCCAGCTCCCTAACGCGGTTTCTGAGGAGCTGGAGATGGGTGCACTTCCCACAGATGAAGTCAGCAGGGACACTGACGGCATCCCTCACCTCAAACATTCTGCAGGAGGAACATTGCACTACCTTCCCTGCCATCCCCTCTAGATTAAAAAAAAGAAAAAGAAAGAAAGAGCTTACCTGTTCTTCACTCCCCTTCTCAGTAAGCACTCACTCAGCAACCTCTGCGCCCCGCACGATAACACCTGAGGGAAAATAAAAGAAAAACTACTTACCAGTCACCAGCCAATCCCTTACCTGCAGGCTGTGACATCACGGTTCAACTTCTTTTTACTTCTACCTGCCCTCGAGCCTTACTCTTGATCTTTACAGTGGTTGTTTTTTTGGGGGTTAGAGGAGGGGGTAGGGAGGGAAACACTGAAGAACTGTTTTGGGTTTAAGTGTCACTTGACAACAGCTCCTCCACAAACCACCTTCAAGTTAGGCTGAGCACACGGACGTATGCAAATTACCCCCGCAACAGCCAATCAGCAGTTACGCTCTACTGCCCTCTGCTGGATGCTTGTCTTCACTTGAACAGCCCGGGTCTCTTGCTCAGGTACACCTTCAAGTTAGGGTGAGCACACGTACGTACGCAAATTCCCCCCGCAACAGCCAATCAGCAGCTCTGCTCTACTGCCCTCTGCTGGATACTTGTCTTCACTTGAACAGCTAGGGTCTCTTGCTCAGGTACACCTTCAAGATAGGGTGAGCACACGGAAGTGTGCAAATATCCCCGCAACAGCCAATCAGCAGCTCCGCTCTACTGCCCTCTGCTCAAGAAGAGCTCCTACGTGACTTTTTGGAGTCAGTGGACTGGTCCATATTCAAGAATTCAAGTGGCGAACCTAAACGAGTATGCCACCACCATCAAAGACATCATCAGCAAGTGTGTCGAAGATTGCATGCCAAAGAAGGTAGTACTACGTTCCCCAACTGGAAACTATGGTTTAATCTGGAGATTTACTCCCTACTGAAGGATAGGTCTGAGCCGTTCAAGACAGGCGACCCTGACCTATATAAGACATCCAGGTATGACATTCACAAACCCATCAGGGATGCCAAGAAACAATATCCGACTAAGCTAGAGTCACACATTAACAACATAGAATCATTGAATCATAGAATTTACAGTGCAGAAGGAGGCAATTCGGCCCATCGAGTCTGCACCTGCCATTGGAAAGAGCATCCTACTTAAGTCCATGCCTCCACCCTTTCCCCATAGCCCAGTAACCTCAGCTAACCTTTTTGGACATTAAGGGCAATTTAGCATGGTCAATCCACCTAATCTACACATCTTTGGACTGTGGAAGGAAACCGGAGCATCCGGAGGAAACCCACACAGACATGGGGAGAAAGTGTAAACTCGACACAGACAGTGACCCGAGGCCTGAATTGAACCCGAGTCCCTGGAGCTGTGAGGCAGCAGTGCTAACCGCTGTGCCACCATGCCACCCCATGGAATCTCGTCGGTTATGGCAAGACTTAAACAAAATAACAGGCTACCAAGCAAAGCCGAGTAGAATCTCCGACAGCAGCGCACGCCTCCCCGATGAACCCAATGCATTCTATACTCGGTTTGAGCAGGACACCATCGAACCATTGTCAATCGTGGGTGGCACGGTAGCACAGTGGGTAGCACTGTTGCTTCACAGCGGCAGGGTCCCAGTTTTGATTCCCGGCTTGGGTCACTGTCTGTCTGGAGTCTGCATGGTCTCCCTGTGCCTGCGTGGGTTTCCTCTGGGTGCTCCGGTTTCCTCCCACAAGTCCCAAAAGACATGCTGTTAGGTAATTTGGACATTCTGAATTCTCCCTCTGTGTACTAGGGGCTTTTCACAGTGACTTCATTGCAGTGTTATTGTAAGCCTACTTGTTACAATAAAGATTATTTAAAAAAATGTTTTTTAACTACCCCAGCAGTCTCGGACACACCCATACCTACCGTCACAGCTTCCAAAGTCAGATTGGCCTTCTTGAAAGTGAATCCTCGGAATGCAATGGTTCCTGACAGAGTCAATGGTCGTGCACTCAGATCCTGCATGGACCAACTGGCAGGTGTATTCGCAGGCATCTGTAGTGAGTTGGATATCGAACAACGATGAATCAGAATACAAGAGGGAGATAGAGAACCTAAAGGCATGGTGTAACGACAACAATCTCTCCCTCAAACTCAGCAAAACTAAGGAGCTGCTCATTGACTTCAGGAAGCGAAGTATCGTGCACACCCCTGTCTGCATCATTGGTGCCGAGGTGGAGATGATTGACAGCTTCAAATTCTTAGGTGTGCACATCACCAACAATCTGTCCTGGTCTACCCATGTCGATGCTACGACCAAGAAAGCACAACAGCGTCTATACGTTCTCAAGAAATTAAGGACATTCGGCATGTCCACTTTCACTCTTACCAATATTTACAGATGCACCATCAAAGCATCCTATCTGTCTGCATCACAGCCTGGTATGACAACTACTCTTCCCAAGACAGTAAGAAACTACAGAGAGTCGTGAACACAGCCCAATCCATCACACAAACCCGCCTCCCATCTATTGACTCAGTCTACACCTCCCACTGCCTTGGGAAAGTGGGCAGCATAATCAAAGGCCCCTTCCATCTGGGTTATTTTCTCTTCCATTGGGCAGGAGATACAAAAGTTTGAGAACACCCACTAACAGGTTCAAAAACAGCTTCTTCTCCGCTGTTACCAGACACCTGAATGACCATATATGGACTGAACTGATCTCTTCACACATCTCTTCTATTGAGTAGTACTGCATTCCGTATGCTTCACCGGATGCCTGTGTCTATGTATTTACATTGTGTATTTATGTATGTCCTATGTTTCTTTTCATGTGTGGAACGATCTGTCTGGACTGTACGCAGAACAATACTTTTCACTGTACCTCGGTACATGCAACAATAAATCAAATCCAAATCCAAGGTAAAGAATTCTAAGATCGCGTCATTGAGACTGCGAGTCAATCTGGTGGAGACCTGTCGGGACTGAGCTAACCTCAGGGCAGAATTCTCAGTGTGAAGACCTCGATTGTTAAAAGTGAAAGTGACTTCCCAGTGAGAATTTTACAGCCTGCAGGATCTAGACCGCTACCTCAGCAGCAAATAACCATCTCACGCCCAATTACTCCCTGTTATTTTGCATCCTTTCCCTACCCCCACCATGTGTCTGTCTTATGTGTGTCTGGGTGAAGGGTGGGATGGGGAATAGTTAGATTAGCAAACCATTGTTCTATTCTTTCCATTATATGTTCATCTTTTTCCTTTTTATAAATAAACACTTTTTAACGTTTTACTTATAAATCTGGTGCCTGTAACTCATTGGAGCAGTCAAGGGACAAAAATCTCAGGACGATACACGGATTACTGATTAATTCACTTACGTTGAGGCTGTGGGGTCTGTGGGGCTGGAATTGACCACACACTTGCCCAGGGTGGCGTAACACTTCTCATCTGAATAACTAATGCTCAGAATTACTCTTTATTTCTGTATCTGAACCAATTTTCTATGCACATTGCCATGGTTTAATTTCAGGATTTTAAATTTTGCTAACAAGTCACTTATGTGGCATTTTATCAAATGCCTTTTAAAATGCTGTAGGGTGGCACAGTGGTTCACTCTGCTGCCTCATAGCGCCAGGGACCCACGTTCGATTCCGACCTCGGGCGACTGTCTGTGCGGAGTTTTCACAATCTTCCCGTGTCTGTGTGGTTTTCCTCCGGTTGCTCCGGCTTCCTTCCACAATCCAGAGATATGCAGGTTAGGTGAATTGACCATCCTAAATTGCCCCGAAGTATCCAAAGTGTAGGTGAAGTTATGGGGTTATGGGGATAGGGTGGGGGATTGAGCCTACGTAGTGTCATTATATACACCAGTATATCATGGTGCAGATACACACACACTGATGGACACACAGCAGACCAATCACCACACACAACACCGCAGCCAATCACCAGTTAGAGCACACTCACTATAAAGACAGGGGACATCAGGTTTCCGGCTCATTCGGGATGCAGCCTCCTAGAAGGACAGAGCTTACAGCTTACAGCACAGATCTTCACCATTGCTGAGTGCATAGACTGGTTAGAACAGGCATCGGTCTTTAGTTTCATCTAATATCGTGTTAACCCACAGTGAAAGTATGTTCAACAGTTTCTAATTTAATAAAATAGTGTTGCACTATTTAAAGTGTTGGTGGCCTGTATGTGTTCCACGGATCCAGAGCACCCAACACATCATGATACCAGGAGTTGAGGGATATTCGAACTTCTTAGACCTACCTGCAAGTGATCTGCCTTCCACCAGCATACAGTCATCCTGCAAAATGGACAGCGTCCGCCCGCCACCGCCGCTCCGCATCACCGGTAACCTAGGGGCCAATTGGAAGATATTCAAACAACGCTTCCAGCTCTACCTGGAAGCCACAGACCGGGAAGATGCCTCAGACACCAGGAAGATCGCTCTCTTCCTATCCACGGCCGCGGAACATGCCATCCACATTTTCAATTCTCTCACCTTTGCTGTTGATGAAGATAAATCAAAATTCAAGATTGTCTTCCTCAAGTTTGACACTCGCTGCACATAGAGGTGAATGAAAGTTTCGAGCGCTATGTATTCCAACAGCGTTTGCAGGGTGAGGATGATCCTTTCCAGTCCTTTCTCACCCACCTCCGCATCCTTGCGCAGTCCTGTAATTACGGGCCCACCTCCGACTCCATGATACGCGACCAGATCGTTTTTGGTGTTCAGTCGGACCCCCTATGCCAGCAGCTCCTCACTGTAAAACAGCTCACCCTAGCGACCGCCATCGAGACCTGCGTGCTACACGAACACGCCACTAGTCGGTATTCCCACATCCAAGCGGCTGAAACGGCACGTCAAGGTCCCCATGAGGCAGAACGGGTCCAAGCAATCGAGCAACTCCAGGGCCTCAGCCTGGATGAGGGCGGCCATTTTACGTGCTTTTCGTAGACTTCCGTGCTTGTGCGCACCGAACGAGGGGACGACGACGTAGACAAAGGTACTGCGCAGGCGCGCACCATGTACGACTGCACCACGCATGCGCAGTGGCGCAGCGAACGTACTGACGCTACAACATGTGGCAACTGTGGCTCCGCCCACTTAAAGCGGCAATGCCCTGCCAAATCCCGACGTTGCCTGAGATGTGGCAAACTTGGCCGCTATGCTGCTTTATGCAGATCAGCTCAGCCTGCCAACTCATATCGCTCCAACCAGCCTCGCAGGAATGTCCGGGCCATTCAACCCACGGTTACCGAGTCCGATGCGGACCTATTACCCGATATTGACACCGAGGACCCGAAGGCACCTTTTCGAGTCGGTATCGTTACAAAAAACAGGGTGTCCCCGAAGCAAAGAATCCAGCCTCTATCGGTATACAGCATCGATCCAGACGATGAGTGGTGTGCCACCCTGACGGTCAACTGGTCCCAAATATGATTCCGCCTGGACACTGGTGCTTCCGCCAATCTCATTGGTCTGACCTCCAAAGCCTTTGTGTCAAACCCGCCATCCTCCCATCAGCCTGCCAGCTATTAGATTATAATGGCAATCCCATTGCTGCCAGCGGCTCGTGCCAACTTGAAGTGACGCACAGGTCATGCAAAGCCATCCTTCCCTTTGAAATCGTGGGCTCCACGAAAGCCTCCCTGCTTGGCGTGCAGGCATGCAAGCTGTTGAACCTAGTTCAGAGAGTTCACTCTCTCTCTCCTGCTGACGCGTCTGCCTTTCAGGACACTGACTTCAGTGCGCAGCTCAACGCCATTATCGATCAGTACCACGACGTCTTCGAGGGCATGGGCACGCTCCCGTACACCTACAAGATTTTATTAAAACCGAATGCCACGCCTGTGGTGCACTCACCTCGCAGGGTCCCAGCAGCCCTTAAGGACCGCCTCAAGCAGCAGCTGCAGGACCTCCAGAACCAAGGAGTGATTTCCAAAGTCACGGAACCGACCGACTGGGTCAGTTCCATGGTATGTATAAAAAAGCCTCCGGCGAATTGAGAATTTGCATTGATCCCAAGGATCTAAATCGCGATATCATGAGGGAGCATTATCCAATTCCCAAGCGCGAAGAGCTCACATGTGAGATGGCTTGCGCCAAGCTCTTCACCAAACTCGATGCCTCAAAAGGATTCTGGAAAATCCAGCTCGATAAATCCAGCAGGAAACTTTGCACATTCAATACCCCCTTTGGCAGATATTGTTACAACAGGATGCCATTTGGGATCATATCTGCATCAGAAGTGTTCCATAGGATTATGGAACAAATGATGGAAGGCATTGAAGCAGGAGCATGTTAGTCGCCTCCTGCGCATATTCAGACACATACATGAGCATGGCCTCAGCCTCAACAGGGCCAAATGCTCTTTTGGTCAGACAGAACTCAAGTTCCTCAGGGACCACATCTCCCAATTGGGTGTGCAGCCGGATGCAGACAAGGTAGCTGCCATCACAGCTATGAAAACACCTGAGGACAAGAAGGTGGTTCTCCGACAATTTTTTAGGGAAATTCATCCCTAACCTCGCCTCCCACACCATGGCTCTCAGGAACCTGGTCAGGAAGACGACAGACTTCCAATGGCTCCCTGGCCACGAGCGCGAATTGAGAGAACTCAGAACAAAACTGACCACGGCCCCGGTCTTAGCTTTCTTTGATCCAGCAAAAGAGACCAAAATTCGACCGATGCCAGTCAATCCGGCATTGGGGCAGTGCTCCTTCAACGTGATGAGGCCTCATCATGGACGCGGACGTTGTCATATGAGTTGCATATGCGTCACGTGCGATGACCCCCATGGGGCAGCGCTACGCGCAGATAGAAAAGGAGTGCCTGGGCATTCACGATTATGTCTACGGACTTCCTCAATTCACCGTCGAGACCGACCATCGCCCGCTGGTCAATATAATACAGAAAGACTTGAACGACATGACGCCTCGCCTCCAGCGTATTCTTCTCAAGCTCCGGCGATACGACTTCCAGCTGGTATACACCCCAGGCAAAGACCTCATCATTGCTGATGCTCTCTCCAGGGCAGTCAACACTCCATGTGACCCAGCGGGATTTGTCTGCCAGGTTGGCGCCCATGTGGCATTCGCGGCCTACAGTCTACCTGCCACGGATGAACGCCTCGTCCAAATTCACCGCGAGACGGCGGCTGACCCCTGGCTCCAGCGTGTCATGCGGCACCTAACAGACGGGTGGCTCAAGGGCCAATACCCTCAATTCTATAATGTCAGAGATGATCTGGCTGTAGTAGGTGGGGTTCTTCTAAAACTGGACCGCATTGTCATCCCGCATAGAATACTCCAGCTTGTCCTGGAACAACTACACGAGGGCTACCTTGGCTTGAAAAAGTGCCGCCGACGGGCCCGAGAGGCAGTGTACTGGCCCGGCATTAATGAGGACATAGCCAACACAGTGCTCAACTGCCCCACTTGTCAGCGCTTCCAGTCAGCCCAACCACGTGAGACCCTGCAGCCCCATGAGTTGATCACGTCACCATGGGCCAAGGTGGGCATCGACCTGTTCCACGCGCTGGGTAGAGACTATGTCCTGATCGTGGACTACTTTTCGAATTACCCGGAGGTGATATGGTTGCACGACATCACCTCGTCTGCAGTCATTCGTGCCTGTAAAGAAACCTTTGCTCGACACGGCATCCCGCTCACGGTTATGTCGGACAATGGCTCCTGCTTCGCCAGCCAGGAATGGTCCAACTTTGCCAGGCGGTACAATTTTGCCCATGTGACGTCCAGTCTCCTGTACCCCCAATCCAACGGCAAAGCAGAGAAGGGAGTACATATAGTCAAACGGCTCCTCTGCAAGGCTGCCGATCCTGGGTCCGATTTCTAACTTGCCTTGCTGGCCTATTGCTCCGCCCCACTGTCCACTGGCCTGTCGCCAGCACAGTTGATCACAGGATCATCCAGTTGCAGCCTCCGACCGAAGAAGCGGCGGTCTGCAGGTTAGACTAAAGCAACGCGGTTTCAAGACCCCTCTCCCCAGCATACTCCTGGCAAACGTCCAAGCGATCGAAAACAAGCTGGATGAACTTAACGCCAGACTTACCTCTCGGAGGGAAGTAAGAGACTGCTGTGTGCTCTGTTTCACAGAGACATGGCTCATCCCCGCCTCACCGGACTGTGCCCTACAACCTGAAGGCTTCTCAATTCACCGGGCGGACCGCACGGCGTCATCGGGCAAAGCGAAGGGTGGAGGGGTTTGCCTCCTCATCAACTCCTCCTGGTGCTTGGATGTGGCAACTCTGGTGACCTACTGCTCCCCAGACCTGGAATACCTAACCGTGAAGTGCCGCCCATATTATCTTCCACGTGAGTTCACTTCAGCCATCATCACGGCGGTCTACATCCCACCCCAGGCAGTGGTGAGGAAGGCGCTGGACGAACTATACACAGTAATAAACAACTACGAAACAGAACACCCGGAGGCCTTGTTCATCGTGGCCGGAGACTTCAACAAGGCCAACCTCAAGAGTGTACTGCCAAAATTCCACCAGCACATCTCCTGGCCCACCAGGGGCGACAACACTCTTGACCACTGCTACTCAAAAATCAAGGGCGCCTACGGTTCCATCCCCCGACCGCACTTTGGGAAATCAGACCATAAGACGGTGCTCCTTCTCCCGGCACACAAGCAGAAACTCAAGCGGGAGAATCCAGCTAAGAAAGTTGTGCAGTGCTGGTCTGAGGAGACAGAAGAGCTCTTACGTGACTGCTTCGAGACAGTGGACTGGTCCATATTTAAGAACTCAGCGACCAACTTAAATGAGTATGCCACCACTTCATCAGCAAATGTGTGGACGACTGCGTGCCAAAGAAAGTAGTACGTACGTTGCCCAACCGGAAACCATGGCTCAATCACGAGATTGACTCCCTACTGAAGGACAGATCTGAGGCGTTCAAGGCAGACGACCCTGACCTATACAGGAAATCCAGGTACGACCTCTGCAAAGCCATCCGAGATGCCAAGAGAGAATATCAAACCAAGCTAGAGTCACAGACAGACTCTCAGCGGTTGTGGCAAGGATTAAACAACATAACGGGCTACAAAGCAAAGCCGAACAGTATCTCTGGCAGCAGCGCACCCCTCCCCGATGAACTCAATGCATTCTATGCTCGGTTCGAGCAGGTAACCATCAATCCGCTGTCGAGTGCACCAGCAGCCAATAATTCTGATTTAGCACAGGGCTAAAGAGCTGGATTTTAAAGCAGACCAAGGCACGGTTCAATTCCCGTACCAGCCTCCCCGAACAGGCGCCGGAATGTGGCGACTAGGGGCTTTTCACAGTAACTTAATTTGAAGCCGACTTGTGACAATAAGCGATTTTCACTTTTTTCACTTTCAACCAGACCTCTACCCCCGGTGGCAATGCCGACCGCCACTCCAGCAAAACTCGCCGCCGTACAATCAGAGATGCGAAGGCCAAGACATCATCCTTCCTCCTCTCCATGAGCTCCGACTTCTCTGAGACCCCAAATATCGCTACCAAAGGATCCGGGTCAACCTCCTCCTCCACTATCCTGACTAAGACCGCAAACACTCCCGCTCAGAATCTTCCCAATATCACAACCCCAAAACATGTGCGCGTGATTCACTGGCCCCCGCCCACACCTCTCACACTCATCTACTACCCCCTGAAAGAACCCACTCATTCTTGCCTGAGTCACATGCACCCTGTGCACCACCTTAAATTGTATCAGGCTCATCCTTGCACAAGAGGAGGCCCTTTTAACCTACGCAGTGCCTCACTCCATACTCCCCAATTGATCTCCCCTCCCAACTCCGCTGCCCATTTCTCCTTGATCTTCACCTCCCTACTCCCCCAGCCACTTCTTCCCTCCCCTTCCACATCCGGAAGCAGCAGTCACTCCTGCAGTGTTTATCCCGGCAACCTAGGGAACCCCCTCCAGACCTTTCGCAGGAAAGTCCTTAACTGCAGATACCTGAACTCACTCCCCCTCGGCAGCTCTACCCTCTCTCTTAGCTCCTCTAGACTGGCGAACCCTTCCTCCAAATTCAGATCCCTCACCTTGACCAGCCCCACTTCCTTCCACCTCCTGTATACACTATCCATTCCCCCCGGCTCAAACCCATGATTCTCGCACATCAGCATTGGCACCAACATCCCTTCCACCCTAAAATGTCTCCTCAGCTGATTCTATATCTTCACTGCAGACTGCACCGCCGTGCTCCTGAATATCTACCCGGAGCCATTGGCAACGCTGCCGTCACCATAGCCCTCAAACTAGAACCCTTACAAGATTCCTCCTCCATCCGAACCCACTCTACCCCTTCTCCTTCCCACCACCGCCGCACCTTGTCCACATTCGCTGCCCAATAATAATGAAGCAAGTTCGGCAACACCAACCTCCCCTGCTGCCTCTGCCTCTGTAGCAGGGTCTTAGATAGATATAGAATTTACAGTACAGAAGGAGGCCATTCGGCCCATCGAGTCTGCACCGGCTACTGGAAAGAGCACCCTACCCAGGCCCACATCTCCACCCTATCCCCATAACCCAGTAACCCCACCCAACACTAAGGGCAATTTTGAACACTAAGGGCAATTTAGCATGGCTAGTCCACCTAACCCGCACATCTCTGGACTGTGGGAGGAAACCGGAGTACCCGGAGGAAACCCACGCGCACACGGGGAGAACGTGCACACTCCGCACAGACAGTGACCCAAGCTGGGAATTGAACCTGGGACCCTGGAGCTGTGAAGCATTTGTGCTAACCACTATGCTACCGTGCTTCCCCACCCTCGGTACCTTCCCCGCCCATACAACGTCCGAAAGGATCGTGTCCACTTTCCGGAAAAAGGCCTTTGGAGTAAAGATCGGGAGAGCTTGAAAGATAAACAAGAACCTTGGCAGAATATTCATTTTCACCACTTGGACCCTCCCCGCCAGCGTTAAGTGCAGTGTATCCCACCTCCTAAGGTCTTCACTAGCTTCCTCCACCGGCTTTGTTAAGTTCCACTTATGGAGCCCAGTCCATTCCCTCGCTTCCTGAATCCCCACATACCTAAACATATCCCTCGCTACTGTAAATGGCATCCCCCTAAATTAGCCCGCTGTGCCAGCTCATTCACCAGGAATACCTCACTTTTCCCTACATTCAGCTTGTACCCTGAGAGACCTACAAACCTCCCCAGCATGCCCATAATCCTTCCCATACTCTCCAACGGATCCGAAACATACAGCAAGAGGTCATCGGCATAGAGCGACACCCGAGGCTCCTTCTGTCCAGACTTCAAACTCTGCATGATATCTCCATGCTCCTTAACAAAGGCAATAACTGTCTAACAGACCTATCAATGCACCATCACCACAACAGTCCTTCTTTTCAGTGTTTTCAGGTAATTCTCCCTCATCATTCATCTGAGTTGCATGGAGCAGAACTCTTCTAGACTTCACCCTCCAGGGAACTGACACATGGACAATCCTGTCCTCCAGATCTCACTACAGCCCAATTATGCCCAATTCCTCATTCAGCTTCATACTACCCTCAAATGTATGCGTTGTGCATATCTAAGCCTATGGCTTCACGTGTCAGATCATGTGGTGCTTCTTCCTTTGAGGCCTGTATTAGCTCTCACCCTTCCTCAAGGAATGCAGTGGCTGGCCAGAAACTGATTCTTGGGTATCTGAGAGCATATATGCAGAAGGGAAAGGTGGGGGTGAGAGAAGGGGATTTATTTGAAAAACAAGATGTTCTTGGTCAGACTTTCACATCAGATAGCAGGATGAGGACGAGGTGGGAATTGAGAAAGAACATAAGGCAGGAGCATACCATCATCTTGAAAGCTCTCAGTAGGGGACTTCAGGGTGCGGCTATGCAGAGCTAGGTCGCATATTCGGTAGCTCCCGCTTGGAACGGACTTTTGGGCTCTTTTACAGGGCCCCCACGGCATTCGTTTGACATTTCCCGGTGTGGGAAGAAGACTGTAGCATTCCTCTGACAGTGTCCCCCAGGAATGTTATGTCTTTTGGCTACCAGACCCGGCAGAAACAGTAAAAGATTTGGCTGCAACAGGATAAACAGGGCCTCTTCCAGCATGCAGGCGGGGGAAGGGCAAGCTTAAAGCTGCAATCTGACTTGACTCTATCAAAGGTGAATTCTAGTAGCAGAGGGAACAACTGTGAAAAGATCTACCAAGGTCATTGAAGAAGCAGGGACGAGGCTTCCGGTGGCGGCCATGGAGGAGTAGGTCGCGCATTCGGCAGCTCCCGTCTGGAACGGACTCCCAGACCTTTTTCAGGAGTTTCCATAGACTTTTTGGGCCAGACTGGTGAAGCAAACACTTCCAAAAGGATTCCCTCTCGACTTCCGGTTGCGGCTATGCGGAGCTAAGCCGCACGATTCGGCAGCTCCCGCTACCATGGACTTTCGGGCTCGTTAGAGGAGCCCCAACTTAACTTTTTTTTTTGACGCAGCCCGTGGGGAAGGGAAGAGAGAGGTCCCCCTCCAACTTCTATGAAACGGACCAGAAGTGTAACGGCCAAAGGAGCGGCACTGGAGCAACGGGAGAAGCGAGGGGAAGAAAACAAAATGGCGGCGGCCAGGGACAAAGGGGAGCTGCAGGCGTTCATCAAGCGCTGCTTCGAGGAGCAGCGCAAGGAAATGCGCAAGGAGATGTTGGTGCCTATGCTTTCGGCAATTGAAGGAATCGGGATCACCCAGAAGGCCAACAAAGCTAAGATCCAGGAGGTACAGAAAAGAGTCAGTCAGAACGAGGACGAGCTCGTGGGCCTGGCGGTGAGAGTGGAGCAGAACGAGGCGCTACACAAGAGGTGGGCGGGAAGACTTGAAGACCTGGAGAACAGGTCGAGGAGAAAGAATCTGCGAATCCTGGGTCTCCCTGAGGGAGTGGAGGGGGCTGATGCTGGGGCATACGCGAGCATGATGCTCGAGGCGATGATGGGCACGAAGGCCCCTTCGAGGCCGCTGGAGTTGGACGGGGCACATCGGGTGCTGGCGAAGAAGCCCCAGGCAAATGAGCCGTCAAGGGCGATGGTGGTGAGGTTCCACCGGTTCACAGACAGAGAGTGGGTCCTGAGATGGGCCAAGAAGGAGCGGAGCAGTAACTGGGACAATGCAGAGATCCGAATATACCCGGACTGGAGCACGGAGGTTGCAAAGCGGAGAGCGGGTTTCAACCGGGCCAAAGCGGAGTTGTACCGGAAAGAAGTGAAATTCGGAATGCTGCAGCCAGCGCGACTGTGGGTCACATACAAGGGCCAACACTATTACTTCGAAACGCCTGAAGAGGCGTGGACCTTTGTACAAGCCGAAACGTTGGACGCTAACTGAGGGTTTGTGAGGGTCGGGGGGGGGGATGTTTTGGGGTTTGATGTGTGATGGTTGTTGTATATAGGGGGTCAATTACGCGCAGGAAATGTTACATGGGCTGGGGGAGAGAGACAAGGCTGCGACAGGAGCTGCGCTAGAGGGGGCGGAGCGTGCTTTGGAAAGGCGGGAAGGGGAATGAAGGAATGCATATGGATTGGGAGACTCCCAAGCGGGGAGGTCAATGGGACGGCGGGGGAAGCCGGGGTCAGCAGGCGTCAGCTGACTTACGGGAGTGACATGGGGGAGCAAAAAAGCGAGACAGGGATCTAGCGGGGGGGAGGGGAGGTGGGGAAGGGGGGAAAAAGGGTTGCTGCTGCACTGGCCGAAAGGGAATGGGACACAGAAGAGGTGGTCGGGACGGGGGTGCCCCCTCTGGGGGATTGGAGGGTGAGGGAGGCGTGGACACGGGCGGGACTGGCCCAGAAAAGGAGATGGCAAGTCGGCAGGGCGTGGGGGGGGTGAGAGCCCCTCCAATCCGGCTGATAACGTGGAATGTGAGGAGCCTGAATGGGCCGGTGAAGAGGGCTCGAGTGTTCGCGCACTTAAAGGGACTGAAGGCGGACGTGGCCATGCTCCAAGAGACACACCTGAAGGTGGCGGACCAGGTCAGGCTAAGAAAGGGATGGGTAGGACAGGTATTCCACTCGGGACTGGACGCGAAGAATAGAGGGGTGGCAATATTGGTGGGAAAGCGGGTGTCATTTGAGGCCAAGACTATTGTAGCGGACAATGGAGGGCAATATGTAATGGTGAGCGGTAGGCTGCAAGGGACGTGGGTCATGTTGGTAAACGTATACGCCCCGAACTGGGATGATGCAGGATTCATGAAGCGCATGTTGGGGCGCATTCCGGACCTGGAGATAGGAGGCCTGATAATGGGAGGGGACTTCAATACAGTGTTGGATCCAGCACTGGACCGCTCCAAATCAAGGACTGGAAAGAGGCCGGCGGCGGCCAAGGTACTTAGGGGGTTTATGGATCAGATGGGGGGAGTGGACCCATGGTGGTTTGCAAGGCCGCAGGCCAGGGAATTGTCTTTCTTCTCCCATGTACACAAAGCCTACTCCCGGATAGATTTCTTTGTTCTGGGTAGGGCGCTCATCCCAAGGGTGGAGGGGATGGAGTATTCGGCTATAGCCGTTTCGGACCATGCCCCGCACTGGGTGGAACTGGAGCTGGGAGAGGAGAGGGACCAACGTCCGTTGTGGCGGCTGGATGTGGGACTGCTGGCGGACGAGGTGGTGTGTGGGAAGGTGAGGGGGTGTATCGAAAGGTACTTGGAGGTCAACGACAATGGGGAGGTGCGGGTGGGGGTGGTATGGGAGGCATTGAAGGCGGTGATCAGGGGAGAGCTCATTTCCATTAAGGCTCATAGGGAGAAGACAGAGGGTATGGAAAGGGAGAGGTTAGTGGGGGAGATTTTGAGAGTGGACAGGAGATACGCAGAGGCCCCGGAGGAAAGATTACTTGGGGAAAGACGACGGCTCCAGACGGAGTTTGACCTGCTGACCACAGGGAAGGCGGAGGCACAGTGGAGGAAAGCGCAGGAGGCGACCTACGAGTATGGGGAAAAGGCTAGTCGGATGCTGGCACACCAGCTCCGTAAGAGGATGGCAGCGAGGGAAATAGCGGGAGTCAAAGATGGAAGGGGAGCCACGGTTCGGAGTGCGACGAAAATAAACGAGGTATTTAAGGCCTTTTATGAAGAGCTGTACAGATCCCAGCCCCCAGCGGGGGAAGAGGGGATGAGACGATTCCTAGATCAGCTGAGATTCCCAAGGGTGGAGGAGCAAGAGGTGGCTGGTTTGGGGGCACCAATTGGGTTGGAGGAGCTGAGCAAGGGTTTGGGGAGCATGCAGGCGGGGAAGGCCCCGGGACCGGATGGATCCCCGGTGGAGTTCTACAGGAAGTACGCAGACCTGTTGGCCCCGCTACTGGTGAGGACCTTTAATGAGGCAAACGAGGAGGGGACCCTGCCCCCGACAATGTCGGAAGCGACAATTTCTTTGATCCTAAAGCGGGACAAGGACCCACTGCAATGTGGATCGTACAGGCCGATCTCGCTCCTCAATGTGGATGCAAAGTTGCTGGCAAAAGTGCTGGCCACGAGGATCGAGGACTGTGACCCGGGGGTAATCCACGAGGACCAGACGGGATTTGTAAAGGGCAGGCAACTAAACACCAATGTGCGGCGGCTCTTAAACATGATAATGATGCCATCGGAGGAGGGAGAGACGGTGATAGTGGCAGCTATGGACGCGGAGAAGGCCTTTGACCGAGTAGAGTGGGAGTACCTCTGGGAGGTGCTGCGTAGGTTTGGGTTCGGGGTAGGGTTTATCAATTGGGTTAAGCTCCTTTACAGAGCAGCAAAAGGTATGGATGAGGCTGGCAGCAATGGAAGGTTTGACAGGGTAAGGCTTATCTGAATGTAGGCCTGTATTCTGATTGCTAGAGATTTCTGATGGGTGAGTGATGGAGTTTGGTGCATTCACAGTGAGTGGTCAGTGGTGTTGTTGGTAAGAGGCATCCTTGAAGATAATTCTCCGAACTTGACAACGCTTGTGAGATAATTGAACATCTTGTGGTGCTGCCTGGTCCTCAGTGAGACTCTAGAAATTGACATTCCTGGCCACTTCCCGCTATTCCCTTCCCGGCTTTTGCTTTGATGATCTCCATAAAAAATGTCTTTCTTTCTTTCGACCTCATGCAGTAAAACCTCCAGCGCCGAATAGGAAAACCTGGGGGGGGGGGGAGGGCTCTCTCTTGAATATTGCTCTATTTGGAATGCTTACCTTGGCAGTCAATTCCTGCACAGACAACAGAAGCTTCCTAACAATGGGAAAGGAGGAGGCAAGGGAGTGCTGTGTTTCTACCACCTGCCAACGATTTGGTGCAGTTTATGTTTTTGCACCCTAGTGAGGGCAGGGGGAGGGGAGAAGGGGGCAAAAACATGTTTAAATCCAGATGGCAAACTACTCGTTAAAATCCCCCCAATCTGGATAGTGACACAACTGCAATGTGACATTGCTGACTGTCTAACCTGTGGTGTTCCTCATTCTTGGAATGTGTGTACTCCACACATTACTTTCTGTGTGTGCCCCCCCCCATCATCCCCATCCCACATGAGCATGTACAGGAACATGTCGTGCTCCCATCCTTTGCTGCACTTCAGCACAGTCAGTACGGTGCAACAAAAGCTCCCTGACACTCGGTGCCACCACTCAGCACACAGGGCATTTAGCTTTGAGCGAGCTGAGCTGAGCCCTGGGCTCTTCCACCAATCCCAGCACGAGGGTGTGTGCGCACGGCCGGCGCATTGGAAGGAGGAAGTCGAGCGGGGAGAGATGTACAACCGCAGGGAGTCCAAGTATAGCCTGCACATGGAGCAGGAACTGCCGGGCTGTGTCTACCGCCAGCGAGGAGGGATACAGGTAGGAAAGAACTGCCAGCCAACTCGTGCAACTTGCTTCTTAACGCCGTTTAATAGCGTGCAGCCGGCACACACACACATACTCAATCAGGACTTGTACTGGTGTGGGATTGTCAGAGTGAAGAAAAAAAATATGGAAAGTCAAATCATGATTGTTTTTGCATTCCAGTTTGGAGGAGGCACCTGTTACCTCGGCTGCAGTGTGTTCCTGCCATTGCTGCCTGAAGTTCACTGTGTGACCCAGTTAATTTCGGGGGCTCATCTGCAAAAATCGGAATATGCCTCTACCCATATTTAGCTAGAAATATAGTTTATATCCAAAGTTTTTTGAGTGCATTGTGACTATCATTCTGCGACGCTGCAGAAACCCCCAGCACATTAATGCGACTGTCAAAAACTATTGAGAAGCTGCAGTTGTTTCTGTCGTTTAGTTGCAACTGCGGGAAACTCTGGCTATAATGCTCGAAAATAATTTTGCAGCAAAGAACTTTGCGTGGCAAAACCATTAATTAATTTTGTTCCGAAGCTGATTTGTCAGCTTTTTCACATTCTGGCTCTGGTCGAGGAATTTGCATTTTACAAGTGGCACACTTTTCCCTCCAGCGCTTTACACCACTCAAAAGTTTTTAAAAACGTAATTGTGGCGATTAGTTTGGAGGTGTTTTCCCCCCCATTAGAACCCCTCAGATGCATGGTCGGGAGAATGAGGAAGGTTAGTTGAAATATTTGGGGAAGTCGTTTTAAACAAGTTCTGTTTGTAGCTGTGGTATCGAGAACTTTGCTTATTTAAATAAACTGCGACTTATAACAATTTGTGGGCACGTGTCCGTGGTACAGATTTTAAGACATATTGGACAAATGCTCCAATGAAAGAAGATGCTCGGATTATTTCATTCCTACCTAGAATTTGAAAATTGAACATTTTCTGTTATATTAGTCATTTTGTAATTGGACAGTACAGAGCAATGCTGTAGGAGGAACTCATTTATTTTCAAGGCTTGCTATTAGCCAAATTAGTATTCAGATATTTGCATAAGATAATTTTGTGTATACAGAACATTTTGGGGGTGGGGAGGCAGTAATTTAGAAATATTTGTCATTTGAGGATTTGGACATAATTTGTTTTAACATTTTTATAAATTCGTTGCCATGTTGTGTTTGCAACTACCAGTAAAATTTGTAAATGCTGGACCTTAAAATTGTTATTTGGTGATCTTCATAATTAATTAAATTGCTGGTTTTGCAACTTCTAGTTTCCTATTGTTGAATATTAAAGTGCACCAAATTTTCACAGACACTGCCCGAGACCAATCACTGACAATCTGCAATCCCAGCAAAAATTGTTTTAAAAAAAAATAAAATTGTGCCCCATAAAACCTCAACCGTCTACTCCCTGGTGTTTGCAGTTGCTTCAAAACCAGTGTTTTAGAACATAAAGTGTTACAGCAAAAGAGTAGCAGCTTCCCACCATTCGTTCCAAATCTGTGGAGCCATCTGTCAGTAAAACAGGAAGGCATGGGTTCCCTTTCTCTCCTGGGCTTGTTTCGCTATTTTAGGGAGATTCACTTCTCCCTATGTAGGAGCTAACTGAAGGAATTGGTTACTGCGACTTCTTGAAGTGGGGACAGAGTACAAAGCTGCTGTTCTGCCCATCTGCTGCTATATGAGGTGTATTCATTATTAATCGAGGCAGAGCTGTGCTGCTCAAATATGCAGTCCTGCTTGGGTAAATGAGACATTCTTCTGTAAATTGCTTCATTTTTGATTGCTGATTGTACAAGTGTCACAAAGCTGACTCAAGGTTCATCGATGCATGCTCAGTAAATTAGAGAGAACATAACTATAGATCAACCAGAGAATGAATTCTGTGCTTCTCTTCACATACAATGACCCAGGGCCATTTAATTTTCTGCTTAATTTTGTTGCAGTCAGTTTGCATTTTTGGGTTATTATGGAGTGGGAAATTAACAATAAATAACAAATTTCGTCAACCTCTGCCTGTAATGAAATTTCTATAAATCTTTATAATTTGTGAAAGATCAGGGTCTCCTTGTCAGACAGTAATGTATAGTTCTTTTTTCAAGAGTATTTGGAACTGAAGGAAGAAGGGCATATTTTTCTATAGCAGATACTGAGCTGGAATAGTAAGCAGTTTCATTATCATCCATCCATGTAACTTGCTGCATTATTCCTTTCCCCCCCCCAAACACTATAGTGCACAAGCAGAATATGGAAACTGAAGAGGCACAGGACATTCCCCAGCTGTCAGGTGAGACAGGTAAATAGCATTTATGTATTTACGTCATATTCTTAGAAAGCTCTCTTTTTTTACATAAAAGCACGCTTGCTGCAGATTTTTTTAATGTGTGCTGTATTATAGGAAGTTGATCATACAAACTTTACATTAGAACACACATGCCAGATGAACCCACGTGAACTGATATATTAAGGATGGAGATTATACATGCTCGTAGAAAACTTTTCTTCTTAGATAACCCTTTTTGGATCCACAATAAAACCTGAGTAGCTTCTATTCAAAGTATAAATCAAAGAGTGAAGTTTATTGAAAAGATATTCATATTAGTAATCAAGATAAAAATGGTACATGATGGATTGAGGAACTTGAGGGAATGGCTCCTGGAATTAACTGCATGAAATAGAACACAACATAATTCCTCCTTTTTATTTCTACATTTCAATCCAGCTTTGCTTTGTTTTATTTCTACTTTCATAATAAGAAAAATTAGCAAACAACGAAGGTACATGTTTCCTAGTGATTTCCATGCGCAAAATTCAAAGTTGGTGTTATTTAGCACTCATGCTTAATTTGGTCAAGATATTATATGAAACACAGTCATTAAACTTTAAATATACTCAGTTAATAAACTTTGTTCAATCATGCGCAATGGAATATTACCTATTTAGTCCCTGCTGGTTAAGGCTTATTTCTCGGCAGCCCTTTGCACAGACGCGGTGTGAATGTGAGACATTTAGTATAATTATTAGTTTCACACATCCTCCCTCGTAAGCAGACCACACGATCTGCAACTCTATTCCACATTAGCCATTGCGTTGCTTTTGTACTAAAGTCCTCAGACATACATCGTCCCACACAAATATATTTTCCCACACAAATATCACAATCTTAATTTGCGAATGTTAAACTGTCATTTGCAGCTGTTAAGATAAAATATTGAAATATAGATAAAATTGCAAAATTCACTTGTTACAACTCGTTAATTTTTAAAGAAAAAGTACATAACTAGCTAGAAGACTGATAATGCAACTAGCTATAATTGCTGTTCAAAAGCATGTCGCACTTCCCATGCATCAGTTATTCTGCTAAGTCCAGGTTCCTCCCAGCAGCTGCTTATCTTCTAGTCCAGATCTTGCTGCCAGCTGCTCATCTCCCTGTCCATGTCCTTTGAAAAAGGCACCCCTTTACTGCTCCAGGCCCTTTTCAAGATCTGCTCCCCCTTGATCCCATGCAGTTTGCAGGAACAACATTTCGCAAGTTTCATTCCAATGATGCAATCTCTCACTGGGGTGAACTTTGAAAACTGTCCTTTATTCTGGAACATCACTGAAATGTTTCTGATCTGCTTCCTCATTCTAGAAGTAGATGACTGGAAGGAAAAATGAAACAAGATCAAATTATCAATTTAAAATAAAAGTCAATTTTTTAACAAACAGAACATCAGCTTGTACTCATTGAAGGCTAGAATATTAAACTTGGCTGATCCTTGATTCTTCTAAGTGCAAAATACCTGAGTATTTCTCTTGACCATTGTTCAGCATCTACTGTTTATTTAACTTCCACTTGTACATCGAGCTCCTATGGGATTTTGCAAAGCATGTTGCTGTCAACGGGACAATGGCTTGCTGCCCTTTGTCTCTTCTTCATCAATCAGATAGAGGAATAATGAGCAGCGCAAAGTCTAAACCAGAAAACAGGTATGGAAAGGAAAAGGTTAGGTATTAAAAATTGGATTAAAAGGGCAAGAAGGAAAAGACAGGAAAAGTTAAAAACAAACTTCAAAAAAAAAGTCTCCCAAGTATAATAAAATTGTAGGAAGGGGTCTTCACACAGGACAAAGTTTCAGTGTCAGGGAGGTTGTTTGGCTAAAATTAAGACTTACCACATTGTTGAAAATCGCTTATTGTCACAAGTAGACTTTAATGAAGTTACTGTGAAAAGCCCCTAGTCACCACATTCCGGTGCCTGTTTGGGGAGGCCGGTACGGGAATTGAACCCACGCTGCTGGCCTTGTTCTGCATTACAAGCCAGCTGTTTAGCCCACTGTGCTAAACCAGCGCCTTAGATTGAAAGGAACAGGCTTGAGCTTTTTGTGGTGAGCTTAGCCTGTATCTTCAGCATCAGTACAGGAAGTATATGCCGTTTAATGTGCTAGAATCGGAGTGTGATGTCAAGGTGACATTTTTGCAGATCTTACAGAGCAGTAGAGTGTCTTCAATAACAGCTTTCAGGATTTGTGTTCAACTGCACATCTTCTGAAAATGGGTCATGTTGGACTCAAAAAGTTAACTCAATTTATCTACAGATGCTGTCAGACCTGCTGAGTTTTTCCAACAGTTTCTGTTTTTATTTCAAATTTCCAGAATTGCAGTATTTTGATTTTATGTACGTTTTGGAAGTTGCCGCCTAACTTACACATAAATAGCGGCGAGCACTTTTTTAAAGTTACTATCACAGAAAAATCCAGCCTGTTGCTCCAGTATCAGTTTCTTTACTCGCATTGCATTAGAAATGCAGCTTGGATAATAGGTTGATCCAAGGAAAGGAAAATATGCTTCAAGAGTAGATTTTTATATCACAATAAAAGTAACATATATTTTCTGCTGGGTACAGTTCTAAAGGAACCATACACTAAATACTTTTTTTTAAAACCTAACTTTTCAGAAATGAAATACTATAATTTCCAGAAATTTAAGCAGACAGGGGCCAAGATATTTCCACTGTTAAGGAAGGAAAGTTCCCAGTAAATATTTCTCCACATTTTCTGAACTACACCTGCAGTATGAAGATTTATAAAAAATTGCCATTGCTTTTGTCTTTCTGCTTTGAATTTTGGATACATTGATACTGTTGTATAACTGTCACCTGTCACTTATGCCTCATAGCTAAAATCAATTTTGGTTGTGTTAAACTGCATAAGCCATTAATAAAATAAGAAAGTTTAAAAAGATTGGCCTCAATTCTCCAAGCAGTGGCAATGCTGGACACATAACTGTGGCGCACAAAGTTTCTTCGGATCCAACACTGAAGCACATTGTCTTGCTGGGATTGGAAGATCCCAGGAGAAATGTTAGCAAGGCGAGGGTTCCCTTGAACATCCAAAACCACCAGGTTACATGGTCACCTTGAGTTGTACTGCTGCGCCACCCTCAACAGCCCCCCCCCCCCCCAATCCCTTACCCGGCCCTTCGATATGCTGGCGTCAGCAATGCACCCCTTTCCCCATCAGTGAGTGGCACCTGGCTTGTGATGTGGGGATCCTCATCAGCTGTCCCTGTCAGCAGGGGTACTGGTGGCTGCCGCAACCCATTTCAGCGATAGACTCTGTGGCCACTTTCCTGTTTCCCCCAGCGGCGTCTATTGTGGGTTTCCTCATTGGTGCGCCATGTGTTAACCTGTCAGCGGGGTGGCAACTAGTTGTGTAGTGGAGATGGTTAACTTGTGCTGCCAGTTGCCTCCATGGTTAGAGGCTTGTGTGTGGGCAGATCCTACAGGTTAGGGGTGAGTGAGGGAAGTGTGTATTTGTTGGAGCTTCGCTGCAGTGTGATGGGAGGCCTGTGCGTAACACAAAAGCTGTGACAGCGCTGGCCGGGGGCAGGATGGATAGGAACAGGGGTGTGGTGAATCAGCAGAACTTGCAGACAGCTCGTGGTCTTGAGGGGTGGGCTAACTGATAGTGTCACTGGTGAGGCTTCTACTTTGAGAGGATGCCAAAGGCCATGGTGCACATGTCAATTGTTTTGGGTGAGCTCTACTATTCCCCTGCTTTCTCTGCATTGGGAATGCGCTTCTGAGGCGTGCACTGAGGAGCATCAACACCTTGTGGGCCGGTGATAGAGCATGGCCATGCCCATCCCGTTGATCTTACTACTGGGGTCTGAGGGTTTCCAGAGGGGCGGACTGGGTGGGCTCCCACGTGACCAGAGGCTCTCTGAGAATTTACAGTGAACAGTCAGCAGTGTGAACAGCTAGGAGCCTGTAAGTTGCACACAAGAGGTGTATTTAAATACTGCAACAATGGTGGTCTGAGCCAGGCCACCCCGATCCCGAACATGACACCCCGAGGCACCAAGTCATTCCCTGCTACTCCCTGCTGCCCAGGCAACCACTCCCCAGAATTCCTGACAAGTTTAAAGAGTTTTCTTATCTTCTCACTCCCCTCAACAGTCATACATTCAGGCCTCGCTTGTAAATACATGCACCAATGCGCGCCCGCATGACTCCTATCCGAGAGGGGTGGAGCATTGCAGGGGGGTGAAGCATGCGGTATCCAACCCACTAATGACATTCAAATCCATGAAAATGCAGATGATTAAAAATTTGCTCTTGGGGTGTGGGCATCGCTGGCTGGGCCAGCATTTGTTGCCATCCCTAATTGTCCTTGAACTGAGTGGCTTGCTGGGCCATTTCAGTGGGGAACTTGGCCCGCTGCCACGAGGCAGGAACCTTACCAACCCGCCAGCGGGAGACCTGAGCATCACACTGGAATCAGCGGCGTGTGCAAGTTCCGATATTTTTGCTGCACCCAGTATTCTCTGTCTGATCGCAACTCTCACCGTCGGCGGAGTGCAGCAGCGGGTCCAGACTATTCTCTTTTGCTTAATATGTACAGTTTTGAAGGATAAAATGTGTTAATGTCTGCACGTTTCATTAATTACTTTCAGATGAACGTTCTTCTTGACTCTATTCAAAGTTTTGATTCAACTCACTCCTAAGAGAAGAAATGGCGCCTTTTGTAATTTAGCTGTCAGCCTTAATTAGATTGGACCCTGAAGTTACACAGTTTATTCGACAAAATCAAGATTAAGTGGTATTCACATAAAGTCTGACTGTGCAGCATACACACACACTTTGGTATGGGGAAAAGGTGTGGCAAGGGAAGGTAAAGAAGACAGGATGGAACTCTTAAAAAATATATTGATAATGTTGGAATTACTCGCAGATTAGGCGAACGTCCGACTGACTTGCTGATTATTTCCAACATTTTCTATTTTTGTTTCCGATTTCCTGCACCCATTGTTTTTTGCTTTTGTATTAGTGTGGAGCTCTGCATTATTTAGAGTTACCATTAGTGTTGCTTCATAGGTGCACATTTTCACTCCAATTCAGGTTTAAAAAAAATCAGTGGAAAACATCTGGGAGTAAGTGCATTCTGGATCTAAAATAAAGCATCATGTTAATAATCAAAAAATTCAGATATAATTGGAATTCCTGAGAAAAGCAATTTGGAAGGAGAAAATACGACCCTGAAAATAAGTAATTACATAAAACCGTCTACTTTTGTTGTAAAGGAGTTGGCTTGTATTTTTGGCTGTGTCTGTACTGTCTCCAATTCCACAGAATAACCCTGCAACGCTTGGTGCCACAAGAGCTTTCGAATATTCTCTTATTTTAGACTGGAAAAAAGACAAAAACAGCCTTTTACCCATCACTTTTACCACAATGTCAGGAAAAATAGAGACAACATTCCTTTAAAATGATTCATGGAACAAGGGCTTCACTGACAGGGTCAGCACTTATTGCTCAGCACCTAAATCGGATGGTCTTATGAAGCAGCACCACTGTGCTTTTGAAATCTTGAAACTCACCTTTTGGAACCTTGTTGTCAGACTTAATTGGATTGAACGGGGGAATGGGGGGGACAGGGTGGGGGAGTGGGCCGAGGGATCTCTTTCGGAGGGTTGGTGCAGACTCAATGGGCTGTATGGCTTCCTTCTGCACTGTAGGGATTCTATGATTCTATGAACCCTAAATTTACCTGCCATTTTCAGCAAAAACAAGATTAAATGGTATTCACACTTCATGACCTAATATGTGCTCTGTTATATTATTTATTTTTAAATTCATTTTTACAAGATATGGACTTCGCTGGCTAGGCCAGCATTTGTTCCACATCCCTAATTGATCTTGAG
Source organism: Scyliorhinus torazame (assembly GCF_047496885.1). Taxonomy (NCBI): domain Eukaryota; kingdom Metazoa; phylum Chordata; class Chondrichthyes; order Carcharhiniformes; family Scyliorhinidae; genus Scyliorhinus; species Scyliorhinus torazame. Next base: position 145,292,794 of record NC_092712.1, on the reverse strand, counting down.
GAGATGGTGGTGAACTGCTGTCTTGAACCACTGCAGTCCAGTGTTATGTATCCTTTAGAACAAAACAAACTTCATGATAATTCTAATTCTTTTGAATTAAGTGGAGGGCAGAAAGTAATAATGTATCAGTAATGATATTTTGTTATTATAAATTGTGGAACTTTTAGCTGAAATATTTAGGGCCAAGTTTTCAAGCTCGGGTTGGGAAGCCATCACCTGAATAATTTCCAGGTCCAAACCCACGCAACCATTGCATCGCTCATAGAATCATAGAATCCCTACAGTGCAGAAGGAGGCCATTCAGCCCATCTAGTCCACACCAACCCTCTGACAGAGCACCCTACCTAGGCACACTCCCTTGCCCCATCCCTGTAAGCCCACCTAACCTTTTGGACACGAAGGGACAATTTGTCATGGCCAATCCACCTAACTTGCACATTGTTGGGCTGTATGTGATGCTATTTCAAAATCACAATTCACTAATTCATTATGAGGAGCTGCCTGTGGAGCACGCGTGGCAACGGCAGGGAGCAGCCTTGCTGGGGCCTGTACTGCCTTGCTGAAGAACGCAGGCAGCAGCACATTGGAGGGCCTGCACCATTAATGCGAACAAATATGGCGATGCAGCCAAATGAAAGGAAATGCGCATGATCCTGCGCAAAGCCCTCAGGTGCTGACACGTTCATCATTTAGAAACAAACTTTCACTTCTCATAGTCTTGAATCTGACACATGCACCAGATTGTTTGTGTTGGCTGAATTCACAATTGGGAATTTCCCTTTTCACTCCCCAGCCTGAAAGCTTCTTAGGGAGTTTAATGAGCCACTAATTGAAGGGAAATGGATTCCCCATTTTCCCCCTTCCCATCTCCTTTGAAAATCGTTGAAGGAGTTGGGATCCAGAGACACCCTCTGGGAACACGGTGGCACAGTGGTTAGCACTGCTGCCTCACAGCGGCAGGGACCCGGGTTCAACTCCAGCCTCGGGACTGTCTGTGTGGAGTTTGCATTTTCTCCCCATGCCTGCATAGGTTTCCGCCGGATGCTCCGGTTTCTTCCCACAGTCCAAAGATGTGCAGGTTAGATGGATTTGCAATGCTAATTTGCTTCTTAGTGTCCAAAAGGTTAGGTTGGGTTACTGGGTTACGGGGATAGGGTCAGGGCGTGGGCCTTGGTAGGGTACTCTTTCCAAGGGTCGGTGCTGACTCAACAGACCGAATGGCTGCCTTCTACACTGTAGAGATATATATATAACATCAATTTTAAATCACTCCTGCAGCCAATCCTTTCCTCGTCAGCAATTGAAAATTCGGCCCTGAGTTTCTCATTAATAAGTTGTCATAAATCATGCCCAATATAATGTTGTAGTTGCCCTGATTTAAATACATTTCTGAAATGTAGGTTTCAAAAGTTTCTTAATTGGATTGAGCTTGTTAATCCACTTTAAAATATGTGAGTCAATATTATGCCTAAAATCTTGAAATCTCTTAAAGTTTCTGTATTAATCCCAGCCATTATTTGGAATATTGATAGCCAGCCTTAAGATCCCTTTTCTAGATTTTATTTATGCCATGTACGTTTGTTCATTAATTGGCAGATTTAATATAACAGCAAGTTATATCGAAATAGCACCTTTAACAAAAACTTCACAAATGGTAGAAGGCAAAATGAGACACCCAGCCATGTAAGGTGACTTGGGCCGATGACTAAAAGGTTTGTCAAAGAGATAGCTTACAAGCAGCATCTGAAATTAAATTAGAGAGATAGAGGGTCAGAGCGATTTAGGGAGGGAATTCCAGAGCCAAGACACTAGGCATTTGAAGGCCTGGCCACCAATGGTGGAGCAAAATCAGGGATACACAATCAGCTAGAGTTAGATGTATATAGGTATCTCCGAGTGTTGTGGGGCAGGAGGAGGTTGTAGGAAAGGGTATTATGGGTAAGGGTTTAGAGAGCACCAAAGTATATCATGGAGTTCACCTGACCCTCAACTTTAATATCAACTACCAATCCTGACCACCCCCCAAAAGATACAGTACTCTATAGATAACCCTTGATGACTTTCCAAACAGCATCCACAAGTTAAACCTTTTTAAAATAAAGACAGCAGGTTTAAATTCTCTTCAAAACAGGTATTACTTTGAAATCATCAAGTGATCTTTAGATTGCGGAAAGAGATCATAACATCTTCTTGCTGTGAAAGCAGCTCTTCACCTCTGAAAACGAAACCAAAAACACACTGCAGCTGCCAGCTCAAAAACGAAAGTGAAAGACAGACAGACAGCCCAGCTCCACCCACACACTGACATCACTGCAGCTATTTGATAAACACCCATTTCTTAAAGGTACAACCACCTGACAAGGGAAGGACAAGGCCATGGCAGGATTTGAAAACCAGTATGGACATTTTCAAATCAAAGCATTGCTTGATCAGGAACAAATGTTGGTCAGCGAGCACAGGAGAAAGGAAACAGGCAGCAGAGGTGTGGATAACCTCAATTTTGCGGAAGGCGGAATATGGAGGGGACAGCCAAAATTGTGTTGGAATAGTACGTTTAGAGAAAACAAAGGCATGAATGAGCGGTTGCGCAGCAGATGAGCTGAGACAAGCTCTGTTGGGCGATGTTGAGGAGGTGGAAATCGGCATTCTTAATGATAGTGTGGACATGTGGTCGAAAGGTCATCACATGGTCAAATATGTAACCAAGGCTGTGAACAGCCTGGTTCAATCTCAGATAGTTGCTGGGCAGAGGGATGGATTTTATGGTTAGGAAACGGAATTTGTAGCAGGGACCAAGAACAATCACTGAAATCTTCCCAATATCGAGGCGAGGGGTAGTGACGGCAGATCTGTAGATTATTGGAACCGCGCGTGAAGAGAGAGAGTATCAGCTAACATGGCAACCACACTAGAGCCAGAATTTTCAGGATGGCAGTGGCTTGGACCCCAACATTCGAAGAGTTGGCAGGGAACCCACCCATCGCTCGGAGAAAGTCTCGCCTTGAAATTCTGCCAGCCAGACAGGTCAGCCGGCAGCTCTCCAGTCATTACAGGAACTGCATTGCAGTGGCCAGAAGAGGCGTTGCAGCTAACTGCCTGCAACTAAGCGCCGGGAACTAGAGGGCAGTGGCAGACATCAAAGGGATGGGATAGACCATGCCAGGGGGGTGGGGGGTGGGGGTGGGGGTTGCAAGGGGGGAGGAGGACATCATGAGGTCCTAGGGGGAGTTTTGTTCAATTTTGGGTCGTCCGTCCGCCCCGCTCCACCCACCCGATCTATCACCTGCCCGCTAACCTAAAAAGGCCGGGTGGGAAAAGGCCCTTAAGTTGACATTGAGTGACCACTTAAGGGTCTTAATTGAACCACATTGGGGTGGGCAGGATCCCAGAGAGACTCCCGTCCATGTAATTTCATACTCCCCCCCCCCCCCCCCCCCCACTTCCCCCAATCTAAAAACCCACCAGGATTCGGAGTATAAGATTCTGGCCCAGGAGGGGAATTTGGGTGGTCAGTTCAGTGGGAATAGTGTTGTGGAGCAGGAAATGGGTCTTATGGATAAAAATGACTTGGAGTGGGCACGCAAAGAGGTAGGAGAGAAAATAAAGACGCAAAATCAGGACTAGGGCAAGGGGAAACTTTGGATGATCTTTGGCCCAATGGATTTGTGGAAGGGATGAAAATGACAGAGGCAGCTGATCAATGAAATGAAATGAAATGATGGTCTCAATCTTACTAGCAAAGAAATTCATAAGCTCTTCACACTTATTCTTGGAGGTGAGGGTTGAAGAAACATTGAATAAAGGATTACGATGATGGGTTTATAGTAGAGGAAAGAAGTCGGGGCAGCCGCAGAAGGACATATGCCTGGAATATGTGCGGGGAATATGGGTGAAGAGTTATAGAGCTGATGGCCTTATCCGTGATCAATGCAAGGAGAATAGTGTGATGACAAGATCAAAGGGGTGGCCAAGAGTATGGGTTCGGGAGTTTACATGGAGGGAGGGATTTAGGGAGGGAAGGAAGGTTGTGAACTCAGATGAATGATGAATTGAGATGGAGCTTGAAATTACCAAGGAGGAAAAGTCGTTCAGTGCAAAGGCTAAGAGAAAAGCGATGAAGATACCATAGTGACACAGCATCTTGTCACCCCAATCATCTTAAACATTCACTCTCTACACGACCAGTGCATCATGGCTGCAATGTGTAGCATCTGCAGCATGCATTGCCGAAACATGCCAAAGCTTCTTTGGCTATACCTCCTGAACCCATGATCTCTGTTATGTAGAAGGATAAGGGCAGCAAATAAATGGGAACATCATTGTCTTGCCTGTAAATTTCCCTCCAAAACACAAATTTATCCTGGTTTGGAAGTATAGTGCCATTCCTTCATCACTGGAACAAAATCTGATACTCCCTATTGAACAACAAATAGACTGGCCAGGTTCAAGATGGTGACTCACCATCACCTTTAGGGCTGGGCAGTCACTGGCTGTCTTACAAAGAATGGTAGAGTAGGTTGAGCCCATACTCATTGGAGTTCAGAAGAATGAGAGCAGCTCCTATTGAAACATACAAGGTTCTGAGGGATCTTGATAGGCTAACGGTTGAGAGAATGTTTCTCCTTGTCGGAGAATCTAGAACCAGGGGAGTCAAAATGGAGAAGAGAGGAATTTCTTCCCTCATCAGATCAGTCTTTGGAATTCTCTGATCCAGAGGCCGAGTCATTAGAAATATTCAAGGTTGAATCGGACAGGCTTTTGATCCACAATCGAGTCGAGGATTAAGGGGAACAGGGAGAAAAGTGAAGTTGAAGCTTCGATCAGATCAGCCATGATCATATCAGATGGCGGAGCAGGTGCAAAGGACCAAATGGCCGACGCTTGCTTCTATTTCTTCTGTTCCTATAAATGCTGGCTGTGCCAGCAAATTCTGATATCCCATGATTGAATAAAAAAAACTTCAGGATTCTCCGTTTGGGAGACTGAGCGGGACTCTCCGTCCCACCAGAACCGTTTTCTAGCGCGGCGCACCCCCGCTGGGAGCGGGATCTTCCGACCCGGCATGCGGTCAATGGGGTTTCCCATTGTGGCTACCCCCACGCCATCAAGACATCCGTGGGCGTGGCTAACGAAGCGGAGGATCCCGCCGATGGAGAATACCGCCCTATGTTCTCCTGCCAGAGGCAAATTGCTAATCCTGAGGCAACTCGGTATCCCTTGCCATGCAAATTTTTGCACAGTCGAGGGGCACAGCTGAGAGTGGCAGGCAAGAAATCACCAATTCCACCATTACTTCATAGTACTTAAGTCCTGCACACTCTATTTAAATGGCATCTGGAAAGACATCCACTCCCTCCAAGGCAATAGTATAATTCCACCTGTCTGAGGGCAATATTTTGAACTTGAACGACTGCCACCCTCTCCCCACCTGTCACACCTGAATCCCTCTGTCACACTTGAGCTGCCTTCGGAAGAGATTGTCTGTTGTTCAGCTGCCCCCCCTCCATCCCCCATGACCATTCTTGGAGCCTCCCTCTCTTGATAGCCAAGACCCGCCCCTGAGACAGCTGATGCCCTCCCTTCCGTGGACAGCCACATCCCAGTTTCCCTGGACAGCAGACACCCTCCTTTCCACAGACAGCCATGTCCCGGCCTCCCTGAACAGCTGATACCCTCCCTACCGTGGACAGCCATGTCCTGTCCTCCCTGGACAGCAGACTCCCTCCCTTCCACGGCGTGGTAGTCTGTATTAGGGGTATTACGGTACCTAGGTTGAGGCTGTAAGACCACTGGTGTGGGAGGTACCTGAGGCATGAAGATCATTGGTGAAGCCTGCCTGCTGGTTCCGCCCAGTAAGGCGGAGTATAAGAGTCTGTGTCTCCCTAGCAGCTGCATTCTGTACCTGCGCTGCTGGGGGAAACATCTAGTCCAATAAAGCCTTCAATTGTCTTCCAATCTCGCTTCTGGAGTTATTGATCGAGCATCTCACGGACAGCCAAGTCCCGGCCTCCCTGGACAGCTGATACCCTCCCTTCCACGGACAGCCAAGCCCCAGTCTCCCTGGACAGCAGACACCCTCCCTTCCATGGACAGCCAAGTCCCGGCCTCCCTGGACAGCAGACATCCTCCCTTCCACGGACAGCCATGTACCGCGGTGTCTATCTGGATAGCTGATACCCTCCCTTCCATGGACAGCCATGTCCCGGTCTCCCTGGACAGCAGACACCCTCCCTTCCACAGACAGCCATGTCCCGGCCTCCCTGGACAGCTGATACCGTCCCTTCCACGGACAGCCACATCCCAGTTTCCCTGACACAGTAGACACCCCCCTTTCCACAGACAGCCATGTCCCGGTCTGCCTGGACAGCTGATACCCTCGCTTCCACGGACAGCCAAGCCCCGGTCTCCCTGGACAGCAGACATCCTCCCTTCCACGGACAGCCAAGTACCGGTCTCCCTGGACAGCTGATACCCTCCCTTCCATGGACAGCCATGTCCTGGCCTCTCTGGATAGCTGACACCCTCCCTCTTTTGGGCAGCCATGTCCCAACCACCTTGGACAGCTGACATCCTCCCTATCTCGTTTGGACAGCCATGTCCCGCCCTCCCTAGACAGCTAATACCCTCCCTTCCATGGACCGTTATGCTCTGACCTCCCTGGACAGCAACCACTCAAGCTGAATGCAACAGCCCAACCTCCTCTCCTCTCCTCTGGTTCAGTGAAGTTCCCCATACAAGAAACGCAGCTCCCACTCACACTGGATTCATCTGAAAATCTATATTGTTTGCTGAAAGCCACGTTTAACCATTTGTGAATCTGGAGGTATTTGTTTCTTGCTTGTTGCCGATGTAATCATAAAGGTACAATCTAATCTGGCGATCATGGTTTTAATGAGTTTGCATGACATGCTAATGTATCAAAAATAGTTTCCCGCTGCTTCCCCCTGCTGCCAACTTACTTCCCAACTTTCATTCCTCCATTCGGAATCTGACATTTCACCTCCCACATAATCAAGTTCCCCTGCTGTCTCGCTTTCCGCTTCCGGGACCTTCACTAGATGCTGCCCCATCTTTTTCTAACAGTAAATTTATGGCTCAAGCAGTTTAATTCTTGTCGGAGTGTGGAACAAAAATATGAATCCAGGTTTCTTTAGAGTTGATCGCCTAGAATTCATGTTCATTCAACAAGTTAGGAGGCAATATCTCCTTGAAAATGTTTGAATATAAGCAAGTTCAAAATATTCGTACTGCATTTAATGTAATATTAAAAATATTGGGCAGGATTCTCTGTTGGCCGATGCCGGAATCGGAAAACGCGATTGGGTGAAGAATTGGTTTGGACGTCAAAATCGTGGCGGGAGCCGGTTTCACGCCAATTCGTAATTCTCCATCAGCAGTGTCGATGCGTTCCACTCCACACGTACAGTAAACACCCTTGACATATCATTAGCGTGTCCAACCCAGTATTCACCGGGTTGGGTGAATATGATCATCCGCCTCCACTGGGGGCAAATTCCAAGCGGCGAAGTTCACTTGTGCTTTTAAAAATCGTGAAACAGGCGCCGTGGCTGCTGAGGGGGAGAGAGGGATACGGGAAGTGTCCAACGTCACTATCGTTTTCTGAAAGCCATCCCACTGGCGGGGGGCTGTGCCAGGGCCGGGGCGTGTAGCGGGGGTTGGCCAGGAGGTGGGCGATGGGGTCGGGATGGACAGGCACGGATCACCATTACCGCAGCCCGCAAGGCAGCCAAGCAGCTGTGCACGCCGCTAACAGCCCACTGTGAACTTAGGGCCACAGGTCATATGGGTCTCCACCCAGGCCACCCCTTGGGTACCTTCAGGCCCCAGCCGACCCACAAACGGGATGGGCGCACTCCAGGGCAACCTTGTTGGCTGGGTTGAGTGTGTGGGGCGTGAAGTGTGTATAAGCGGCTGCAGCTTGATAGCTTCTGGAGTGTCAATCGCAAATCCAGCAAATCCCGCACTGTTTCTCATTGGGATCAATTGTGTTCCACATGTCGCTGGTGCTAGCCCCTCCACTGTCGCTGAGCCAGATTAGCTCGTGGAAGTCCACGAATCCTGCCCCGGCATCAACAATCTCCGAAACGGAGAATCCAGCTGACTATTTACACCTAAATAGTGCCAAACCATATTGCTAGAGAAACATTTCAGTTGTTTCACTATATCTCCCCTCTTAAATACATAAATTGTCTTTATTATTACTTGCTTATTGTGGCCATGTTTCTTTTTACCTAGGGAGTACGGAAGTTCTTTCTGTAAATGACCAACCAGAACAATTAGAGCAGATGCCTGTCCCTGAAGATCTGTCCACCAGTTCAGGGGGCCTGAACAATCTACAGGGTGAAAGAGTCATTGGTAAGTGCAAAACCTCCAGAATATTTACATGGAATATACAGCACAGAGCAGGCCATTCGGCCCAACTCGCCTGTGCTGGTGTGTATGCTTCACATGAGTCTCTTCCCACTCTGCTTCATCTAACACTATCAGCTGAGATTTCTGTTTCTTTCTCAAGTGTTTATCTCGCTTAAATGTATTTAATATTACTCCAGTATTAGATATAATGCTATTTATTGAAATAAATGCCTCTCCAGAATGACAAAGTATAATTTGAACCCCTTCAAAATAATGTAAATCATTTGAATTAACTAACAGTTTAACTGGAAAATATTCTGTGGTTTCCATAAAAAATCTGCAAAATAAAAAATGGTTTTGTATGTGCAAACACTTAGTAAAATATTTCCTACAAAATACAATGGTAATTTTTATGTGGAAATGGGCTTCAGAAGAAATCCATCATCGTTTTGCATGAAATCTATTGAACATACTCAAGAGTTTTCCGTTATCTGAGGAAATAATAGGAAACTATTTTTTGTGGTTCCCACGATCCCCCTTTATTTTCAAACCTAGTTTGCAATGGAGTCTTCAGACAGAATTTAATATCCATCCCATGGTGAGTTATGTGGGATGGGGGGCATTTATTCAAGTAGGAGGGAGGCAGATGGGAACCCTGCCACCTTCACCCCTCCATCCCAATAATATTTTTTGTGGCGGGAAGGCGCATCGACAACCTTCCCACCCTACTTCCAATTGAGGCCTTCAAGTGGGTAATTAATTCCCATATAAAGGCATCATCTCACTGTCACTGATATTTAACCGGGTGGGGGGAATCACCCCACATGGTGAGGAAGATGCTAGTTTTGATTCTGGTTTGTGCTGACTATACTGATTTTTGCTGGGGTGGGGTGGTGATGGGGCACTACAATTGACATCCTAGGAAGGGACAAGCTCAACAGCGTTTCCGCTAAGTGGAATTTGTTGCTGGAGAGTTTACGTAGGCAAAGAAGGAAAGGCTGAAATTCCGTTGGGTGAAAAATAGAACAGCCACATTTCTAGAATGGGTCCTAAAGCTGACTGTTAGCTGACCACATTGACATATACCCTGCTGTGGATGTAAACAGGGTGACTGAAACATTGCCTGACACAAAATGCTTTTGGATGTCTTTAGAGTACAAGGCAGCACAGTGGCACAGTATTTAGCACTGTTGCCTTACGGCGGCAGGGACCCACATTCAATTTCAACCATGTGATTCTGTCTGTGTGGAATTTGCATGTTCTCCATGTGACTGCGAGTTTCCTCTGGGTGCTCTGGTTTCTTCCTGCAGTCCAAAGATATGGAGATTAGGTGGTTAGGCCATGCTAAATTGTCCCTTCATGTCCAAATATGTGTAGGTTAGGTTACAGGGATAATGGAGGGGAGTGGGCCGAGGTAGAGTGCTCTTTCATAGGGTCAGTGTAGACTCAATGGGCCGAATGGCCTCCTGTACTGCAGGGATTCTATGATTCTATGAAATGTGTTATTTCTGCCTCTATTTCTCCTTGTCTACGCTTAAAATAAATCCACTTATTTTAAGTATCTCAATTTAGTAACCCTTCATCTTGTTAAACGCAAGCCTAATGTATGCAACTTGTTTTCATACTGAATTCCTTCAAATGGCAATTGGATGTATACTCGAAACTGAGACTTTGATACTCTGTTCCTTCATGCCGATGGGATTCTCCGGTACCACTGCAGTGAATCCGTCCTCGCTGGCAGTGGTAGTGAGCCGGACTCATAACGGAGAATCCCGCCCTGAAAAAGCGGCAGAGCTCCAGGGAAACAGTTCAATATAAATAATTGGACAATTCTTTCAAAGAACCAGCACAGGCATAATAGACTGAATGGCCTCCTTCTGTGCTTGATTGTGAGCCTTGGTATTCTGCTGAATTTGTGCTGTACCCCTCAAAACCAATAATATGCTTCCTGAGATGCAGTGTCCGAAACTGAATGTAGGATTCCAAATGGAGTCTCCCCAAAGTTCCGAACAACTGAACTGTAATCTTGTCCCATTTGTATTCCAGTTCCTTGAGACAAAATTCAACAACTTTGACTATTTTTGAGCTTGTGTGCTAATTTGTAATGATCGGTCTTCTTAGACATCCAATTCCTTTGCATCTTAATAGCTCTTCGTCTCTCTCCATTGAGGGGAGATGGTGACATAATGGTAATGTCACTGGGTTACTAATCCAGAGCCCCAGGGTAATATTCTAGGGGACATGGGTTCAAATCCCACCATGGCAGCTGGTGGAATTCAAATTCAATTAATAAAATCTGGAATTGAAAGCTAGTCTCAGTGATAGTGACCATGTAAAAACCCACTAATGTCCTTAAGGAAAGGAAATCTGCCAACCCTTACCCAGCATGGCGGCACTGCTGCCTCACAGACCCGGGTTCATTTCCGGCCTCCGGTGATTGTGGGAGTCTGATTTAAATATATTGACAAATAGGTGGGATGCTCCCCATCTCAATGAGATAAACAAGTTGGGGATGCACTCCTGGTTTTTATTGTTAATTAATTAATCACAGGCAATTAATTAAATTAAAATATTATCCTCTTCTTGACTGTCTGCTGCTGGAGAGTATGGGGGGTGGGTGCAGTAGGGGTGTTATTGTCAGGGCTATCTGGAGGTTAATTTTCAATGACCTTCACATGTACCTTCACTTCTGCCAATAATCACATGTGCAGAAGCTTATCAAATGCCTTCTGGAAATCCATACAGACAACACCCATAGCCCTCCATATGAGCCACAGTCTCAAATAAAGTGAGCAGATTAATCAGGCATGACCTACCCTTCATAACTCCATGCTGGCTTTCTTTGATCAGCTCTTCCTTATCCAAGTGCTCAGTCACACTGCGTCTGATTATAGATTTCCATACCCTACTCACAACTGATGTTAAACAGAAAGATCTGTAGTTCCTGCGTTCTCCCTCCTTCAGTAATGGAGTGTCGTTTGCAATTTTCCAATCCAAAGGCACAATTCCAGAATTAAGAAAGCTTTGGAAAATTGAAACTTCATTTTCTTACCCTATTTCCGTTAACACCCTGTAGTGAAAATCATAAGGTGTTGGAGATTTACCTATTAGGTTAATAAATAGATTATTTTTCGAAGAACCATTGCAGGTTTTCGAAAAAGCAGGTTGTGTAATCAGAGTTACATCTGTAGCCTTTTGTCTGTCAGAAATGGGACAGTTGTGCCCTAAGAATGGTGGGCAAATTATTTAGCCATCTATGAAGTAGTCCATGTGCGAATGCAACAAGACCTGGACAATATCCAGTAGCATGGGCTGACAAATGACAAGTAACATTCACGCCACACAAGTGCCAGGAATGACCATCTACAATAAGAGAGAATCAAAAGAAATCGCGCTTGACATTCAATGGCATTACCATCACTGAATTCCCCACTATCGACATCCTGGGGGTTACCATTGACCCGGAACTGAACTGGACTAACCATATAAATATTGTGGCTACAAGAGCAGGTTAGAGGCTGGAAATCCTGCAGCGGGTACCTCACCTGGCTCCCCAAAGCCTGTCCACTATCTACAAGGCACAAATCAAAAATGTAATAGAATACTCCCCACTAGCTTGACACCATGGGGCAGCACGGTAGCATTGTGGATAGCACAATTGCTTCACAGCTTCAAGGTCCCAGGTTCGATTCCGGCTTGGGTCACATTCTGTGCGGAGTCTGCACATTATCCCCGTGTGTGCGTGGGTTTCCTCCGGGTGCTCCGGTTTCCTCCCACAGTCCAAAGATGTGCAGGTTAGGTGGATTGGCCATGATAAATTGCCCTTAGTGTCCAAAATTGCCCTTAGTGTTGGGTGGGGTGACTGGGTTATGGGGATAGGGTGGAGGTGTTGACCTTGGGTAGGGTGCTCTTTCCAAGAGCCAGTGCAGACTCGATGGGCTGAATGGCCTCCTTCTGCACTGTAAATTCTATGAAAAGTTAAATCATTCAGGACAATGCAGCCTGTTTGATTGGTATGCCTTCCACAAACATTCAATCCCTCCACCACCGATGAACGGTAGCAGCCATGTATACCATCTACAAGATGCACTACAAGAACTCACCAAGATTTCTTAAGCAGCACCTTCCAAACCCATGACCACTACCATCTAGAAGAACAAGAGCAGCAGATACCTGGGAACCCCACCACCTGGGGTTTCCCCTCCAAGTCTCTCACAACCCTGACTTGGAAATATATCGCCGTTCCTTCACTGTCGCTGGGTCAAAATCCCGGAACTCCCTCCCTAATAGCGCAGTGGGTTGTACCTACACCATATGGATTGCAGCAGTTAAAGAAGGCAGCTCACCACCACCTTCTCAAGGGCATTTAGGGATGGGCAACAAATGCTGGCCTCGTCAGTGATGCTCGCATTCCATAAAAATGAATATAAAACAGGCAGCACATGGCCCAGTGGTCAGCGCTGGGACTACGGCGCTGAGGGCCCGGGTTCAAATCCCGGCCCTGGGTCACTGTCCGTGTGGAGTTTACACATTCTCCCCGTGTCTGCGTGGGGTTCACTCCCCACAACCCAAAGATGTGCTGGTTAGGTGGATTGGCCACGCTAAATTGCCCCTTAATTGGAAAAAGAAAAATAATTGGGTACTCTAAATCAGTGTTCTTCAAACTTTTCTTCCGGGGACCCATTTTTACCAACTGGCCAACCTTCGGGATCCAACCCGGCCGACCTTCGCGACCCACGCCGGCTGACCTTCGCGTCCCACGCCTGCCGACCTGCGCGACCCACCATTTTCTCTTACCTTGTTTGCTGCTGACAAAAATGGAGGAAATGGTTTTGGGTCCCTTTGGCCCTCGTACACGCTCCTCCAATAGAACCTGTTGGATGAAGGTGAAGCCTTCCGGTATCGGAAAGTATGGAGTCTCCATCTGTCGAAAGTTCTGAATTTTTTTCCTGTAAAACTTTATCAAATAAACCCCCCCCCCGAACTTGTAAAAAAAAATGAAAAAAATAAAAATTAAATGAATAAAATAAATGAATAAAAACCACTACAGAACTTGTAAAACAAAAAGATGCAACCGTTTAAAAACATAGCTGCCGCACTGCGCATGCGTGCCGATCATCGTGCGTACACGCGCAATGTGGGCGAATTGCTTTTTACATGTTCGCGGCCGCTGCGCGGGATTTGCGCAATCGGGAGCGCCGCAGACAACGGCTCCCCGACCCTCCCGACACCCGCCCGCGACCCACCCGCGGGTCGCGCCCCCGACTTTGAAGAACACTGCTCTAAAAAAAATTTTTTTTAATGAATATAAAACATAAATGTGTGCTCAGAAGTATTTCTTAAAACCCGTTCTTACTTCTCATTGTACTTTACCCAAGTTAGTTGTGTTTGTAAGAAAACAGCTCTGTGACATGCTACATGGCTGTGTGAATAATTCCTCACGGTGATTGTTGAATGTTTTATTATTGGTAGTATTTTTGAAGAGCCTTCGTTCAGGGTAATATCAAAACATTTCACCTCATGTGTGGGATTTTCCACTTCTCCCACCGCGTGTTTCGCATCAATGGAAGTGGCCCGCCATTGGTCGATGACGGTATCATCTGGTCCTGCTCCTGTCAAAGAAGTTTCTAGTTTTATGCACCATCGCTGGAAAACCCAGGGCAAGAGATTCGCCGTCGGCGGGACCAGAGGATCCCGCTGGTGGGGACGGCTGGAAAATTCCGATCATTGTTCTCACCAAAGATTTTTTTTTAAACTCCTGCTTGTTGAAATAATTTTATGCTTCACCCCTTATGAAAGTCCATGGGCAATATTTTCTGTCCAGGTTTCCGAACCCCTATTGACAGGCTGAAATGTGGGTCTGAAGCTTGCAATGTGTGGAAAATGGTCATTGTTCATGATTTTCACTGGAGTGGCCAATTAATGGCCAGGGGGCAGGCTCACCATTTTATAAAGTTTGATGGGTAGTCTCTCAAAACTGCAGTTTGAAAGGAACAGCAGACCATAATGGGAGGTAAGTCAGAGGATACTACTCAACGGAGGTCCTCTTCTCGCCACCATTTAAACATTTTAAATAAAGAATGAATTTGCCGCGAGGCCACCATTGTGGGAGGCTAGGGATTGAGGGAGCCCCTCAACAAGGCGGCCTGCAGTTGCTGTTACAGCTGCAGCAAGGGAAACAGGGAAGGCCTCTAGGCCTGACTTATGGAGCCTTCGCATCCACCCCACCTGGTCTATAGCCAAACACAAAGCCGGCAGGCACCTAAGCTGCATCCCCCTCTCATATCCTTCCTCCTTAAAAATGGCCTGGAGACAGGATGGAGATGGAGAGGAACAAGCATGCAGTCAGTGGTGCTATTTTTAAATCTTGCCCGCCTCCATTCTCAGCCCTGGTTGGGGCTCATACTCATACCCAATATTTCAGATCAGTTACTGGCCCCAGTTCCTAGCCGCTTGTGCGCAATGGGCTGATTCAACAACACAAGAATGGAGAAGGTCGATCACATTTTTGCTTGTGAATGCAAATACGGGGTGCAGTTTTAGTTTCCAATTCACAGTATATAGTTCATTTTATGTACTTGACTCTTGTGGTTATGATGTTTTTGTAATCGTACAAAACAGGAAACTGAAGGTACATTCAGATAGATTAAGGAGCTACAAATCAATATGTGTGCATGCCACATTGGCAATGCCCCTGGTTTTCATGGAAAAATGGACAGAATTGTGGAATATGATCATCAAAACACAAGAGGGCTGGATTCTCCGTCGGCGGGATCCTCTGCTTCGCTGGCAGTGCACTCACGTCCACGGATTTCCCAATGGCGTGGGGGATGCCCACTATGGGAAACCCTGTTGGCTGGCTGTCGGGACGGAGAATCCCACCCAGAGTCTTATGTAAGCAGGGAATTCTATTTATTTGTTCAATCCCTTGTGTTGCGACTAAAATAAATGCTTCCTAAAACAAATAAATACTTCAAAGTTTAGGTAGCTGGGAACCTTGTAATTAGCCTCACAAACGACAGCCCAATTTTGACTAGGATGAAATGAATGAAAATCGCTTATTGTCACAAGTTGGCTTCAAATTAAGTTACTATGAATACGCAGTCCGACGACCTGAAGCGTAAGTGGGAAGAGGAGCTCGGGGGGGAGATGGAGGACGGTGTCTGGGCCGAAGCCCTGAGCAGAGTAAACACGACCGCAACATGCGCCAGACTCAGCCTGATCCAGTTTAAGGTCGTGCACCGTGTGGCCGACATGACGGTGGCCCGGATGAGCAAATTCTTTGGGCTGGAGGACAAGTGTGCTAGATGCGCCGGAGGGCCGGCTAACCATGTACACATGTTCTGGTCGTGCCCTAAACTCAGGGGGTATTGGCAGGGATTTGCAGATGTCATGTCCTGGGTATTGAAAACTGGGGTGGTAATGAGCCCTGAGGTGGCAAACTTTGGAGTTTCGGAGGACCCGGGAGTCCAGGAAGAAAGAGAGGCCGACGTTCTGGCCTTTGCTTCCCTGGTAACCCGGCGACGAATACTGTGAGCATGGAGGGCCTCAAAGCCCCCGAGGACTGAGGTATGGCTATCGGACATGGCCAGCTTTCTTGGCCTAGAGAAAGTCAAGTTCGCCTTGAGAGGTTCGCTACTAGGGTTCGCCCGAAGGTGGCAGCCATTTATTGACTTCTTCGCAGAGGAGTAAACGTCAGCAGGGGGAGGGGGAGGGGGGGGCTAGGGTAGAGTAGAGTAGAGTAGAGGGATATTGACGCAGGTCTTGGCGTGAACAGAGCCGTGGCTTGCACCATGTTTAATTTGTGTCTTGACTTTTTTTTTGTACTGTACAATGTCACTTTTTCTATATGCCTAAAATACCTCAATAAATTTGTTTGTTAAAAAAAATGATGTTACTGTGAAAAGCCCCTAGTCGCCACATTCCGGCGCCTGTTCGGGGAGGCTGGTACGGGAATTGAACCGTGCTGCTGGCCTGCCTTGGTCTGCTTTAAAAGCCAGCTCTTTAGCCCTGTGCTAAACCAGCCCAGGATGACAGAATTTCCTTTCTGTAATTCTAAGGGCATGTACTGAAATGAATTTCGGCCATCACCTTTGGTTTTCGTATAATCTCAAGTCTATAGCTAATTGCAATATTTAAATTGCAATTGTCACTAGATTGCTAAATTTACTGCAAACTTCAAAGAAGGACTTCTGCAGGAAATGGAAATATCTGGTTGGGCAATAAAGGATTCTCTTCTAGCTTAAGGTGAAGAAACCTTATTGGGGAAGTAGCAGAGGAAGGATTTATTTTCTACATAGAATTCTTAATAGGTCAATGTGTTCGCGTCAATGATTAAGTTGATCTATTCCTTAAATGCTCCCTTCAACGGGTGGAATTCTCCCAAGGCCCCACCAGCGGCTCGATAGCCGTGCCGATGTGAAACTCGTTTGGAACAGCGTGATGTGCAGATGTCCTGACTCACCTCATAAATGCCTTGGGCATTCAACTCCGGAGTTCAGGATGGAAGCTGCCTGGACCCTGGAACACTACAACAGTGGGTCAGGAGTGCATCTGCAGGTCGACCTTCCAGATTAGATCCATCTTCCAGTCTCAAGAGGTCCATCATCCTTCTCAGGAGGTCTATCTTCTGGCCTCAGAGTGAGTGAACCTGGAGATCCATCTTAATTTTCAGAAGGTCAATCTTCTGTCTTCAGTAGTGAGCCAGTGATGCTGGATGCTTTTTCAATATAGAGCCTGGACAAGAGGCAGACTATGTGCCATCCAGGCCTACCTTGCCCCACTCCACCCCACCGCAGCACTTCGATTCAAAATGGGAGAATTCTGCCCGATATCTTTCATTGTGGAGGAAGGATTTACTTGTGCCTGAATTATCATGTTTTCTTGATGGAGGCTGCTTGACCTGCTGAGTGTCTGTAATGTTTTCCATTCCTGTTACGGATTTGCAGCATCTGCAGTATTTTGCTTTTCCTGGGCTACAAATAAAGAGATTCCCTCCTCTAACACCTTGAGAAGAATAGCATTAGCCATGAAATTCTTTAATTTTTCATTTGTCAGAGCAAAATCAATACTCAAATCTTGTAGAATAAAAGTTCTGATCAGCAAAGCTTTTGCACAATCACTCATACAACAATTCTGTACATTGATTTTTACACAGCTGTTAACCTATTAATTGTGGATGTGTCAGTGCCCATTCAAAAATAATGAATACCTGTGCAGAAATATAGAATTTACAGTGCAGAAGGAGGCCATTCGGCCCATCGGGTCTGCACCGTCCCTGGAATGAGCACCCATTTAAGCCAAAGTCCCCATCCCTGTAATCCCACCTAACCTTTTAGACACTAAGGGCAATTTAGCATGGCCAATCCACCTAACCTGCACATCTTTGGACAGTGGGAGGAAACCGGAGCACCCGGAGGAAACCCCCGCCATACGGGGAGAATGTGCAAACTCCGCATAGACAGTCACCCAAGGCCAGAATTAAACCCGGGTCCCTGGCACCATGTACATAACACAACAAATAAAACATTCATGTATATGGAACTTTGCAAAGGAAAAGCCTTCTGTATATTTTAGAGCATCAGATCAGATGTAAAGAGTAATTTTATGAATTGAGCATACATATTAAGAATTCAAATACATGCTCTCCAAGAATTTTCATCTTAATGCACGATCAGTTACACTCAAAGACGAGGTTGTAACATAACTGAAGGCTTTAATCGACTAGAACTGTTCCCCAGCAGCTTCGGTACAGAAAGTGAGGGCTGCTGGGACGGCACCGGTTCTTATACCCTGCCTGTTAAGGCGGAGCTACATACCAACAGCCAATGGTAACCTCCTAGGTTTAACCAATGGTCTTCGGCCTCTTGGGTACTGTAATACCTGATAATACCACACATCTATTAAAATGACTGCATGGAAACTTCAAGGTGGACTTGCTGGCACTCCCACTGGTGGTGGGAGATGTTCCCTGCTGGGAATAGAATTCCACAAATTTATCCAAATAATCTGCAAGAGATCTTGGCTGAACAAAATAAAGATGTGCCAGTTGACTTTGGCATAGACGACAGACAATAGAGCTTAAATTGTGCCTCATATCCCCTTGTAATTTATACAGCCCGGCTTTCAAAATTGATGGAATGCCTGCAAAAAGTAGCAAAACACCTAAACGGGTAAAACAGGTTTCACAACAACCTTGAATAGCGACAAGATATTTTCAAATCTGTCACTTGACACCCATTATGTTGATACAGTGATTTAGAATTGCTACAGTATCCCTTTGTTGTCGGAAAGGTTCATATTTTTATGATTTCCAGAATGGGAGCATACACCACGAATTCAGGAACAGAGGTCAGTGAGTCATGGGATTTTCTACGAATTAGAATAGATGCACTTACATCCGTATCCAAATTCTAATTGCAACCTTATTGCCTGCAAGCATTAAGCACTATTATTCACCTCAAGAAGTCTTTGACACACTTTAACACACTTTAAAGCTATGTTGACTACATGGGAGCACATAGTTAGCACTGTTGCTTCACAGTCCCAGGGTCCCAAGTTCAATCCTGCTTGGGTCACTGTCTAAACTGTCAGCACGTTCTCCCCGTGTCTGTGTGGGTTTCCTCTGGGTGCTCCGGTTTCCTCCCACAAATCCCTAAAGACGTGCTTGTTGGGTGAATTGGACATTCTGAATTCTCCTTTTGTGTACCCGAACAGGCTCCGGAGTGTGGCGACTGAGGAATTTTCACAGTACTTCATTGCAGTGTTACTTGTGACATTAATAAAGATTATTATTAGTAGTATTTCTAAATGACGAGGTTGAGCAGCCATTGGGGCTCTCCTAACTTTCAGTGAAAACTAACAGTGGATAAATGAGAGAATCCCCAAATTCTTATGATGTTACATTTTTATGGGGTGCTAACTGCAGCAACACAACCTTCTAATCACAGAATTGTTAGAGTGCAGAAGGAGTCCATACGACCCATCGTGCCTGTACTGGCTCTCCAAAAAAGCATCATAAATGAAATGAAAATTGCTTATTGTCACAAGTAGGCTTCAACGAAGTTACTGTGAAAAGCCCCTAGTCGCCATATTCTGGCGCCTGTTCGGGGAGGCTGGTACAGGAATTGAACCGTGCTGCTGGCCTGCCTTAAAAGCCAGCGGTTTAGTCCAGTGTGCTAAACCAGCCCCTTAAAGTCATCAATAGCAGCAGACACTGGGATAACGTGCAGACTCTGCACAGTCAGTGACTCAGCGGGGAATTGAACTTGGGACCCTGGTGCTATGAAGCCACAGTGCTATCCACTTGTGCTACCGTGCTTCCCAACACGGTATGACTTAATGCTATTCCCCTGCCTTTACCCCTTGCCACTGCACATTGTTTCTATTCACGTAATAATCAAATGCCCTCTTGAATGCCTCGATTGAAACTGCCTCCACCATGATAATGATAATGAAATGCTATTACCACTATTAAAAGTTGATTAATTACTTATCTCATCATAAAAGTGCTTGGGAGAAAAATGCATGGTGCAATCGAATTTCATAGTAAGCTTGAGGGCGACTCCAATCCAGAACAAGAATCTTAAACAAAGCCAATGAAATAGGTATGAAGAAGAAGCTAGCTACGGTTGATTGGGTAAATGAGCAAAAAGGTATGGTGCCAATAAACAGTTGGAAACATATACAGAAATGATTCAAAATGCTCAACAAGATATATTCAATTGGAAAAAAAAATTCAGCAAGCCCTTTCCCTGGCTTCAAGGAAGTTCAGGATTGCATTAGGTTAAAAGAAGAGCCTTATAAAGTAAACTAGCTAAACATACACAAACAAATTACAAGAATGTTCCTAGGTTATGAAAAAGGAAAGTAGTTAAAGTAGATGTTGATCCCTGGTAAACGTTGGGCAGCACGGTAGCACAAGTGGATAGCACTGTGGCTTCACAGCGCCAGGGTCCCAGGTTCGATTCTCCGCTGAGTCACTGTCTGTGCGGAGTCTGCACGTTCTCCCCGTGCCTGCTGATATTGATGACTTTATGTTCTTCATTTTTATTATCCTCTTGGTTATGCTCTATGTGATTTGCACATTCTACGATAAGGACAGATTCAAAAATTTCTTACCATTTCCAGATTTCCCCACATAATTTCACCTGTTTCTGTCTCTAAAGAACATAGACCAAACAGTGCAGAAGGAGGCCATTCGGCCCATCGAGTCTGCACCGACCCACTTAAGCCCCCATTTCCACCCTATCCCTGTAACCCAATATCCCCTCCTAACCTTTTTGGTCACTAACGGCAATTTATCATGGCCAATCCATCTAACCTTCACATCTTTGAACTGTGGGAGGAAACCTGAGCACCCAGAGGAAACCCATGCAGACACTGGGAGAACGTGCAAACTCCGCACAGACAGTGACCCGGGGGGGGGAATCGAGCCTGGGACCTGGGAAGCCACAGTGCTATCCACTTGTGCTACCGTGCTGCCCACGCAAAATAAGAGTTCATGGAGTTGAGGATAATATATTAGCATGGATGGAGGATTGGTTAATGGACAGAACATGGAGATTAACAATAAATTGGCTTTATCAAGCTGGCAGGCAGTGGAGCTCTGCAAGCATCACTGCTGGCGCCTTTTATTCTTCAATGGCATGAGGGCATCACCAGTAAAGCCAGCATTTATTGCCCAACCGTAATTGCCCTTGAACTGAATGGCTTGCTAAGCTATTACAGAGGCAGCTAAGAGTCAACCATGTTGCTGTGGGTTTTCTAGTCGGGTGTAGGCGAGACCAGGTAAGGACAGCAGATTTCCTTCCTTAAAGGACATAAGTGAACCAGATGAGTTTTTATGACAATCGTCGCTAGTTTTGCTGAGACTAGCTTTCAATTCCAGATTGATGAATTGAACTCAAAGTCCACCAGCTGCCATGGTGGGATTTATTTAAAGCCGTGACCAAGAGCATAAAAGGGAGCATGGACACATGACTATGATTGAGTGAGACATAGATTGAGTGAGGAGCTGGGAATTTGGTTCAGGTAGGAATTAGGAGCAGGAGGGGAAAGAGCTGCTCCATTTACTCAATTCCTTCAGCCGCCAGTGGTTCATAGAATCATAGAATCATAGAAGTTTACAGCATGGAAACAGGCCCTTCGGCCCAACCAGTCCATGCCACCCAGTTTTTACCATTAAGCTAGTCCCAGTTGCCCGCACTTGGCCCATAACCCTCTATACCCATCTTACCCATGTAACTATCTAAATGCTTTTTAAAAGACACAATTGTACCCGCCTCTACTACTACCTCTAGCAGCACATTCCAGACACTCACTACCCTCTGAGTGAAGAAATTGCCCCTCTGGGCCCTTCTGAATCTCTCCCCTCTCACCTTAAACCTATGCCCTCTAGTTTTAGACTTCCCTACCTTTGGGAAAAGATGTTGACTATCTACCTTATCTATGCCCCATATTATTTTATAGACCTCTATAAGATCACCCCTAAGCCTCCTATGCTCCAGGGAAAAAAGTCCCAGTCTATCCAGCCTCTCCTTATAACTCAAACCATCAAGTCCCGGTAACATCCTAGTAAATCTTTTCTGCACTCTTTCTAGTTTAATAATATCCTTTCTATAATGGGTTTCCGTGGGTTTCCTCCGGGTGCTCCGGTTTCCTCCCACAGTCCAAAGATGTGCGGGTTAGGTGGATTGGCCATGATAAATTGCCCTTAGTGTCCAAAATTGCCCTTAGTGTTGGGTGGGGTTACTGGGTTATGGGGATAGGGTGGCGGTGTTGACCTTGGGTAGGGTGCTCTTTCCAAGAGCCGGTGCAGACTCGATGGGCCGAATGGCCTCCTTCTGCACTGTAAATTCTATGATCTATGATAATAGGGTGACCAGAACTGCACACAGTATTCCAAGTGTGGCCGTACCAATGTCTTGTACAACTTCAACAAGACGTCCCAACTCCTATATTCAATGTTCTGACCAATGAAACCAAGCATGCCGAATGCCTTCTTCACCACCCTGTCCACCTGCGACTCCACCTTCAAGGAGCTATGAACCTGTACTCCTAGATCTCTTTGTTCTATAACTCTCCCCAACGCCATACCATTAACTGAGTAGGTCCTGGCCTGATTCGATCTGCCAAAATGCATCACCTCACATTTACCTAAATTAAACTCCATCTGCCATTCGTCGGCCCACTGGCCTAATTGATCAAGATCCCGTTGCAATCCTAGATAACCTTCTTCACTATCCACTGTGCCACCAATCTTGGTGTCATCTGCAAATTTACTAACCATGCCTCCTAAATTCTCATCCAAATCATTAATATAAATCACAAATAACAGTGGACCCAGCACCGATCCCTGAGGCACACCACTGGTCACTGGTTGGTGAGTTTCCTTCTTTATCTCCGAATTAGGTGAGTGCAACTTTCTGTTCCTTTATCTGCGTAAATTATTAGCTAATCAACAAATTAAATATATACGGTTGGACAGAAATAGCAGGGCTGGTGATGTGCCATGACTGCAGCATGTGGAAATCTGGTAAAATGCATTGTAATCCCGGACAGTCATATCCGCAGAAAGTGTCTGCAACTTTGGCTACGAGTTTCTGAGCTGCAGACTGAGTTGCTGACATTGTGGGGCATCAGGGAGCGGGAGAGTTATTTGGAGACTTTGTTCCAGGAGGCAGTCACTCCACTTAGTAGGCAGATCCTTAGAGTTGGTCAATTGTCAGTGACAGGTGGATGTGATGCAAGTCAGGCAGATAGGGAAACCAGCCTGTAATGATGTCCAAAAGGTTTGAGGTGCTTGCTACCTGGGTGGATGAGAAGAAGGACTGCAAGGTCCTTGGAAGTGGCAGAGCATGTTCTGAAGTCTGCTAAAAAGGAACACAGGCTCATTGGCTTTATTAATAGCGAACAACAGTAAGGATGTTATGCTAACCTTTATAAAACAATGGTTAGGCCTCAGCGAGAGTATTGTATTCAGCACACTTTAGGAAGGATGATAAGGTCTTGGAGAGGGTGCACAAGAGATTCATTAGAATGGTATGAGGGACTTCAATTATGCGTGTGAACAGACTGGAGAGTGGAAAAGGTCAATAGAGATTTGATAGAGGTGTAAAGGTCATGAATTTTATTGCTAGAATTTATTCATGTGTGCTGCAAACAAAAATAATTATTTATTTCAATTCTCAATATATATTCTTGCCATTCACATCACCTTTGATGATAGTCTTTTGACTTAGTACTTCATCATTTATGACTCCTGTCACCCATTTATATGACCACATTGCTTCAGTTTATACAGCTTCAGCCCCATTAATAATGTACAATTTTATATGCAGGATCAAAAAGCAGAGCACTGTGTATCCTGGAAATTTGTATTAAAAACAGTAAATGCTGGAATACTCAGAAGGTCAGGAAGCAGCTGTGGAGAAAGAAACAGAATTAACGTTTCGGGTCATTGACCTTTTATCAGAACTGGGAAAAGTTGAAATGTTTTGAGCACGAGGTTTGTTGGAGAAGGACAAAAGGCAGGTCTGTGAAGGGATGGAAGACAGGAGAAATTGAATCTCAGAAGAGTTAGTTCACCAGGGCCAAAAGGAATGGTGATGGGGCAGAGAAAGAAACAAAATAAATGCCTGGAGAGGTATGCTGCTATTTGGATACATAAATTTAAAAAAAAACGGAAAATGCAAAGAGAAGAAAACAAAATGGTGGACCGAGTTTATTGTCTGAAATTGTTGAACTCAAATGTTGAGTCTGGAAGGCTGTGAAGTGCCTAATCAAAAGATGTGGTGCCGTTCCTCAAATATATGTTAAACTTCACTGGAACAGTGCAGCAGACCAAGGACAGCGATGTCCGCGTGAGAGCAAGATGGAGAATTAAAATGACCGACCATTGGCAGCTCGGAGTGGAGGAGGCAAAATGTCAGATGTTACATCTCTTGCACTTTCACGGAAAGGTGCTGAGAGAAGGGAACGTGGTGGAATGGTGATTGAGGAACGAAGCAAAGTACCGCAGGGAACAGTCCTCACCGTCCAAGGCCCCAGACACTCCTTTCAGATTAAGCTGTGGTTTGCATGTGCTTCTTCCAATTTAGCTTATTGTATTCACTGCTCACAATGTGGTCACCTCGACAGCAAGGAGACCAAATGGGCAGCACGGTAGCATTGTAGATAGCACAATTGCTTCACAGCTCCAGGGCCCCAGGTTCGATTCCGGCTTGGGTCACTGTCTGTGCGGAGTCTGCACATCCTCTCCGTGCGTGAGTTTCCTCCGGGTGCTCCGATTTCCTCCCACAGTCCAAAGATGTGCAGGTTAGGTGGATTGGCCATGATAAATTGCCCTTAGTGTCCAAAATTGCCCTTAGTGTTGGGTGGGGTTACTGGGTTATGGGGATAGGGTGGAGGTGTTGACCTTAGGTAGGGTGCTCTTTCCAAGAGCCAGTGCAGACTTGATGGGCTGAATGGCCTCCTTCTGCACTGTAAATTCTATGATAATCTATGAAATACAGATTGGACGATCGCTTAGTGGAACACCTCCGTTCAGTCCGCAAGTGTGACCCTGGAGCTTCCATCTCTATTCAAGTAACCACAATATTCTGCCTTTAGCTCTTTGATGGTGCTATAATCACTTTGTTGCCAAAACAAATGTGTTGGTGTTATTTGTGTTCAGGGATGCTGCTACAATTACCTTGCAATTTTACCCTGGGGCCACTGTTGGGTTGCAGCAATAATGTTCTCCTGATTTTCCTTGTCCCAGAAAAAGAAAAGTAAAAATGTTGTCTATTTTTGGCGTGAGTTGATGTGATCCGTTTAAGAGCCCCTCGTTAATCTGCTTCATGCCACGGACCAATTGGCAAAGTGTACGTGGCACATGCCCCGCTCATTGGCCATGAAGTAACCTTAGCGTCCGACGATGTTCATAGTACACTGATTTAAATACATCTGCTGGTTTTGGCAGGGGCACTGAATGCAGCACTGACCTCTGCAATTCTGATGGACTACATTGAAAATGGAATCTGCACTTCAACCATGCAACCTCTGCATTACAATGGGTATCAGAAAAATCTTTAAAATATGAACAAAAATTAAAACACCCAAATGTATTATGTAATAGTGATTTTGAAGACAAAATGCACATCACCATTGTTTTTGTAAGTTTGTAAAACTTTTTCCAGTCTTTTGCTACAGAATATGTATTGTTTAAGTCACGTAAGAATATTTTTACTGTGGGCAGGATTTCATGGGTGGTGGAGTCTACCACCCCACCGCCATTAAAGTGAAACCTGCCCCCACTCCGACAGGCTACCTTGCTGCCATTTATTGCTTGGTAGAGCGTTACGTGTCTTAGGGTAACGAGACGTCCACCCCATCTGGAGAGGAAATCCAATTTTCGAGAGCTCCCAAGTAATCTGATTGGCTGGCAATTCTCTGGTGCTAGTAGCACCACTGGAAGAAGTGACCACTATTGGGTATGCATCCAGTCTCATTGAAGAAGGGGAAGGAGCTGGATGACCGATAATTAAGGAGTGGCTGTTTGCTCTGAGGCAAGGGGAAGTAGGGGCCTAAGTGCACAAGCTGGGGGGATGGGGCTTTCTGAAGTGGGGTAGACTTTGGGGGGCCTCCGTCTCCAATTAGATAGGAGGCAACTGCTTCCCTTGCTACCCTAAGCCCAAACACACTAATCTGCCAAGCTTCCCACACATTTCAAACCTCTTTCCACAAACCCAAAAATTACAAATGGGCAGGAATTAGGCCTTAAGTGGCAATTAATTGGCATGATTGCAGGCTGCCCATGGCCTTTTTTACTGTCTGTCAAACAGTAGCCAGGTCAGGGGCAATCAGGTAGAAGATGGGAAAGGCACCCACAGAATTAGACAGGCCGTGTCCACCTGCCTGTGTGCCACGTCAGAATAAATTGGAGAATCGTTGGCAATAAAGATTTTTGGCCATATAATAGCAAAGAGATGACAATAGAATGGATTTGATATCTTATCGATATCACTACACAATAAATGTGTTTGACAGACAAAGTTGAATGTAGAAATATGTGAGGTGAGACAACGTGACAGGAAGAAGCAGCAAAGACAACACTTGCTAAGTTGTACAATTTTAGAAGGGATTGCAAGATGGGGGAGTTTGTGTGCACACATCTCTGATGTTTGCAGGATAGGTTAACAAAGCAGTTAAAGCTAACTGAAACCTGGGTTTTATAGATCCAGCTGCGCGAGGATTTTAACTGTTAACGTGGGTGGGTTTCTGTGAAGGTGGCAGTTAGAACAGCTGTAACTGCCTGTGGATCTGGAAACCTGCAAGAACCCGCTAACCTGCTTTACCCTGGGCACAGAGGAACCCCTGGAGGGGCAAGCGAGCATGCCATTCAATTATGTAAAATGCTCATAAGCTGCTCTTTTAACCCATGATTCTGAATTTAACAGTGTGTACACACAGGTATCCCAAGCTTTTTGGAACTAGCTGGGGAAAACAAAGCTAAATGACAGTGGAAGCTGATGGGGCTGAGTAATTGTCAGGCAAGAAATGTTCTAAATACTGAGATCTGACACATGCTCTAAATGAAAAGCTTTTGCTCACAATACTTGTTCTGAGAATGTGCGATCTCTACATTGACGATGACTTCCAGTGCTGTGGAGGTTAATTCTACTTCTTGGAGGTTTTATTTGCCCATGATCTGCACTTCCCAGCTGTCAGCCTTCAAATCAGCAATGGGAGAGGCGAATGTATGCCTATCTTGAACCTCAGATGGGAATTAAGAGGAACAGCAGCTGCAATACCAGCAGAAGCAGCATCAGCCTCATCCTTAACCAGCAACTCCACAGGGCAGAAGAGATGAGCACAGAGCACTAGCTTGCAGGAGGAAATACCCTAACCCAAAGTGTCCAGGCAGAGAATAGATTTCCTGTACATGACAGAGCACCAGTGCCTCAGGAGGCGTATGGTTTCCTGTCAGGTGTTTGCTGACATTTGCAGCTTCGTGGAAAAAGTCCTCCTTCCAAGTGGATCAGGTGTGCACGCATTGCCAGTGGAAGTCACCACAGCCTGTCTTTGTCATGAGTTCTTTCCGATGCCTGCCTGTGATATTTGTCAAATCTCACATTCTGCAGCTCGCAGTGCTTGTCATGGGTGACTGGCATCATGTATGTCAGGGCTGGCATGTAATGTGCATTTTACTGTTGTCGAGGCCACTCAGAATGAGAGGCCACTCAGATTTGCTGCTATGGCTGGATTCTGACAGGTTCAGAGAGTTAGAAACTGCACAAACGTGGCAACTAAGGCACCCCCAGATCATCCAGAAATATTCATCAGCCAAAAGGGATTCTAATCTATCAATGTTCAGTTGGTCTATCACCACTGAAGGATCATCATGTATTTCGGTTCAAGAGACTCCAGGAGCTGGCATGATGTGTTCATTGGTACAGTCAAGTCTACCAAAGATCTTCAGACCTCAAAGCAAAGCGAATGAATGAGCCCTTGAAGACAAAGGCTACCATCTGAAGACATGGCTGACACTTGTGAGGAGCCTAAACAATGACTCCCAGGAGAGCTAAGAAGCCACGTCACTGTCCGAGTTAATTGATCAAGTAGTCGGGATGCTAAAGATGTGATTCATGTGTCTGGAAGTATATGGCAATATCCTTCAGTCTGCACTAGCAGCAAGGTTTTCCAGAATGATAAGTGTTCTGCTGTGCTTTACAAAGCACTGCACTGCAGTGAAAACTGGAATTTCAGCAAGAGAAAGATGATGGAACAGTCTACATCTTTGGACGAGGAGGAGGAGAAAGAG
Source organism: Scyliorhinus torazame (assembly GCF_047496885.1). Taxonomy (NCBI): domain Eukaryota; kingdom Metazoa; phylum Chordata; class Chondrichthyes; order Carcharhiniformes; family Scyliorhinidae; genus Scyliorhinus; species Scyliorhinus torazame. The sequence continues at coordinate 145,264,617 of NC_092712.1, read as the reverse complement.
CACGATAATGATGAGGAGCGGTGTGATTTGGTGAGGATATCAGCAGCCACACCCTTTGATTCCAGGGATTCGTGGGACTGCCAGATTTGGTACACATCTGTTAAACTGAAGGGGTGCAGCCATTCAGCAAACAAAATCGGAACCACTGTGGTCCCAGCACAAAGCAGTCCGATAGACAATTCACTTCACTCACAAATGCACATTGCTCATCTTGGACTATTTTTACTATTTTTCACAAGGTGAAAAGGCTATGGCAGGCAACAGGCAAAACTGAGCAAGGTGTGACAATGGATCACAATGGATCAGTGAAATAAATGTATTGGTGCGTAAACAATACTCAGAATTGTGACAGTGTAACAGTATGTTAAACAACATATTTAACACCCTTGTGCAACTATAAATCCCTTGTCTTCCCTGCCTACTACTATGTGATACTACCCCGGTCGAGCTTCAGTGGAGTTAGAGACAGGTTGCTCATACCCCTGTTCTGACTGCTCAGATGTTCGTGGCTAATGTCCTCCAGGTTTAGAGGCTGGGAGACCCCGCCAAAGCCTGACACACCTGGGTCTAAGCAAGGACAGACTCAGACATCTGGATAGGAAGCCGGACACTGAATAGGGCAAGAAGTGGGCAATGGCTTAAAAGTGAAAGTTAAGTAGAGTCCTCATCTCCATGTCCCCTTTATTCACTTTCCCTCTCATAGCCAATTCACACTTCCCTGCCAGCTAAGAGCTGAGAGCACTTTAATGCACTTCAGTGAATGGTCAATGCAGGGCTCTGCTCCATTCCCTTTAATTTGACAGACCATTGATGATGACAGCATTCACTTTAACTGGTCTATCATATCTAATGTTCCATGTAGGTGTCAGACTTCCCATGGACATAGGCAACATTGAAAAAGCCTGAGACATTTATACTAGAGCCAAACCCGCCACAATCTTTCCCTTCATTTGTGCGCAGTGCAGTTGAAAGGTTCACACATTCTTTGATGCTGCTTCAAAATAGTTCTCTTTGGGAATGGCCGCGAAGCTCAATCTGTGCATCCAGCTGAGCAGTGCTTTGCGCTTCGAGAAGGCCTTTCCCCTCCTGCACCTATATCCAACACCTATTCCTGCTCACGTGGTATGTAATTCACCAGGTGACAGCTCAACTACCGGTGTTTGTGGTCCCACCAAGGTGTTGTTACTGAGCTGCTGGGGGGTGCTGGGAGTCCTGTGTGTGCCCTCTGTGGAGTTTTTGTCCTCCTGAACCAGCTCTTGAGGGACGCTTGAAGGACTTATGGAAGATGAAAGACATGCATTAGAATTGACAAGGTGAGAGGTTTCTAAGTCACCATATGTCAGTGGTTTCTGATATTAAGTCAACATGAGTGAGTGGTGCTTGCCATCTGACTGTGTGGTATTTAGTTCTGTAGTTAGCTGACTCCTATCGCACCATAGCTAATGTTCATGCATGCTGAGACACCCTTATCTCAAACACCTGCTCAGCAGCTATCATGGTAGAGATCACTGGAAGACCATCTCCAGAACACCTAATTGGTGTTCTGTGCTCTCTTCTGCAAGGAGAGAAAGCAGAGATTTATGAATGTGAGAAGTGTAATGTGCTATGGGGATGGAAAGACATTTGTGGAGCGTCACTGTGAGAATGGGCAAGCTGAGTGTCAGTGGTAATGGTTAGGTGAGGATGTGAGGAGGTGTCTTGACAGAGAGAGGCTGAGCCTGAGAAATATTTTTCAGAAGAAGGCTTGGAAAGTGGGATTTGGGATGGGAGATGTACATGAACTTGGCATGCCATTCACCTTTCCTACCCTGATTAAGTCATTGAATCTCTTACATCCAGAAGCAAGGCACACTCCTGCTGCTGACCTCTTCAGCCACTTCGAACCTTGCTTTCTCGTTTACAATGCCCCCATTGGCTGGGAACAGAATCTCAATGCGAGTCTTTTATACAACCAGCTACAATATCTCCAAAGACTCGGGACAAAATCTAATGGCCTGAACCGGCGCGTGAAGAGGCAAGTAAATCTCACGAGAGGTCTCTTACTCGGCTCGCTACGACTCGGTAGATCTAATGGGATCTCATCAGATGTTGCAATTTGAATTCCACCCACAATGGGCTTGATCCAGACCTGGCAAATGCATATTAAAATTCTGTAATGAATAGCACTTTGATATGCACTTGCTGGAGTTACCCAAGTGCGGAATCTAACCCCCGCACCACCTAACACCGGTTAGCACTGGTCTCCACAAATGCGGACCAGACATAACGGCGCGGGGGTGGGGGTGGGGGGGGGGATATCCCGCAGGGGATGTCCCGCAGGGGATCGGGGCCCCTGGGTGGCTGTGCTCTCGACAAGGTGGTACCCTGGCATCTCAATGCCAGCCTGGCAGTGGTGGCCAAGGTGCCCGGGTAGCAACTTGCCCATGCTGAGGATAGGGCTGGGGGTGCCAGCCCTTATTAGGTGGGGTGTTGGTGGCCCGATGACCCCCTTGTAGGTGAGTTGGGGCAGTTGGGGAGGATCTGGGGGTCGCATTGGGAGGTCTCGAGGTTGGGGCGCCTTTTAAAAATGGGACTAAGTGCAGCCTCAGCAAGGCATTCCTTGCTGAGGCACCGAAATGAAACCGAGTCCCTTGAGACAGCAGGGTGTTTCTTGGCACTGCGAACGCAGGGAAACACCCGGCTAAATGCGCTCAACATGGGACTCTGTTTCATTTTCGTTAAATCGCACCCTCATTTTGGTAGGGGAATGCTGTTTTGTCACATTTCTGCATTTTGGATCTGTCTGCACACCTGTATAATCTTTGAACTTTGTCCCTTTAAATAGTGGAGCTGAAAGAGACATCATTACACCATTCATGCAACTTGGTCGCAAAACCAGCAAGTCTGATACAAATACAGCGATTGGTTTTGAAAGGTCACTGACCAATGTGCTATAGAAGCCTCCAGCAGCCCACCCCACCCCATCCCTGTCAGTGGATCTGAATGTTAAAATTCAGCCCATAAGGGTACAAAAGCCAGGAAACTATGTGAAACCGATTTATTAAAAAAACATTTTGTTCCCAGCTGGAACATTGCATCCAATTCTGGGCATCACTATCTAGGAAGAACTTGAATGCTTTGGAAAGTGATTTAGCACAAAATACATTTATTAACATGGTTCCAAGGATGAGAGATTGTATTTACGTGGATCGATGAAGGAAACAAGTTTTTATTCTCTTTGGAGTAAAGCAGGTTAAGAGGAGATTTGGTAGAAGCATTTAGAACCTTGAGCAGTTCAGTATAGTAAATAAAGAGCAACTGTTTCCCATGGTTAAACAATCAACAATGAGAGGGCCCAAATTTAAAGTGATTAGCAAGAGGATATTACGATCCCGGACAGACCCCAACTGTGGCCAAGATACTGAACAGAAATCCCAATAGTTTATTTTAAGACTGAGGAAAGGATACCTCACTTCAGGAGGGATATGGTATATTGAAACAAACTTTATACTACCACAGTATTGAAATCCATTAACACTGCAATGAAGTTACTGCGAAAAGTCCCGAGTCGCCTCACTCCGGCACCTTTTCGGGTACATTGAAGGAGAATTCAGAATGCCCAATTCACCCAGCAGCACGTCTTTCCGGACTTATGAGAGGAAACCGGAGCACCCAGAGGAAACCCACGCAGATACGGGGATCACGTGCAGACTCCGCACAGATAGTGACCCAAGCCGGAATCGCACCTGGGACCCTGGCACTGTGAAGCAACAGAGCTAACCACTGTGCTACCGTGCCACATAAGAAAATAGCTTGCAATGATCCCTTAAGCCAGTGTTCTTCAAACTTTTTTTCCGGGGACCCATTTTTACCAAGCGGCCAACCTTCGGGACCCAACCCGGTCAACCTTCCCGACCCACGCCGGCCGACCTGCGCGACCCACCATTTTCTCTTACCTTGTTTGCTGCTGACAAAAATGGGGTAAATGGTTTTGGGTCCCTTTGACCCTCGTACACGCTCCTCCAATGGAACCTGTTGGATGAAGGTGAAGCCTTCCGGTGTCGGAGAGTATGGAGTGTCCATCTGTCCAAAGTTCTGCATTTTTTTTCCTGTAAAATGTTGTCAAATAAAACCCCCCCCCCCGAACTTGTAAAAAAAAAATTAAATGAATAAAATAAATGAATAAAATGAATTAAAAAAAACCCAAACTTGTAAAACAAAAAAGCTGTGACCGTTTTTAAAAAATGCTGCCGCACTGCGCATGCATGCCCGATCATCGGCGCGCATGCGCATTGTTTTGTGCATGCGCGCAGATGATCTGGCACGCATGTGCAGTGCGGCCGCATTTTTTTAACATGTCGCGGCCATTTTGAAGGCCGCTTGCAGCCGGCGTTATTAGCAGCCGGCTGTTGCGCGCTCGGGAGTACCGCGACGGACAGTTCCGCGACCCTCCCGACACCCGCCCACATCCCACCCGCGGGTCGCACCCCCCGAGTTTGACAATCCCTGCCTTAAGCAATGCTGATCAAAACAGTGACACAATAACCCTTAACTACTATCTTTGGGTGGATTTACCCATCACCAGGCTGCATGTTTTTCGGCGGCAGAGACGGACTGCCAGCGGGATCTACCAACCTCGCCATTATCAATGGGATTACCGGCTGAGAGTGCCCCTCGTCACCGAGAAACCTCTGCGCCGGCGAGGAGGCGGAATTTCCCGCCAGTGTGAACAGCCGGTAAAATCCGCCCTTTATTTCCACTCAAACAACAAAGCAATCTCAGATCTCAACTCTCTTTTAAATATAGTTAACACTAGGAATTCAGAGATGTCTTGAATACTTGAGAAAGAAACCTTTTGAGACTGCTTAAAGAAAGAGACCTGACCCCTTGTCAGAATAATGTAGAATCTCTGGCTGTATTTCTTCAGAAAACCTTCTCAGCTTAACTTGCAGCCAAAACACTAACAACTGTTTGGAAATAAACTGCTACTCTGTCTACAGACAGACCCTTAACTGAACTGTATTGAGAGCAGCTGATTGTCTTCTGTTCATGCTCTAATCCAAAACTGAACTGAAACCTTAACACCTGACTGCTTCACCCCCTAGCTCCTCCCATTAACAACATTATCTTACTAAACTGAACACAATTGGCTGGATTCTCCCAATTGCCAATGCCGAAGTCACGTTCGGCAATTGGCCGAAGAATCCGTTTTTACGCCGAAATCGGGGGTGGTGCCGTTTTTCGGATGCTCCATCCCCTCAAAAATGCCATTATCACTGAGTATGGCGCACGCTGTTGGGAAGGCCTCAGGACGTCACCTCAGGCCCTCCCCTGATGCTCTGCCCCCAATGTGTCGACTTCCCGACGGCGTGTCTTCTCAGTTTTCGGGGACCTCGCATGGCAGCTGCGGACTGTGTCCAGCGTTGCCACAGTCGGGGGAGGGGGGGAAGAGTTGTTCTGCTGGCCGGGGGGGGGGGGGGGGGGCTTTGGTGGGGGTACTGGTGGGGAAGTGGTCCGGGGGTGGCGAGGGATGCTATAGGGGGGCACTATCTGGCAGGCCGGGTCTGCGCGCCGCCGGTGCCATGTTGTAAGGCACCCCCGCTGCAGATCGCCGCCGTCCGCATGCGCGGCCACGGACCCGGCAATTCTCTGTCTGTATCAGCAGGTAAAGCCAGGCTTTACATTGCGTGGATACTAGCCCCCCAGCGGACGGAGCATCAGTACTGAGGCGCCGCCGACATATTAGTCGGAAGACTAGACACGAGCTCCGGACAGAGACTCAAAATCGGAGAATGCAGCCCAATGTCTCTAATTAACTGCTGTGCAAGGAACCCTCTTAACCTAAATAAAAGTCCATTAACACAAACTTTTATGATACTTTAATTGCATCTCTGGCTCCAAAGAGCAGTTGCATACTAACTCAGGCTTTCGACCCTTACTGCACCAACTATATACTATACAATATGAAATTCCTACATTCATCACAAGGTAACATCAGAAAAAACATTTTTTTGTAAAAAGTGGTGAAGATTTGGAATGCACTGCCTGATAAAGGGGTGGATACAGCTTTCAAAACTAAATTGGATAAAAACTTGGAGGAGGAAAAAGATGAAGCTTTTGGGGTATGAAAGTACAGAAGAATGGAACTGAGTAGATTGCTTTTCAAAAAAGCAAGCACAGTTGGACCAAATTGCCTCTTCCTGTGCGACCCTATTCTCTCATACTAGGTGGCTAAAAGGGATATATATGTCCCTGTTCATAATTTTGGGTTCAAAAGTTAATTATGAATGTAAGGCAGCACTTCATATTAATTTTCACTTTTTGCTTGAAAATAGCAACTATAAAAAAAGTTCACTGGAATTCCTCTGAGAATTTCACTTGGCTTCAGTGATAGCCATTGAATCCCAAAGCTGAGGTTTTTCATTTGGGGTTTTCATAAAATATGAGGTTAAATGGCTGGATGGATAACAAATTGGCTAAGTATGAATAAGAAGATGACGCTGAATAAAGAGGGATCCGGCTTGGGGTGGTTTCCAGAGATTAGTGACATGACACAGCCCTTCCCACTAATGAGATCTTCCGATCCTGACGAAGGCGATCCCCCGCGGCAGGTTTCCCGCAGTAGAGGTGACTCGCCATTAGCCACTGGCCGCGGGAAAACATGTTTTGCGTAGTGGATGGGTAATCCTGGACTTTGACTTACATAACAATGTATTTAGTATGCAGAATGTGGGAAATATGCACTGTGCCTGGAGAAACAGCCGAGATGAACCAAGGAATGACAAATGGAGTTTATTTTGGATAAATATAAATGGCAATGCATATTAGTACCAGAATCAGGAATTATGTGTATGTGTGATATGGATTTGCATTAAATAGTAGAAATGTTCAGTTAGTAGTATCAATTGATAGCATCTATCAATATGAAATTGTTATTAAGAAACCAATTTAGGTCTAGTATGAATATATATGGGGCGGGATTCTCCGACCCCCCCGCCGGGTTGGAGAATCGCCGGGGGACGACATGAATCCCGCCCCCGCCGGCTACTGAATTCTCCGCGCCGGGGTTTTGGCGGGGGCGGGAATCGCGCCGCGCCGGACGGCGGCCGCTGGCAGCGGTCCTCCCGGCGATTCTCCGGCCTGCGATGGGCCGAGTGGCCGCCCGTTTTCGGCGGATCCCGCCGGCGTAAATCACAACAGGTCCTTACCGGTGGGACTTGGCTCCACGGCCGGCCTGCAGAGTCCTCGGGGGTGCGGGGGGATCTGGCTCTGGGGCGTGCACCCACGGTGGCCTGGCCCGCGATTGGGGCCCACTGATCCACGGGAGGGCCCGTGCCGTGGGGGCACTCTTTCCCTCCCCACCGGCCGCTGTCAACCTCCGCCATGCCCGGTGCAGAGAAGAACCCCCCTGCGCATGCGCTGGGATGGCGCCAGCACACGCTGGCGCTCCCGCGCATGCGCCAACTTGTGCCGGTCAGCGGTGGCCCTTCGGCGCCGGTTGGCGTGGCGCTATGCCCTTCCGTGCCGGCTGGCGCGGTGCCAAACTCTCCGGCACCGGCCTCGCCCCTGAAGGTGCGGAGGATTCCGCACTTTCAGGGGCGGCCCGACGCTGGAGTGGTTCGCGCCACTCCTCGGCGCCGGAGTTGCCCGTCCCGCCGATTTGCGGAGAATCCCACCCGTGGTATTTTATTACAAATGTAATAAGGCTTTAAAAAATCTATTATTACACATTTGTGAGCCCATATTTGCGAGTCTAGATTTTGTCACCTTCGAAAAGATTTGGCTGCATTGTTGAGCGTGCAGAGAAGAATGACAATGCAATTATGAAAATAAAATTCATTAAGAAGCATATACTGAAGAAACATAATTTATTTTGATGAGAGAACAGATGATTGAGAGGCAACATGTTTCAAATCTTTAAAGTGATGAAAAGAATGAATGTTGCAGATGAAGGTTCTTTTATATTTAATTATAGCAGAGATTGAAGATTATCAAGGATCATGTGATGCTGGCTACTGGAGAAATGTTTATTCTCAAAGTAATTGATACGTACAATGGAATTCCATCAGAACTTGTTGGGACTAATTCACTGAGCTCTGTTAAAACGTCATTGGTTGATTACCTGTCAGGTGATGACATTGAAGTTGTAAGAAAAGATTAAATAGTTAAGGAATAATTACAGAATGCATGGCATGGCAGACATACTTGTTGAAAGTCTGTTGCCTTTGGAAGTCCGTTTTGGTTAAATCATCTTGTTTTGAAATCTTTGACAACCGGTTTGGTGGGGCTATGACAGTGGAGTTGTAAATGGTATTTTGGATTGAATGGCGAATGGTCTTTTCTTGTTTCGGGGCTGCTTATATGTTGGGTAGATTCTCCGATATGGAGGCCAAGTGTTCGCGCCATCGTGAACGCCGTCGCGTTTCACGACGGTGCGAACAGGACCCGGGCACGACCTATTCTGGCCCCCACAGGGGGCCAGCACGGCCTGGTGCAGTTCACGCCGCTCCAGCGTCCTGCGCCGCGCCAACCCACGCATGCGCAGTTGGGCCGCGCCATCCTGTGCATGCGTGGGGAATGTCTTACGCACGCCGGCCCCTCACCAACATGGGGCCGGTGTTCTGGGGCCGCGCAGAGAAGGAGGTAGGCCCGGGGGGAGAGAGGCCGGCCCGCCGATCGGTGGGCCCCGATCGCGGGCCAGACCCCACCTGAGGCCATCCCGGTGAAGGTGCCCGCCAGCAGCGACCAGGGGTGGAAGGCACCGGCGGGACCCTGTCGTGTCGCAGCGGGCGCACGGCCCATCTGGGCCTGAGAATCGCCGCTCGCCGGTTCTCCGAGCGGCCCGGTGCGAATTGCGTGCCACTGGTTTCCAGGGGGTGGGAGAATTGCGTGCGGGGGTCGGGGCGGCATGGCGCGATTCGCGCGGCGCCCCGGCGATTCTCCCACCCTGCTTGGGGGGGGGGGGGGGGGGGGGGGCGGGGGGAGAATAGCGCCCGTTATGCCCTAAAAATTAGCAGAAAAGCATAGAATGTCACAGAATTACCGTGACGGGCCAGAGTTTTTCAGCCGGTCTCGCTGTCGGGATCTCCTGGTCCCACCAAGACAAACCCCACCGTGGGTTTCCCAGCAGCAAAGGGGTCCATACCACAGTAAACTTTGTTGAAAACGGCGGGACAATGGCGAGCCGCCACCTCGGCCACGAAACACAGCAGTGGGGGCGCGGAAGATCCCATCTCAAGTTTTTTCCTTCAGCTTTGACACTCTAACCAGCTCTTTTCATAATCTAGATTATGTACATTTTTGTTAGTTCAAGTAAGTCAAGCATTTTCCCTACTGCCTCCTATGATTGACTTGACAGGAGGAAAATTGGTAGATGTTATAATTTCTATCCTCACTGATATTTCATAGGTTGGATATACTACAGTGTCTAGTCTCTTCAGATACTGTGAAGCAATCTGGTTGTTAGGGTGTGCCTTGTTCTGTGCACATAAAAGAAGTTACACAAAAACTAAAATGATTCAAGCTGTAGCTAAATCATGTTCATTAGTGAATCTTTTTAGATTTAGATTTATTGTCATGTGTACCGAGGTACAGTGAAAAGTATTGTTCTGCGAACAGTCCAGGCAGATCATTCCACAAATCAAAAGCATAGGACATATGATAAATACACAATAAACACATGGACATAGACATCGGGTGAAGAATACGGAGTGTAGTGCTACAACTGTAGTGATGATGAGTGGAGAGATCAGTTCAGTCCTTAAGAGGGTCATTCAGAGTCTGGTAACAGCGGGGAAGAAGGTGTTTTTTAATCTGTTAGTGCGTGTTCTCAGACTTTTGTATCTTCTGCCCATGGAAGAGTTTCGAAGCGAGAATAACCCCGGTGGAAGTGGTCTTTGATTGTGCTGCCCGCTTTCCCAAGGCAGCGGGAGGTTATGACATTGATAGTTTTGTTGGGCAGTATTCTACCATCTGGGAGGCGAGAACTTGGGAGTGCTTCCCACTGCGGAGACCAGTGAGAAAACATGTAATGTCCTCTGGCCCCAGCCTCATTAATTGTGCAACCAGGTGTTTTGCGCCTGGCGGGGCAGGCCTGATGGCATGTAGGCTGCTGGTATGTCTGGACACCATTTTGAAATGGCGGCCAACATTGTTGGCCTACTTTTGAGGAAAGGTGATGGACCTCCTGAAAAGGAGGATGCACCTCCGGGAGCACTCAAGTTGGAAGATGGACCTCCTGAGTAAGAAGATGAATCTCCAGAAATATTCCAAGAAATGGGCCTCCTGAATGTGACTGAACGTGGAAGACCCACTTCTCGATGCTCCCTCTAACTACTGCTGTGGAGTCCCGGGTCCAGGGTTGCTGATGGCCTCCAGTCCAAACTCCAGAAGCAGCCCCAGGCATTGTTCAGGTGAGTCGCGACATCTGCATGCCATATTTTTCCTGACGTGTTTTGCGCTGGAATATTTTTCCCTGGTGTCGTGGAGAATCAGGAAATGTGCCTACATCTGCACCAATTAGTGAGCTGAAAATCGGTTTCACGCAGGCCACCAGCGGGTTTCCCGATCCACCATGGTGGTAACCAGTGGAAGATATCTCGGAAAATTCACACAAGCGTGAAAAGATTTTTGTAACCCCGCCAGATTGCCCCCGCCGCTCATCTTTGGGTTTCGACATTGCGTAATCTTAAACAAAATTTCTCAACTGTTTCCCCTTGTCATTTATGCTGGCCATTTCCTTAGATTAAATCTTTGATTTCTCTTGTCATCTTGTGTCCCATTTAAAGTGTCAGTACATAGTTGACACGCATCTATTATTTCATGTTTTCCAATTAAGTTGTGCAATTTATTACTGCAGCTTTTGCAGCTCCATTGTTCTTGTTCAATTTATTGTGCTTCCAGCTGTAGTAAATTTCAAGGAAGTACATGTTTTCAGTAAATAACTTACTGTAATGTTATTTAGAAGAGCGCTGGATTTACTAATTGGATTCCAACATTATGTCTATTATAGTTAGTTTTAGAACAAATTTTCATGATTTAAATCTGATACACCAATGTTAAAGAACATATTATGGGCAGGAAGGCAATTTACACCATGATGCACTTAAACTGCACTGAGATAAAATGAAAGTAACAAAGGCTGGGATGAGCAATTTATGGCCATTGCTTTTATCAGGAGTCCTCAGGAAAGCGCCATTCATGGTGGTTCGCACTGTTGCTTCACAGCGTTAGAAACCTGGGCTGGGATTCTCCGCTATCCGTGGCGTGAACCACTCTGGCGTCGGGCCGCCCGGAAGGTATGGAATCCTCTGCACCTTCAGGGGCTAGTCCGGCGCCGGCGGGGGCCTCAGCCGGCGGGCACAAGATGGCGCATGCGCGGGACCGCCAGCATGTTCTGGCCTGATCCCAGCGCATGTGCAGGGGGATTCTTCTCCACGCCGGCCATTGCGGACGTTACAACGGCCGGCGCGGAGGGAAAGAGTGGCTCCACGGCACATGCCCACCCTCAAATCGGTGGGACCCGATCGCGGGCCAGGCCACCGTGGAGCCCCCCCGGGGCCAAATCCCCCCGCGCCCCCCTGTGGTCTCCGCAGGCCAACCGCAGAGACAGGTCCCGCCGGTAAGGACCTTGTTTGATTTACGCCGGCGGGACTGTCCGGAAACGGGCGGTCACTCGGCCCATCACGGAGTGTAGAATCGCCGGGGGGCCACTGCCAACGGCCCCCGACCGGCGCGACGCGATTCCCGCCCACACCGAAAAACCGGCGCCAGAGAATTCGGCAGCTGGCGTCGGGGCGGTGGGGCGGGATTCACACCGCCCCCGGCGATTCTCCGGCCCGACGGGGGGTCGGAGAATCCCGCTCCAGGATTCAATTATCGGCTTGGGTCACTGTCGGTGCGGAGTCTCCACGTTCTCCCCGTATCTGCGCGGGTTTCCTCCGGGTACTCGGGTTTCCTCCCACAAATCCCAAAAGACGTGCTTGTTAGATGAATTGGACATTCTGAACTCTCCCTCAGTGTACCCGAACAGGCGCCGGAGTGTGGCGACTAGGGGACTTTCACAGTAACTTTATTGCCGTGTTAATGTAAGCCTACTTGTGACAATAAAGATTATTCTGTACTGGGCCGGGATTCTCCCCTACCCGGCGGGGCGGGGGGTCCCGGCGGGATGGAGTGGCATGAACCACTCCGGCATCGGGCCGCCCCAAAAGGTGCGGATTTCTCCGCACCTTTAGGGGCCAAACCCTCACCTTGAGGGGCTAGGCCCGCGCCAGAGTGGTTGACGTGCCGCTGGCCGGCTTTGAAAGGCCTTTGGCGCCACGCTAGCCGGGGCCGAAGGGACTGCGCCGGTCGGCGGAAATCCGCGCATGCGCGGGAGCGTCAGCGGGTGCTGACGTCATCCCCGTGCATGTGCAGGGGGGGTGTCATTTCCGCATCGGCCATTGTGGAGGCCGAAGCGGAAGGAAAAGAGTGCCCCCACGGCACAGGGTGGGCCCTGATCGCGGGCCAGGCCACCGTGGGGGCCCGCCCGCGCCGCCAGTCCCGCCGGTAAGGTAGGTGGTTTGATTCACGCTGGCGGGACTGGCATGGCAGCAGCGGGGCTTCGGCCCATTGCGGGGGGGGGGGCGCCCGCCGACCGGCGCGATTGCAGTCCCCGACGGGGGGGCGGAGAATCCCGCCCCTGGTCTCCACAAGCAAGGACCAGACAGAACGACACTTTTGCGGATCGGAGGGCCCCATGTGCAAGCCCTTTGGCACCCTAGCACTGCCAGCCTAGCATCCTGGCAGTGCCACCTGGGTGCCAGCTGGCACTGCCAAGGTGGCACTGTCAACTGGCAGGGGCAGTGCCAGGGTACCAGGTTGGCACCGCTGGCAGTGACCAAAGGACCGGGGACCCTCCCATAGTGTGTTGGGGCTCGGGGGGTGGTCGAATGTTGCTTCAGGGGCTCCAGCGATCGTAAATGCCCTTCTGATCTCGCTACATTGTGGAGTTCCAGTGAGCAGAGCTCCTCAGTGCACAAAACGGGACTATGTGCGGCCGCACATTCCCCGCTGAGATCCCCTGTGTAACGAGAGTGCTGTTTTATAGCGTTGTGTTTCTCGTCGCTGCGAGCGCCGGGAAACATGCGCTAAACACGCTTGCTCTGGAACGTTTTCCCCATTTAGTTAAATCCCACCTGTTATTTGCCAGTTATCATTCCCAAATCTAAATATTGTCCAGGTGTTGCTACATGCGGATACGGACGGTTTCACTATTTGAAGAGATTGAATTAAACGGAATACTGTGCAATCTCCAAACACTCCCACTTCTGAGGTGAAGGCAGAGGGAAGGTAATTGATGAAGCAGCTGAAGTTGGCTGGGCTGGGCTAGTAAACCTACACGGAACAAATGCATTATTTCGATTAAAATCTTACGTTGAATGGAAAATGCGCTTCAACATTTAAGTATTAACTTAAATACATTTTCTTCACTCAAAACAACATTTTCAAAATTCTGTAAATGTACTGTAGAGTAGAATTACTTTACTGAGGGGCTGGTTTAGCACATTGGGCTAAATCGCTGGCTTTTAAAGCAGACCAAAGCAGGCCAGCAGCACGGTTCAATTCCCTTACCAGCCTCCCCGAACAGGCGCCGGAATGTGGCGACTAGGGGCTTTTCACAGTAACTTCATTTGAAGCCTACTTGTGACAATAAGCGATTTTCTTTTCATTTCATTTTCAATTAGAAAAAGACGACCAAATGGCAAGAAAATAAACCAGACATTGTAATCTTGATAATTTTTTGTGCTTGTAAAGACTGCTATTGCAGTGCCCAAAGGATTAATTGCACTTTGGGAAAGACTAGAACACTTGGATAAGGCTGCTATTCTAAGATGAATCTGAAGCAGAAACCTAATTTTTTGATTGGTGCTATGTGACCGTGCTGAGTCTGACAGTATTCTCTCTTTCAGAGGTGTAGTATTTACAGAATTGATGTTGTTTTAATGAGTATACATTGGTTACTGAAGCATTACCAATGGAAGTGCAGGTGTCAGCTGTTAAATGTCAGTGGTGATCACAAAAGGTACAAGCGTGTGTTATTTATGACAGAATAATTAAGGCCACAAGAAGTGATAAACTCAAAGCCTGCTTGAGAGGAGAAGCACTTTGCTATGTGGCTTTAGCTCATATACTGTGCTTGCTGATCTAATCTGCAGCAAGAGGAAGTTGTTTTTAATCTGAGAAGTGCATATCTTCTGCTCAGATCAAACCCATCTCTTGGGAGAGCAGAATTATCTTGCAGGATCTAACGGTGGCTGCAACAGAGCTCAGGCATGCAGAGCTCAGGCAGTGGAATTTCTAAGTGCATGAGAAAGAACTGGTGGCAGCAGGTTACTAACCTCCGGTTATTTTAGCTTCGAACCCCAATATACATCAATAGACTGCTGGATGGTGTTTTGAGTTTTCAGTACTTTCGGTTTCTGGTGCAAAAATGATTGAGTGGCTTGCTTCAAGGTACTGCAAAGTTCTCTCTGGACTTTCTACATTTAACTTGTGTTGAGACAGGATAAAATATATTAATTTTTGTACTGCACCAGTGGAAGAATAGGGGATGGGATTTTCTGTCCCGCCAGCTCCGTTTTCTGGCGCAGTGCGCCCTCGCCGGCAGCGGGATTCTCCGTTCCAGCAGCCACCCAATGAGGTTTCCCATTACGGCCATCCCACGCCGTCGGGAAACCCGCAGGTGTAGGTGCGCTGCCGGTGAAGCGGAGGATCCCGCTGACAGAGAATCTCACTGAGGAAATCCAGGAGGTCATTGAGCATTGAATATTTTGAAAAGGAAAACATAGCATTCTATGTGTAAATTTACCTAGCATATTGAAAAAACAGATTATAACTGACACAAACTGGTGTTTGATAAATTTAACTAATGGAGCACATACATTTTGGTATTCTTCTACCTTTCTGGCTCGTTTCGACACCTAATTCAGAACTTTGGAAGAGTCATTGGCCTTGTAATTACATGTGGCACGGTAGCACAGTAGATAGCACTGTTACTTCACTGCTCCAGGGTCCCAGGTTTGATTCCTGGCTTAGGTCACTGTCTGTGAAGAATCTGCGCGTTCTCCCCATGTTTGTGTGGGTTTCCTCCGGGTGCTCCAGTTTCCTCCCACAAGTCCCGAAAGACTCTGTGTACCTGAAAAGGTGCCGGAATGTGGTGACTAGGGGCTTTTCACAGTGGCTTCATTGCAGTGTTAATATAAGCCTACTTGTGACAATGAAGATTATTATTATGTGTGTGATCTGTTTTAACAGATACATTCATTATCTCCTGGTTCCCACATCCTTCCCAAGTGGCCCAAAGGAACTGACTCCCAACTCTATTCAGGTGCAGCCTATCCTTCCTGTCTGGGTCTCGTCTCCCCCAGAGCCCATCCCAATGTCCCAGGAATCTAAAGCCCTCCCTCCTTTCCAACTTTCCAGTCACTCATTTATCTGCTTTATCCTCCTATTTCTATCCTCACTTGCGCAAGGTGCTGGGAATAATTTGGAGATTACTACTTTTGAGTTCCTGCTTCTTCATTTGTTACCTCTCTCCCTAATGTCTGACTGCAGAACAACATTCTTATTTCTGCCTTTGTCATTCATACCAATATGGATTGTTACTGCTGGTTCTTCACCCTCCACTGTCCGGGTGCTCTGCAGCCACTCAGTCTTTGACCCTGGCACCAGGGAGGCAACACACCATCCTAGATTCACGTCTGCGGCTGCAGAAACACCTGTCAGTTCCCCCACCTAACAAATCTCCAATCACAATTGTTCTCCTAGTCCTATTTGTGTCCCCTTGTACAGCTGAGACTCCTATGACATCATCAATTTGGCTCTGGCTGCACTCTCCGGATGAGCCATCATGCTCATCAGTATTCAGAACTGAATACTGGTTGGGAGTGAGATACACTCGGTGGACTCCTGCACTACCTGCCTGTTTATTCTTGACTGCCTACCGGTCATCCATCCCTCTCTCTGCATGTTTTTAAGCTGTGTGGTGACCACCTTGAAAAGTGTGCTGTCCATGAAGTTCTCAACCTCCCGGATGTCCCCCTGTGATGCCACCTGCTGCTCAGATTCCGAGCCCTGAGCTCAAATGACGACACTTCCTGCACAAATGGTTATCCACATGATGCAATTTAAAGACCAAAAAGTGCTGGCATTCTTGTTAGAATGTGTATTATCTCAAAAATATGTAACACCACTGGAAGTAGAAGAGTTCCTCAGTAACAAAGCAAACCGCCCTCTTATTCAGCTGGGCACCACACCGTTTTTGTGGCCTAACGTAGCTCACCCAACAATGAATCCGTATAGTCTCCACTTCCCAGCATTCAGTGCTTTTGCTAACGATTCTGAAATTTCTATTCCTTCTACACTAACCAGAAGTTAATTCCATACATTGATCATTCTTTGTGTGAAGAACTTTAACATATTAATTTTATATTGGCCTTTCACTAGTGTTTCCATGCCTTACTGCCACAGTGTTTTTTGAAGATCTATCCTTTCTTTAAACTCTATTGGGCTGGATTTTACAGACACCCGGGTTGTCGGGTGCTCAGCCCACCTCCTTCCCACCCACAGCCAACCTGTTCCCCATAACACAGCATGGGGGGTTGTTGGGGGAAGATCAGCTACTAGGCCGACTAATTTTAGGCCGATTGAGGCCCTTAACTGCCCAGGTATTTGACAGTCAAGGACCCCAATCTGCCTCCAATGCCATGAAAGGTATGAAGGCTGTTTTTGGAAAGGTGAAAAGGGAGAGGGTGGCACATCAATCAGTGGGTCCACTGTGCTCCTTGGGAGCAAGATGTTATTCTTCCCTCCCCCTTTGTTTGTCTCCATTTGCCCTCAAAATCCAAGTCTCCCCCGCCCACAAACACCAGGAGTTACGTCTCTCCAGTAGTCATCGTTCTTCTTCCTGCACTTCCTCCCAGTCTCAGCGAAACCCACTTACTGGGCTCTGGCGCTGCCAGGTCTGTTAGAGCTATCAGATTGGCTGGCAGCCCTCAAGGGTGGAACCTGCTGTCCACTGAGGGGTGGAAGCATGAACCTCGGCCTGTTTGGTCCACACCTTCATGTTAACACTGGAGTGTAGGCTTTACAGAACTTTCCTTCAGGGTTGGAAGGGGCAGGGGTGCTAGACATGTAGCCTGCCCCTGACCCCGCCCCCACAGAATTCAGCTTATTATCTTACTTGTCTCTACTGGGTTATTTCCCATTATGCTCCCTTCAAGTCTGGAAAATCCAAGGTTGTCCAATGTAATACTCCTTTTTTGAAACTCTTAAACAGGCTGTGAATTGAATTGTGAGTTGTAATTTGCAATGTTTACAAATAGAATAGACTGAAGTGCTAATTATTTGAAATATTTGAATATTTTGCCCAATTTTCAGGAAGAACCCATGGATGCAACTATTTTCTGAACAGTCACCAATGTGTTACATTCAGTACACACGTGACATATTTAGAAGTTCCACAGGATGTAGTGTAGATTGCTTAAACTTTGGAAGTTTCACAGGATGTCACACAAATTGCTTAATATTTAAAGCAACTTTGAATTCTGTCAAATCTGTTGAACGGCAACCGTGACAAGTTTTGATAGAAGGGGAGGTGCAGTTCCAGTTCAGAGTTGTAAAGAATTTGACTTGTTTATATTCCCTTTCCTCATCACACATTGAGGGATCATTTATATTGTTCCCCAAGATAAAATTGTTTTTGTATGAAATAAGGCTGTGTCTTGTAACAGATTTCCAGTGTTCTGAGGAAGTCACAATTTCTGCCATGGAACATTGTAAAGCAAATGAAAAATTATGTGCATTGCTGTCTACTTTTCAAAAATCTTACAAACTTCAGATCACAGATTTCCTAACATAAAAATGAGTATTAAAAGGCAATTTAGGACTAACGTGGGAGTTGCAAATTGCCTTAAAACACCACAATTGTTTAAAACTGAGGATCCAACTCTTGGCCTCCATTTAGGTAATGGGCGGAATTTAACAGGAACATTTCAAAGTTTATTTTTGGCGGGTTTTGCAGGGAGTTTTCCACCTGCTCTGCCGGCGAGTTCCCCTCCGCTATCAAACAACACAATACTCTTTTTGGGCCCTGGGGAGTTTCTCACAAGTTTAGCCTACACTTAGAATTTTTTTCAGCACTGGGGAGCTGAACTCCGGGATCGGGCCGCAATTTTGAAAGGGTGCCCTAATCTCGAAGTGACCTTGTGGGTCCCCCACATCCCCCACACATGAACAGTGTCATCCCCACATACATGGACACTATCGCACACCCTCCCAAGTGAGCACACCCCATTATGGGGTTCCTGGGGGCCTCCCTCTCGTTATGCCCTCCACATCCCAAACTGCCCCCCATCTCCTTCAGGACCCCCACCCATCATCCCCCCCCCCCTGTGATGAACGGTTACTGTAACACTGTACCCTTGTCATCATGTAAGGTGATGTCCCCTTTAAGACCGGGCTTGGAACCCTGGGGAACTCCGCCTCCGGCTCCGCCCATCTGGGAGCCGGATATAAGGGGCCGCCTTGTGGGCAGTGCAGCTGTTAGCACACGTCTCAGTTCTAGTCTAGTTCTTGGTTTATTAAAGCCTTCTTTACTGTTTACACTCTAAGCGTCATTATTGAGGATACCACACCCCCCCAACCTCCCAGAGCCCCTTACCTACTTTCCGTGCATCTCCCACCCTATTAAAACCCCCCCCCCCCCCCCCCCCACCCTCATTTCATTGGCATGGCCCCCCCACGGGCCCTGGCCCTTGTCATTGCCACCCTGGCACTCGTGCGCCCTTTCACCGGCGTGCTGGCAGTGCAACATGGGCAGTGGCAGCACCAAGCTGCCTGAGTTCCAAGGGGAGGGCCATGGAGCCACTCTGCACCATCCCTGGCCACCCAGGGGCCTCTGATGGCCTGGAAGACCCTCTGGATGCCATTCCACATGGTCCACATTTGTGTGGACCAGGACAGAATGGCGCCCAGGTGCAGCCTCGCTGGTGAGGCTGGTAGATCCCGGGAGGCCGTTAGATCCCAGGTAAGCTCGCCGAAGTAGGTTCAAAACCTACGTAGGCATGTGCCGTTTGGTCACACCCCTTTTGGGCAGGATTCTGATTCTGATGTCTCGCGGGACTTGGGTATATTCCGCAAGGCATAAAGGCTGCCAGGAAGCCTTTCCCGGGATCTTCTGCCCGCGTTGCGCTCTCGCTCAAGCGCAACGCGGACGGTAGATCACACTCAATAACTTTGAATTTAGAACAAAAGGTGGCATGTAGCCATGAGTAGGAACAAACTGACTGGTCTCCTTTTTTAATAAATTGGGTGTTTCCTTTCAAATGAAAATAGAACATTGAAAATTCCAGCAACGAATTAGAAAATATGCAGAAAATGGTGGAAACCAATATTTGACATTGCATGAAAGAGTAATTACATTTTCAATACATGGATGCATTTTTCTTATGAGAATAAAGAAAACTAAATATCAAAGATGGTCTAATAGATCTTCCGGTAGTCTTTAGCTTGAGTTTAAACACCAGCCTTGACTGTTTTAACTCAGCTTTACTCTACACATATTTCACACGCTCTTATCTGTATTAGAACATAGAACAGTACAGCACAGTACAGGCCCTTCGGCCCACGATTTTGTGCCGACTATTTATCCTAATCAAAGATCAACCTAACCTACACCCCTTCAATTTACTGCTGTCCATGAGCCTGTCCAAGAGTCGCTTAAATGTCCCCAATGACTTTGACTCCACCACTTCTGCTGGCAGTGCATTCCACACACCCACCACTCTCTGTGTAAAGAACCGACCTCTGACATCTTCCCTATACCTTCCTCCAATCACCTTAAAATTATGTCATGTCCCCTCATGACATCCATTTCCACCCTGGGGAAAAGTCTCTGGCTATCCACTCTATCCATGCCTCTCATCACCTTGTACACCTCTATCAAGTCACCTCTCTGCCTTCTTTGCTCCAGTGAGAAAAGCCCCAGCTCCCTCAACCTTGCTTCATAAGACATGCCCTCCAGTCCAGGCAGAATCCTGGTAAATTTCCTCTGCACCCTCTCCAAAGCATCCACATCCTTCCTATAATGAGACGACCAGAATGGGACACAATGGCCGGGATTCTCCGACCCGGCGCCAGCTTCCCCATTCTCCAGCGCCATTTTTTGCACGCCCGCGGGATCGCCGTCATGCCGGTCGAGGGCTGGTGACAGCGCCCCCCCCCCCCCCCCCCGGCGATTCGCCGGGCCCCGATGGGCCGAGTGGCTGACGAGTTTGGCCGAATCCCGCTGGCATGGATTACTCACCTCCCACACGGCGGGACCTGGAAGGCGAGTGTGCGGTGCCATCCTGGAGGGGGGCGGGGAGGATCTGACCCGGTTGGGGGGGGGGGGGGGGGGGGCACGCACGGTGGCCTGGCCCGCGATCAGGGCCTACCGATCGGCGGCCGGGCTGGTTCCGTGGGGGCCTACTTTACTCCTCGCCGGGTCCCTGTCGGGCTCCACCATATTGCCCGGGGGCTAGAGCAGAAAAGGGAACCCCGCGCATGCGCGGACTCGCGCGGGCCGTTCTGCGCCAGCTGGAGCTGCGGGGACCACTCCAGCGGCAACCTAGCCCCCTAGAAAGTGGAGAATTCCTCACTTTCGGGGGCCTTTGACGCCGGAGCCTTTGACGCCGGAGTCATTGGCGCCGGTTTTCACGCCAGCGTGGAGACATAGCCCCATTATTAGAGAATCCCGCCCAATATTCCAAGTGTGGTCTAACCAGGGCTTTATGAAGCTGCAGCAGGGGACAGCACGGTGGCGCAGTGGTTAGCATTGCTGCCTCACGCCGCAGAGGTCCCAGGTTTGATCCCGGCTCTGGGTCATTGTCCGTGTGGAGTTTGCACATTCTCCCCGTGTTTGCGTGGGTTTCGTCCCCACAACCCAAAGATGTGCAGGCTAGGTGGATTGACCATGCTAAATTGTCCCTTAATTGGAAAAAAATAATTGGATACTCTAAATTTATTAAAAGAAAATAAAATTGCAGCAAAACCTCGCAGCTCTTAAACTCAATCCCACTGTTCATGAAAGCCAACACCTTCTTCACAACCCTATCAACTTTGAGGGATCTATGTACGTGGACCCCAAGGTCCCTCTGTTCCTCCACACTTCCAAGAATCCTGCCTTTAACCCTGAATTGAGCTTTCAAATTCAACCTTCCAAAATGAATCACTTCACATTTATCTAGGTTGAACTCCATCTGCCACTTCTCAACCCAGCTCTCCATCCTGTCAGTGTCCTGTTGTAATCTGCAACAACCCTCGACACTATCTACAACTCCACCAATCTTCATGTCATCGGCAAACTTACTAACCCACCCTTCCATTTACTCATCCATGTCATTTATAAAAACAACAAACAGTAGAGGTCCCAGAACAGGACACCGACCTCCAGGCGGAATACTTTCCACCCACTACCACTCGCTGTCTTCTTCCAGCCAGTCAATTCTGTATCCAGACAGCCAAATTTCCCTGTATCCCATGCCCTCTAACTTTCTGAATGAGCCTACCATGGGGAACCTCATCAAATGCCTTATTGAAATCCATATACACCACATCCACTGCCCGACCTTCATCAATGTGTCTCATCACATCCTCAAAGAATTCAATGAGTCTTGTGAGGCATACCTACCCCTCACAAAGCCATGCTGACTATCTTTAATCAAACTATGTTTTCCTAAATAATCATAAATTTCTCTCAGAATCCTTTCCAGTATTTTACTCACCACAGACGAAAGACTGACTGGTCTGCAATTCCCAGGGATTTCCCTTTTCCCTTTCTTGAATAGGGGAACAACATTTGCCTCCCTCCAATCATCCGGTACTACTCCAGTGGAGAGTGGGGATGCAAAGATCATCGCCAACGGCGCAGCAATCTCCTCCCTCGCTTCCCGTGGAAACCTTGGGTATATCCCGTCTGGCCCAGGGGACTTATCTATCCTGATGCTTTTCAAAATTTCCAGCATATCCTCATATCAACCTGTTCGAACCTATTAACCTGGTTCACACTGTTCTCATGAGCAACAAGGTCTCTCTCTCTCAAGTGAATACTGAAGCAAAATATTCATTTTGGGCCTCCCCTACCTCTAAATAAAATATTTTATGATACAACAAGAGAATTCCACACTCTAATTGCTCTTTGAGAGGAAAGCATTCTCTTCATCTATATCTTATAGAGGAGACCTCTTATTGTTAAACTATGTCCCCATTTCTAGCCTCCTCGAGAAGAGGAAACATCCTCCTGGTATCTACCCTATCCAGTCCCCTTAGGATCTTATGTTTCAATAAGATCACCTCTTATTCTTCTTAACTCCAATGTGTAGAGGCCTTACCTGTTCAATATTTCTTCATAAGGTAAGCCCTTCATTCCAGGAATGAGTCCAAGTGAATCTTCGCTGAACTACTAAAAGCAATTAGATAATTTTTCAAATAAGGAGACCAAAACTGTACACAGTACTCCAGATGTGGTCTCACCAAGGCTCCTTACACCTGCAATAAAACTTCCCCACTTTTATATTCCATTCCTCTTGCAATATATGCCAATATTCCACTTGCCTTCCTAATGGCTTGCTATACATATGCAGACTAAGGGTGCGATCTACTGGCCGCGTCCCACCAAAATCAGGGCAGGAAGCAGCCAGTAGATCCCGGGAGAGGCCTCCCCACGATTCCCGACGGTCGTTAAACCTCGCGAGATCTAACCAGTCTTGCACGGCTAAATGAGTTTAAGAACCCACTTAGTCATGATGATGCCAGATCGATCGGCCACCTGGCATCTTTCGGCTTCGCTGGAAAACCCCAGCCAGGCACTGTTCAGTACTGGTCCCCATAGGCGGAACGGTACCTGGGGCGGTTTCACAGACCATCGGAGGCCCCCGGATGATCATGCCTGGCACTGCTGTTGCCACCCGGGCACCTTGGCACTGACAGGCTGGTACCCTGGCAGCGCCACTGGGCACCCTGGCAGTGCCACCCAGGTGGTTTAAAAATGCCATCTCGATCTCTCACTACAATGAGGAATTCTAGTGAGTGGAGCTCCTCAGTGCATATAACGGGGCTCTGTGCAGCTCCGTCATGCGTTCCCCGCTGAGGGCCCCTATCTAACATGAGTGGCGTTTGATAGTGTTCTGTTTCTCAACGCTGTGAGTGCCCGGATACATGCAGTTAAATGCACTTGCTCTGGGACTTTGTTCCCATTTAGTAAAATCACGCCCTATATTTCCTCTCACGTGATCCCTTCCCCTCACTATTTACTTAAAAGCCCTCTCTACCGTCCGTGTTATACAATTCACCAGAATACAGGACCCAGCATGGTTTAGCTGGTGGCAGTGCCCCATGAATCAAAATCTATTTCTCCCACACCAATCTTTGAACCGCGCGTTCACTTCTCTAATCTTATTTACCCTACGCCAATTTGCTTGTGGTTTCGGACATAATCCAGAGGTTTTTACCCTCGAGGTTCTGCTTTTCAATTCAACCCATAGTTGCAAATGCTTCCTCAACAAAATCTCTTTCTTATTCCTATCTGTGTTGTTGGCACCTACGTGGACTTTGACAAATGGATCCTCCCTCTCCCACTGCAAGATCCTCTCCAACCCAGAATAAATGTCCTGAATCTCGGCTAACAACACGACCATCTGGACCCTCGCAGAGAACGGTGTTAATCCCTCCTTGACTCTACTATCCCCTATTTACTCCACAGTCTGATTAACTTCCTGTACTTTGGTGCCCTGGCCTTTTAGGTCATGCACCCTGGAGCCTCCGCTCTCATCCAAACAAGCTGAAGGATCCTCAAATCTGTTGGACAATTGCCGGACTAAGGCTTCTGCACTCTGCCTTCTGGATCTATTTACCGTACTCACTTGCAGTAATGTCCGGCTGCCCCTCACCACTGGCTAAATCAGAAGACCATGTCTTAAGGGGTGTGACCACCTCCTGGTACGAAGTATCCAGGTAACTTTCCTCTTGCCTGTTGTATCACAGAGACTGCAGCTCATCATCCAGTTCCATGACTCTGAGCTGAGAATCCTCTAGCTGCAGACACTTATTGGAGATGTGTTTGTCCAGAAACTCGCACATTCTGCAAATGCAACACATGACCTGCCCTAACATCCATTATGAGTTTTAATTAACTAATTATTTAATTTTGTTAACTTACTAATTTTCCTTTTTTAAATTTCACTTAATGCCTCTCCTTACCACTACTTACTAAACTAATTTACACTTAAAACAAAATATTTCAACATAGATGATTTTCAAACTTCCGGCTATCTACACACTCCCTAAGAGCAGTTGCCAATTAGTCAATTCTAAAGTCTCGCTATTTTAACATCCCTGTCCTGCAGTCACGCTATTTTAGCCTTCCTGTCCCAAAGTGTCACCGTTTTAACCTCCCTATCCCAATGTCTCGCTGCTTTAACGTCTCTGCCTTGCAGTCACGCTATTTTAACATTCCAGTCCTGAAGCTTCGTTGTTTTCACCTCCCAGTCCCAAAGTTTAGCTGTTTTCAAACCCTCCGTCCTGAAGTCTCTCTATTTGACCCATAGGGCCCTGAAGTCTTGCCGTTTTCACCTCCCTGTCCCAAAGTCTCACTGTTTTAACCCCTCTCTCCCACACAGTCCCACTGTTTTAACCTCTCTCTACTGAAGTCTTGCTGTTTTAACCCCTCTTTCCCACACAGTCCTGCTGTTTTAAATTCTCTCTACTGAAGTCTCGCTATTTTAACCCCTCTCCCACACAGTCCCACTGTTTTAACCTCTACTGAAGTCTCGCTGTTTTACCCCTCTCTCCCACACAGCCCCACTGTTTTAACCTCTCTCTTCGGAAGTCTCGTTGTTTTAACCCCTCTCCCACACAGTCCCACTGTTTTAACCTCTCTACTGAAGTCTCGCTGTTTTACCCCTCTCTCCCACACAGTCCCACTGTTTTAACCTCTCTCTACTGAAGTCTCGCTGTTTTACTCCTCTCTCCCACACAGTCCCACTGTTTTAACCTCTCTCTACTGAAGTCTCGCTGTTTTACCCCTCTCTCCCACACAGTCCCACTGTTTTAAACTCTCTCTACTGAAGTCTCGTTGTTTTACCCCTCTCTCCCACACAGTCCCACTGTTTTAACCTCTCTCTTCGGAAGTCTTGTTGTTTTAACCCCTCTCCCACACAGTCCCACTGTTTTAACCTCTACTGAAGTCTCGCTGTTTTACCCCTCTCTTCCACACAGTCCCACTGTTTTAAACTCTCTCTACTGAAGTCTCGCTGTTTTACCCCTCTCTCCCACACAGTCCCACTGTTTTAAACTCTCTATTGAAGTCTCACTGTTTTACCCCCCTCTCCCACACAGTCCCACTGTTTTAACCTCTCTCTACTGACGTCTCGCTGTTTTACCCCTCTCTCCCACACAGTCCCACTGTTTAACCTCTCTCTACTGAAGTCTCGCTGTTTTACCCCTCTCTCCCACACAGTCCCACTGTTTAAAACTCTCTCTACTGAAGTCTTGCTGTTTTAACACGATCAACTGAAATTATGAATTTGTATTTTTCATCGAGGTTTCCTTTATTCATAATATTTGAAAGGTGGAACAATATGACATTTAACTTTGCCCTTAATCACAGTACCAAAATTAAGATTTATTATTTTAAAGTTATAGGATGTGATTCTCCGTTGGCGGGATTCTCTACTACGTCGGCAGCGCACTCATGCCCTCGGATTTTGCGTTGGCGTGGGGGTGGCCACAATGGGAAACCCCATTGGCTGGCTGCCAGAATGGGGGCGTGACATGCCAGAAAACGGGTACGGCAGGACGGAGAATCCCACCCATAGTTTGAAGCATCTTTTCAAATTTAATTTAACTTCCATGCTTCAGCTTTCTTCTCTTGAAGGCAGTATATCATAAGGAAAGGAGCGATGTATGCCTATGACTTAGGGCCATTAGAATCATAGAATAGAATCATAGAATCACCATCGTGCAGAATCTAGCCATTCAGCCTTTCGAGTCTGCACCATACCTAGGCCCTATCCTCCTATCTCTGAGGGGAGACAGTGGTGTTGTGGTATTGTCATTGGATTAGTAATCCAGAGACCCAGGGTAATGCTCTGGGGACCAGGCTCGAATCCCACCATGGCAGATAGTGAAATTTGAATTCGATAAAAATAAAAATCTGGAATTAAAAGTCTAAGAATGACAATGAAACCATTGTCGATTGTTGCATAAACCCATCAGGTGCACTAATGCCCTTTAGGGAAGGAAATCTGTTGTCCTTACCTGGTCTGGCCAACAGGTGACTCCAGATCCACAGCAATGTGGTTGACTCTTAAATGCTCTCAGGGATGGGCACTAAATGCTGGCACAGCCAGCGACACCCACATCCCATGAACAAATTGAAATAAACTCATCTAACCTTTGGACGCTAAGGGGCAATTTTGTGTGGCTAATCCACCTAAACTGCATATCTTTGGACTGGGATGAACTGGAGCGCACAGAGGAAACCCATGCAGACATGGGGAGAACGTGTAGACTTCACACAGACAGTGATCCAAAACCGGAATTGAACGAGGATTCAAGTAGAGCAGCAGAGATGTCTTGCTACAATAATACAGGGCCTTGGTGACACCATGCCTGGAGTATTGTGTACAGTTTTGGTCTTCTTATCTGAGGAAGGATGTTCTGCTCTAGAGAGAGTGCAGAGAAGGTTTACCAGACTGATCCCTGGATGGCAAGACTGATGTACGAGGAGGGATTGAGCCGGTTAGGAATGCGTTCACTAGAGTTCAGACGAATGAGAGGGGATCTCATGGAAACCTTTAAAATTCCAACAGGACTAGACAGGGTAGATGCAAGAAGGATGTTCCTGATGGTGGGGGTGTCCAGAACCAGGGCTCATGGTCTGAGGATACAGGGTGGACCATTTAGAACTAAGATGAGGAGAAATCTCTTGATCGGGAGAGTGATCGACCTGTGGAATTAGTTACCCCAGAAAGAGGTTGAGGCCAAAATTATGTTTTCAAAAAGCCGTTCGAAATTGCACCTGAGGCAAAGAAAATCAACAGATATGAGGGGAAAGCGGGACCAGGCTTGAATTGGATGATCAGCCATGATCATACTAAATGACAGAGCAGGCTCGAAGCGCTGAACGGCTTCCTCCTGCTCCTATTTTCAATGTTTCTATGAACCCGGGCCCCTGGCCCTATGAGGCAACAGTGTTAACCACTGTGCCACTGTACTGCCCATTGAAATTAAAACTCATGAAAGTGGTCTGTTTTTCTCATTGGCAGCCAATCCTCAATTCTAGGTTTACAGACAAGTGAAAAATTGAAAATATGCCTCAATATCTTAGTCAGCCTCAGGGCACGGTTCTTGCTGCCAGCCATTTTGTGAGAGGTGTGTTTGGAGCCAAGTAAGGTTTCAGAAGGTGAGCAAGCAATTAAGCTCATTAAGAGCCGTGTTAGTTTCCCAACATGAATGGGGGTATGGTGGAGTGCAAATCAACTACCTGGAAGGAGGCGCCGAGGTGGCATGCTGGAGTGCCACCGTTACTGGCAGGCCTCCAGGCCTGGGTAGCGGAAGAGCCAAAGACCAGGCTGTCGAGGAGTTTCCAACCCCACAATAGTGGGCGGCTGCTTTTTCTGTTTCTAAATTAAAGTTTTAAAAACGTAGCTCATGAGGCATACCTTGTGCTGCGGCCCCGTCGCCTGTGAGGCTGGAGGCTTCTGATTATTCCTCTATCTTCAAGGGCATTCCCACCACCCTTCATTGGGCAGGAAACCTGTTTTCACACCAGTAAAGGACATACTAGCATGAAAATCTTAATTTTAGTCAGTTTCCATTCAGAGGCAGGTTTCTGACCAAAAAGCAAACCTCGCTCCTGTTTCTGAGTGGAAACTCAGCCCCATAGGAGTGAACTTCCAATTGCTAAACTTCATTTCCACGCACCGAGCACTTGTATACAGTCATGGCTTTATGCAGCATCGACCCAGATAAACATCTGTGTAAAATAGCACAAACTTTAATGTCAGCGTGCTGAGCATTGTACATGAGCTTTACTGATCAGAGGTTCTCCCTCAACCTGTTATGCAAAGATATGAGATCCAGAGTAATTACTTTACTTCCAATGGGAAGCAAAGGTTACAGTTGTGTTTTGATTGCAATGGCCATATGCATAGTATAACATGTTTAGTGACATTTCATGCAAAATATTACATTTGTTCATTATTTTTCTTTGAAACAATTATGTGCAAGAAATAAACTTAGTTGGGGCAGTGTATTTCCTGCCGGCCGTTTGGGCGAGATCCAGACTGGTATTCACCCACATGTAGTCATTTTATGGGGCCTTGGAGAGTTTCTCCCTGGTCTAACCCACACTTTTCAGCAATAGGGAGCTGAACATGCCAGTGAGACTGGCTCCCAAGAGATCGGGCCGCCATTTTGAAAGAGTGCCCCGAACTCTAAGTGAGCTTGAGGGTCCCCCACAACCTCCACCCATGGACAATGTTACCAAGTGAGCGCACCCCGCTATGTAGTCGCTGGGGCCCCCCCACTCCCCTTTTTAGGACCGCCCCTTCACTCCCCCAACTTTTATGAGGCCCCTTCATGCCCCCTCTTAACCCCTCCCTTTCATGGTGATGGCTCCCTTCAGGCTCCATCCCTTGGCAGAGCCAACCTGATACCTGGTCACCCTGCACTGCCAGCCTGGCTCCTGGCAGTGCCCCTGGCACACTGGCAGTGCCAGGTTGGCATTGCAAGAATGCCTATGCGCCAGGGAATTCCAGGGAACTGCCTTGTCTTCTACCCGACTCTCCCAGGACGGCTCTCCAGATTCCCGGAGTGGCTAGCTTCTGGGGACCAGTGCTAATTGGCACCCAGGTGAGGCCTCGCCGGTGCAGCCGCTGACTCCCGGCAGCCGGGAAAATGCAGTTTCAACTAGGCCGCGCATATTTAAATGAGCCATGATTATGTGGATCACGCCCTCAGATCACGTCAGGTGCTGTGAGTTGGGTGACTAACATGAGGGTTTCTGCCTGGCACTAAGCCCAATTTTGGCCTCCTCCGCGATGCTCCTGGCGCACCCAGATTGGCGCTGGGCGTAACACGGGGAGAAATCGCGCCCTTGATCCAGATGCCACCATTTTGGTGACAACTCGAGACCCCGAAATGCTTGCAAAAGTTCACTGTATCGTGTGGCATTTCCCATAACTTGTCAATTTAAATGTTAAAAAACAGAGACCAAGACTGGGATTTTCAGTGGCCCTTGAGGGCGAAAACAGGAACAGGCACACTTTGAGAATGTACTCCCGAATGATGTGTCGGTGTGGAAAGCTGTCATAGAATTTACAGTGCGGAAGGAGGCCATTCGGCCCATTAGTCTGCACCGGCTCTTGGAAAGAGCACCCTTCCCAACCGCACACCTCCACCCTATCCCCATAACCCAGTTACCCCAATGGGCAACACTAAAGGCGTAGATATGTACTGTTCACAGAAAGCAAGACAAATTCAACTCTGCTAATTACTACCCCAGCAGTTTACTCTCCAGTATCAGCAAATTGATGGAAGGGAACATCAACAGTGCTGTCAAGTGGCACATACTCAGGAACAACTTGCCCATTGATGTTCAGTTTGGGTTCCACCAGGGCCAACCAGCTCCTGACCACATTGACCTTATTCCAAAGTTGGACAAAAGAACTCAACTCAAGGCCAGGTAAGAGCCAATGTTCTTGACATCAAGGCAGCATTTGACTAAGTGTGGAATCAAGGAGCACCAGCAAAACTGAGTCAATTAAATGAATGGGAAAACTCTCCATTGTTTGGAGTTATAACTGGCAGAAAGGTTGTGGTTGTTGAAGATTAATCATCTCAGTTCCAGGACATCATTGCAGGGTAGTGT
Organism: Scyliorhinus torazame; assembly: GCF_047496885.1. Classification (NCBI taxonomy): domain Eukaryota; kingdom Metazoa; phylum Chordata; class Chondrichthyes; order Carcharhiniformes; family Scyliorhinidae; genus Scyliorhinus; species Scyliorhinus torazame. Next base: position 145,234,685 of record NC_092712.1, on the reverse strand, counting down.
CCTAGGCCTAACTATCTTCAGCTCCTTCATCAATGAACTTCCTTCCAGCATAAGGTTAGAAGTGGAGATGTTTGCTGATGATTGCATGGTGTTCAGTTCCATTTGTGACTCCTCGGATACTGAAGCAGTCCATGCCCATAAGCAGCAAGACCTGGACACGTTCAGGTTTGGGCTGATAAGCAGCAAGTACCATTTTCACCACAGGCAATGCCCCTCTCCAAGAAGAGAGAATCCAATCATCAATGGCAGTGCTGTCACTGAACTCCCCACTGTCAAAATCCTGGAATTACAATTGACCAAAAACTGAACTGGAAATGCCACATAAGTACTATGGCTACAAGAACAGGTCAGAGGCTGGGAACCCTTCAGAAAGCAAGTCACCTCCTGACACCATAAAGCCAGTCCGTTATCTACAAGGTACAAGTCAGGAACATCATAGAATACTCTCCACTTGTTTGGATGAGTGCAGCTCCAACAACAGTCCAAAGCTCGATACATTCCAGGACAAAGCAACTCGCTTGCTTAGCACCCCAATTGCCACCGGCAACCTCCACTCCCTCCACGGCATCTCCACGGCCACCGATGCACAGTGGCAGCAGTGTGTACCATGTAACAAGATGCACTGCAGGAACTTACCAACTCTCATTCAAGAGCACCTTCTAAACCCGTGACCTCCACCACCTAGAAGGACAAGAGCAGAAATGCATGGGAAAGCCACCACCTGCAAGTTCCCCTCAAAGCCACACGCCATCATGACTGGAAATGTATCGCTTTCCTTCACTGTTGCTGGGTCAAAATCCAGGAACTCACTTCCTAACAGCACTGTGCATGTTCCTATATCACATGAACTACAGCGGTTCAAGCAGACGGCTCACCATCACCTTCTCAAGGGCGATTAAGGATGTGCAGTTAACTTGCTGATCGAGCCAATGAAGCACGCATCCTGTTACTGAATAACAAAGAAACACTCGGCATACTAATTGGGTGCCGAGCTCACCAATGGCCCAATTAGACATTTACGTTTGACAATTGCGTTGCAGGGTCGGGAGCCAGAAATCCTCTGGGCATCGGGTTGCCAACCCTGAATTGAAAATCAATTGCCAGAATTTGTTTCCAATAACCCCTCCTAATCTTTTTGGACACTACGGGCAATTTATTATGGCCAATCCACCTAACCTGCACGTCTTTGGACTGTGGGAGGAAACCAGAACACCCGGAGGAAACCCATGCAGACACGGGAAGAATGTGCAGACTCCGCATAGACAGTGACCCAGCCGGGAATCGAACCTGGGACTCTGGCGCTGCAAAGCCACAGTGCTAACCATTATGCTACCTTGCTGCCCTGGGTCAGTCTCGTGTCCTGTCTTCACTTTATCCCCACTCTCTCGCCCATCTACGATGGCAAGAAGAAGAATTCAGTCCACCATGTCTTGTTTCTGTTCGAACAATTTGTATTTGGATTACACTTTAAATATGATGGATAAGCAGAAAAGTAAGTAAGCCTGTATGTTGCACTGCTCGATTATTGTGTGAGGTTGCCGTAGGTTGTTGTGCAGGAAGGGAATGGAAGGTGCTTAGGACGGCAAATGATTTGGACAACCCATTGATAATTTAGCCAACAATTTTGGTCAGCCAGATCATGAATGGATTGTCATCAATGTTTGTGCAGATTTACCTTATTCAAGCTGGGACAACAGGAGGAGCACTTGACTTGATCTCTGTGCTCCTGGATATGAGACATTGATACTTTTATAGCCCAGCAAATTCATTGTACCAAATCATCAGATTTGTTGCATGTGGACCAAGATACAATGAGAACTAAATTATTATCCACAACTTGAAATCTACGCTTTCTCTCTGGCTTATTTTGAGGCTGGGGGTACGGGAGAGCTCATCATTGTCCCAATTAGCCATTTAAGGGCATTTCCCTGCCTACCCTGTTTTTAGACTGGCAGGCAGAGATCGGTGGGGTAATAGAATTTAAAAAGCTACATCTTGGGCATGCTTTCTGATGGTGACCGTCCTCCCATGAAGGCCTGGAGACGTCTAGACTGCCCTGGCCTCCATCCCTCCCATCCTCCCTGGTTTTACCCACCCTCCCCTCTCCAGGACCTCGACCACTTAGCTGGCCTCCATGTCCCAACACTTAGTCCCAGGCATGTTGCTGCAGTGCCTCTTCCCACCACTGCAGCGCAGTTCCTGGAGATTTCGAGAGCTGCCAGCCAATCTGATTGGCCAACATCTCTCCAAGGCAGGACTTCCTCCTAATGACAGGCAGAGGTCCTGCCTGCTGCCAATCAAAGCTTATTAGAGTGTAAAATGGGGACCTGATTGAGGTCCCTATTATGAGGAAAGCACATTTTTAATTAGTAGAGGTGTCAATAACCAGGGTATAGATTTATCGTAAGAGGTAGAAGGCTAAGAGGGGAGTTGAGGAGAAGCTTTTCCACTCTGGGAGTGGTGGGAGTCTGGAACTCACTGCCTGCAAGAGTGGTTGAGTCAGAAACTCTCGTAGCATTGAAGAAGAATTTAGATATTCACTTGCATTGCCTTAACCTCAAGGGTCATGGGCCAAGGGCTGTAAAATGGGATTTGTGTTGTCAGATTTTTGTTGACCATCTTGAACACTATAGGCCGAATGACCTCTTTCTGTGCTGTAAACATTTATGAATCTTGTTGAATCGCCACAGAATACCAACTGGTTCACTGATGTCATTTAGAAAAAGAAAGTTAACATCCTTACCAACTTCATTCTATTTACGATCACAGCCCCACATCAATGTGGTTAACTCTTAATTGGCCTTAGAACTGTTCCAGGAAGCCAGGCATTTGATCACACCACTTAGGGGTGGCAATAAATGTCACCTTGCCAGTGAAGCTCACATCCTGGGAATGAATTTTTAAAAAGGGGCAAAGGAAGTAAATTTTTAGAAAGAATGATTTACAATAATTATATGCACTCAAGCAAAAGTAGCTCATAGACTTTTTTTTAGAAAAGCTTAAATTGCTCCCATAACTTCGCCAAAGGCAGGGGAAGATTTGTGGGAGTGATTGATGCTGAAACTGCTTCAGTCCCATACAACATTGAACAGGAGTTCAGCCTGGCCCCAAACATGTTCCTATTGACTCTCTGAACAGAATCTTCCTGGCCCTTTGGAGGCGGGTGCTACAAGGAAGAAATTGGAAAACAGTTCCCAATGCTATCCTGTCTCCAAGCAGGTTCCAGAGCTCTGGAGCCAGGCAGCCAATCAATCCAAGCAATGCCACAATCAAAGGCCATTATTCCACGCTGACTGAACTTTCCCAACCTCAGAGTCTGGGGTGTCATGTGAGAGTACCTTTAAGACATGGATGTTTAAGCAATGTACCTTTAAGAAAACAGTGATGTCAGAGAGTGGGTGGAGCTGAGCAGTTCAGCCATTTTGCAGTTTAGTTTTGGAGTTAGAAAAGAGCTTGGGAGTGTCTGTGTTTGCAGTGAGCTGGATCTCTGCCATGAAAGACTATCTCTGGATCTGTTGGGTGATTTAAACTCATAATAGTAAAGCCTTTAACCTGATGTGATTCAGTTTAAAGGCGTTAAGTCTCATGGAAGTTTGAAGGAACATTTTGAGGAATTATTTACTGTTGTAATATGTTCGGAGTTACCTTTGAAGTAAGGGGTGTTAAGAGATCCAATGTTTATTTAAGATGTTAAGTTGCGTTCATAGAATAAACATTGTTTTGTGTTTAAAAACCCACGTGTCCATAATTGCAATATCGCACCTGGGGAACAAGCCGTGTGCTGGTAAAAGCAACAAATACATTAAAGGGGGAGGTTGGTTGAACTCCATGATACATTTTGGGGTTCTGAAAACACCTCGCCCATAACAATTGGGGGCTTGAGAGGGATAAAAGTCTTATCTATTGGATTGCCTTTTGTGAACGTAAGACAGTGAAGGATTGTTGCTTTTCCGGTGTGGTATTTCTGTTAAAGTGGGGAGTGTGTTGTGGACAATGGCTCTTACAGAGACGAAAAGCAGACTGTTAGATTTGGCAAAAACAATGCAGTTAACATTACCTGACAAAATGCGAAAAGATGAGGTAATTATTACGGTGGTTAAGCATTTCAAGTTGCCTGAGATAGAGGGCGCCATTCTCCGCCGGTGGGAGTCTCCGTTCTGCCGGCGCCCGGGGGTTTCCCGACGGCGTGGGGCTGCCCCACAATGGGAAACCCCATTGACCGGCCGGTGTTACGGAGACTCCCGCCGGCCGGTCGGCGCAGAAATGTGGCGGGGCGGGTAAGAGAATTTCGCCCAGAGTTTGACTCATGGGAAATGGCAAAAATTCAGTTGCAAATTAAACAAATGGAACATGGGAAAGAATTAAAGTGGCTTGAATACAAAAGAGAGAGCGGAATAAGAAAGAGAAAGAGATAGAGAGGAAAAAGAAATGGAGAGAGAAGAAAGAAACAAAGAAAGAGATAGAGAGGAAAGGGAAAAAGAGAGAGAGTTTGAACTTCGGAAATGGCTCTGAAACATGATAATCAGTTAAAATAGGCAGACGCAAAGGGACACGTACAGTTGGAGGAGATGGTTGAGGATAATGAGATAGCGTCATAGTTGAAGACGTGGTGGGGATTTATTTAAATATGTCCAAGCATTGCCAAGGTTTGACGAGAAGGAGGTAGAAGCCTTTTTCATTTCATTTGAGAAGGTAGCTAAACAAATGCGATAGCCACAGGACATGTGGGTATTACTGATTCAAACAAAGCTGGTAGGTAGGGCTAGTGAAGTGTTTGCATCACTACCGGAGGAGGTATCTGGAAAGTATGAGGAGGTGAAGAAATCCATTTTAAGTGCATATGAGCTAGTGCCTGAAGCTTACAGACAAAGGTTTGGAAATTTAAGGAAATAATTTGGTCAAACATACATGGAGTTTGAAAGGCTCAAACAGAGTAATTTTGATAGGTGGATAAGGGCTTTGAAAATAGACCAAACGTATGAAGCTCTCCGAGAAATAATACTTTTGGAGGAGTTTAAAAATTCAATTTCTGATGTAGTGAGAACACATGTGGAAGAACAGAGGGTTAAAACTGCGAGATTAGCAGCGGAAATGGCAGATGAATATGAATTAGTTCATAAATCAAAGATTGGTTTCCGACATCAGTTTCAGCCGGTGAGGGATAGAAACCGGGGACATGAGAAATACTCAAGTGGTAAAGGTAAAGATGATCTGATGGGAGACAATAAAGAGAGTGTACCTCAGATTAAAAAAGAAATCCAGGAGGGTGGAAAAGAAATGAAAAGTTTCAATTGTTTTCACTGTAATAAACTAGGCCATGTAAAGTGACAGTGTTGGTGGTTGAAGAAAAGCACTGGGGAGGCTGATATGGTAAAACAGGACAACACAGTGGGTTTGTTAGAGTGGTAAAGGAAAGCCCAAGGGAAGCGAAGGAGGTGCAAACGATTGTACAGCCAGTTCAAGAAGGAATTGTTAAGAAGGTGCCAGATGTAGAATTTACTTGTGTGGGTAAAGTTTACTCGTGTATCAGGAGGAGCAGGTAAAGAAGTCACAATTTTAAGAGATACAGGGGCTAGTCAATCTTTAATGGTAAGAGATGAGGAATTGTGTCGTTTGGGAAGAATGTTGCCAGTAAAGGTGGTAATATGTGGAATTCAGGGTGAGAGGAGTAGCATTCCATTATATAAGGTAAGGTTGGAAAATCCAGTGAAGAGTGGTGAAGTGGTAGTAGGAGTAATAGATAAACTGTACAGTTTATCTTGGGTAACGATATAGCTCGATTGCAGGTGGGAGTGATGCCTACTGTGGTTGATAAGCCAGTGGCAAAATCAGACAACTGAAGGGTTGAAGGACGAATATCCTGGGATTTTTCCGGATTGTGTAGTAACAAGGTTGCAAAGTCACAGGTTAAGACCAGAAGAGAAATCAACGAGTGAAGATGAAGTTGAAGTGCAATTATCAGAAACGATTTTGATCAGATGGTTGAAAAAGAACAAGAAAAGGTGGAGGTTGAGGCGGATATTTTTAGTTCAGGAAAATTGTCGAAGTTACAACAGAAAGATGTAGAAATAAAACTGATATATCAGAAAGCATATACGGAAGAGGCATCTGAGAGTATACCAGAGTGTTATTACCGTAAAAATGGTGTCTTGATGAGAAAATGGAGACCTGTACATATGCAGGCGGATGAAAAGTGGGCAGAAGTTCATCAAGTAGTATTGCAGGTAGGGTATAGAAAGGAGGTGTTGTGAGTTTCACATGAGATACCAGTGGGAGGTCATTTGGGAATAAGGAAAACTCAAGCTAATATCCAGAAACATTTTTATTGGCCTGGACTACATAAAGATGTAGTTAAATTTTGTCAATCATGTCACACATGTTAAGTGATAGGGAAACCTCAAGCAGTGATAAAACCAGCACCCTTAATACCCATTCCAGCATTTGAGGAACCTTTTACGAGGGTCATAATTGATTGCGTAGGACCGCTTCCTAAAACAAAAAGTGGGAATCAATATCTTTTGACTATAATGGATGTGTCTACTAGGTTTCCAGAGGCCATTCCAGTAAGTAATATTACAGCTAAAAGGATTGTGGAGGAGTTACTTAAATTCTTTACTAGATATGGATTACCCACAGAAATTCAATCGGATCAATGATCAAATTTTGCTTCAAAGTTATTCAAAGAAGTTATGGATAGCTTAGGAATAAAATATTTAAATCAACTGCATACCATCCAGAATCGCAGGGAGCGTTAGAAAGGTGGTATCAGACATTAAAGAAAATGTCGAGGGCGTATTGTCAAGATTATCCAGAGGATTGGGATAAAGGAATTCCATTCGTATTGTTTGCAATTAGGGATGCACCTAATGAGTCTACCAAATTTAGTCCTTTTGAACTAATTTTTGGTCATGAGATAAGAGGACCACTTAAATTGATTAATGAAAAATTGGTGGGTGAGAAATCGGAAATTACACTATTGGATTACGTGTCAAATTTTAGGGAACGATTAAATAGAGAGCAGATGAATTGGCTAGACAACATTTGAAAGTTGCACAAAATGTGATGAAACGGGTAACGGACAAGAAATCCAAAGTTTGTAGGTTTGCCAGTGGGGATAAAGTTCTAGTGTTGTTACCAGTGGTAGGTGAGCCTTTGAAAGCTAGGTTTTGTGGACCGTATCAGATTGAAAGGAAATTAAGTGAGGTGAATTATGTGGTAAAAACACCAGATAGAAGAAAGACTTACCGAGTGTGTCAAGTGTTATGCTTAAAAGGTACTTTGAAAGGGAAGGAGAGAAAAAGGAAGTTTTAATGATTCTAACTCAAAGTGACAAAACAAATCCAGATGACTGAATTTGACATACCTCAAATTAAATTGGAAAATGAGGATGTTCTTAAAAATTGGGATGAATTGTTAAGTTACCTTCCAGAGGAAAAACAAACTGACCAGAAAGAGTTATTGATATCACATGGGCAAGTTGGTGGAGATAAATTGGGAAGTACTAAAATGGCTATACATGATGTAGATGTGGGAAATGCTGTTCCTGTCAAACAACATCCATATAGACTTAATCCTTTAAAATTGGCACAGGTTAACAGGGAGATTGAGAGTATGCTGAATGAAGAATGGCATAATTGAAGTGGGTTGCAGCCAATGGAGCTCACCCATAGTGATGGTACCTAAACCAGACGGTACCCAATGGTTGTGTGTGGACTATCGAAAGGTGATTGCAGTTACAAGAATGGACTCTGATCCTATCCCACGTTTGGAGGATTGCATTGAGAAAATGGGACAATCCGCTTTTATTTCTAAATTGGATTGACTGAAAGGTTACTGGCAAGTACCTTTATCTGAAAGGGCGAAGGAGATTTCAGCTTTTGTGACTCCAGATGGTATATACCAGTTCAAAGTTATGCCATTTGGCATGAAAAACGCCCCAGCAACATTTCAACGGTTAACTAATACAGTTGTTTCAGGATTACCCAATTGTGCGGTGTACATTGTCGATCTGGTAGTTTTCAGCCAGACATGGAAAAAACATTTTAAAAATCTGAGGGAGTTATTCGATCGACTTCAGGAGGCGGGTTTGGTGATAAACCTAGCCAAAAGTGAATTTGGAAAAGCCCAAGTCACTTTCCTTGGCCATACAATCGGACAGGGTCGACTCGTCCCATGGGACGTGAAAACGAAAGTTATTGGGGAGTTTCCGATACCCTCGACACAACGGGAAATAATGCGATTTCTTGGTATGAGTGGATTTTACCGGAAATTTGTACCAAATGTTAGCAGTGTGGTCGCTCCACTGACGGACTTGCTCAAGAAGCGTAACAAATTCCAGTGGACAGCAGAGTATCAACAGGCATTTGACGGCCTGAAGGATGTGTTAACCACTGCTTCGATGTTAGTCATCCCAAATTATACCAAACCCTTCAAAGTGGCTGTTGATGCGAGCGATGTGGGCATAGGTGCGGTGCTTCTACAAGACGACGACGAAGGGCTAGAGCGGCCTGTTGGTTATTTTTCAAAGAAATTGAAATCTCACTAGAAAAAGTATTCGACGATTGAGAAGGAGACTTTGAGTTTGGTGCTGGCTTTGCAACATTTTCACTTTTATGTGACCAGCAATCCGTCTGACACTATTATATATACTGATCATAATCATTTGACGTTTTTGAAACGATTCCAGAATTACAATGCAAGGCTGTTTCACTGGAATTTATTGTTACAGCCATTTCATTTAAAAATAGTACATGTGGCAGGGCGGGAAAATGTGATAGCCGATGCTTTGTCACAAATATGATCAATTGAGAAGGTTTTCGGTTGGAGGAAGAAGAACGAAGAAAAATTGACTTATTATTATACCTGTTTGAGTGTGTTGTTTTCTTTAAATGAAAATGTATATTTACTGTGTGCATTCCTTAGTGGATGGTGCAAAAGTGAAAAATGAAACCATCTTGAAGTTGATGGTTTATTTTTTTTTCTTGTAGGGAGGTGTCATGTGAGAGTACCTTTAAGACATGGATGTTTAAGCAATGTACCTTTGAGAAAACAGTGATGTCAGAGAGTGGGTGGAGCTGAGCAGTTCAGCCATTTTGCAGTTTAGTTTTGCAGTTAGAAAAGAGCTTGGGAGTGTCTGTGTTTGCAGTGAGCTGGATCTCTGCCATGAAAGACTATCTCTGGATCAGTTGGGTGATTTAAACTCATAATAGTAAAGCCTTTAACCTGATGTGATTCAGTTTAAAGGCGTTAAGTCTCATGGAAGTTTGAAGGAACATTTTGAGGAATTATTTACTGTTGTAATATGTTCGGAGTTATCTTTGAAGTAAGGGGTGTTAAGAGATCCAATGTTTATTTAAAATGTTAAATTGAGTTCATGGAATAAACATTGTTTTGTGTTTAAAAACCCACGTGTCCATAATTGTAATATCACACCTGGGGAACAAGCCGTGTGCTGGTAAAAGCAACAAATACATTAAAGGGGAGGTTGGTTGAACGCCATGATACATTTTGGGGCTCTGAAAATGCCTCGCCCATTAAAGGGGCCCAGCAACTACTAGGAGGCAGTCACCTGGCAGCATGTCTGAGGGCCATTAGAGCCTCCTCTCAATGCTGGGTCTGCTGGACTGAAATGGCCATGGCCACATTCTTCCCTGTGGGTCAGTTTCCTCCCCACACACTAACATCTCCAATTTCTTTTTTATTATGTCCCACAGTCCTCCGAAGAACACGTCCATTCTGAGGCAGTCTCATGCTCACCTCCCTGCCTCAGCAATGCTGAACTCTCCCAGTCAGGCAGCAGCCGTTCAGTGCTGTGTGCTCTCTCATTGGGCTTCTACCGTCACGTGCTTAATTGGGCATTGAACGCAGAAGCTTCCTCCCATAAGATCGCAACGCTGTGAGGACAGCCATGGAGTCAGGAGCCATAAATGGTCCCAAACTGATTGTTTTCTCTTTCAGGAAGATCCCACCCTCCGGGCAGGAGTCTCCCTTTGGGAAACTATGGCACTCACCGAGAAACATGTGACTATTCAGCGTGACTCGTGCTGAATAAGGAGCCTGAATGGGGAAAGTGCGGCCAAGGTCACACATAACCCTGTTTTTTACAGTGGGAATTCTGCTTGCTGGAACTCCTCGCTGTAGCGAGTGATCGGGACGCCATTTCCCAGGCCCAGAAAAAATTCCCGACCATCCCCCCCCTCCCCCCCACAGCTCAAACACAATATGGGAGAGTCCCTGCCCCACACCCCCTCAACACCCACGCCAGGCAACTCTGGCCCGATCATGCATGCACAAAAAAGCCAGCTGGCACCCAAATGGCACTGCCAGAGTACACAGGTGGCATCAACAGTGCCAGGGCACCACCCATCCCAAAGGACATGCAGCTGGGGGCCTCTGATCCCCTTGGAGAGCCCGACGTGGCTTTCCATCTCCCCATTTGTCTGGTCCCGCCTCAGATACTGCCTCACTCTAATATGCCAAAATGTGAAACCGCCCATTGTGTTGAATCTCACAAGGTGTTGCAAGCCAGTTAGATCCCGGGAGCCGCGTCTCCCGGCTTTCAATGGCAATCCTGCACCGTGACGGGCTGCCTTTCTGGCTTTGACGATAGAATTGCTCCCAAAGTTTTCCCAGAGAGCTGAATTGCCGTTTTATGATCTCCTTGCGGCCATAAAACAGGATGCAATTCAGTGTCCCACACCGTGCAAATTTATGCATTGCATGGAATATGAGGGATGTCCGGGGTCATCCCAACATCGGGCTGCTGTCTTGAGCGGGCGGCCTAAAAATGGGGTCCCGTGGCTGGCAGCTCCCCTGCACCACATATGGCGCCACCCGAACCGCAAATCGGCACCCCCCCCACTGCCCTCACATCTCACATCAGCCCCAACCCCTAGTCCCACACACCACGGTCATTGTGACTGAAAGCTCATCAAAACCATCACAGCTTTGATCTATTCATATCCTTACACGCTTCAGTGGTCAAATTGATGAAACCCCAATGTTTATAAACGTTGACCATCAATCACAAAGCACTCCCCGAAATCCATGAATTCCTGCAGTTAGTGGATCTGTGGGAACCAGACGCTGGCACAGCTACTCTCCTTCGAGGAATGGACACGTGGAGCTGCATGGGGTCCCTGTTCTGGGGGACGGGGGGGTTATCTGTCTGTGTGTGGGGAGGGGTCATTGGAGGGGGTTCCTTTAGGCAGGAAGTCTCTGGGGTCCTCCTATTACACGGGTCCTGGGGGGGGTGGTCCCCCTATTACAGGGCCCCTGTGGGGTGTCCCCCTATTAAACTTGGGGGTGGGGGAGCACTCAGGCGATCCTGGGCGGTGGGAGTGGTTGGGGGCTGATGTGCAGTGTGGGGAGGATTGGGGGCTTGGGGTTGATTTGGGGTGTGGGGGGACGTTGGCCACCCCCGTACTTTGGGGTGGAGGCGCACCCAGGCCATCCAGAGTTTGGGGGTTGCTGTGCAATGCGTATGGGGGGGTGCACGGATGGTCTCTACCATTGTGGCCCTGGCATGGTGGACATCGCGGGGGCCTCTTGGCCCACCGTGAGGTCCACTATGTCATGTCCACTCTTGCTGGGACCACAAATGAACCTCGTCCACTTGATTCCCAGTCAGAGGGATCAGAGAATTGCCCAATGCCCGATTCTCCGTCGCATCAGGGAATGCATTCTGGCCGTTCCAGGGACGGAGAATCCCGCCGTGTGTTTGCAATACCGCCCGCATTTCTGTGCAGACAAAAGTGGTATGGCCTTTGAAGGTGAGAATGAACACCTGTAATTTTGGTTTCTATTTTATGATTGTCTCTGACCTAAGCTGTGGGTTCAATGGGGAGTCGACAATATAACATGGGGTCAAACATTGTCAAAATTGAACTTGGATAGTCTGATCTTATACCTCCTGACTGAATTCAGATTCTTGAATGGATTACTTACAGTTTACCGCCAACGCAAAGCACAGGCTAACATCCAAGAACAGTGCCGCGATCATTTTGGTTTTAATTCATGTTCTTTAGATGTGATACTTGTCTGGCCTTGCATGTTTTAGAGTTCAAACTTTGCTGACGCTGTTGAAGTGTTGAATTCATTGGCAAATTCCCAAAGAAATTGATCTGCAGAAGTTTCAGAAATTCAATATCTAAGAACACATCAAAATAATGATCAGAATTGCATGGCTGTAATCGAAGGCACTGACTTCAGCCAGCACCTGAATTCCTGATACATGTTGCTTTCACTCGAAGCTCTGTACCAGGAGTGTCAAATTGCAAAATATACTCTTGTGCTGAGCTTGCTTATAAATGTGTTGTCATGACACTGCGAGTAGCAGTTCAGTACTTGCTCTCCTACATTTACACTGCATTAAGTCCCAGAATCTGTGCCACACTGCCAGTTTGTTTTGTTATGAACCGAACAGCTAATGCACTTAAAACTAACCTTCCTTTCCACCATCCCCCTAAACTATACACCTGCAGTCTTTGCAAAGGCAAGCAAGTATCTGTGTGTCTTTGTGAGCTGTGTGTGTATTGTGTTTATGGTGTATAATGTGTGTGCATCAGCATGCACTCATTGCTAAGGCAATGACATCTGCGCAGACTCCCTAGCACATTCAGCCGATGGATGACAGCTGTATACCTAAAGACCTTCTGTATAGTGAACTGGCCACTGAATCGCACCCTCCTGGGTATCTATACTTCAGCTACAAAGACACCTGTAAGAGAGATATCAAGGTGCTTGACATTGACACTGACAATGGGGGGCATTCGCCAATGGCTGCAACCTTGGAGGCTGACAGTTTAGAAGGTTGGAAAAGACGAGCAGAAACGGAAAGCTCAGCTGGCTGTGAAGAGTCCGAAAAAACGAAGGCTCGTGTATCCTGCATCTTCTCAGCCCTCTGTCTTCCTCTACAGCCATTGCGGAAGAGACTGTCATGCCAGAGTGCGGCTCCTGAGCCACACCAGGAAATGCTGAACACAGAATTGACCACAGCACATGAGACAAAAGGCTGCCAATGATGTGTGCAAAGACACTGTGAATTCTTTCCCAACAAAACATACTTTGTCCTGATCATTTACCCAATGGGTAGGGAATACTGTCATACCGAAACTACTTTAATCCTTGTACAATGGCAAGGTGGAGCATTTCAGATTATGAACCTTTAATCTGTAAGGACTAGGCTGATAATTATTCGGTGACTCTTTCTTTGGTAAAACCACTTTTTTTCACGCTTACTGATATGGGAGATGTCAATGATTATTAAAACACCATTCTGCCAAATTGATGTGATTCTAAACATAGAATCATAGAATTTACAGTGCAGAAGGAGGCTATTCAGCCCATCGAGTCTGTATTGGCCCTTGGTAAAGAACACCTTACCTAAGACCCACACCGCCACCCTATCCCCTTTATCCCCGTAACCCCACCTAACCTTTTTGGACACGGCAATTTTGATTGGCCAATCCAGTTAACCTGCACATCTTTGAACGGTGGGAGGAAACCGGGGCACCCGGAGGAAACCCACGCACACACGAGAACGTGCAGACTCCACACAGACAGTGACCCAAACCGAGAATCGAACCTGTTACTCTGGAGCTGTGAAGCAACTGTGCTAACCACTATGCTACTGCGCTGCCCAATTCCTACGTCAATCATAGAATACTGTACGTCGCCCTAAAATTCCAAAACGTTCAAGAACATTTTACTGCAGAATTAAATTTCAGTGCAGTGTTAATATAAGCCTACTTGTGACAGTAAAGATTATTATAATTGTTAGTGGACAGGGCTGCAACTTCGAAGCTCCTGGACAGTGTAACTGAGGGTTACTTCAAAGATGCTTTGGGGAAACCCCCACCCCGGAAGTTCCCAGGAAATACAATTTATATCTCCAAATTCGGGTGGTTCCGACTGTCATACAGCAATAGTTACCCAGACTCCCTCACCCATGGGACCCCTCACCCCTTGGCAACCCAGCCCCCAACAAACCCTAACCCCCTTACGCCACCCCATCCCCTTACGCTGCCCCCCTCTTCCCCATGGCTAGACCTGACTTCCGACCCCCACACCTCAGGCCCGAACCAACCCGACACCAATTCCACACTCCCTCTGCAAAATGTCCCTCGCCCCAAATCCTACCCACTTAATTCAGACACTGCCCTTCTCCCTGGCAAGTCAAATCGCTTTAAACCTAACTGGACCTTTAACATACTTGAAAAAAGAACAGAGAACACTGGAAAAACTCAGCAGGTCTTCCAGCATCTATCAAGAGAAAAACTGAGTTAATGTTCAGCGTTCTTAGACTCTTCGTCAGAAACGAAGAGAGGGAGAATGTGTTAAAACTTGAGAAACTGCAACAAAAAGTAGCAACTTTAAAAACGAAAGACCGATGGCCTGGTGTAAGAGGGAGAGGGGGTGTTTTGCTTGAAGCAATACATGTACTGCATATTAAAAATAAACTGGGACCCTGGCGCTGGGAAGCACCAGTGCTAACCACTGTGCTACCATTCCACCCTAAAGTGATAGTCACAAATCCCTCAGTACAACTGGTATGTTACAGATTTTGAACACTTGCTCTGCTTAACAAAAACTAAATACTTGCTGAAACTAAAATAACACCCAAGTGGTACTGTAGAGTTATTTAATAAAATGTTAATGATTTAATTTTAGGAAAGAGACATAGAGTAAAAAAGAGATTTGTTCCAATGAAGTCCTCCAAAATAAAGAAACCAGATAAATATCTGGTTGACATCGAAGATTATTAGAATACGGATGGAGAGAGATGATCGACGTGCCGTGAACAGATAAAAAGCAGTAAAAAAATTAATGAAAGCTAGCACGTTATTTGGAACTTACGAACCTCTGACCTATTAAGGTCTAGAATGTGTGCAACTTTTTCTTAAAGCCTGAGTGTCTTGTTAATAAAACTAATATTGTGACCGCTTTACAAAACCAAGGAGGAAATGGCCTCTTTAATATTACTGTGCCATGTGAGGCCATTTCCTCCCCAAACAGACAAATGTGCAGATGTGGATGTATGCTAGAGATTTAAAATTAATTGATTAATGTCTTTCAGCGGTAGACGGAAGCTTTCAGCTGCTAAAAAACGTTCCTAAGGCATATGCCATCACTTAAAAAACTCTTTAATGATCATTCAAGTTAAACTGCATTTTAGTCAAATATCATTATTACAGTTGTGTGAAGATCAACAAGAATTTTTTTTCCAGAGGTTTGAGTTCCAGTGTCATATTTAATCCTGAGATGAGCTGACCACATATCCGTGCTATCATTAAGATCGCCTATTTCCACCTCCATAGCTTCGCCAACTTCGTCCCTGCCTCAACTCATCTCCTGCTGAAACCCTGTGCGGGATTCTGCGATAATGGGGCTCAGAGTTGACGGCGTCGTAAACGCCGGAGAGTTTTACGACGACGTCATCTGGCCGCTAGGAGCAGGGGTCCCCCAACCCACAGGGGGCCAGTATGGCATTAGAGCGCTTAACGCAGCTCCAGCTGCTGATAGGGGCTCCAGCACAGGCGGCGCGGGTCCGCGCATGCACGTGGGTTGCCGTCTCCGCGCCGGCCCCCATGCAACATGCTGGAGCCCAACAGGGGCCCGGCGTGGAGGAACATAGCCCCCCCCCCCCCCCCCCCCCCCCCGGAATTAGCCAGCCCGCTGATCGGCAGCCCCCGATCATGGGCCTGGCCACCGTGGAGGCCCGCCCCCACCCGGAGTTGGATCCCCCTCCACCCCCTCCACCAGGACGGCCCCTCACAGCCAGAACGCCGAGGTCCCGCCAGGTAGGACCACATGTGAACGACGCCAGCGGGCACTCGGCCCGTCGAGCGCGGAGAATCGCCGACCACGGCCCCCGACCGGCGAGGCGGCAACCGCTGCGACACCATTGGCGGCGATTCTCTAGTTGGCGTCGGGAGATTCGCGCCCCCTCATCAATAACTTTGTTATCTCTAAACATGACTTCTTTAACTCTTTTTCTTGGCTGGCTTCCCATTATTCATGATCCATAAACTTGAGGTCATCCGAAGCTCCACTGCCCATGTACTTAATTGCGACAAGGCCTGTTCATCAATTATTCCTTTTATAACCCTCACGAGACCTACAGGATTGGAACAATCATCCTCCCCATGAGCCTCACCGAATACGAGCTGCCCCGCTAAAAAGGGGCGGGGACCCCTAAATCATCCAGTTCTGTAGAAGTCGGCCAGGTATTGTACCGACAGTTCAGACCCGGCTGGGATCGAGTGTATATCGTAAATACTGGTTTGTGTTAATAAACCAAGTTTTTAAAAAACCTACCAAGTCTGGACTCGTTTGTGATCTACAAAACCTTCCCTGCTCACTGGCTTAGATTGGCTCCCCTTCAAACAGCATCTTGATTTAAAAATTCTCATCCTTGTTTTCGAGTTTCTTTTTGGTCTCGCCTTCCCTATCTTTGTAATTTCCTCTAGCCCCACAACCCTCTGATATATCTGTGTCCTCTAATTCTGGCATATTGGGAAATCCTGATTTTAATTTTGCCACCATTGGCAACTAAACTTTCAGTTCCTCAGTCCTAAGCTCTGGACTTTCCTCCCCTAAACCCTCCATCTCTCTATTTATCTTTACTCTTTTAAGATGCTGCTTTAAACCTACCGCTTTGGCCAAGCTTTTGGCCACTTGCTTTATTATCTGTCACTTTATGTGGCTCAGTGTCCAACTTTACTTCCTACCACTCCTGTGAAACACTTGTGGGGTGTTTTATTCCATTAAAGGTAATGTATAAATACAAGTTGTTGTAATGCTAATGCTTAATCTGCCTTTACATAGCTTCAGCCAAAACCAGAAAAAAATGGAAACTTGTAAAAGCAGTTGCTTTAAAATGAGGTTTCACTTTAGGTTTGGTTGCAGGAAGGATGTTGCATGTTACCGTCAGTGTGGTGAAAAACAGTTGATTTCGGTCCTGTCATATATCCAACATTAATCATCATTAACTTGTATTTGCTTCTTTTAGCAGTGAACAATCTATGGGTTTAAATTATTCAATCAGACAAATTAATTTTTGCCATATTATCCTTAAACCTGGGAAATGCGACATAAAGCAGAAAATACTGTAAGGGCATAATGAATTAACCAGTATATAAAGGAGAAAGATAGATTAACATTCTGGGTATAAATTAATGTAATAACTGAGTTTAAATTTATGGGATTGGATATGCAAATTGGTGATTGTCAATCTGATGGTTATATTTGAACAGGTAGCAGTGTGATGAAAGGCTATTGTGCAAAATCATAAGAATAGCAGGATTTAATAAGATAAGGCATTACATGTTGTTGTTCTATCTTCAATAGCACATGATTTCACTAGGACTACAAATGTGGTCCACAAATCTTAAAGCTTTATTAACTATTTATAAATATATAAAGCACCCTATATTGTGGCATAAGTTACATGGAGCTGAGTTGATGAATTGTGGAAAGAGATCTTTAAATATGTTAAATTCAGCTCTCCAAGGGAGACCCTTTTTCCTCCTGTTCTCAAGTATTATATTTCCATCAGGGCTCGCGGGTTGATGTAATCTAGTTTCAAAGTGTAATCATTACTGGTGTATTTTCAATTATTTTTCATAATGAAGTTTTCATTATTAATTCATTGTATTATTAAGTGCGGTATCAACTAAAACAAGCTGGAGTCACAGGCATTCTTTTTCACAAATGTGTCAACAGGAATTGCAGATGAAACAAGCTGAACTCAGCCCTTTTCAAGTAGAATAAGCAGCAGAGTATCCCAAGATCAGGAGATTACAGAATTATAAGTGTTACTCTCTTAAAACTGCCTTAATTTCAATTTAAGAAAGAAATATTTTGTGGCTATTTCTCACTCAGTATCATTTCACCCAGATGTTGATCGTTTATTTTGGCCTCCTCCTAAGGTCCTCCATACACAGATGCCTGTTCTTCAGCCAATTCGATTCACTCCAGGTGATATCAAGAAATGGCTGAGCTAGTGCAATGGGTGCAGCAAAGGCTTTGCCCCTCAATAGAATCCTGACTGCTCTGTTGAAGACTTGTGCTCCCGAACTAACTATGCCTCTAGCAAGCTGTTCTAGTACAGCTAGAGCACTAGCACTTACTGAAAGGTGGAAAATTACCTATGCATGTCCTATCTGCAAAATGCAAATTGGACCAAGCCAATTTCCCTGCCGTGAGTCTACCCACTTTGTCAGCAAAGTGATGGAAGGCGTCATTGATGGTGTTGTCAAACAGCACTTAATCACCGCTGCCCAGTTTAGGTTTGGCCATGACCATCCAACTCCACCTCCGCACCCCCTAATGCCCACGCTGGCAATCCCAGCCTGATCGCGTGGGCTCAAAAAATGCCAGCTTGGCACCTTGATAGTGCCAACCTGGCACCCTGGCAGTTCCAATACTATCTGGCAGTTCCAATGCTATCTGGCAGTGCCAGGCTGGTACCCAGGTGGCACTGCCATGGTACTAGGCTGACCAAAGGCATGCAGCTGTTGGCCTCCGATCCCCTTGGAGAACCCCCAGAAGTGCAGTTCCATCTGGTCCCAGTACCAAATGGTGCTTGCCCGAGGTCTCTGAGGCGAAAGGACTGAACCCCAAAGCCTCGGATATCTCGAGAATCTTCACATGAGAGTGAGGCTTATTGCTTCGCTCTAATATGCAGATTTGCTAAAAGACGACGTCTCACGGGATTGCGTTGCAAGCCGGGTGCTTCCTGGGTGCAGCATCTCCTAGCTTTCAATGGTCACGCTGCGCTGTGGTGAGCTGCTTTCCCGGCATAGCGTGGCCGGCCAATCGCGCCTTTGGGTGAGATCCACACCGGCATTCGGCCCCACTTTGTTTTGGCACTTGGAGTTTTACATAGATTACATAGAAACATAGATTACATAGAACATACAGAGCAGAAGGAGGCCACTCGGCCCATTGAGTCTGCACCGACCCACTTAAGCCCTCACTTCCACCTTATCCCCGTAACCCAACAACCCCTCCTAACCTTTTTGGATACCAAGGGCAATTCAGCATGTCCAATCCACCTAACCTGCATGCCTTTGGACGTGTTTTTCTCCGGTCCCTTCCAACACGGAGGCTGCGATTTAACCGGGAAAAAGGGCTGGGTTTTTTGGTGGCATCCACCGCAAGATAGCCATGGACGGGTCGGGGACCATGTAAAGGTCTGTTCACCTCGTGCGGGAATTTCTGGTCACCGGGCGGGCGCAGCCGAATAATCCCACCCTATGTCCAGTTTTGGACACGTTTAGCGTGGTGTTTCACGGCAGCTGAAGCGCCAAGAAACATCTCACGATTCAACGACACTTTGCAGTTTTGCTTGGCCTTGGGAAGTTTCTCTCCGTCGAGGCTGCATTTAGAGTCATTTCCAGCAGAAAGACTCCTCGCAGATTGAGGCTCCATTTTGACTGGCTGCCCCGATCTTTACCCCACCCACATCCCCTTCAGCCCCCTCCCCCAGGGTTTCAGTGCCAAAGTACCAGGCTGGCAGTGTCAAGGTGTCCAGGAGAGGCAGAGTGCCACCCTGTCTCCAATGACCAGCAAGACTCCCCAGGTGCTGTTATGCCTGGTCCACGTTTGTGTGGACCAAAACTAACCACGCCTGAGTGAGGCCTTACTATTATATCAATGACCAGCCCTCCAACAAAAAGTCAGTAGTGGCGATGTTTATTGATGATTGCACAGTGTTTGCTTAAATTCACAATTCCTTGGTGGCATGGGGGCACAGTGGTTAGCACTGCTACCTCACAGCACCAGGGACCAGGGTTCAGTTCCGGCCATGGATGACTGTCTGTGTCGCCTTTGTACGTTTTCCCCGTGTCTGCCAAACACCATAGACTATATTCCCATTCCTTTGCCGTTGTTGGGTCAAAGCCCTGGAACATCCTCCTCACAGTGCTGTGGGCATACCTACATATCTGATAGGATGTACAGCACAGAAGCGGCCCAATCGGCCCAACCAGTCCATGCTCCATTCGAAGCCCCTTCCAGTTTTAGAATAGAATCCCTACAGTGCGGAAGGAGACCAATCGGCCCATCAAGTTTGCACTGGCCCTTGCTCCGATACAGCACCCTACATAGGACCAACCCCTGCCCCATCCCCGCAACCTCACCTAACCTTTGGGCAATATTAGCATGGCCAATTAACCTAGCCTGCACGTCTTTGGACTGTGAGAGGAAACCAAAGCACCCGGAGGAAACCCACACAGATACAGGGCGAAAGTGCAAACTCCACACAGTCACCAAGTCCGCAATTGAACTTGCGTCCTTGGCACTGTGAGACAGCAGTGCTGACCATTGTGCCAGCGTGCCGCGCTCTAAATCTATCATTGTGTCCCTCTATTCCCTTCTCTCCAATATGCTTGTCTAACTTCCACTTAAATGTATCTCTATGCCTTAAGAACACAAGAAATAGGAACAGGAGTAGACCACATGGCCTATCGAACCTGCCCTGCCATTCAGTATGATCATGGCTGATCTTCGACTTCAACTCTATTTTCTCACCTGTTCCCTATTCCCCCTTAATTCCCTGAAAGACTGAAAATCTGACTATCCAAGCCTTAAATGTATTCAACGATGGAGCCTCCACAACCCTTTGGGGTATAGAATTTCAAAGATTTACAACCCTTTGAGTGAGGAAATTTCTGCTCATCTCAGTCCAAAATGATCAATCCATCTTCCTAAGGTTGTGCCCCTGTGTTTCGGATTTCCCAGCCAGGGAAAAAATATCTTTCAGTGTCTGTCCTTCAAGCTTCAGAATCACATACGTGAGTTTGGGATTGCCCCTCATTTTTCCAAACTCCATAGAGCATAGGCCCAATTTTCTCAACCTCGCATCATAGCAAAACCCCCTCATTCCAGGGATCAAGTGAACCTTTGCTGTACTGCCTCCAATGCAAGTATATCCTTCCTTAACTATGGAGACCAAAATGCCACGACTCCATTGCCTGTGGCAGTGAGTTCCACATTCTCACTACTCTCTGAGTGAAGACGTTTCTCCTGAATTTCTGATTGGATTTAATAGCGACTGTCTGATATATATATCATTAAAGCTGAGAGACAGTGAAATGGGGGATGTCACTAGGAAATGAAGCGATTGGGGGCGGAATAAGAAATGCAATAAAGGAACAGCCTAAGATCCAAAATATTTAGATAGTGAGAGAAGTTAATAGGGAGGCAGATGCTTTGAAATGTCAGTTTGGAGGTTGACAGGTTCCAATGTGAAAACCACCTGCATTCCCTTGGTTTTAGTGACAATCTTGACGCCTTGCACGATGACTGACCCAAGTAAGAAGGGAGCGATTGTGATATTTATGGATAATATTCCAGGGGAAAATGCCTTCAGTCCGGGTGAGGGAGGGGGGGGGGGGGGAATGGGGAGAGGGGGGAATGGGGACTTAGTTTGGTGGCAAGGAACAGGAGAGTACAGGAAGAGTACACCACATGGACTGCAGCAATTCAAGAAAGTGGCTCATCACCACCTTCTCAAGGACAATTAGGGATGGACAACAAATGGTGGCCTTCTCAGCACAGACCACATCCTGTGACGAAAAAGAAACACCCAGTCTTGCACAAGACCTCTTGAGGTTCTGTGGGCCTTCCCAGAAAGGGGCATTGTGGGTCCCTCACTGGCTCTCCAGCCAGCAGACGAGATCCCCGATGCCTCAGTAAGATTCTGTTGTGCTTTTGGAAGGTAGTTCTGTTTACAGAGTTGTTTCCAGTTTGGTATTAAATAATAACCCAAGAGAAAAACATCTTTGCGAAAATGTCCTGCTTACAGAGGCATACTAATGTAACATGCATCAGACGCTCGTTCGGTGTGTTTGAATCATTCACCATGTGGTTAAATGCAATTAAATCTGGTACATTCTGGAGTTGGAGCCCACAAAGGAGTCTTCTCTGTGATGTGTTACGTGTTTATCATTAATTTTCCTGTCCCTTTGCATTATCCAAGAGATGTTAATGTGGCAGAATTTCAAAATTCAAATGTTGGTGTAAAAATGTATGCTATTATTTTTGTCTTGACATTCCAACTATATTAATGTCCAACTAATGTGCTGAGACAGTACTAGTTAATGAAAATGCCACATGTAACAAAGGATCTTAAATTTGTCCCGACTGGTGCTAAACCGTCGCAGTTGCAGGTAATATCTTGTGTTTTCTATCTCAGAATAGGTCTTCCAACATTGATTAGATTGGTTTTTAATTAAGATTGGAATCTTTCAAGTAATCTAGGGCTATTATATAGACGTCACGAGTAAATTACTGATCCATTCTTGATAGCATTGAACAGTAGAGAAATAAGCTTGGGTTGGCCTTTATATCCAGAGGGTTAGAATACAAGGGTCCTGAAAGACACGCTGTTAGGTAATTTAGACATTCTGAATTCTCCCTCTGTGTACCCAAACAGGCGCTGGAATGTGGCGACTAGCGGTTTTCACAGTAACTTCATTGCAGTGTTAATGTAAGCCTACTTGTGACAATAAAGATTATGAATAAATAAATAAACAAGGGTGGAAGTTATGCTGTAGCTGTACAAAGTTCGAATGAGACCATGCCGAGAGGACTGTGAGCAGTTCTGGGCAACACATCCTATGAAGGTTAACTTGCCCTCAGGGAGTGTGCAGCATAGATTTTCCTGCAAGGCCTCTAGATTCCAAGAGCTATGTCAGAAAATAGGGTTGCTTTTCCTGGAATTTAGACAGTTAAGAAGTGATTTGATCGAAGTTTTCACCGTATTAAAGGGAATTGATAGGGTCCATAGAACTATACCTTTTACTGCATGGTTGGATATATCCCAAATGTCAGGTTTTCTAGAACTAAAAATAGGAAAAACTCCGGCACAATAAAGGACCGTATAAATTTGGTGGAATTCTCTTGCTCAAATGGCTGTTAATACGAAGTCAACTGCTAATTTTACATCTGAGATTGATACTTTTCTTTGTCAGGCAAAGATGGAGTTAGTTCACACGTGAGGCATGATCTCATTCAATGTTGGAACAGGCTCAAGGGACTCTAGCCTGCTCTTCCTACATATAGCCTGCCCTGTTGTTTGATGCACAAACACTCCCTTGCTGACGGATTCCTAAATAAGAAAAATGTTACATGTTTAATCGTCTCTTCCCCTTCTGTAAAAAAATTATTAGATTGTCACTATTTGAGTATCATGTCCACCATCTGTTACACATTTTGTTTCATTTTCTTGCAGCAAATTCTATTAAAATAGAAACTCCGAGTGATGAAGAGAATGGGAGAGCCTGTGACACAAATGGTGAAGAGTGCGCTGAAGACTTGCGAATGATAGATACTTCTGGGACTAAATTGAACGGACCACACAATGGCCAAGGCAACAAAGCATTTTCTGGAGTTGGTGGCATACGACTTCCAAATGGCAAGCTGAAGTGTGATATCTGTGGAATAATTTGCATTGGCCCAAATGTCCTCATGGTGCACAAACGTAGCCATACTGGTAAAAACAGGCACCGCTTTTTTCTGTTTTTTACCTTCATCGTTTCATTTGGATTTTACTATACCGCATTTTTGCATGCCATTTCCAAAGGAAAATTCATAACTGGAAAAGCAAAATGCTTCACATTTAAACGAGAATGTGATGGAGAGATTAAACTGAGAGCCTGAAATGCATTTTTAATAAGTTTTCTTTTTTTTCTTGTTCATTGCCATTTCTTTTTTTTTGAAGAACCACTGAAAAGCCACATTAAAAAAACAAAATGCCACAACATTCAGAAATCAAATCTGTTTATTCTGAAACTGCTGATCAGGAAGAGTAGCTCTTAACACACAATGATGCAGGCACTCTATTTAAATGAGTTTGAATCTTCATTGTGATGTGCCATTTTGATTTTAAAAAAAAAAAATAGATTTTTTCAGATCAAATTGACCCAGCCACTGAAGCGTTGAAAAACTGGCAGGTTTAGTCTGAATGCCTCATGTTATATCAAAACTACAGCTGGCAGAAATTAGAGAACAGTAACAAAGATACATTTTTTTTCTGAAATTCCACACGTAATTTATATATTTTTTGCTAACAAATATACTCTGTCCTGCAGGGGAGCGCCCCTTCCAATGCAGTCAGTGCGGTGCATCTTTTACTCAGAAAGGCAATCTACTTCGCCACATTAAGTTGCACTCTGGTGAGAAGCCATTCAAGTGCCATCTTTGCAACTACGCTTGCCGCCGTCGAGATGCACTCTCAGGTCATCTGCGGACTCATTCTGGTGGGTATACATTTTTAACACTGGACACCAAGTTAGTCACTGATGTGTTGGGTGTTCTGGATCACATACAGGTCACCAACACTTGAAGTAGAGCAACACTATTTTATTAGAAGGTTAACTATTTAAACATACTTGAACTGTGGGTAAATACGATACTAGCTTTGCAAAGACCAGTTGATGCACTCAGCACATGGTGAATGTCTGTGTTGCAGGCTGTGAGCTCTGTGCTCCTAGCTAGCTGCTACTTGAATGAGCGGGAACTCTGATGCCCCCTGTCTTTATAGTGCGTGTGCTCTCACTGGTGATTGGCTGCGTGCGGTGTTGTGTATGTTGATTGGTCCCACTGTGTGTCCATCAGTGTGTGTCTGCACCATGATATGCTGGTGTATATTATGACATCCCCCCTTTTATATAAAAAAATGTGCCTGTGTGACAATAAATAGTGTGGTGAATGTTCCTGACGACGTGTGTGCGAAATATTTACAGGACTATGTACATAAAACTAAGCTATTTACATGGGAAGATACCTGGTGCAGAAAAAACAGTGTGTCACAAGAATAACAAGATGAACACTATATACAAACCACTTGAACGATTAAACGGAAGAACAGAACAGACCAGAGAGTCCATTAGTGCACAAAGTTCACAAATAAGTCTCTGAGGTGGGCGACGAATTCTGATTAACCGCCTCAAGGGTGGGTCAGGAGCCACCGGCTGAGGAACGGGCTGGACTGCGTCAGAGTGAGGAGGATGCAGAGTAACCGGAATCTCCGCATAGTCCAGGTCAAGGACAACAGGAGGGCGTGGCACTGGCGGAGGATCACGTAGCGAGCGCGGAACGAGACAAAGGGCACGTCGATTACGGCGCAGAATGGAACCATCCGGTAGATGAACCAGGAACGAGCGGGGAGCTACCGAAGAACCACAGCATTTGCAGACCAGCCACCATCTGGAAGATGGATGCGGATGTTGTCATCTGGAGCCAGAGCAGGGTGATCAGCTGCATGGGAGTCATGAGCCGTCTTGTGCTGTGCATCCGGCGAAGGACCGGAACATGGTCGAGGCCTGGGACGTGAAAGGACAGCACCGTCGTCCTCAGGGTGCGACCCATGAGCAGCTGGGCTGGCGACAGGCCAGTGGACAGTGGGGCCGAGCGATAGGCCAGCAGGGTGAGGTAGAAGTCGGATCCTGCATCGGTAGCCTTGCAGAGGAGCCGTTTGACTATGTGGACGCCCTCTTCCGCTTTGCCATTGGATTGGGGGTACAGGGGACTGGATGTCACATGCACAAAGTTGTACCTCCTGGCAAAGTTGGACCATTCCTGGCTTGCGAAGCAGGGGTCATTGTCCGACATCACAGTGAGTGGGATGCCGTGACGAGCAAAGGTGTCCTTCCAGGCACGGTTGACTGCAGACGATGTGATGTCGTGCAAACGTACCACCTCCGGGTAGTTTGAAAAATAGTCTACAATCCGAACATAGTCCCTGCCCAGCGCGTGGAACAGGTCGATGCCCACCTTGGACCAAGGGGACGTGACCAACTCATGGGGCTGTAGGGTCTCACGTGGTTAGGCCGGCTGGAACCGTTGACCGGTGGGGCAGTTGAGCACTGTGTTGGCTCTGTCCTCATTGATGCCGGGTCAGCACACTGCCTCTCGGGCCCGTCGGCGGCACTGCATGCCAAGATGGCCCTCGTGTAGCTGTTCCAAGACAAGCTGGCGCATGCTGTGCGGGATAACAATGCGGTCCAGCTTCAGGAGGACACCATCGACTACTGCCCGATCGTCTCTGATGTTGTAGAACTGTGGACATTGGCCCTTGAGCCACCCGTCTGTTAGGTGGCGCATGACACGCTGTAGCCGGGGGTCAGCCGCTGTTTCGCGGCGAATTTGGACGAGGCGTTCATCCGTGGCCGGTAGATTGGAGGCCACGAAGGCCACACGGGCGTCAACCTGGCAGACTAATCCCGCTGGGTCACACGGGGTGTTGACTGTCCTGGACAGAGCGTTGGCTATGATCAGGTCTTTCCCCGGGGTTTATACGAGCTGGAAGTCGTATCGCCGGAGTTTGAGCAGAATACGCTGGAGGCGAGGCGTCATGTCGTTCAAGACTTTTTGTATTATATTGACCAGCGGGCGATGGTCGGTCTTGACGGTGAATTGAGGAAGTCCGTAGACATAATCATGAAGCTTGACGACACCAGTCAGAAGGCCCAGGCACTCCTTTTCTATCTGCGCGTAGCGCTGTTCCGTGGGGGTCATGCCGCGTGACGCATATGCAACGGGGGCCCATGATGAGGCCTCATCACGTTGCAGGAGCACTGCCCCAATGCCAGATTGGCTGGCATCGGTCGAAATTTTTGTCTCTTTCGCTGGATCAAAAAAGGCCAATACCGGGGCCGTGGTATGTTTGGTTTTAAGTTCTCTCCTTTCGCGCTCGTGGGCAGGAAGCCATTGGAAGTCTGTCGTCTTCCTGACCAGGTTCCTGAGAGCTGTGGTATGAGAGGTGAGGTTAGGGATGAACTTCCCTAGGAAGATGACCATGCCCAGAAATCGGAGGACTGCCTTCTTGTCCTCTGGCTTTTTCATGGCTGTGATGGCAGCCACCTTGTCCGCATCCGGCCGCACACCCAACTGGGAGATGTGGTTCTCTAGGAACTTGAGTTCCGTCTGGCCGAAGGAGCATTTGGCTCTGTTGAGGCGTAGGCCCTGCTCCCGTATGCGTTTGAACACGCGCTGGAGGCGACTGATATGCTCCTGCGGGGTGGTGGGCCAAATGATTATGTCGTTGACATAGACGCGAACACCTTCAATGCCTTCCATCATTTGTTCCATGATCCTGTGGAACACTTCTGACGCCGATATAATCCCAAACGGCATCCTGTTGTAACAATATCTGCCAAAAGGGGTGTTAAAGGTACACAGTTTCCTGCTGGATCTGTCCAGTTGAATTTGCCAGAATCCTTTCGAGGCGTCAAGTTTGGTGAAGAGCTTGGCGCGAGCCACCTCGCATGTGATCTCTTCGCGTTTTGGGATTGGTAATGCTCCCTCATTATGTTGCGATTCAGATCCTTTGAATCAATGCAGATTCTGAGCTCGCCGGAAGGCTTTTTTACGCACACCATGGAACTGACCCAGTCGGTTGGTTCCGTAACTCTGGAGATCACTCCTTGGTCTTGGAGGTCCTGCAGCTGCTGCTTGAGGCAGTCCTTGAGGGGTGCTGGACTCTGCGAGGTGCATGCACCACAGGCGTGCCGTTCTGTTTGAGTAGGATCTTTTAAGTATATGGGAGCGTGCCCATGCCTTCAAAGACGCTGCGGTGCTGGTCGATGATAACTTTGAATTGTGCCCTGAAGTCAGCATCCTGGAAGGCAGACGCGTCATCTGGAGAGAGAGAGTGAACTCTTTGAACGAGGTTTAGGAGCTTGCACGCCTGTGCGCCAAGCAGAGAGTCCTTCGAGGAGCCCACGACCTCGAAAGGAAGGATGGCTTTTCGTGACTTGTGCGTCACTTCGAGTTGGCACGAGCCGGTAGCAGGAATGATGTTGCCATTGTAGTCCAATAGCTGGCAGGCCGATGGAAGAATGGTTGGTTTGACACGAAGGCTTTGGAAAGCAGACCACGCCATGAGATTGGTGGAGGCACCAGTGTCCAGGCGGAATCGTATTTGGGACCGATTGACCGTCAGGGTGGCACACCACTCATCATCTGGATCGATGCTGTATACCAATAGCGGCAGGTGTCTTTGCTTCGGGGACAGGCTGTTTTTCGTTACGACACCGGCTCGAAAAGGCGCCTTCGGGTCCTCTGTGTCACTGCTGTGCGGGAGGTCGGAATCGGACTCGGTGACCGTGGGTTGAATTGCCTGAACATTCCTGCGAGACTGGCTGAAGCGATATGAATTGGAAGGCTGAGCTGCTCGACAGCAGGCAGCATAGTGGCCAAGTCTTCCACATCGTAGGCATTGTCGAAATTTTGCGGGGCATTGCCGCTTTAAATGGGCGGAGCCACAGTTGCCGCACGTCGTGACATCACGTTCGCTGCACCACCGCGCATGCGCGGTGCGGTCATGCGTGGTGCGCGCCTTCGCATTACGTTCCTCAGTGTCGCCGTCCCCTCGTTTGGTGCGAACAAGCGCGGGAGTCCCTGAAAAGCGCGCAAAATGGCCACCCTCATCCAGGCTGAGGCCCTTCAGGTGTTCAATGACTTGGACCCGTTCCGCCTCGTGGGGACCTTGCCGCGCCGTTTCAGCCGCTTGTATATGTGAGTACCGAGTGGTGGCATTTTCATTTAAGACACAGGTCTCGATGGCGTTCGCTAGGGTGAGTTGCTTTACTTTGAGGAGCTGCTGTCGTAGGGGGTCCGACTGAACACCAAAAACGATCTGGTCGCGTATCATGGAGTCGGAGGTGGGCCCGTAGCTGCAAGATTGCGCAAGGATGCGGAGGTGCGTTAGAAAGGATTGGAAAGGTTCGTCCTTACCCTGCAAACGCTGCTGGAACACGCATCGCTCAAAACTTTCATTCACCTCTATGCTGCAGTGAGTGTCAAACTTGAGAAGAACCGTCTTGAACTTCGTCTTGTTTTCGTCATCTGCAAAGGTGGGAGAGTTGAAAATGTGGATGGCATGGTCCCCGGCTGTCGAGAGGAGAAGAGCAATCTTTCTGGTGTCCGAGGCGCCCTCCCTGTCCGTGGCTTCGAGGAAGAGCTGGAAGCACTGTTTGAAAATCTTCCCAGTTGGCTCCGAGGTTGCCGGTGATGCGGAGCGGCGGCGGGGGGGCTGATGTTGTCCATGTTGCAGGATGACGGAATGCTGGCGGAAGAGGCAGATCACTTGCAGGTAGGTCTAAGAAGTGCTAGTGTCCCACCACACCTGGTATTATGATGTGTTGGGTGTTCTGGATCACATACAGGTCACCAACACTTGAAGTAGTGCAACACTATTTTATTAAAAGGTTAACTATTTAAACATACTTGAACTGTGGGTAAATACAATACGAGCTTTAACTAAAGACCTTTGCCTTGTCCGAACCAGTTGATACACTCAGCACATGGTGAATGTCTGTGTTGCAGGCTGTGAGCTCTGTGCTCCTAGCTAGCTGCTACTCGAATGAGCGGGAACTCTGATGTCCCCTGTCTTTATAGTGCGTGTGCTCTCACTGGTGATTGGCTGCGTGCGGTGTTGTGTATGTTGATTGGTCCCACTGTGTGTCCATCAATGTGTGTCTGCACCATGATATACTGGTGTATATTATGACACTCACCAAATAACAGATTCATAGAATAAATATCCAGAAACTAATGTTGCAAATGTTAGCAGAGAAATGGTTAGCATGTTCACACCTCACATTCCTCTTTTGCCCATTACCTTAACAGCAGGGCTTGCATTTCATTAAAATAGCAGATAGACACATGTTATCGAAATAGATGTCCACAAATACCACCAACAGTAAGTCCGAGGCTTATCAGGTATTCATTAATTGTGGTTGTTATTTATGTAGTAAGTTTTCTCTTGGTCCTCTCTAAATTTCTGTCACCATTCAATTAGATCAGTTGTAAAAGCCTGAATTTTGATTTAAACGTTTTAAAGCATTTAAATTGGTAGTATAAAATTAATGCAGCAGTATACTGCTCTTTATCAAAGTCATCCAGACTCGAAACATTAGCTCAGTTCTCTCTCCACAGATGCTGTCAGACCTGCTGAGATTGTCCAGCATATTCTGTTTTGTTTCAGATTCTATCATCTGCATTAATTTGCTTTTTTCTTAGCTTATTAAGTGTACATTTTCACGATGGGCAGTGGTATTGAGGTAGTGGGTAATATAGAGTGTTTTTTTCTTAGACGCTTGGTGGTGTTGTGTGATGCCTGCCTCAGTGGGACGAGGAGCAGGAAGATCATAAATATAGTCTTCCACACCCAAGAGCTGGAGGAAAATAATTTTTAGTCCATCAACTAGTCATTCTACTTGTTTGTTCCTTATGGAATCTTCTTGTATTCAAATCAATTGTTGCACTTCCCGATGTAACAACAATAACAACTTCAAAATATATTCACCGGATATTAATAATTCTATTGAAATGTTTTTTCCCCTTTCTAAAGAAGTAATGTAGCGCCTGAGTTGTGCACTTGGACCATTTTACACTGCCTCAAGACATATGTGACAGTGTCCTGTCAACTCTTCATTCACTGAAAATGTCATTGGCAGTCAGTGCTAGTAATCCGTGTTCTGTGTACACATTTAAGTATGTATGCATTGGGCTTTACATTAATCCACTGAACAGTACTATAAGTAAACAGCTAGTCACCTCACTAGTAGACATCCAGTTTACATTATAGTTGGTGAATTAGAGCTTGAATATTGATATCAAATTATCAAAGGATTTGAAGAACCGATTAATAAACTATGTCAATGTTGTAGGTTTCAATTAAGACTGATATGTGGTTTTCATTCAGATTCCTCTTAAATAGGAAGTATTATTAATAAGATTTCACAGCCTCTGTGGTATTCTTCAATCTCTGTCCCTCTTTAGCCATCAGCGGCGAAATTCCAACAAATTGAGTTTCATTCTTGTGAAAACACAGATTAATTAAGAAATGTAGAAATCCGTGGAGACGAAAGTGGCGCTATGCAGATTTATGGAGACTCCCCTTGGGTACATGCACTGCAGGCTGCTGGCTGTGTGATCTGTACAGTGTTCATTATTGATATTATTGAATTTCAGGCTCCCTGGTCTGCTCAGTTTTTGGGTGATTTCTTAATGTAGCTAACACATACAAAGATTGTATTAACAAATTGTAACATTGCATTAATAATTCTGAATGGTCAGGAATAACTTTAATACTGCTGCATTAATTTTATACTACCAATTTAAATGCTTTGAAACATTTAAATCAAAATTCAGGCTTTTAAAACTTTTCTTTTGGTTTGTCCATTTTTCTCATTTGTCCCAAATTTTCCCAATTTCCAAATCTAACTTTTATACGTTTTTACTGTTTTAGCAATCACTTTAGACTTACGCTCACTCATTTATATGCTTTAATTTTTGTTACTTTCAACAGCAACAACTTGCATTTATGTCGCACCTTTAACATAATAAAACATCCCAAGGTGCTTTGCAGGATGGTTATAAAGCAAATTTGACACCAAGCTACATTCAGATGGTCAAAAGATTGGTCAAAGAGGTAGATTTGAAGTAATGTCATACAAGAGAAAAGAGAGGAAAAGAGTGTATGGGGAGGGGGGTGGGGGAACCAAGTTCCAGACCTTTGGGTCGCAACTGAAGGCACTTAAAATCAGAGATACTGAGAAGGCCAGAATTGGAGAAGCACAGATATCTCAGATGATTGTGGGGCTGGAGGATGTCGGGAGATAAGGAGGGGAGAAGTAATGCAAGAATTTGAAAGCAAGAATTTGTGAATTTAATCCTCAAGGTTTTGCTTAACAAGGCGCTGGTTGAGGTCAGTGAGCACAGATGTTTTCGGTGAACAGGATATCGTGTTAGGTACACTGGTCTAACACTGGCTGCAACTGGATGCAGTTTAGATCAGAAAGATACTCCAGACCTTGAAGTTAGTTCAATCAGGTTTATTGAACTAATAGCACAGTTCTCTGTGAGTTCGACACTCTGCTAACTTAAGTGTGGTTACTCTGACTGAACCAGACTAGCTCTTAACCACGTGGTGCAGGTGTGAGATTGTAACAACATGCTTGACTGACTCTCTCGATGTCTCATCAATGGAAAGAGACAGAGTGTGACTGCCTCGTGTCTTTTATAGTCAGATCCCACCCCTGAGTGTCCTGCCTGCTTATTGGTCATGTCCTGTTCTCTGTGTCCATTAGCTGCTTGTCTGTATATCATTATGTGTGTGTCTGCATATCATGACATCTCCCTTTTTTTTATGTTTGGTTGACACAGAACATAGAAAACAGAACAAATGTTCATAAGTCCAGTCTCTGTGGCTTGCGTCTGATCCTGGTTGACCGCCGGAGAGGTGGTGGTGGGGACGACAACGCCTTGATGGGCGGGATTGTAGCCTGACTGGTGGTCTCGTGAGTCAAGGTATCAGGAGGTGGCAAAGCAACAGAAGGAAACGGAGAAGAATGTGGTTGCGGGCAGACAACTTTGCGCAGTGCCCATCTGTTTCGTCGCAGAACAGAACCATCAGCCAGACGCAAAACATACGAGCGGGGGGCAGCCTGTCGAACAACGACAGCTGGAGCTGACCAGCCTTCATCAGGGATCTTGACCCAAACAGTGTCTGACGGGGATAACACGGGCAAATCAGTGGCATGAGCATCATAGCCCTGTTTTTGCCGGTCTCGGAGTTGCTGCAGGAGGTGCACCTTCTGCAGCACCGGGAGGTGATCCAGGTTGGGCACGTGTATGGCTGGAAGTGTCGTCCGCAGGTCCCTGGTCATCAGGAGTTGAGCCGGCGACATGCTAGTGGACAGTGGGGTCGCCCTGTACGCAAGCAGTGCAAGGTGAATGTCAGACGCAGAATCCGCGGCCTTGCAGATGAGCTGATTCACTATGGGCACCCCTTTCTCAACTTTTCCTTTTGACTGCGGATAGTGTGGGCTGGAAGTGACGTGTTTGAGCTGATATGACTGGGCAAACAGAGACCATTCATGGCTGCTGAAGCACGGGCCATTGTCACTCATGACAGTGAGTGGGATACCATGGCTGGAGAACGTCTCCTTACCGGCCTTGATGAGGGTCCGAGATGTGAGGTCTGAGAGCTTCACGACTTCAGGGTAATTGGAAAAGTAATCAATGATTAACACGTAATCATGACCATTGCATGAAAGAGGTCGATGCCAACCTTGGACCACGGAGTGGTTTCGATTTCATGCTGCTGAAGTGTCTCCTTACTCTGCGCTGGCTGGAAGCGTTGACAGGTCGCACAGTTAACGACCATGTTCGCGATGACCTGGCTGATCCCGGGCCAGTAGACAGCCTGCCTGGCTCTGCGTCTGCACACCCAGGTGGCCCTCATGGATTTGACGGAGCACCAAGCTCTGGAGACTGTGTGGAATTACAATCTGGTCCAGTTTGAGGAGGATACCATCAACCATCGTCAGGTAGTCCTTTCCATTGAAAAATTGAGGGCACTGCCCTTTTTGCCAGCCATTGGATAGATGTTGCATAACACGCTGCAAGAGGGTTTTTTTGGCTGACTCCTCATGGATACGACACCTTCTCATCAGATGCCGTGAGGGAGCTAGCACACAGCTGCACCTGTGACTCAACCTGTGACTCAATTTGCCGGATGACGTTCAGTGGTTCACTAGGCACGGTGATGGAGGAGGTCAGTGTGTCGGCAATGATGAGCTCCTTGCCAGGTGTGTAGACCAAGTCAAAGTCATACCTTCTGAGTTTGAGGAGGATGCGCTGCAACCGAGGCGTCATGTCATTAAGATCCTTGTGGATAATGTGGACCAGGGGCCTGTGATCCGTCTCGACTGTGAATGTCGGCAGGCCGTAGACATAGTCGTGAAACTTGAGAATGCCAGTGAGAAGGCACAGGCATTCCATCTCGATTTGTACATACCTTTATTCGGTGGGCGTCATTGCCCTTGATGCGTAGGCAGCCGGTGCCCAGGATGATGTGTCATCGCATTGCAGCAGGACCGCACCGATGCCATCCTAGCTCGCATCTGTCGAGATTTTCGTTTCCCTGTCTGGGTAGAAAAATGCCAAGACGGGTGCAGTGGTGAGCTTGGCTTTCAGCTCCAACCACTCTGCCTGATGGGCCGCCTTCCACTCGAAGGCAGTGAACTTCTTCACTAGGTTTCGTAGGGCCGTGGTGTGTGAGGCCATGTTTGTGATGAACTTGCCCAGAAAATTGACCAAGCCCATGAAGCGCAATACCGCCTTCTTGTCTTCTGGGACCTTCATGGCTGCGATGGCCTTGACCTTCTCTGTGTCGGGGCACACGCCCTGCTGAGAGATCTGGTCTCCTAGGAACTTGAGTGTCGACATGCCAAAGCAACATTTGGCCCTGTTCAGCTTCAGGCCATTGGCGTGGACACGGCGGAATACCTGCTGGAGACGGGAAACATGCTCCTCAGGGGTCGTGGACCATATGATGACGTCGTCCACGTACACACGAACCCCTTCGATGCCCTCCATCATCTGCTCCATGATGCGGTTAAATAACTCCGATGCCGAGACGATGCCGAACGGCATACGGTTACAGCAGTACCAGCCAAACGGTGTGTTGAAGGTGCAGAGCCTTCTGCTGGACTCATCCAGCTGGATTTGCCAGAATCCATATGACACATCGAACTTCGTGAAAAAACGTGCTTGTGCCATCTAGCTGGTGAGTTCCTCCCACTTCGCGATGGGGTAGTGTTCACGCATTGTATTCTGGTTGACATCCTTCGGATCAATGCAGATGCGCAGGTCTCCAGAAGGTTTTTTAACCACCACCATCGAGCTGACCCAGTCAGTCGGTTCGGTTACCCTGGAAATGATCCCCTGCTGCTGGAGCTCCTTGAGCTGTTCCTTCAGGCGCTCCTTCAGCGGAGCCGAGACCCGGCGTGGTGCTTGGACCACAGGCTTGGCATCAGGTCGCAGTAGGATCTTGTACCGATATGGCAAAGTGCCCATCCCGTCAAACACATCTGGATACTGAGCGAGGATGTCGTCAATGCCAGCTTGAAGATCCACGTTAGAGGATGTTGTTTAGCTTTTTGCAGGCATGCGCACTCAGTGGGGATGCCCTGTCCGGCTTGACAATTTCAAACCTTAGCCTTGCATGGATACTCCGGTTGGAGACTAGTAGATGGCAGGATCCCAGTGCCGTGATGACATTACCGTTATAATCCAGGAGCTGGCAGGCTGCTGGATGGACCTTGGGGGGCTTCTTGATGCGTTTGAAGTCTGCCTGTGAGAGGAGGTTGGCAAAACCACCTATGTCCAGCTTGAACTGGATGGAGCAGCGGTTGACCTGCATCACCGCATGCTATTCGTCCGCAGAATCCACAGCGAGGATGGACTGAATGCGCGATGAGTTAGGTGTGGCATGTGCATGTGTGGTAATGATGCCCACTCGGTAGGCGGACTCCAGGCACTCGTCCTCTGGATCCGTTATACTGCCAGAATCAGAATCCTGTAATCATCGTTGCACATTCTGGACGTGCCGTCATCGGAATTGGGAGCGCTGGCCTCTGACTGATGGTGCAGACCTGCACAAGGCTGCATAGTGTTTACGCTTCCTGCAGTTTAAACATCGCCTGCCTCTTGCAGGGCAGTGTACCTTTAAGTGGGCGTTGCCACACCTCGGGCACGTCATGGCGTTGTGACGTGGTGTACGTCGCCGCACATACACAGTGCGGTCGGCAGACTTCTGCACCTGCGCAGTGTGGGTGTCGGCTGCTTCGTTATCCCGTTCGCATCGCGCATGCGTGGGACTCCGGGAAAAGTGTGCGAGATGGCCGCTGTCTTCAATGCTGAGGCACTGCATCCGGGAGATGGCCTGCACACTCACTGCCTCGTGGGAGGCAAGTTTCTCATTTTCAGTCGATTTGTATTGGGAATACCGATTTTTTGCGTGCTCATGCACTGTACATGTTTCACTCATGACTGGCAGGGTCATATGCTTGATTTTTAAGAGCTGCACTCTCAGAGGATAAGAGTGAACTCCAAACACGATTTGTTCTCTGATCATGGAGTCAGCAATAGGACAGCGCTAGCAGGCGGAGGCTAGTTAAGAACGCATTGAAAGATTTATCTTTATCTTGAAGATGTTGTTTGATTATGTGGCGCTCGAAGATTTCATTGGTGTCCACTTCACAGTGACTATCGAACTTGTCCAGGATGGTCTGAAACTTTGTCTTGTCCTGGCCTTCGGCGAAGTTAAACGAGTTGAAGCGTTTGATGGCTTGATCACCCGCTGTTGAGAGGAGAAGCGCGACCTTTCTTGCATCAGATGCACCCTCGAGGTCTAAGGCTGCGATGCACAGCAGAAATGTTTGCTTGAATGTCCGCCAGTTGACACTGAGATTGCCAGAAGTCCTGAGCTGGTGAGGAGCCTGAATCTTCTCCATGGTGCCGGGATACATTTGCTGGTCGTCAGGGAACAGACTGAGGTAACCAACCTTAAATTAGTAGTCTCCTGGTATCATGTCGTGTTACGTACAGTGGTCTAACACTGGCTGCAACTGGATGCAGTTTAGATCAGAAAGATACTCCAGACCTTGAAGTTAGTTCAGTCAGGTTTATTGAACTAATAGCACAGTTAGCACAGTTCTCTGTGAGTTCGACTTGCTAACTTAAGTGTGGTTACTCTGTCTGACTGAACCAGACTAGCTCTTAGCCAGGTGGAGGTGTGAGATTGTAACAACACCCTGACTGACTCTCTAGATGTTCATCAGTGGAAAGAGGTGGAGTGTGAGTGCCTCGTGTCTTTTATAGTCAGATCCCACCCCTGAGTGTCTTGCCTGCTTATTGGTCATGTCCTGTTCTCTGTGTCCATTAGCTGCTTGTCTGTATATCATTATGTCTGTGTCTGCATATCATGACACACGACTAGTGTCATCTGAGAGTACCTTTAAGAAATGGGTGTTTATAAAAATATCTGTAGTGGATGTACCTTTAAGAAATGGGTGTTTATCAGTGATGTCAGAGTGTGTGTGGAGCTGGGTATGTCTGTCTGCTTTTACTTTGCTTTAGGCTGTTTGCTACAGGGTGTGTTTAGTTTTGTTTTAAATTTGGAAAAAGCTGCAATCACCGCAAGATGTGTATGAATCTCTGCAAGCTTATGAATGTTCATTTGATGATTTCAAAGTGGTAACTGTTCTCAGTAGTGAAGTTAAACCTGATGGGCGGGATTCTCCACCCCCACGCCGAAGTGGCCGCGCCGTCGTGAACGCCGTCAAGGTTCACGACGGCGCGGAACAGCCCCGGTCCCGACCGATTCAGGCCCTGACAATGGGCCAGTATCGGGGCGGCGTCATCTACCCGCGCCAGGCCTTGTCGCCCGTGTAAAAGCGGCGCCGCATAGATGACGCGGCCAGCGCCGCATAACGGACGTCATCCGCGCATGCGCGGGTTGGCCGGCGCCAACCCGCGCATGCGTGGTTGCTGTCGTGTCCAAATCAGCCCCGCAAGAAGATGGGGGACGGATCTTGCGGGGCGGCGGAAGGAAGGAGGTCCTCCTTCAGAGAGGACGGCCCGACGATCGGTGGGCACCGATCGCGGGCCACCCCACATTTAAGGTACCCCCCGGTGCAGGATCCCCCCTCGCCCCCCCAGCGTTCACGCACCGCCCACGACTGTAGCGACCAGGTGTGGACGGCGCTGGGGGGCACCCGCCGTTTTAGCCTGGCCACTCGGCCCATCCGGGCCTCAGAATCGCGGGGGTGCCGGAGAATCGCCATTTTGGGTATCTCCGGCGATTCTCCGGCCTGCGGCCAGCGAAACTCAACCAGGCCGTTCCCGCCGCTTGGGAGAATTGTGGGAGGGCGTCGGACCGGCGACCCGGAAATTTTGGCGGCCCAGGCGATTCTCCCAACCGGCGTCGGAGTGGAGAATCGCGCCCGATGTCTTTCTGTAAAGAGGGTTTTTTTATCTTATGGATGTTGCAAGAAAAGATTAAGAGTTACTTAGAGAGTACTGTATTCTTTGGGGGATTTATTGGTGTTGATCGTTGTTAAGATGTTTACCGTGGGTTTATAAAGTGTTAACTGGTTTCATAAATAAACAGTGTTTTAATTAAAAAGTATGGTAGATTTCTGTTGCATCACGCCTGCAGAGTAACCCCGTGTGTTCCCCATAACCACAATCTATTCAAAGTTGTGGGTCAGGTGAACCCCATGATACACTTTGGGGCTCTCTATACTCTGGCCCATAACACTAGAAAGAAAACGGCATGCATGTGTGTCTTCTGCAGCAGACAAGCTGAGAGTTGGGAAATATACAAGTGGAAATAAGCAGTCTTAATAATGGTGGGATATGTGATCAAAAGCTACTCTTGGGGTCAAGGATGGCACCAGGGTTGGGATAGTGTCGTTCAGCCTCTGATAGTTGCCAAGGAGAGAGATAAAGTTATTGGCTATAGGAAATAGGTTTTGTAGCGGGGACCAGGAACAGTTTTCTTGTTGTCTCAATGAACTTGATCCAATTCATGAAAATGGCACAAGGCAAAAGATGATGATGGACACATTGCACCATCATCCCTTTTGTTATGTAATTTTTACTGCCTTCCACCTATCACAGGCCTTATCTTTTATACTTATACCCCACCTTTCTCTGCCTCAATACTTGGTTAAAATCTGTTAGACTCCAACTTATTTCAGTTCTGTTCTGGCAAACTGTGTATTTTCAGCATTCCCCATTTTTATTTCAAATTTCCTGCACCTGCAATATTTTACATTTTTGATGATAACTGTTTGGTAGTTCATGAATTCGGGTCTGGATTCTCTGTTTTTGGGACTATGTTCCCACGTTATCGGGAAAACTGTGGTCTTTTACACCAGGAAAGCTGGCGTCAAAAGGCCAGATTCCCTGTTTTGCAGGGGGCTAGCAGGCAGCCATTGTCGAGCTCGCAGCTCAAGCTGCCGATATGGCCCCCTGCATGTCCAGGTCAGAGACCGCGCCTGTGCACGGTGGCGGCTTCCCGTCGCAGCTTCATGCTCCATGGCGGACTCAGCCCGTGGATTTGGACTGGCAAAATAGTGCCCTGCATCGGCCGCTCGCCCGCCCCGGACTGCCCGCACATATTGCCCCAAGCCCAGAATGAAGGCCCGCCAACCGGCCCTTCCCGACTGGCGGCCCTGGAATGAGTCCGCAGCCACCACGCGGGGATCACGGACGGTGGGATCATGTTAGAACAACGCTGTTGGGAATTTGGTTGGTGGGCAACGGAGCATCGCGCGGCGGGCCTCAGGCAATTGCCTGACGCAGTGGATACTTGGCGCGGCGTATTCCACGAGTGTGCCAATTCTCGGGGCGAAGAATCGAAGAACCGCCGCCGCTCCCAATTTTGTGTGCGAAAACGGATTCTCCGCCCCGTCACCAAATACGATTTCGGAGTCGGGAAGCGGAGAATCTAGCCCTTGGTGTTTATGATATGAACTATTTCATGAGGCAGCCCGCAGGATTAATGGATGGATTGCTAATACTGTCTGATACAGAGTTTGAATTCAGTTTTCTGTCTGATGGTTTAAATATTGCACAAGGCAGACAGAAATGCACATTCTCATAAAACACAAATATTGGTAACAAATTATAAAATATGAAGCCCATTCTATATTCTTTTAAGACCTCTTCCTTTTTATATATAGTTGGAAAACCTCACAAATGTAGCTTTTGTGGGAGAAGCTACAAGCAACGCAGCTCACTTGAAGAACACAAAGAGCGTTGCCACAATTACTTGCAAACCATGGGACTGCATAGTGGTATTTATTCAGGTAAAAAATACTATTTCATTATTACATAGGATTATATCGGATATTGTTATGAGTTCAGACCAGTACCCCAATTTTGGAGTTAGAACCCAACTATGTGCATTTGGTAAAACTGTGAGCAAATATTCCTGCACCACAGGAGTGATAACACTGACCAGTAAATAGCTTTTATATTAATACAAGCTTCAATTTGAACACATAATTAAGCACATTAGCAACAAAGAAATAGCTTTACAGTTAACAGGCTCAACATCTTAACTTGCTTCCTGAAACCTGCCTCTACATCCCAATTAAGCAACCAATATATTTCAAATACCACTTATGTATAAAGTTAACAACCAGGTTTTACTTGCTTATCTTGATGCAGAGTCCTTGGAAAGAGAAACCTTCTTTTAGGACCGAGCTGAAAACCTCCTGCTCAACTTAGAGCCCTGGAAGCAAGTACCATGTCCAGACAGACCTGGCTCTTGCCATTAGTTACACCAGCTGCACTCAAAGCACACAGCATTCGTTTGTCTCTTGTTACAAGATATGTCTTGATTTGTTTAGCCTGGCTCAAACTGTTACAACATTACATTAGCTCTCTATCTGCAAACAGGAAAAATGGTTATTAATGTTTATTAGCAAAACACTCCCCCTGTAAAAATCACTGATGACCTCAGTTTTAACCTCTGCTCTAGCAGACATACTGTCTGTCAGCATTTTGGATTGGATTGGATTTGACTTATTGTCATGTATACCGAGTTACAATAAAAAGTATTGTTCTGCGTACAGTCCAGACAGATCATTCCATACATGAAAAAAAGAATAGGACATTCATAAATACACAATGGAAATACATAGACACAGGCATTGGGTGAAGCATATGGAGTGCAGTACTACTCAGTAGAGAAGATGTGTGAAGAGATCAGTTCAGTCCATACGAGGGTTGTTTAGGAGTCTGGTAACAGCGGGGAAGAAGATGTTTTTGAATCTGTTAGTGCGTGTTCTCAGATTTTTGTATCTCCTGCCGGATGGAAGAGTTTGGAAGAGAGAATAACCTGGGTGGGAGGGATCTTTTATGATGCTGCCCACTTTCCCAAGGCTGCAGGAGGTGTAGACAGAGTTAGTGGATGGGAGGCGGGTTTGCGTGATGGGCTGGGCTGTGTTCACGACTCTCTGTAGATTCTTACGGTCTTGGGCCGAGCAGTTGCCATACCAGGCTGCAATGCAGCCACATAGGTTGCTTTCTAAGGTGCATCTTTAAAAATTGGTAAGAGTCAATGTGGACATGCCGAATTTCCTTAGTTTCTGAGGACATATAGGTGCTTTCATTGTCGTAGCATCGATGTGGGTTTTAATATTACTGCAAAATGCAAACTATAAAGTGACCATTTCTTATATACATCAGAATATACACAGAGAAACAGGCTATTCCAGTCTGTACTGGTGTTTATGCTCCACTCAAAGCTCTCGTCTAAATCTTCCATCGTAACCATCTATTCCCCTCTCCCTCAAATGCTTGTCTAGTTTGTCCTAAAATGCATCTGTACTGTTTGCTTCAGTTCCACATTTTGAATACTTTTTCGGCAAAAAGGTTTCTTCTGATTGGATTTTTGGGGACTATCTTATATTAATGGGCTCCAGTTATGCCCTTCCCTACAAGAGAAAACATTCTCTCTGCAGCCACTCTCTGAAAATCTTTCAGAATTTTAAAGAACTCTTTTTGGTCCCCCCCAAGGGGGAAGAGACCCAGCCTGTCAATTCTGCCTGATATGTATAAGCACACATTTCTGATTTAATCCTAGTAAATCTTCTCTGCACGCTCGACAGTGCCATTATGTTTTTTAAATAATATAGCGACCAGAACTGCACACAGTACTCTTAAGTGTATTATAACCGATACAGGTTTAGCACAATTTTCCTACTTTGTAATTCTGTATTTCTAGAAATATAGCCTAGTGTTTGGTTTGCTTTTTGGATTTCAAGAAAGCTTTTGGCAAAGTACCACATAAAAGGCTGGTTAAACAAAAAAACAAAATCGATGTTCATAGAATAAGAGGATTAGTGTCAGCTTGAGTAAAAGAATTGTATTAAGGACAGAAAGCAGCAGGTTGCGGTAAATGGTTGTTTTCCCAACAGGAGTATAGAACACAGTGATGTTTGCCAAAGTTCAGTGCGAGGACAACTTTTTTTGATAAATGTACAAAAAAAAGTTAAATATTGGAATTCAGCGTAAAATTTCAAAATATGCTGATGGGTATCAAATTTGAAGGTGTGGCTGACAGTGAAGATGATACCAATATACTACAACAGGACATAGGCAACAGAATAGGCATACACGTGGCAGATGGTATTTAATACAGAGAAGTGTGAGAATTTGCATTTTGGTAGGAGGGTGAGGCTGTCAGGGCCTCATAGCCCCATTGTAAACTGTATGGCAGAACTAAGGGGGCGTGACGGTTAACGTCCATAGATCTTTGTAAGTAGCGAGACTTATTGAGAGTTAAAATGGGGAATGTTGGAAATTCTTGGCAGATAAAGCAACATCTATAGAAAGGTCAATGACCTTTGATATTGAAAAAGTAGTTTGCAAATCATTTGGGATCGTGGGTTTCATAAATAGAGGTACTAAACACAGGGAGGTTGGATTTGAGAAGCTGGGGTTGTTCCCTTTGGAGCAAAGGAGACTGAGGTGAGATTTGATAGAGGTGTACCAGAGTACGAAAGATTTGAATAAGGTAGTTAAAGAAAAGCTGTTCCCATTAGCTGATTGTAGTAGGAATAAGGGACACAGAAGTCGGGGGCACGTTTGAAGGAGGGGGCTAATCCTGCCACCCACCCGCTTGCCGCAGACTATGAAATTTTATAGGGGCGCAGTGGAGGCATTGGATAGCCAGCCCACCCTTGGGCATATTAAGGCACTTAAAGTAGCCACTTAAGGACCTCATCCTGCCCCCACTGGTATTTTACTTGTAGCAGTGGGAGGCCCAGGCCATGTGGGAAGCCCAGAGTCTTTAGCTGCACGGGCTGGTGCTGGGAAATGGCGGGGGGGGGTGGAAATGGCAGGACAATGGGACTCATTGTAGGAGCCCCTCCCATGATCACTTCTGCCCCTTTACCCTTCCCTACCCAGGCCTCTGTGCGAGCTGCTCACTCACTATTTAACTGGGTGGCCGGGGACCACGTTGAACCATAAAATCCAATTCAAGACTTTGGGCAAAAGATGCAGAGCAGATGTGAGCATGACAATAAAATCCATGTTTTCTGTATTATATAAAGACGCCAGTCACTCATAAAGGCTTGTGTAAAAACATAGTGACTTAATTTGTTTAAACTAGGCACATGAAAATATATATACATGGATAGGAATCTTGGAGAGCAGCAGAGCTGTGTCTGCTCACAGGCCAAAGTTAAACTGAGGCTGAA
Source organism: Scyliorhinus torazame (assembly GCF_047496885.1). Classification (NCBI taxonomy): domain Eukaryota; kingdom Metazoa; phylum Chordata; class Chondrichthyes; order Carcharhiniformes; family Scyliorhinidae; genus Scyliorhinus; species Scyliorhinus torazame. The sequence goes on along the minus strand of NC_092712.1, from coordinate 145,191,600 downwards.
TCACATGACACATTTCCTTTCCAGTGATCCATAGAATCCCAACAGTGCAGAAGGAGGCCATGCGGTCCATCTAATCTTAAACGACCCTCCAAAACACCGCACATTGATCATAGCCAATCCATCTAACCTGCACATCTTTGAACTATTCCTTAAAGGCATATTACAACATTCCACCTTCTTTTTAAAGTGACTTTCCCCCTTTTCATAGAAGTGGAACTATTTACAATAGATGTTCATGTTGAGTTACCATTGTATAAGTGTACAGGACAGGTACACCCATGAAACTGTAAATAAAAAGCTAATCTTCTGCTGTGCCCTGACATTGTAATGATAACCTTGTCAGGAGGATTCTTCAATTGTTAACAGCGATCTGTGGAATTGTATTCTTGGACGCTGTAAATGGTTGCATTTGGAATCTTAACCTAGATGCAATTGGATTGTATCTTGGTTGAGGAGCTGGATTGTACCTGATTTGTTTACTGTTACACCTTATCATTGCACCTTTCTGTGCAAGGACTTCATAGGACATTGGTTCTGAACAAATTTTGGCCACCTTGGCTTGTTTGCCATGTACCTTCTTCGGAACCTGGATGCAAACCTTTTGTGCCAACTCTAAACTTGGCAATTCTGTACTCACATTTTTTGAGTGCATTATTGGCCATCTGCTCTTACAATTTTAAAAGTTGATCTCTAGTTTGTGAGAGAGTAGAATGTGTAAGGGGATTTAAATTGGTATGCACAATCTAGTTCTGCCGGTGATCAAATAGTCGCACTTAAAGGTTCTGCTCTCAGATGTAACATTACAATGTGTAGATCTTGCTGGATCTGCCTACATTTGCGAAATAGGGATCTTACTGTGCAAATCATTCATTCAGCTGGGCTGTTAAATCTATGGTAATAGGAAAACAAGTAATATGATCGTTATTCCACTTCTCGCACATATCCTGAAATGGCTTCCCAGTAAATTGTGGACTGTTAGCCATAACAATCTCTGTAGGCACTCTAAATAAATTAAAAATTGCACTTAAGAGTGTGCACGCAGTTGTGCTTGGAGTATTGTGCAATTGTTGAATAATGTGGTACTTGATATTGTTCACGACAGTGATGATGAAGTCAGTGCCATGTACATGAAAGAGGTTGGATGCGATTTTGATCCAAGGATGAGTTGGAATTTAATGTGGAATTGGTGGTTCTTTGTGCTGATTTGGCATATACTCTTGACCTGCCTCATATTTCTAGATAATGACTTCAATGTGATTGTACATACCAGGCCAAAAGACTATCTTTCTTGCAAGTCTTCCTGTCTGATCTATGCCTGTGTGTGAGTGATCAAATTGTTGAAGAATATCTGGTTACCAGAGGATCCGATACAATAACCCACCTGTTCTAAAAATGACTCTCCAGGAGATACCTAGCTCATCCCAATTAGACCAAAATGGTCTCATGTGCTCATAGATCTGCTGAAGTGAATCCGGCCATACTTCAACAATGGTTTTCCACAGTTTTGTTTCCATAGTGTCGAGAATCCTTTGCCATTTTTTCATGCAGCTGCATTTGTATTGTGCAAAATGTACTAGATCTGTTGATGGGCTTGCATTTTCCTGGAAACATAATGTTGCAGCTCCCTTGAAGCTTACAATTTTGCCAAAACATTCAGGATGTTTTAATGTTAGGTCATGAACTGAGATGATAGGAGTAGTTTCTCAAAGTGATCAGCCAAAGATGCCCGATTAATTCCATGGATTATTACCGTTGCGATGTCAAGGATTGCCTACAATCAGTTGGGCTTTAGTTTCCAAGATATAGAACATCTGGGACACCCAGGAGGATTGATTGTACTTGCACACCAGGACTATGGATCATGCATATAGAATCAGTGAACTGTTGTATGCTGAAAGTCCTATGGTAGTAGGTTTCGCCATGGCCTTTCATGTCTGTGGATACATGTCTTTCAAAATTTGCAGCGACAGTATGTTAGCATTTGTCCCTCCGTCGATCTTGAATATATCATCGTTCCTTCACTATCGCTGGGTCAATATCTTGAACTCTGTCCCTAACAGCACAGTGGGTATACCTACACCACATGGATTTCAACAGTTCAAGAAGGCAGCTCATCACCACTTTCTCAAGGGCAATTAGAGGTGGACAACAAATGCTGGCCTCACGAGCAACTCCTACATCCCACAGTTGAAAAAAAAAATCTTGGCCAATAATAAGTAGCCACCTTTTTTAGGGCAGATAATTTGAATCTTGGCAAACAGTTCTGATGTTGTTTTCCATAAGATTGACAGAGTGAAACTTGTGTTCACTGCTTGTTCACTGCTCATGAACCCATCATGACTTTCTAGTTTGTTAATCACTTTGTGTGTTTTTCTTACGGGATACCGGATGGACATTCTTATTGCCTGAAGATACCTGCTGTGGACGAAATGTTTTTCAGTACACGGCTCTTTGTAGCTGCATCAGCCTATGCGCCAGTGCACTGGGCGGCACGGTGGCACACTAGTTAGCATTACTGCCTCACAGCGCCAGGGACCCGGGTTTGATTCTGACTTTGGGTGACTGTGTGGAGTTTGCACTGTCTCCCCGTGTCTGCGTGGGTTTCCTCCGGGTGCTCCGGTTTCCTGCCACAGTCCAAAGGTCTGCAGGTTAGGTGGATTGGCCATGCATGCTAAATTGCCCCTTAGTGTCCGAAGGTTAGGTGGGGTTAAGGGGTTATTGGAATAGGATGGTGGATTGGGCCTAGGTAGGGTGCTCTTTTGGAGGGCCAGTGCAGACTTGATGGGCCGAATGGCCTCCTGCAATGTAGGGATTCTGAGATTCTACCATTGTTAATGGCCCTCTCAACCACATTACGTGCACAATTGCTGGAAAACTGGGCATTTCCTTGGTTCATGCAGAAGTTCACACCTTCCATATGTCGTGCTAGGTTTGGGTGTTCGAGTGAGAACGTCAATAATTGAGGTTGTTCTTAGGACCTGTAAGCTCTGTCTACCTGCAAGGATTGCTTCGTCCTAACTGTCCATTCTTGAATAGCCAATGCTAGGCGTTTTGGGCTTGCCTAGCAAATCTTTCTGGAATGCTTCCATGGGTGTGGATGCGATCAACAACTCTGTCTGCTAGTTCTGTATTTGAAAAACCACAGTACATAGCCTTTTGTCTGCGACTGCTGATGGATAGCTTCTGGATTGTATAGGCTTCCGCCAAATTAAATTAATTCTAGTCAATGACTATGGAGATTTAATCTGATTTCAAACCATTCTTCCAATGAATGGTTCATCTTAAGCGCTTAAGATCCGTCCGTAAGCTCTTCTGCGAATAATCTTCACATCTTCAACCTGAATATACCTTAATTTCCAATTGCTGGGTGAATTTTTATGGCTTGTTTGCCTGGTTCCGATCCACCTGAATCAAGAAACCATCATGGGCATGGTTCTCTGGCCTAGTTACGCTCTCGCTCGAGGGGGAGAGGCGGAAAGCGAAAACAGCGGCGGGCGTTAAATTGTTTGTGATGCAACCGGCCCGCTCCCATAGGCGAAATCTTGTTGTAGCATGGCGAGAAACCAATTATCACCATTTAAGCCCAATTTCCATATAATTAACAGGAGCCAACCCATATTCAATGGCCTCCTGACATTCAGGGGTCTCCCCAGCAAGTGGTCAGGCTGGCACCGATTAGGACTCCTTTTTAAAAACTTGAACCTGGCAGATGGGCTGCTGCAGGAAACTCAGGAGGAGAGCAGCCATCGTCGCTCACCGGCAATGAGAAACCCTAGCCCCTGCCTGTCCGCCCCACCGACCACCCATAACTTCCACTGACCACCAAAGGCGTCATACTGGTTGTGTTGAGGGTATTTTAATGTTTCTCGTTCAAGTGTACATCAGCGCCCCACTATCTCAATGGTGCCACCCCACTATGCCCACCCTCCCTCCGCCCATGAAGACTCCTTCCCCCCCCCAATGCACACTCCACACTTTACCCCCCTCCCCCCCCCCCCGCCGCCCCTCCGGTGGGGTTGGTGTCAACTCACTCGTGCTGCCCGGTGTAGGTCGTTAACCATCTTGCCGCACCGGAGACCAGTCCTGCTGGTCACGCCGCCCGAGCTTATGGCCCTGCCACTTCGTCCCAGGTGGCACTGGCCTCCCTGTGGCTCACCTTCCAGGATCTTGGGGGAATAGGACATCCCTCCTGGCCTCAACACATCTAGGAGCCTTCCCAGGTCAACATCGCCGAATCTTGGGGCCAGTCGTCTTGGCACCATGCCTGTGAACTGAATGGGTTTGGTTGTGCAACTGCTGTTTAAGTGCTGTTCCACCATGTTAGTGGGGGGAACTGGGGCGGGGGGGGGCGCGGGGGGGGGGGGGGAACGCGGACCCGGCAAATCAGCTAGCGAGCCTTCATTTGCAGCGTGAAGCCCCGTTAAGTGGACCAATTAACGTTAAATAGCCTTACCGGCTGAGCGCCGGGAAGCTTGCGCCAGTTCCCACACTTCAAAATCTTTCAGGAGAATCGCGCCCCTTAGCTCTGTATAAGCTGCTTTAACATTTTGAATTTGGATAGTATGTCAGCTGCATCCTAACTCAAACTGAGGAATTTAGTGAGCGTTCTGACAATATTGTTTTGGCCTTCCTATTGTGTTATTCAATTTGTGTTGTTCTATATTTCTCAAAGCCTCTTGTTATAATTACAACCTTCTCTGGTCTGATTTTTATGATTCTCTAATCCTTTAATAGACTTTTGAAACTGTCAATCAAAATGCGGAGATAAACTCCGACTGCGATAAATGTTTCTGGACCTTTTGAAACACAGCCAAGCATTCATTATGGGCTCAGCTATAGTAACAGCCACTGGGAAATGTAAAAAATGGAGTCCAATTAAAGTGAAAAACATTTCTTTTCCTTAACCTACCCTAGATGCCCGATAAATCAAAGCAGCCCAGGTGCAGTTGGAGGCTATTGACAGCTGCTGAAGGTTTTTTTCATTTCAAAATGACTGGACATTTAAATCACTTCATATTTACACTAGAGATCATAATCACTGCATCTAACTTACAATACTGCATCAAAGTTAAAAGAAACTGCATGAATCTATTGAAAAGTTATGTATTTCAAAGTCTATCAATAAAGGACTCTGAACTTTTTTCAATTCCCCACTCTGACAGGCACAGAAAGGGGCCCAACTCAATGAAAATTGCAAGAGTAATTAAATTTCCCAATCCCCACAATGGAGACAGCAAGGGCAGGAATGCTGCATATGGGCAGGCTACTTGCATCGTTATCCTGTTCTGATGAAAATATGCCAGAAATGAGAATGGGGATCATGGGCGTCATTCTCCGACCCCCCGCCGGGTCGGAGAATCGCCGGGGCTGGCGTGAATCCCGCCCCCGCCAGTTGCCGAAGTCTCCGACACTGGATATTCGGCGGGGGCGGGAATCGCAGCGCGCCGGTTGGCGGGCCACCCCCCGCGATTCTCCGGCCCGGATGGGCCGAAGTCCCGCCGATAAATTGCCTGTCCCGCCGCCGTGGATTAAACCACCTTTTGAACGGCGGGACAAGGATGCGTGGGCGGGCTCCGGGGTCCTGGGGGGGGCGCGGGGGTGCCCCCACGGTGGCCTGGCCCGCGATCGGGGCCCACCGATCCGCGGGCGGGCCTGTGCCGTGGGGGCACTCTTTCCCTTCCGCCTCCGCCACGGTCTCCACCATGGCGGAGGCGGAAGAGACTCCCGCCACTGCGCATGCGTGGGAAACTGTCAGCGGCCGCTGACGCTCCCGCGCATGCGCCGCCCCGAGATGTCATTTCCGCGCCAGCTGGCGGGGCAACAAAGGCCGTTTCCGCCAGCTGGCGGGGCGGAAATTCCTCCGGCGTCGGCCTAGCCCCTCAATGTTGGGGCTCGGCCCCCAAAGATGCGGAGCATTCCGCACCTTTGGGGCGGCGCGATGCCCGTCTGATTGGCGCCGTTTTGGGCGCCAGTCGGCGGACATCGCGCCGTTTCGGGAGAATTTCACCCCATGTCTGCAATTTTTAAAGGTTTCTCAAGTCACCCAACTTATTGAAAAACAGGCCTATGACTATGAATTTTCAATGCGACTATTGAATTTGCTTCTACAATTGTAATACGTCCACAGAGGCAGAAGTCCCTTCACCAGAATCCCTTTTATTAACAAAACCAACAGCAGTACGACCATGTGCATTCAGCTTGCTGTCTATACTGGGGAGCACAGTAAGAAGTCTTACAACACCAGGTTAAAGTCCAACAGGTTTGTTTCGATGTCACTAGCTTTCGGAGCGCATCTCTGGATCTGTAAAGATTTAATCACCTGCTAATGCTCGCATTCCAAGCATTGTTTGGCATCTTTGAATTTGTCTATATATGTGTTTCTGGAACAGACCTCTTCATTCACCTGAGGAAGGAGCAGCGCTCCGAAAGCTAGTGACATCGAAACAAACCTGTTGGACTTTAACCTGGTGTTGTAAGACTTCTTACTGTGCTCACCCCAGTCCAACGCCGGCATCTCCACATCATATACTGGGGAGTGCAGAGGATCTGACACTTCCTGTTATATACAAAGAAGAGGTTCCCTGATTGGCCCGCTAATCAGGGAACTTGTATTCCAATTGGGCAATCTCAAAGGCCTGGTAAACCCTCTCGGATATTGCATTCCAGATCACAACTCGTGTGTAGTTTTTTAAAGAAGTTTCCTTAGTCGCTTCTGTTTATCTTGCCAATCATATTAAATCCATCTGGTTATCAACCCGTTCTGCCATTGGAAGCAGCTTATCCTTATTTACACCATCAAAGTCATTCACGATTTTGAATACTTCTATCTACTCCAGGGACAAACCCCCCGTTTCTCCAGGATCTCTACATAACTGAATTCTCTCATCCATGGTACCATTCCAATAAATCTCTCCTGTACCATCTCTGAGATCTTGACATCATTCACAAAGTGCGGTGCCCAAACTCAAAACAACATTCCCAGCTGAGGCCCAGTGTTTTTACCAAGTTTACGTTTAACATCCTCGCCTTTGTGCTCCAGGTCTCTATCAACAAAGCCCAGGATCACATATGCCTTTTTTAAACAAGCTTTTCAACTTTCCATTCCACACTCAAAGATCTTTGAACACACTCCCCCACATCACTGCACCCTCTTTAAAATCATAACATATATTTAGGCTACTCCTCATTCTACCAAAACATTTAGTTTACGCTACTCCTCCTCATTCCACCAAAATGCGTCACTTCACACATCTCTGTTAAAATTCCATCTGTCACTGGTCCACCTGTTTCTGTGTTCTCCTGTGGACTGCCAGTTTCTTCCTCATTGTTCACTACATTTCTGAATTTTGTCATCTTCAAACCCTGAAATTATGTCCTGTGTACCCAAGCCCATTAATGTACATCAAGAAGAGCAATAGTCTTCATACTGGCCCCATGAGGGACATCTCCGCACGCTTCCCTCCAGTCTGAAGAACACCTCTTCACCGTTACTCTCTTGGCTCTTTTTCCCAGCCAAACTTCTATCCAGTTACCACTGCCCCTTTAATCCCATGGTCTTCATCCTGCCAGGGGGTCTGCCATGTGGCAGGATCCATTTACACAACATCATCAAATTTCTCCATTATTTCATCAAAGAATTCAATCAATTTCACCAAACACGACTTTCTGCAAATAAAATACATGCTGACCTTCCTTTATCAGCCTAAACCTTTCCAAATTTCAGAGAAGACTGAAGGAGAAAACACAAGGAGAGATTAAACAGTTTGGGCTTATACTCGTTGGAATTTAGACGGATGAGAGTGGATCTAATCGAAGTATACAAAATACTAATAGGGCTTGATAAAGTAAACATAGACCAAATGTTCCCCCTTGTGGGGCAATCTAGAACAAGAGATCACAGATATAGGTTGAGAGGTGGTAGGTTTAGAACTAAAATGAGGAGGAACTACTTCAGAGGGTGGTGAATTTGTGGAACTCGCCCCATAGTGTTATCGAGTCTGAATCATTAAATGGTTTCAAGAGAGATAGATATATTTCTGATTTTAAAACAGGTTGGAGGGGCATGGGGAACAGGTAGGGAGATGAGTCCAGGAAGAGATCAGCCATCATCTGATTGAGTGATGGAGCAGGCTTGAAGGGCTGAATTGCCTACCTCTGCTCCTAATTCCTATATTCCTAGGACTAGAGGAGTTATGTCCAGTGGCCATGAAAAGTGAGATATAAATGAAAGTCTTTGTTTCTCGCTTTATGTAACGGTAGTGACTACACTTCAAAAGCATTTCATTAAATGTGATATTCTGAGGACTTAAACGGGCTTTATAAATTGAAGTTATTTGAGTCCCGAAAGATGCGCTGTTCGGTAATTTGGACATTCTGAATTCTCCCTCCATCCTACATGTACGCCGGAGTGTGGCGACTAGGGGATTTTTACAGTAACTTCATCACAGTGTTAATGTAAGACTACTTGTGACAATAATAAAAATTATTACATTATTATTATTGTTCCTTTTCTTTCATCGATGCTTTACAGTTTGAGAACTCTGGAGAACCCCCACCCACATGGAATTTTTCTTAAACCTTCTTCTGTCATATCACTCTGGAGTACAGCTGAACCCAGCTATCACATGTGTTTTGAACCACATTATCCAAGTAGATTTGGTCAGTAGGCAATTAGAGGTGACTGCAACCCCTTGCATGTTGCTTTTTTGGATTGTAAGGTAAAGGTAAAATTACCATAGTCCCAGATGACCATAAGCTGCTTTCCCCTTTAAGGAAAGGGTGGTAATTCACCCTGAGGATCACCACACCTCAGGCAAGGGACAAAGTTGAGAAGGCGGGCCTTCATGAATAGCCTCAGCCGGTACGGGAATTGGACCTGCACTGTTGGCCTCGCTCTGCATCATGAACCAGCTGTCTAGCTAAGTGAGCTAATATTGGTATTGTTGCTGGACAAGTAAACCAAAAACTCAGAGTAATGCTCTTGAGGGCCCAGGTTCAAATCCTGCCACTGCAGATGGTAAAATTTGAATTCAATAAAAATCTGGAATTAAAAGTCTAATGATAACCATAAAATGATTGTCGTAAAAGCCAGTCTGGTTCACTTAGGATATCTGCCATCCTTACCCGGTCTGGCCGACATGTGACTCCAGACCCGTAGCAATGTGGTTGACTCTTAATTGTGCCCCCTCGAAGGCAATTAGGGATAGGCAATAAATGCTTGCCCAATCTGCCCATGTCCCAAATTTAAAAAACTTCACTGTATAAAAATAACTCTCATTCATGAAAACCTATCAATACATGTGAATCCCCTCAAGTATTTAATCCCTTATAAACACAAACATTTGAATTAATAACCCCATATCAAAGACAGCTCATCTTTTAATAACCTTCTAGATCAGCCAAACTGTGAACCTACACCCCCCCCCCCTCCATCTAATAATGAAAGATTATGGAAGCAGTAAAGCATCAACAAATAACTATTGATGCTACAAATACTGTTTTTTTTTCAACTCTCAGGTAAGGTCTCAGGTAATCTGTTTTTTTCTTAATGTTGAAAGGGGAGTCTATTTAAATAATTTGACGGCTTGACAGTTCCACACACCTTATTCACCCTTTATGAGCATTTATGTCTACTTTAAATACTCTCACAATCCAAGATAAGACCTTTGCTCCAGCATAAATGGCGCCTATTTGAACTCAGCACTGAGTTTAAATAATCTTGCTGGGTTCGGGTTTTTCCCATATGTGAGTCATGCTGCACCCCTGTTCCCGTACCGGTAAAAATAGGATCTGTCAGAAATGTGGACAGGACTTGCGCATCCGCGTATCCAGCATCAATTTTGAATATGTTCAATTTGGCAAAAACCTAGTTAGTCTAAGTGTAGTTCAAATGAAGTGAGATTAAAGGGCAGCAGCATATCGTTGTAATAATAATAATCTTTATTGTCACAAGTAGGCTTACATTAACACTGCAATGAAGTTACTGTGAAAAGCCCCTAATCGCCATATTGCGGAGCTTTTTTGGGTACACAGAGGGAGAATTCAGAATGCCCAAATTACCTAACAGCATGCCTTGTGGGAGGAAACCGGAGCACCCGGAGGAAACCCATGCAGACACAGGGAGAATATGCAGACTCCGCACAGTCAGTGACCCTAGCCGGGAATCGAACCTGGGACCCTGGAGCTATGAAGCAACAGTGCTAACCACTGTGTTATCGTGCCGTCCAAACACAGCTGAAGGAGGTTTTGTTGAAGAGGGCAGAGAGTAGAGCTTGGGTGGATTGGGCAAGTGGCAAAAGATCCTGTATATTTCACCAGAAAACAAGTCCACAACTTATTCTCACCCAATCCCCAACACCAGTGTAAAAAGGAAAGCTTTCAGCACCCTCGCCTCACTATTTTCACATTTTTATGCTCATTAAGACGGGGAATTAGTGATTATTATGTTCTCGAAAAACTTAATTCCCAAAGTTCTGCATCTGAAACCGGTATCAAAATTGCGGCATTTGCTTTGTTTTATCATTATATAATCTCTGACCTAAATTCCATTTAATGAAATACACAACAGTGTATTTGTGGTTATGTATTCCTCCACCACGAGTGCAATGTTATATTTTGCTCCTAATTAGGGAAGCACAATGGTTAGCACTGCTGCCTCATAGCTCCAGGGTTCCTGGGTTCAATTCCGGCCTCGGGTGACTGTGTGGAGTTTGCACTTTCTCCCAGTGTCTGCGTGGGTTTCCTCCGGGTGCTCTAGTTTCCCCCACAGTCCAAAGATATGCAAGTTAGGTAGATTGACCATACTAAATTGTCCCTTAGTGTCCAAAGGTTAGGTGAAGTTACTGGGTTACACGGATAGGGTGGAGGCGTGGGCTTAAGTAGGGTCCTCTTGTGGGTGGTGCGGTAGCACAGTGGTTAGCACTGCTGCCTACAGCGCTGAAGACCCAGGTTCGATCCCTGCCCCGGGTCACTGTCTGTGTGGAGTTTGTACATTCACCCCATGTCTGCATGGGTTTCACCCCCACAACCCAAAGGTGTGCAAGGTAGGTGGATTGGCCACGCTAAATTGCCCCTTAATTGGAAAAAAAAACTGGCACTCTAAATTTATTTTTTCAAAAAATAAAATTTTTTAAAAGTAGTGTCCTCTTTCCAAGGGCCAATGCAGATGCAGTGAGCCAAATGGCCTTCTTCACTATAAATTCTCTGATTATTTTGCTGCAATAGACTCTATTTGTTGTTCTATATTGATGAAGCTGGATTAGTACAGCACCTGATGTGCTGTCACTAGAATCCTGCTGTTCTTTACCAAGTTGCAAAATATTCGATAAAGGAGGGTTTCACCCTTTCTGCTTCCCTGTTTTTTCCAACACAGGAGGAAATGTCTTTATAGTAATGCAATGTGGGGCAATATCTTCCCCATTGTTTGCTAAAATACCAGTGCGAGAATGTACCAGAAACATTCAACTTACCTCGTGCATTTATTTTTGGCACTGTACTTAACTTGTTCTTAACAGTGCTTTTAATTGTTTCCATTTCCCATACATTTGACAGTGTAAGGTATCTACTTGGTCCCCGTTCTGAAACAGTAGTTTAGTTTAAGAGGCTGGAAGAGCTAATTAACTCGTTAATGAAAATAATTAATATTAATGGTGACATATTCAAAAAATCTGATGACATGCAAGCTTTGCTTGTTCATTTATAAATGGATTTGCATTTTTCTTTTTCTTTGTATGTAGTGAAAGAAGAAAGCAAATCACATGAACTAACTGAAGGTATGTGCAAGATGGGATCAGAAAGAGCTATGGTACTGGACAGACTTGCAAGTAATGTTGCAAAGCGCAAAAGTTCAATGCCACAAAAGTTTGTTGGTAAGCATACAATATTTAATTACAGTACTGTTTCATTTACTAGTTGTGTCATACAAGCTGCACACCAATGAATATTGGTTTATTGTTTGCTATTTTTGATATTTGCATTTAAATTTACTTTCTTTAGTTTGCCCACTTCATTCAAGGCCCGAATATGACTATCATTCAATTCACTAAAATAGTGACACAAGCATCAAGTTTTTTGAGCCCTTTATTTATATGACTTTAGAAATAAGTTATAATAGCACTGAGTTTACTAAATATTTTCTGAATTGGGAGCCCGGCTGGAAAAGGGGCAGTAAAAGGTGTTAACCAATAGAAACCAGAGTATGAATGATGATCGAGGAGGGGATAAGTTAGGAGATAAGAGATTAGAAAACACAACCGCATAAAGTGGAATATTTTTGAAGAGAGAGACTGACCATCTGCAGCAGATGAAAAAAATCTGACATTGATAGTGATTTATAAGAAACTTTTTATATCATTTTGGGGTGTTTTGTACATCCATTTTAATAGTTTTACATTTTTGTTCATTAAGAAGGATTTGTGTTTTTATATTTCTGCATGGCAACATTGTTGAAACATTGTGCGGTAGCTAACCAGACCCCATGAATTTAATATTTAATATGCGTTCTAAGAAAAGTTCAAAAATAAATCTACAAAGGCGAGAAACAGGTTACCTGATACAATAGACATATTCAAAGAAATTCATATATTTAAGTAATTCTTAATAAAACAAAATCAAAAGCACAAAATAAATTGTCTATTTTATATTCAAACAATTCTTTTTTAAAAAATGGAATACGTCGAATACATAGTTTAAGTTTCAAAAATATCCTGGGTCTCAGGATGGGCTGAATGGCAAAAGGTGATTTCTGCATTGTTCTAATTTTACAATGAGTAATCAGTGGTCTCATTCATTTCCCCCATGATTTGCTTGTAAAAACAGTAGGCTAAAGTGTTACCTTACTAGTTTAAATGAAATGGGGTCCACAAGATATTTTACAATTGGAATGGACTAAGAAATATGACAATATCATTATAATACATCTTCTATGTGAATTTAGAGAGGAAAAAGAAATGTTTGAATGTCTTTAGAACTATAATATGGTGTCAGATAACTCAAGGCATTTCACACATGGAATTATATGATTAAATTAGTCACTTTTGCTCAGTAGATTTCTTGATATTTATGAATGTAGATGTTGGGGCTTGGGTGGTAGATTGGGGCTAGAATATTGTCCTTTGCTCTAAGATAATGAGATGAAATCTCCTGTCTGTATTGATGCTTTATGACTTGAAGGCTGCAATACATGTGAGTTGAAATGACACTGTCCAGTAACAGTAAAACACTTGCATGGAATTTTTTGTTTCAGCTCGTTTAACAAAGACATTATGCTGTTTAAAATAAACAGATTACCTCCTTCATTTGAATGGACAAAATAATTAATATTGATGAAATAACGTTTGTTACCAGGGCAGTTTAAGTACAGAAAGAGCTATGGTTAAACTTTAAAATTTTGTGTTCCTGGTGCAAAGCTTCAAGTGTGGAGTTTTGCATGCCCAAATTAGCAGCTACATAAATCACTGTTCCTCAAAGAACCAGTGCCATTAGTACAAAATTGTGAAGATTACTTTTATTTTGCACATGTATTGCTGAGGCAGCAGTTTGATGTTGATAGTCAGGTGTAGAATTTTGGAAAAATATGTTACTCCACAGTATTGCCATTCCTATCTTACTGAGCAATAGACCTCATCTAAAATGAGAATTACTGATTTTGATCTTCCGAGAAGAATTCAGAAATTATAGAAATCACACACCAAACTTTCAACCATTGTGCCTGCACCAAGTCCAGCACTCCAATGAGAACACTTTACCCTAATTCCATTTACATATTGTTTCCCGATGTCTTTTTATATGTGTGTATATATATATATATATATATATAAATGTTTCATGTTCTAATAGCCAGTTGTGCTTCTAGGTTCTAATAACCCCCTACCTCTAAACAATTTGCTCTAACTTCCTCCCTCATTCAGCTAATGCAAATAATGAATCGGTGTCCTCTTGTTACGGATGTATCAGCCTCTGGAAGCAGCCTTTCACTATTTGTCCTCTCAGAACCTTTATAATTTGTAAGCATTCCGTAGATAACCCCTTAGCTTTCTCTGTTCCAGTGCCAAGAAGATCCACTTTTTTGAGCCTTTCTTCATAACTCTCTTTGTAGTGAATCTTAACTATCCCCTTTAAGGCTCTAACATCCTCTGTAAAATGGGGTTAGAGCTGCTCACAATACTGCATCTGTTGTCTAACCAATGACTTGTAAAAATTCAAGCTCACTTCCTTGTTTTATATTCTATGTACCTATTTGTCAACCCCAGAAACTCATTTGTCTTTTTTTGGCCCTTACCCCCTCCTTAAAACATGTAAGAATCCCTATGCTTTCGACATTCCTTCACTCTGTTGAGAATTGTACTGCTAGGGCATGCTAGTTTAGCTCAGTTGGATGGACAGCTGGTTCATGATATAGAGTGAGGCCAACAGTGCAGGTTCAATTCCTGTACTGGCTGAGGTTATTCTTGAATGGCCACCATCTCAACCTTGCCCCTCACCTGAGGTGTGGTTAAATCACTATCAGTCAGCTCTCTCCCTCAAAGGGGAAAGCAGCCTATGGTCATCTGGGACCATGGTGATCTTACTTGTTTCCTTTCAATGTTCTTTTCCTGAAATTTACTTCATATGTCTCTGAATTCAACTGCATCCAGCACTTGTTTGTCCACTTTTATCAACATACCTGTTTTGCTACATTCTTCCTCAAAAGTTTATCATGCCCCTGAATTGCTTTCAAAATATCTTCCATCTACTGCCTATGTCTAAATCATTTTAAAACGTGAAGCACAGAGTAGGTACCAAGACTGGTGGCACAAATCTGAAAAAAATTGCTACTTTTCATTCTAAAGTTCACCATATCCAAATAGCTAATGGGCTGGAATTCTCCGGCCATTGGGATTCTCTGTTCCCGCCGGCAGCGAGTTGGCATGGTAGGGGTGGCTTCAATGGGAGTTTTTTGCCTCTTCACTGAACCTAATCTTAACCACTCATTCATGTGCTGAAAGATCCATTTCTCTTCTTTCTATATTTGTTTAAAGCCTTCTCCATTGCTCTCTGAGAATATGGGTGCTAAGTTGGTTAATAGTATATTAAGTAAAGCCATAGGTACTTCCACTGTTAAATGTATCATTAGATCTTAAACTTTTGCTGCAAACCTCAAAATGTAAGTCGATCTTATGAAGTGTAAACATAGATTTCATTATATCACTGTACCACTTACCTATTATTAGTACTAAAGGAACAGTTTAATCTTTTAGATTACTTTGTTCAGACTAAGCAATTTTTTAATGGTTTATGCATGTGTTACAGCTGCAGGATCCTTTATTTTTATAACAGGAAGTCTGTTACTTATCCGATCTGTGTAAAGTAATATTGTATTGGTTGTTCATATGCTAATTACACAGGTGAAAAGAAGCTGCAGCTTGATATTTCAGAGCTTCAGTATGACGCTAATTCAAATTATGAAAAGGAGAGTGAGATGATGCAGACTCATGTTTTGGATCAAGCAATTAACAATGCTATCAATTATCTAGGGGCTGAATCCTTGCGTCCACTTGTCCAAACTCCTGCTGGAAGCTCTGAAGTGATACCAGTAATCAGCAACATGTACACCATGCATAAAACCAATTCAGACACACACAGTCATGCTAACAGTGCTGCAAGCCAAGAAGGTGCAGTAGAGAACGTAGTGATTCTTTCGAAACCAAAATCACAGTCGTCAGAAAGAGATCCATCCCCAAGCAACAGCTGCCCAGACTCTACCGATACAGAGAGCAACAACGAGGAACGGAACAACTTGATTTACCTAACAAATCATGTAGCTCCACAGGCAAGAAATGGCTTGCCTTTGATAAAGGAAGACCATAGATCTTATGATATTCTGAGACCAGGCATGGAACCGAATCAAGAGATCTTCAAAGTGATCAGCAGTGATGGAGAACATGTGAAGGTTTATAAATGTGAGCACTGCAGGGTACTTTTCCTGGATCATGTAATGTTTACAATACACATGGGTTGCCATGGATTCCGTGACCCTTTTGAGTGCAACATGTGTGGGTACCGAAGCCAGGATAGATATGAATTCTCTTCACACATAACAAGAGGAGAACATCGTTTTCACATGAACTAGTGAACTATTTCCATCTACGATTTTGACATTGTTTTCCATTTTGTGAGATTGATTACAATTAGCACAAAAAAAGAACAAAGAACAAAATCCTTAATTCACATTTTTTTGTATAATTTTCATTTATTCCTGTGGTTCATACTGTTTACTGCAAATTGCAGGCAGGGTTTTATACACCGGACAGTATCATCATACCTCTCAAAATTAATACAACTGAAGGAGTGTTCTTTGAGATTGTATTTAACTATATTGGCACTTAAATTATTTGCTGAATGTATATGATCAAACTGAAAATGTATATGTGAACAGTTCATCACAAACCAGGTATTGGTGAGTAGTTGAGAGCTTGCATTTTTATTACTGTAGTTTGCAACAAGCGGTACTGGAATTTTTAAACAATTTAAAGCTTTTTAGTCTAGTGTCTTTTATAAAAAGCATTGATAGATGTGAGTGATTTAGTGTTGTAAATTGTGAAATTAGGTACATTGTATGGTCTTGTTTTTTTGTACTAAATTACCAGCTAAAACTTAAGATACAGTTTGCATTTTGACCTGTTAAAACGCAGTAGTATCTACATAATATCTTGAGGTTCACCGTTTACACAGAAATTGTGCCTAATATGTTGGTTACATTATGGAAACAGTTTTCTTACAAAAACATATTTTTCATTGATTCTATAGATGTATAGATGTTTACTGATGTTTATCTATATTTCAATCCAATAAGATTTGCTTTATTTATTATATTAAGTGTTAAATTTTAAACTGGATCCATCACCCCACATTTCTACGTGAAATATTGATGAGTAATTGTTATTTCTTCGGCACAAAAAGTTTTTTTATATATATGTATTAATTTAAAAATCAAGTTACAATGTCTCAACCTTCAGACTTGTTTCATAGGGGTATAGCGAATATCTAAAAACTTTGGATAACCAAAAATGTATATAGATTGTGGCTCACATTAAATTATAATCTTAGAATTTGGCACCATGCAAGACATTTGGACCCACCATTCCTGCATCTAAAAGAACTATCCACTTCATCCTATTTCCATGCCCAGTCTCAGTATATATTTTTTCTCTTTTGAATATTTATCCACTTCTAAAAGATATTATGGATGGGTTTGACCACTATTTCTGGTATTAAATGTCATGTTTAATAATTGTCTCTGTGACTAGGTTTCTCCTAATCTCACTTTGGTGATCTTGCATTTATGTCCTCTAAATGACAACTCACCGACTACTGGAAATAGATTTTCTCTACTTATCTTCACAACAACAATTTGTATTTATATAGCATTTTACCATGTGGAATTTCCCAAGGTGCTTTACAGGGGCATTCTAAAACATCTGACAAAATGTTTCCTCATCTGGAACACCTTTATGAAATATTTTCTTACTCTTTACATTGATAAAAAAAACATGTTTTCGATCTCTTCTCTAAAGCTTCTGGACGGTAATATCATCATAATGAACCTCTTCTACACTCTCTCCATGGCTTTGACATCTTTCCAGAATAAAAATATCACAAACTGAACATAATATTCTAACTGCAATGTAACCAATGACTTATCTCAATTTGGCATTTCCTATTTGCTTTTTTACTCTAAAACCTAAGATCCCACACTTTATTTTACAGTTTTATTAATTTTCCTTCCCGCTTTAAAAGAATTTTGTGTCTGAACCTTTAAATCTCTGTACTTTCCCACTCTTTGAGATTTTACCAACCGGTGGACATGTCCCCTTCAATTCTTCCTTACAAATTGTTTTACCTCGTACCTCTGCAAGTTAAATTGTTTCCAGCATCTATATGTCCAATCTACTAACCTTACAATGTGATCCAGAAGTTCTGCTTCCCTTTTTATTTTACTTCTTAACTCTGAAATTTCAGTCCACTAGCTAGTTTTCAAATGCATTAAGAGCTTCCCATTTAATTTGCCCACAATATCAGTGTTATCCATTATTTGACACAAACAAAAGATACAGAAAATTGATGCTAATCGCTAACTTTTATTAATTTCTAAATTATATTCCATCCCTGGTAGTTCAATTAAAATCTGTGTATACCTTGTACAAAAGCTTTTGACCAGAAAACTGTTACAGTATGTAATTAGAATGTAAAAATTGTTGCATTGTGTTTCGTTTAAACTACTAGCAGTTTTTAAAAAAAAACAATCAATTCTAAAGTATGCATAATGTAAAAAAAACAGATTAACCATGATGTAATCGAATGGCAGAACAAGTTCAAGGGTCTGAATGATCTTCACCTGTTCCTATGTTGGTCTTTCAAATATAATGCATCAACTTTCAAGACATGAAATTTAAAATTTTGTTATCAGTGTCTCAACTTTTGTCAAACTTTACAAGACTTTGTATTACATTTAAAAAGAAACATCAACTATCCTGGCATGAATTCATGCCCTGGAAGTGGGGGGGGGGTGGGGAGGAGAAGGGAGGCGGGGTGGGGGAAGAAGGGAAAAGCGGGGGGGGGGGGGGGGTTTGCGACATGGCAGGGGGTGAGCGATGACATGGTCAAGGGCAAAGGAAGGGGCCATCTGGGATGGGCTAGGTACAGAGTGGAATTAAAGGGGCAGGAGTTAAGTGGGGAAGATGACGGACGATAGAGGGGATTGGAGGCGTAAGCCTCTGGTAAGGTTGGTAACGTGGAATGTCCGTGGACTGAATGGGCCGGTTAAAAGGTTGCGGGTGTTCGCGCACCTCAGGAGCTTGAAAGCGGGGGGGTCTTTTTGCAGGAGACACACCTCCGTGTGAAGGACCAGGTTAGGTTAAGGAAGGGGTGGGTTGGGCAGGTTTTTCACTCTAGGTTTGATTCAAAATCGAGGGGTGTGGCGATTTTAATGAGCAAAAAAATGTGATTCATGAGTGCGAAGGAGGTGAGGGATCCAGGTGGGAGATATGTGATTGTGAGTGGAGTATTGGAAGGGGCACCGGTGGTGTTGGTAAATGTGTATGCCCCAAATTGGGACAATGTGGGTTTTATGAGGGGGTTGCTGGCAGCAATCCCGGATTTGGCCACGCACCAGTTGATCATGGGAGGAGATTTTAACTGTGTCCTGGAGCCGATGGTGGATAGATGGTACCCCAGGTCGATGGGTAGGGTACGAATGGCAAGGGAGCTGGGGGGTTAATGGAGAGGATGGGTATGGTGGATCCATGGCCCTTTAAGAACCCTGGGGGAAGGGAGTATTTCTTCTTTTCACATGTCTATAAGGTGTATTCAAGGATTGATTACTTTGTAGTGAATCGGGAGATTTTGGTTGGGATGGAGGGGGCAGAGTATGCGGGGATAGTTATCTCGGACCATGCACCCCACTGGCTGGATATTCCGTTCAGTACGGGACGAGAGCAGAGGCCGTGGTGGAAGTTTGACTCGGGGTTGTTGGCGCATGGAGGTTTTTGTGATAAGGTGCGGTTGGCGATTACAGATTATGTGGAGTTCAATCAGAATGGGGAGGTGGCGGCGGGCATTTTTTGTGAAGCACTGAAGGCAGTGGTCCGGGGAGAAATTATCTCAGTTACGGTTCGTGCGAATAAGGAAAGGAGGGCGGAACATGACCGTCTAGTGAGCGGGATAGTGTAGGTGGACAGGGAATATTCGAGGGTGCCCACCGTGGATGGATTGGCAAGGAGGAAAAAGTTGCAGGGGCAATTTGACAGGCTGACAACGGGGAGGGCGGAAGGGCAACTGCGTAGGGCAAGAGGGGTGCAAAACGAGTATGGGGAGAAGGCGAGCCGCATGCTGGCACACCAGCTGCGGAGGCAGGTTGCGTCCAGGGAAATACTGAAGATCCAGACTGGGGCTGGGAATGTGGTGTCAGAGCCAGGGAAGATAAATGAGGCATTTAGAGAGTATTTCCAGGGACTTTATGAGGCAGACCCAGGAGGAGAGGAGGGGGACATGGGGCGGTTTCTGGACGAGCTGGAATTTCCCCAGGTGGAGGAAGCCAAGAGGCAGGCGTAGGAGGAGCCCCTGTGGCTGATGGAGGTGCTGGATCGTATCAGGAGTATGAAGTCGGGGAAGGCCCCTGGGCCGGATGGGTACCCGGCAGAATTTTATCAGGAATTTGCAGCAGACCTGGCACCACATCTGTTGGGGGCGTTAAATGAAGCACTGGAGAAGGGGGAGTTGCCGGAGACGATGAAGCAGGCAGTAATCACACTAATCCCCAAAAAATGGAAGGATCCGGTGGAATGTGGGTTGTATAGACCCATATCACCATTGAACACGGATGTGAAAGTATTGGCTAAGTTATTGGCGGGGAGGATGGAGGATTGTGTCCCGGGAGTGGTTGCAGAAGATCAAACAGGCTTCGTGAAGGGCAGGCAGCTCACGAGTAATATAAGACGGCTGTTGAATGTGGTGATGAATCCGTTGAGAGCTCTGGTACCGGAGGTGGTGGTGTCCATGGACGATGGAAAAGCATTTGATCGGGTAGAGTGGCGGTACTTGTTTGAAGTTTTGGGAAGGGTTTGGGTTTGGGCCGAGATTTGTGGCATGGGTGCGGTTGCTGGATGTGGCGCAAAGAGTAAGGGTGAGGACGAATGATATGAGCTCACGAAACTTTGACTTACACAGCGGTATGAGGCCGGGGTGCCCGCTGTCGCCGCTGTTGTTTGTGCTGGCCATAGAGCCATTGGCGATGGCTCTCAAGGGGGTTGGCAGAGTGGCAGGGGAGAATGACGGGCAGAGGGAGCATCGGGTGTCGCTCTGTGCCGATGACCTCCTGCTGTATGTTTCGGATTTATTGGAGAGTATGGGAAGGATTATGGACTTGTTGGCGAGGTTTGGAGGGTTCTCGGGATACAAGCTGAATGTAGGGAAAAGCGAGGTATTCCCGGTGAATGAGCTGGCACAGCGGGCGAATTTAGGGAGGACGCCATTTACGGTAGCGAGGGATACGTTTAGGTACTTGGGGATTCAGGTAGCGAGGGAATGGACGGGGCTCCGTAAGTGGAACTTAACGAAGCTAGTGGAGGAGGCCAGGGAGGATCTTAGGAGGTGGGATACACTGAACTTAACGTTGGCGGGGAGAGTCCAAGTGGTGAAAATGAATATTCTGCCGAGGTTCTTGTTTATCTTTCAGGCTCTCCCGATCTTTATACCAAAGGCCTTTTTTCGTAAAGTGGACACAATCATCTCTGACTTTGTATGGGCAGGGAAGGTGCCGAGGGTGGGGAGGACCCTGCTACAGAGTTGCAGGGGTTGGCATTGCCAAACTTGCTTCATTATTATTGGGCGGCAAACGTGAACAAGGTGCGGCGGTGGCGGGAAGGAGAAGGGGTAGAGTGGGTTAAGATGGAGGAGGAATCTTGTAAGGGGTCTAGTTTGAGGGCTATGGTGACGGCAACATTGCCAATGGCTCCGAGTAGGTATTCAGGGAGCCCAGTGGTGCAGTCCACGGTAAAGATGGAATCAGTTGAAGAGGCATTTTAGGGTGGAAGGGATGTTGGTGCTAACGCCGCTGTGCGAGAATCATGGGTTTGAGCCGGGGGGATGGATAGTGTATACAGGAGGTGGAGGGAAGTGGGGATGGTCAAGGTGAGGGATTTGTATTTGGAGGAAGGGTTCGCCAGTCTGGAGGAGCTAAGGGAGAGGGTAGAACTGCCGAGCGGTAGTGAGATCAGGTATCTACAGGTTAGGGACTTTGCACAAAAGGTCTGGAGGGGGTTCCCTAGATTGCCAGGATACACCCTGCTGGAGCGACTGCTGCTTCCGGATGTGAACATAGAATATACAGTGCAGAAAGAGGCCATTCGGCCCGTCGAGTCTGCACCGACCCACTTAAGCCCTCACTTCCACCCTATCCCCGTAACCCAAAAACCCCTCCTAACCTTTTTGAACACTAAGTGCAATTTAGCATGGCCAATCCACCTAACCTGCACGTCTTTGGACTGTGGGAGGAAACCAGAGCACCCGGAGGAAACCCACGCAGACACGGGGAGAACGTGCAAACTCCGCACAGCCAGTGACCCAGCGGGGAATTGAACCTGGGACCCTGGAGCTGTGAAGCCACAGTGCTAGCCACTTGTGCTACCGTTCTGCCCATAAATGTGGAAGGGGAGGGAAAAATTGGGGGGAGCAGGGAGGCAAGCGGGTGGTGAAGATCAAGGAGAAATGGGAAGCGGAGTTGGGAATGGAGAGCAATTGGGGAGTATGGAGTGAGGCACTGCGAAGGGTAAACGGGACCTCCTCTTCTGCAAGGATGAGCCTGATACAGTTCCAGGTGATGCACAGGGTGCATATGACTCGGGCGAGAATGAGTGGGTTCTTTCAGGGGGTAGCAGATGAGTGTGAGAGATGTGTGCGGGGGCCAGCGAATCACGCGCACATGTTTTGGGGTTGTGAAAAATTGGGAAGATTCTGGGCGAGAGTGTTCTTAGCCAGGATAGTGGAGGAGGGAGTGGACCCGGACCCTTTGGTGGCGAAATTTGGGGTTTCAGAGAAGCCGGAGCTCATGGAGAGGAGGAAGGCCGATGTCATGGCCTTCGCCTCAGATTGCATGGCGACGGATTTTGCTGGAGTGGCGGTCGGCATCGCCACCGGGGATAGCAGCATGGTTGGGTGACCTGTACGACTTCCTGCAGTTGGAGAAGATAAAGTATGAGGTAAGGGGCTCAGTAGGGGAGTTCGAGAAAAGGTGGGGGATGTTTGTGACCGTGTTTGAGGAGCTGTTCATCGCGGGGGGGTGAAAAAGGAGGAAAATCTGTACAAACTGTATAGTTGATTGTTGGGAAGAATGTTTCCTGGGGTGTTTATTTGCTGTAACCTACTTTGATACAAGTTTGAATAAAATGTGTTTTAAAAAAAAAAATGAATCCATGTCCTGCTTGGAGAGGGAGAAGCACAGAGACACTTGAAAAGTAATCTTCATGTGTTCTTTGGGAGAAGAAACAACATTCATTCCTAATGGGAAAATGTCTTTGTAATTTTGGTGCAAAGAACATATTTAATATTGAATTCACATTTTAAAATGTAAACTCTTCATCCTTTTACAGTTTGTTAGTCGCATTTATCAGATAAGATTGACAAAGTGATGCTTTGTTTTTTTCAATCTTTTTCCATTAGAAGTTGTATTATATTGGTCCCCTTTATTTCTGGAAAAAATAGACTATGCTTGCCAAAAGGAAAATAATTAAAAGTACAAACTCTTCAAAATGTCTATTGTCTATTGAAAATACGAAGGCACTTGAGAAAACTTGCTGTTACATTTTTATGTAGTCAATTTTGGTTTGTCAAAGTAGGTTTACATTTTTTGTGAATTTTAGAAAATAACTTTTTTATTGAATTCTCTGAGGATCTCCTGGACAATTGGCAAATTGCATTGGGGAGCTGAGTAAAGGGCCAGCCAAAAGATATGAGCATTCTCAGATGTGGAGAGATGCACAGCTCAGACAGATTATCAGCCCTTTATTTACAATGGGCGAGATCAAACGGCCCCATTCACTGCAATCAGCTTATGGCCTCTAAATCTCACGAACGGCCTAAATTGGTTTTGTGCCGGCTTGATCTTGGTTTGAGATCTTCTCTGCACCCCGCCCCCGCCGTTGAGGTGATCAAGGTCATGTCCTTTCTGGGCATGAACCTGATTTCCGTGAATTTAAATGCACTATAAAACAGCTTTACACAGTAGCTCCCACCCACAACATATCCCACCACCCCACCACAGCGGCATAATGTTCAAAAGCGAAAACCAGTCGTGATGACCACACCGGGGTGCGAAGGTTCCCAGAGGCTCTTGGGGCTGAAGGACAAGACTGGCCATTACCAGGGAGCAGTGCAAAGGGGGCAATGTCAGGGGGCACATGAATAGGGCAATTGCAAGGTGGCTCTGGCATGGGGGAAGGGAGAGCCCCGATGTCTGCGAAGTTTGGGGTGGGTGGCTGTGAAGGGGGAGAATGCGTACGATGTTGCCGTGGTGGGGGAGAGGGTGTCCCCGATACTTCCATGGAGGGGGGGGGGGGTCATCCCGATGCTGATGGGGGTGGCTCTCTGTGTATATGGGGGTGGGTGAGGACTATATTTTAAACACCCTTTAAAGATGGCGAGTGCCTCTATGAGACCCCGCCCCGCAAGAGTGATGCCGTGGAAATCTGGTCCAAAATCTTGGCTGTTTTTCTGGAGAGAAAGACGCCAGTTTTCAGTCAGAGCCGAACACTCACAGATTTGGGGAAAATTTCACCCAATGCAGGAAATCAGGAAAAGTACCAATGAGGGGCACTCGTGCAAGATTAAACCGATAAATGGCTCTAATCGATCACTTTGCATTAAGCCTACGGCCATACTAGTCTAAAAACGTCTGATCTCGGAACCTAAGCGGATTCAGGCCTTGTTAGTACTGCCTGGGAATACCAGGTGCGGTAAGCTTTTTTTGGCTATCTTGGGAAGAAATAGGGGCGGGATTCTCCGACATCCCGCCGTGTCGGAGAACCGCCGGGGGGCAGCGTGAATCCCGCTCCGACGCCGGCTGCCGAATTCTCCGGCACTGGTTTTCAGGCGGGGGCGGAGATCACGCCGCTCCGGTCGGGGGCCGTTGGCAGCGGCCCCCCCGGCAATTCGATGGGCCGAGCGGCCACCCGTTTTCGGGCAGTCCCGCTAGCGTGAAATAGACATGGTCCATCCTGGCAGGACCTGGCTTGGAGGACAGCTAGCGGGGTTCTCGGGGAGGCATGGGGGATCCGGCCACGGTGGCCTGGCCCGCGATTGGGGCCCACCGATCTGCGGACGGGCCTGTGCCGTGGGGGCACTCTTTCCCTCCTCGCCGGCCTCTGTAAGGCTCCGCCATGGCCGGCGCGGAGAAGAAACCCCCTGCGCATGCGCAGGAAACACGGCGGTGTTTCTGCGCATGCGCCAGAACAAGCACAGAGTTCTGCGCATGCGCCAACTCGTGCCGACCGGCGGCAGCCCTTTGGCGCCTGTTGGCGTGGCGCCAACCCCTCCAGCGCCGGCCTAGCCCCCGGGAGTGCGAAAGATTCTGCAACTTCCGGGCGGCCTGACGCCGGAGTGGTTCACGCCGCTCTTCGTGCCGTTACGGGCTGCCCCACCAATTGCGGGAGAATCCCACCCTACGACTTTCGGAGGGTCATGCTGACTCATGTTTTTTTCTCATATATGATGTAGAGAGAACACTTGCTATGGACCAGATTGTGAACCTGATCCTGCTCTAGCTCTAGGTCTCAACAAGGTGTATGCATCTGCGCTGATGGGGGTTAGGATGAGCACTGTGACAGGTTTTCAAAGGTGCTGTAATCAGGTTCCTCACGAGGTGCCCTCAGAACTGGAGTTGAGGGCCTGGCTTGGGCATGTCGTCAGACACTTTCCAGAGGTACCTGTGAAAGAAGAAGGAAAAATTAGTGCTTCACAGTGGACTTGAAAAGAGGACAATGCACTCACAGTGATGCTGTCTATTGGATGGGTTGATGCAGGATCTCCATATGGATGTGCACCACTCACTGCCCTGTCAGCACAGGCATGGTCCATGTCGTTCGGGCCAGTGTGAGTACCCTAATATCAGCCACTCCATCCCCTGCTCTGGGTTGATAAGAATGTCTGTCATGTGTGTGTGATGAGTGGAGTCATGGATTGATTATGGACCATGAACTCAGGAGGATAAGAACCTGTCGGATGTGAAGGTGTGGGTGAGAATAAATGGTGATGTTCCTTGAGCTGGCAATGTATGAGATGGATGTGAATGTGTGATGGACTGGAGAGTCTGCGAATTAAGAGTAGTGAAATGATGGACTGACTCTGATCATTCATTTTCCTCCGTTGTGTATTGGCCTCTTGTGTAATACGTTGGCACTGACTGCCTTTACCACCACCTCCCACTCTGGAGTGATGAGGTTGGTGAACCGATGGCCGGAGAATGGTAGAGGATATCTAGGTGGACGTCAAATGAGTCCAACAGGGAGGCATCTCTAAATTGGGACGCAGAGGTCTTCTTCGTTTTGAAGGACATGTTTTCAGTAGAGCAATCCTGGTGTACAGACATGAATGTGGCTGTGGTATAGGCGTCGGGGGCGAGGAAGCGATGAGGTCATGGCATAGTGGGTGAATCACGGCCACCCACCAGTGATCATGCGGGTTTCCCCTGCATACATAATTAATGTGCTCTGAAGCATACGATACAGTGCAATAACCCACCATGGCCACCGGCTGAAAAAACTCAATTTTTCACACTAACCACGGCACTTTGTGTACAGAATGGATAGTTCCACCCAATATAAACTTGATATTTCCAAAGGACATAACCAAATGTACTCCCAGCTGAACATTGTTATATGGGTGGCATGGTAGCTCAGTCGTTAGCACTGTTGCTTCAAGGCAGGGTCCCAGGTTCGATTCCTGGCTTGGGTCACTGTCTGTGGAGTCTGCACGTTCTCCCCGTGTCTGCGTGGGTTTCCTCCGGGTGCTACAGTTTCCTCCCAAAAGTTCCAAAAGATGTGGGGCTGGATGCTCCGCTCCCCGACGCCGAAATCGGGTTTGGCGACGGGACGGAGAATCCGTTTTGACGTCCATATCGGGAGCAGTGGCGGTTTTTGAATTCTCCGCCCCCTGAAAAGCGACGTACACTACGTGCCGATTATCCACGGCCTCAGGCCATTGCCTGAGGCCCGCCCTGCGATACTCTGTCCCCGACCGGCCGGATTCCTGACAGCCTGGGTTATGTGTGCTCACACCATTCGTGAACTTGGCATTCGGACTCAGTCCGGGCCGCCACAGTTGGGGGAGGGCCAATCTGCGGGCAGGGGGTGCTTCATTCGGGGCTGGGGGAACTGTGGGTGGGTGGTCCGGGAAGTGCGAGCGGTCAGAGGGCGGAATCAAAAGTGCTCAGGGTCATATCAGAGCTAGAGCAGCGAGCTCTACGCTACCTCCCTGCTAGTCCCCAGCAAAACGGAATCGGTGGCCGTTTTACGCCAGTTTTCCTGGCGTAAAAGACCACTGTTTTCATACCGGCGTGGGGATTTAGTCTTCAAAACGGCGTATCCTGCCCGTGCTGTTAGGCCCCAAAATGTGACGGCTAGGGGATTTTCACGGTAACTTCATTGCAGTGTTAATGTCAGCTTATTTCTGACAGTAAAGATTAATATTATTATGACATTCAATGCAACCTCATTTACAAACTCTGTTCCAAGTGTTTTTACATGGTCAATGTTGGACTGGGAGATAGCATGGGTCGGTGGATGAGTTTTGAGGATTGCAGTGAGCATCATTTAACTCGACTCAATGCAGAGAGCCATCCTTTCATGAGAAAATCAGATGTGTCCTAGATAAAGGATGCATAGTAGTTTCCGCTGGGCCAGCCTTCCTTTTGCTCATTTGCTCTGTTTCTGTAATTCAACTTTAACTTCAATATTTCAACTTAGCCTCACGTGCCTACAATGGAAAGTGATCATTTTCTATTTTTCATACTTTTTGTTCAATTATTCTAGTGGTTGTTTAGATCAATTAGTGATCTTTAGTAATGAACTAGTTACATACAAACTTATCTGTAAGGACAGAGGGATCCGTAAGTATATCCCTAAATCCAGGATTGAATCAAAGCTTTATTCCAGTTCCTGTAGTTGTAGTTGCCAGCGTTCTTCCCAATTAAGAAACTGAATCTGTTGTTCAATTATCCTCAGAATTACAGCAGCATAGGTTCACAGGTCTAATTATAGAAAAAGGAGTTATTATTGAAAGAATCTAATTTTAAATTTCCAGAAAGGGAAAAGATAGAAAGAGGAAATGCTATTATAATAACAATAATACAAATGTATATTTAAGAATCTAAGTATAAAAGTGCTCTCAAATATACTTTTATTATCAAAACGTATTTGATTTTGTCTATATAAAATAAATCCCCAAAATGTATAACATATTTAATAAGCTTGGGATTTATTCTTGGTGTATCATTAAAATATAGGCCGACCTTCTTTGAAATTACTGTCATATGTATTCATTAAAAGCCTGTGGATTTGACTGAAATATGAAAGATTGTAAGACAAGATAAAGCAGTCAACCGTGAACTTTTATCCTATGGATTATTTATTAATATTGTTTTACCAGAGAAACAACATAGATAAATAGTAAAATTGTCAGTGGATTGGATTTCCAGTTGGAGATAATGGGACAACATTAAAACTAGCAGTGTTAATTTCCAACCAGCGTGGTTGCCTTAAAACTGGGTGTCCACATGGTTTTCTCCCTGTAATAACTGTACAAGAGCTCAGGAAGGGACCTCGAGGGAGGCAATTGGCCAATTGACGGGCATCCTAAATGCATCTCAATTTACACTCGGGAAATGGGCAGCACGGTGGCACAGTGTTTAGCACTGCTGCCTCATGGCGCCAAGAACCCTGGCCCCGGGTCACTGTCCGTGTGAAGTTTGCACATTCTCCCCGTGTCTGCTTGGGTCTCACCCCCCACAACCCAAAAAGATGTGCAGGGTAGATGAATTTACCATGCTAAATTGTCCATTAATGGGAAAAAAAGAATTGGGTACACTGTTTATTTTAAAAAAAAATTTATGCTCGGGAATGTTGTGAACGGAATTTGGCACCAGAAATACATTCCAATTTTTTTTGTAAACAATATATTTTTTTTTAATTAATTTTGCTCACTGTCCCCTTTGTTATCAGTAAGAAGCCTTACAACACCAGGTTAAAATCCAATAGGTTTGTTTCGAATCACTAGCTTTCGGAGCATTGCTCCTTCCACAGGTAAATGCTGCCTCATGGCGCCAACGCCGGCATCTCCACGTCATGGCCCTTTGTTATAAGTTAATTGTCACCAAAAACGGTCACAATATTGGCAACATCTATGGAGAGAGAATGTTTGAGTCCATTGACACTTCTACAGTCGGCTTGATAAGGTGAGTGGTAAGGACAAACATCTTCAAATGACTCTGGCCAGTAATAGATAGAACCATGAATTCGCGCACGCAACATATCAGCTGTGTAACAGTACCAAGGGGTGAAGCTACTGACTCCCAAATGCCGCCAGTTGTGTAGCAGCAACAAAACATATTGCATATACTGATCTCAAATCTTCTCAGAAGTAGAAAGGGTCCAGAGGAGGTTCACAAGAATGATCCCGGGAATGAAGGGCTTGTCAGATGAGAAATGGTTGCTCTTATGGGCTTATGGGATTTGAATTAACATAGCACTTGATACAAAACATGAACTGTTATTGAAAATTGAGATAAACAAGTTTGATCTAATAGCCATTACAGAGACAAGGGATGGAATTTTCCTAAAACTGCATGGAGTGCTGTGTTTGGTGAGAAAGGTTGTGTGAAACTCGCCGGCTTCGCAGACACCTTTCCTCGTCTGATTAAACGGCACTTTCAAAGTGCCGGCAAGGATCACACAGCCAGCTCTAGGGGTGAGACCCAAACACACCGGCAATGCGAGGATTCTGAGATTGGGGTGCCTTTTATTAAAGGGTGCCTTGGACTCAAAATTACAAATTCTCCTCCATGGAAATTAGGACATGCCTCCCCCAAGTATCGGTGCAGCCCCCCACCACCCCAATGCCCACACCTTACACCTTGCAGTGATAAGAGTTCTCCCCTCCCCCTTACAGTCATCGGGGCTCTCCCCACTCCTCCACCATTACACATACAGGGAACCTGCCTCCCCAGTGAAGGAGGGTTAATCCCCGGCAGAGACACCTTGGCCCTGCCCCTTCATGTGCTCACTTGGCAGTGCCAAGGGAGCAATG
Organism: Scyliorhinus torazame; assembly: GCF_047496885.1. Taxonomy (NCBI): domain Eukaryota; kingdom Metazoa; phylum Chordata; class Chondrichthyes; order Carcharhiniformes; family Scyliorhinidae; genus Scyliorhinus; species Scyliorhinus torazame. The sequence goes on along the minus strand of NC_092712.1, from coordinate 145,161,771 downwards.
CTCAGCCTTGGCTTTCAACCCTCGGAGCCTCCAGGCACCTTTGTGCCCCGACAAGGGCAGCACGGTAGCATTATAGAGAGCACAAATGCTTCACAGCTCCAGGGTCCCAGGTTCGATTCCGGCTTGGGTCACTGTCTGTGCGGAGTCTGCACATCCTCCCCGTGTGTGCGTGGGTTTCCTCCGGGTGCTCCGCTTTCCTCCCACAGTCCAAAGATGTGCAGGTTAGGTGGTTTGGCCATGATAAATTGCCCTTAGTGTCCAAAATTGCCCTTAGTGTTGGGTGGGGCTACTGGGTTATGGCGATAGGGTGGAGGTGTTGACCTTGGGTAGGGTGCTCTTTCCAAGAGCCGATGCAGACTCGATGGGCCGAATGGCCTCCTTCTGCACTGTAAATTCTATGATGACATGGTCATGACGACCAGTTCGCAATTTTGAAAAACAATAATGATTCGTGCTGGTGTGACCTCAGGCCACTGGGGTGTTAGTTGTGGGCGCTGCGGTGAAAACCCTTTAAATTACCTGATCACGTCACTGGCGGGGAAAATCTCAAATGGAGATCTCGCCAGTGCAAATCCCGTTTTGACCTCACGAGATTTAGTGGCCATAATGAGATTTGCGCCTGCAGCGAATGAGGCCGATAGATATCACACATGGCTGCAAGATGACTTAAATTGGGACCTGAGTATTGAAAGGTACATGGCATTTGGGAAGGGTAGGGATCTAGGATAGGTGGCGAAGCGGATCTGTTAATTAATGATTGTATTAGTACAATAGAGACAATGGCCTAAGTTCAGGAAACCAGGATGCAGAAAAGTAGAAATGAGAAATGATAAAGTCAAGAAGTAATTTGTGAGAATGGTGCACAGGCCCCTTAATAGTAATGACATGGTAGGCCAGGCATTAAGGAAAAAACAGTGGGATTTTTTCAGAAAGGTACGCGATAATCAATGCAGATTTTACCAAAGAAAAAATAATAGGAGATTGTCATTGGGGATTTTAATCTACATATAAACTGGAAAAAGGTAGCCAAGAGAAGGAATTCATAAAATGTTTTCAGGATTGTTCCATAAAACAGCATGTTCTATCACCAACCAGAGAGCAGGTTATACTAGACATGCGGAGCGATTTAGCAGTGTTTCTTGGCACCTGCCCCGCCTAGACTGCATTTACCTTCATTTCCTGCACTGAGGAGCGCAGCAATCGTAATATGATTGAATTTAACATGTAGTTTGAGGGAGAGAAGAGCGTGTTTAAGACTAGTATTTTAAATTTAAATAAGGGCAATTATGAGGACATGAAAGCAGAAGTAGCGAAAATGAACTGGCAATTTAGGTTAAGGGATAGGCTGATAGAGATGCAGTGGCAAACATTTAAGGCGATATTTCAGAATCCACGGAATTAGATGCATTCCAACAGGAACAAAGCATTCCAAGGGGAGAACCTACGTCTGGTTAACTAAAAAAGTTAAAGATAGTATTAAACTTAAAGAAAAAACATAATTGTGCAAAGGTGGGTTGCAGGTTAGCAGATTGAACAGAATACAAAAAAAACAGTAGAAATGACTAAAAGACTAATAAAAAGGGAAAGATTAGAGTACGAAAGAAAGCGAGCTAGAAAATGAGGACAGACAGTAAGAGTTTCTACAGATATTCAGGGAGCCCAGTGGTGCAGTCCATGGTGAAGATATGGAATCAGTTGAGGAGGTATTTTCGGATGGAAGGGATGTCGGTGCTAACGCCGCTGTGCAAGAATCATGGGTTTGAGCCGGGGGGAGATGGATAGTGTATACAGGAGGTGAGGTGGAGGAAAGTTGGAAATGAATTTTTTGAGAAAATTTACCATCCCGAGGAAACGGAGGACCGCCTTTTTGTCCTCTGAGGTCTTCATGGCATTGATTGCCAGCACCTTCAGCGTCAGGTTGCACACCCTGCTGTGAAATGTGGTCACCCAGAAACTTGATAGCGGACCGACCAAATGAGCATTTGGCCCTGTTGAGCTGGAGGCCATTTTCATGAATCCTCTGGAAAACCTGTCTGAGGCGAGCGATGTGATCCTCGGGCGTGGTGACTAGATAATCGCGTTGTCCACATAGACTCGCACCCCCTCGATGCCCTCCATCATTTGCTCCATTATGCGATGAAATACTTCGGAAGCTGATATGTTACCAAAAGGCATGCGGTTGTAGCAATACCTGCCGAACGGAGTGTTAAACGTGCACAGCTTCCTACTGGACGCGTCCAGCTGTATCTGCCAGAAACCACGTGAGGCGACCAGCTTGGTGACGAATTTGGCGTGAGCCATCTCACAGGTTAATTGTTCACGCATCGGGATCAGGTAGTGCTCTCGCATGATGTTGCGATTCAGGTCTTTGGGATCGATGCAAATGCAGAGTTCACCAGAGGGTTTCTTGACACAGACCATGGAGCTGACCCAGTCTGTTGGTTCCGTGACCTTTGTGATGATGCCCTGGTCTTGGAGCTCTCGTAGCTCCGTTTTCAGACGATCCTTGAGAGGAGCCGGAACCCGGCGTGGTGCATGGATGACTGGGGTGGCATTCGGCTTGAGCAATATCTTGTAGCGATATGGGAGCATCCCATCAAACACATTGTGGTATTGCGTGAGAATGTCATCTATCTCAGCCTGTAGGTTCTCATTGGGCGAAGCAGTTGCAGGTGTAGAGGACATGGCATGGACTCGCTGGACCAAATATAGGGGTTTGCATGCGTGAGCACCGAGCAGGGATGCCTTGTCAGGCCGGACGATCTTGAATCTTAACGTCGCCTTGGTTGCCTTGTGAGATACACCCAGCTGACACGATCCACTGGCAGCTATGGCATTACCATTGTAGTCCAGGAGCTGGCAGGCTGGTGGAAGAATGCTAGGTTGGTCTCGGATGCTGTCGAGGTCCGACTGTGATATGAGGTTTGCAGAAGCGCCAGTGTCCAATTTAAACCAGATGCGAGACTGGTTGACTGTGATGACAGCACACCACTCATCGTCAGGATCCACACTCGGGATTGAAAGGCGGTTTGCAGGCGCGGTGGAGACCAGCTAGCATGTGGTGATGATGCCCACCCGATATGGAGACTCGAGGCAGTCAGCATCGGGCATCGGGGTCTGTTGGGCTGTCGGGATCAGAATCCTACATGCCTTGTTGTACGCAGCCGATACGTCTGCGCTGCAGCTGGGATCGCTGGCTGTTGCTCGGTGGAGCGGACCTGCAGAAGGCCGCGTAATGCCCAAGCTTTCCACACTGTAGACATTGCCTTCCTTTGGTTGGACAATGCCGCTTTAAATGGGCGGAGCCACAATTTGGACATGTCATGACGCTGACGTCAGCGTGTTCTGTGCGCCATCGCGCATGCGCAGTGTGGGCGGCCGACGTTCGCACATACGCATTGGGGTCTTCGGCCTCATCGTCCACCCGGTCGTGGCACACATGCGTAGGGACCCGGGAAAAGCGCGCGAAATGGCCACTCTCCTCGATGCTCAGGTCTTGCATTTTCGCTATGGCCTGCACCCTTTCTGCCTCGTGGGAGACCTGTTTTGCAGTTTCTGCCGCCCTGATGCGGGAGTAACGATTTCTGGCATGCTCATGGACAACGCACGTTTCGATGGCGATGGAGAGGGTCATCCGTTTGATTTTGTGGAGCTGCTCCCGCAGGGAGTCGGACTGGACCCCGAAAATGATATGATCCCGGATCATGGAATCAGCCGTCGAGTCATAATTATATGACTGCGCTAGGATGTGGAGATGGGTCAAGAAGGACTGTAAAGTTTCATCCTTATCCTGAAGCCTCTGTTGGAAGATGTACCGTACAAAGCTCTCATTCACCTCGACTTCGCAGTGGCTGTCGAATTTCAACAGAACTGTCTTGAACTTCGTCTTGTCTTCGCCATCGGCAAACGTGAGCGAGTTATGGATGTGGATGGCTTGATCCCCCGCAGTCGACAGGAACAGCGCGATCTTTCTGGCATCCGATGCTGCCTCGAGGTCGGAGGCCTCGATATACAGGAGGAACTTCTGTTGGAAGACTTTCCAGTTGGCGCCGAGATTGCCGGCGATCCGGAGTTGTAGAGGAGGCTGGATCTTTTCCATGCCGCTGGATGGCTGCTTGCTGGTCGTTGCAGATTCACTCGAGGTAGGTTCGTTCCAATTAATAGCTCCCTGGTACCATGATGTGTTAAGTGAGTTGGTTCAACGTTGACTGCAACTGGATGCAGTGAAACTAGAAACAGGCTTCCGACACAGGAGAAGGTCCAATACTGTTTTATTGAACTTGCTGATTGCTGTACATAATCTGCTGTGGGTTGACACTCTATTAATCTGATAACCTCCTACTGGCTTGATCAGACTAGCTCTCTACCACATGGAGATGGTGCTCACTGGCGTGTGCACTCTAACTATCTCAGTAGCTGTGCCCTGTGAGAGAACGCAAGTCTTCTGTGGGCTTTATAGTGGTGGTGTCTTGTCTGGTGATTGGTTGTTCTGTGTCGTGTGTGTTCATTGATTATCCTGTATGACAATCACTGCCTGTCTGCATCTCATTATATACATGAGTGGATATTATGACAGTGATTGTTGAAGAAAGAAATAGTCAGCACTTTGAGTTTTCGCAAAAGGTCCTTTATTTAACATGAAGTTTGTGGAGGGAATTAGAATGACTGCAGTCTTTCCAAATGTCCCTGCTTTACAAAGGTAAGGCAAGTAATTTATATATCATAAGCAATAGCTAGGACAGAGAGGCATTCTTGAGATTAAACAAGGCGACAGAAAGCGAGCAAAGTTTAATAACAGGCCTTGAGTTCCTCGCCTAAGCAAAATAATGTGCAGCTGTATGCCTGTTGATATGGTATGACCTTCTGACTGTTTCATACAGAACTTCAAACTTTTTGACTAAAAAGGCTATATATCCATCATGCTTCGCTAAGTGCGTATTTCCATTAAATATAGTCAAGCAGCTGATTAAAATAATACAAGGTATTTAAGGCAGCTAATCCGCCAACTAACGTCCCTTCTACAGTGATGAATCCGTCAGGTGCTCTGGTACCGAAGGTGGTGGTGTCCATGGACGCGGAGAAGGCATTTGATCGGGTGGTTTGGCGGTACTTGTTGAAGGTCTTGGGAAGGTTTGGGTTTGGACCGAGATTTGTGGCATGGGTGCGGGTGCAGTATGTGGCACCAAAGGCGAGGGTGAGAACGAATGATATGAGCTCACAAAGCCATGACTTACACAGGAGTACGGGGTAGGGGTGTCCGCTATCGCCGTTGCTGCTTGCGCTGGCCATAGAGCCATTGACGATGGCTCTCAGGTGTCGGCAGAGTGGTCAGGATTATGAGGGGACAGAGGGAGCATCGGGTGTCCCTCTATGCCAATGACCTCTTACTGTATGTTTCAGATTTATTGGAGAGTATGGGCAGGATTATGGGCCTGCTGGGGAGGTTTGGAGGGTTCTTTGGGTACAAGCTGAATGTAGGGAAAAGCGAGGTATTCCCAGTGATTGAGGGACAGTGGGTTAATTTAGAGGGGATGCCATTTATGGTAGAGCGGGATAGGTTTAGGTATTTGGGGATTCAGATAGCGAGGGAATGGATGGGGCTCCATAAGTGGAACTTAACGAAGCTGGTGGAGGAGGCCAGGGAGGATCTTAAGAGGTGGGATACACTGCACTTAACATTGGCGGGGAGGGTCCAAGTGGTGAAAATGAATATTCTGCCGAGGTTCTTGTTTATTATTCTGGTTCTCACGATCTTTATACCAAAGGCCTTCTTTCGGAAAATGGAGACGATCATTTCAGACTTTGTATGGGCGGGGAAGGTGCCGAGGGTGGGGAGGACCCTGCTACAGAGGCAGAGGCAGCAGGGGGGATAGGCATTGCCGAACTTGCTTCATAATTATTGGACGGCGAATGTGGACAAGGTGCAGCAGTGGTGGGAAGGAGAAGGGGTAGAGTGGGTTAGAATGGAGGAGGAATCTTGTAAGGGGTCTAGTTTGAGGGCTATAGTGATGGCAGCGTTGCCAATGGCTCCGAGTAGGTATTCAGGGAGCCCGATGGTGCAGTCCACAGTGAAGATATGGGCTTTCACGAACAGACAAATTTAGATATTTGTAGGTGTGTGACTTTGCAAAGAATATTTTTCCATCTTTTCCAGTGATGCCCCCTTCCTTCTTGTTGGAGAGCATTCGGTCATTGCCAGGAATGAAGGGGGGAGCAGGTCAGGGTTTTATGGGAAGCTTACAGCAGAAGAGACACCATCATTGGTGAGAGACAAAAGCAAGAGGTTTTGGGCAGAAGATTTGGGATCCAAGCGAGAGGATGGGTGTGGTATGAGATTCTGCAAAGGGTGAATGCGATGTCATCATGTGCAAGGTTAGGGCTGATTCAGTTGAATGTCGTGCATAATGTCCATTGGACCAAATCCATAATGAGTAGGTTGTTTGTGGGAGTGGATGATGATTGCGAGCCGTGTGGGAGTGGCCCGGCCAATCATGTACATATGTTCTGGGCATGTTCCAGTTCGTGAGGTTCTGGATCTCCTTCTTAAGCACCATGCCAGCAATTCTACAAATTGAGCTGAAGCACTGTCCTCTATTGACCTGGGGCGGGATTCTCCGGTCGGTGACTCCAAAATCGCGTTCGGCGATCAGCCGGAGAATACCCTATTCCGACCAAATTGGGGGGGGGGGGGGCGCCGTTTCCGCCCCCTCCAAAGTGGCGTACTCCGAGAGTATGCCGCGCCATGTAGCGACGGCCTCAGTATTTTGCCTGAGGCTCGCCCACCGATGCTCCGCCCCCGACTGGCTGAGTTCCCGACGGCTTGGGACACGTGTAGTCTCACCTGTCGGGAACTTGGCGTGGTGGCTGCGGACTCAGTCCAGCACCGCCACAGTCGGGGGAGGGCCGAACCGCGGGCAGGAGGGACATTATTCAGGGCTGGGGGCACTGTGTGGGGTGGTCTGGGGCGCGCGAGCCGGCTGAAGGGGGGGACTATTTTGCGGACCGGGTCCGCTAGCGGCCTCCGCCATGTAGCATGGCGGCAGCCGCTGCAGGCCACCGCCGTGCGCATGTGCAGCCACAGACCCGGCAATTCTCTGGGGCGTGTCGGCAGCTAGAGCCGGGTGTTCTACGCTGCCGTCCTGGTAGCCCCCAGAGAAATGGGGAATCTGTGGCCATTTTGCGCCTTTTGTTCTGGCACAAAACACTGCCGGCGTGGGGACATAGCCCCAGAATCGGCGAATCCAGCCCGATATCTGGGGTGTCGGACCTGCCGGAGGTGCAGACAGGGGCAGGGCCGATGTACTGGCTTTCACCTCGTTGATTGCTCGCAGTTGGGTGCTGATGGGGTGGAGGTCAGCTTCTCTACCCAGTGCATGAGTATGGCTGGGGGATCTGTTGGAATTCTTGATCTTGAAAAAATTAAATACACCATGAGGGGCACAATTGAGGGGTCTTACTGGAGATGGCAGCCGTTCGTTTTATACTTTAAAGAGTAGGTCCCCATTAGCAGTTAGAGCGGGATGGAGGGGAGGGTGAGGGGGGGAGGGGGGGGGGGGTTTGTTTCTGTTATTATTTCTGTTAGGTATAATATTGGAAAAACTGAATAATTTTTTTTGAAGTGTGCTGATTGAAATGTCTTTTTTTTTTGCATTATTTAATTATTCAATCCACATTTCATTGAATTAGATCAGTTCTAAAGCATTCTGGAAAAGTAATTACACCACTTGCATCGATGCTCCAAACTTGCTAATTTTCTGGTAAGAGCTGTACTGCTCTATATTTTTCAGCTTTCTTATTGATAATCTTTTTTGAACAATTTAACCCTAAATAAGCATCTCCTATGTGTGAATTTATCCATGCGTTAATCGATCGGCCAATACCAATTATGTTGCCAGCTTGTGTTCAATGGTGATTGATTTTGCACTAGGGGACCATGTGCAGTATAGTGGCTATGCTGGGACTGACAGATTCACTTTATTGTACTGGTGAGTTTGTTTGTTTGGAACTGAGAAACCTAAAACTATTGGGCACGATTCTCTGTCGGCTGACGCCGGAGTCGTGAAATCTGATTGGGCGGAGAAGCGTTTTGACGCCAAAATCTTGGCAGGTGCCAAATACACACCAAATCGCAATTCTCCGGTGCCTTGACAGTAGGGTCAACACATTCCACTCCACACGTACAGGAAACGCCGTTGTCATATCATTAGCGGGCCTGACCCAGTATTCACCGGGGCCTCCGCAATTCTCCACCTCCAATGGGGCAAATTCCCGACGGCGAGGTTCATTTGTGTTTTTTAAAATAGAGAAACAGGCGCCATGGCTGATGAGGGGGAGTGAGGGGGGTACGGAAAGTGTCCAACATCGCCATAGTGTGCTGACAGTTGTGCTGTTGACTGGGGAGCTTCAGCCAAAGCCAGGGGGAGTAGCGGGGGTGGCCAGGAGGTGGGCCGTGGGGTTGAGGTGTACGGATACAGAACACCATTGCTGCAGCCGGCAAGGTAGCCATGCAGCTGCGCACGCCGCTGACTGACCATTGTGAACTTCGTGCCATAGGTCACATGGGTGACCCCCAGGCCACCCCCCCTCCCCGCCCCTTGGTGCACTCTGGCCCCAGCCTACCCAACAGCTGCATGGGCGTACTCCAGTGCAACCAGTGCCATTTTGTTGGCTGGGATGAGTGTGTGTGGGGAGTGAAATGTGTATGTGGGGCTGCAGCTTGTCAGCCTCCAGAATGTCAGTCACAAATCCGGTGAATCTGGCACCGTTTCCCATTGGAATCAATGGTGTCCCATGTGGCTCGGGTGCTATCCCGTCAAACAGTTGCTGAATCGGCCCAGGTGAGGCACCAGTTTTGCTGTCATGGAACTCCACGAATCCTGCCTCAGGAACGGAGAATCCCGTCGATTGTGTTTTTCTTCCCAATAAGTGTCCCGAAAAGATACCACACAAGGCAGATTTTATTTTCAGCCAAAATTGGGCAGCCAAGTTCAACATCAGATGAACAATGGGAAAAGGAGTATTAAATATAAACTTTTCCTAAAAATGCATTAAAACTTCAACATTCAGCTGATTTTGGAAAGTGCCACTATTTCAGTGCAGTCTTTATTTCTATTTGTTAATATTTTTCAATGCTTCAGATTTAAATGCATTCATACTAGCTCTTTATTAGTTTGCATTTGTATCATATGGGACCATAGAAGTTGACAAAATAGGAGACCATTTATCCCATCATGCTTGTGCTAATAAAATCCAAAACGATGACCACCTTTTCTATAAATATTTGAACCCACTGTTTTCTACACATTTGAACACACTCCTGGTTCCTAGTGAAAGTTCCCTCATGCTCTGTTTCATAAATTTTATATTTTCACAGCAAGGACTGGCTGTACAGACAAGGAACTTCATTTTAAGGCACTGCTGGTTTAGTAGAACCTCATGGAATTGATTGTTTTTTTTATATTCTGATATTTTGGTTTGTAAATTCTGCCGTATGAGGTAGAAAAATCTGCTAACGAAAACATATACGAATGTAAGACCCCAAAATAGCTAGACTACTGCCTGTCAGGTTTACATGAAATGCACTAAAAACAGAAATGCCGATAATAATCAGCAGACCAGACAGCATCCGTGGGCAAAGAAAAAATGTATTGACGATACTTCACAAAAAATGAACTGTCTAGCCAAGAAAAACAGATGGATGATGACCCTCACAACAAGGGTTTTCTCAGATACAATTAATTCATTTTCGCAACTTGAAATGGCATATTTTGTGCTGAAAAAGTTATATATCGGAATTCTCCGTTCCTGAGACTAAAAGGGAACAAACTTAGCGAGCGAGCGCATTTAGCCATGTGTTTCCCGACACTCGCAGAGTAGAGAAACACGTGGCTATTCAATGCGACTCATTTGGATAAGGGGCCTGAACTGGCAATATGCGGCCGAGGCCGCACATAACCCTGTTTTTTTACAAGAATCCCCAACCTCCACCTCCCCCCCCCCCCCCCCCAGCCCGAATGCAATATGGGAGGGACCCCTAACCCCCCCGCACCCCTCAACACCCACACCAAGCAACACCAGCCCGATCACACATGCACAAAATATGTCAGCTTGGCACCTTGGCAGTGCCAATCTGGCACCGCCCCTACCTGCTGGCAATGCCACCTGGGCACCTTGGAGACGCCCAAAAGTGCCGTTCCGCCCGGTCCCTGTTTGTGGGGACCAGTGCCAAACATCACTCGGCCGAGTCCCCGAGGCAAAAGGATTGAATCCCAAAGCCTCAGGAACCTTACTGCCGGGCAGCACCTGGCACACTGGTTAGCATTGCTGCCTACGGCGCTGAGGACCCAGGTTCGAATCCCGGCCCTGGGTCATTGTCCGTGTGGAGTTTGCACATTCTCCCCGTGTCTGCGTAGGTTTCACTCCTACAACCCAAAGATGTGCAGGGTAGGTGAATTGGCCATGCTAAATTGCCCTTAATTGGGAAAAAAATTGGGTACTCAATTCATTTAAAAAAAGGAATCTTACTGCCTCGCTCTAATATGCAAATTTGCCAAAAAGTGCTCCCACCCATTGTGGGCGGGATTCACCTTGCAACATCTCGCGAGATTGCGAGGCGCCCCATCATGGTGAGCTGCTTTGGCCAGAGGATCGCTCCCTAAGTGTTGATGCCGAGACTGGATTCTACGACAGCAAAACTGGCGCTGTACCTGGACCAATTCAATAACAGTTAAGGGGTTCGCACCGGCACCATGTGGAACACAGTCAATTCCAATGTGAAACGGTGCCAGTTTCGCCGGATTCGCGATTGACTCTCAGGAGGCTGAAAAGCTGCAGCCACGATACACACTTCACTCCCCACACACACCATCACAGCCGGCCTCGAGGCCCTTCTGGCCGCTGTGGAGGAGAGGTGGGGACCCTGTACCCAGGTCCGGGAAAGAGGCTGCCAGCTGCCATTGTTTGCCGTGCCTTGGCACTGTTGACAGAGGCTTTCAGAGTCATCAGCAACACCGCCCTGGCCGGACAATAGTGAGGGAAGAAACTGCACAACCTCCTCAGGGTAGCCAGGGTGAGTAGACAGCACCGTGCCCCTGGCACCAACCCCCGTACCAGACACCCATTACCCCACCCCACCCGGAGGGCAATTGAACCCCCACCCTACACCAGCACCCGTACCGGCCACCATGGCCAGGTGCCCTGGCCACTGAAGCCACCAGCTACCCACCCCCTGGGCTGCATGCATCACACGAACAAAGCCGGACCTGCGGCCCCTCACTACGGCAGAGGAGTGGGCCCTGGATGTGGTTGACGCACCCAAGGAAATGGCAGTTGCTGGGGTGGAGGTCAGGGGAGGAAGTGAGACCCCGCTGAGTTGCAGTTCCCTGTGATACCAACCTTACCCCAATACCACCCCCTCACCCCACACCACCCTCACACCCACACCACCACCACGCCTACTCCCCCTCCAAAACACCCCCCCCTCACTCCCAAACATACCCACACTCCCCCCACACATCACAACACCCCCACGGTCTGCAGTCTCATCGTGAGCCTGTGAGCCTTGTCTTGTGTCTTGAAGGACCTGCTGAAGGTGGGGTGGGCTCTTCTGGTGTCGCCCGCCCCCAGCCACAGGCACAGCCAGAATCCCAGATGCTGACCAGCGATGATGACACCGACACGGACGCGAGCGATAGACCCAAGACTCAGGACACCCCAGAGCTCGAGCCCGGTGATAACAGTGGCTTCCTGTCACAGCTGTCTCCTACACCCTCTACCATCCCAGAGACACTCGCCTCGGTTGCACAGTTTAGTGAATGGGCTCCTGGGACATCCTCTGGTGCGCACCACACAGCTGATCTTGTACAGCAGGTGGAAATAGGACCTCTCGAGGAGGCGGACGGTAGGAGGGCAGGCCGAACCCAGGGACTAGCTGCCATCAAGATGGGTTTCAGCCTTCTGGAATGGACAGTCCCATCAATCGTGGAAATGCAATCACAGAGCCAGGAACTACATGTCGACGGGCTTCCCGACGGGCTTCCAGCACCTGCAGGCGCAGAAATCCAACCGCATGCAGGAGCAGGAGGTGGTGCCAACAATGTGTGCCACCCAAGCCAACACTGCAAGTGTGGGGTCCGTGGTGGAGGCCCTGGGGACGAGGGTTCCTGCTATGGATCAGCGTGTCCAAAGCCTGGGGTATTCTGTACAGGTGGTGGCCGAGACCCAGGACAGGGCTGCCCTCTCTCAGGCAGCTATGTGCCAGAGCCACCTGGACATTGCAGCGGCATTCCTCAACATGGCCCAGTCACAGCAGGCAATGGCTGGGAGCTTTGGTGGCATTGATCAGGCACTGGCTGACATGGTGCAGACACAGAGGGAGGTCGCCCAGTCCCAGCGGGAGATGGCGCAGTCAATAGTTGATGAGGCCTAGACCCAGAAGGTGATGGCACAGCCACAGCATGATGCGGCGTATGATGGGGGTGGTCCACTCCCTGTGCTCCATGGCCGCGAGCATGACGACCCTGGTTGAGATGGCAGTGGGCCTCTAGGACTGGCTGCACCAGGACTGGCTGCACCAGGTGGCAGGGGAGTCTCAGGACTTAGCTCTGCTTGCCCCCATCCCATGGAGTAGCCCGCAGGCTATTGGGCACCCCGAGGGAGGAGGAGGCGATGGGGCCTGTGCCGGTGACTCCCACTGAGGAGGTGCCAGAACGCTGCAACAGCTCGGACTCCCCCCTCCTGTTCCTGGCACATCTGGTGGGCAGCGGGCAAAACGGGGTGGCATCACGCCACCTGGGACACCCGAGCAGCAGCCGAGCCCATCCAGGTCTGGTGGCCCCAGAAGACGCCAATTAAAGGGGACCCAGATCGCCCAGCCGGAATCAAAGCAAGCCGCCTCCACTCCTGCTGTACCATCTGGGGGTCCACTTAGACATAGTGCAAGGGCCCGTTAGGCCAGAAAAGTAGACACCAGTTAAGTTGGCATGGGTGCAGAGCACAGCTTAGCGATAGGTGCTAGGGCACAATCTGTATATATGTTTTCACATGAAACACCTGTGTACAATGTTACAACCTGCCTCGGTTCCCCTTCAGAAGGGTGTGAAGGGTGGGCTGCTCTGGGCTGGCCGCCGAGGGGCGCAGAGCGGGCGGGGGGTGAATGGACTTACGGTGGGAGTGGGCTTGGCTCAGGGACCGCAGTTCAGCCAGCGCTCATTACTCTAGTGTCCCAGCCTCCCTCCACCACCCGGCAAGGTCCAGCGGACTACACTGTGACACCAGTTGGCACTGTTGACACAACCCCCGCATGTTCCCCCCCCAGCCCCGCACCCATAGCCCCGTCAGTGCCCGGCACCATGGGGGCCTCTGGCCCTGGTCCACATCGCTGCTGTTGGGGGACCGGCGGCTGGTGCTGCCCTTGCCAGGTCCACTTCGTGTCTCCCGTCTTGCACCCCCCTGGCTACAGTAGGTGATGCCCTGTCAGCGGATGGCGGCCACATGGGGGGGGGAGGCGGGCGGTGGAGGGTGAGGTGCGGGTTGGTGGGGTGGGGCACCCATACGGCCTGTGTCACTCAGCAGAACCAGGGGCTAAGGTGGGTGGTCAGTCAGGTACGCAGCGAGATGGCTGCCTTGCAGGCCACGGCAATGGCAGTCCGTGCCAGTTCCATGGGGAGTCACCCTGGCTCCATGCCCTGCCTCCTGTCACCACCCCCCCCCCTCCCAGCCCTGGCAGCCCACAGTCGCACCTCTCCGTGTCCTATCGCCTCTCTCTCCCTCATCATCCACTGTGCCTTTTTCCCGATTTTTGAAAACAAGGAACCTCGCCGTCAGGAATTCCCCACGGCGGAGGCCCCGAGAATACTGGGTCAGGCCCGCTAATGATACGCCAATGACGTTTACTGTATGTGCGGAGTGGAATGCATTGACATTGCTGCCGAGGCATCGGAGAATTGCGATTTGGTGTGAAACCTGCTCCCACCATGAATTTGGCATCAAACTGATTCTCCGTCCAATCGTATTTCCCGATTCCAGCATCGGTCGACGGAGAATCTCGCCCATAGATTTTGGATTCCCGACCAATTGCCAAAGAAGTAGGGCTCGTGGGAGAATTCTAGAATGGTGACAGTTTTAAAATATGCATTACGGTTCTCAACCGTACAATTCATCTGATTCCTGCTAGAATTGGTTAAGGGACGGGATTCTCCGAACCCGCGGTGGGTCGGAGAATCGGTGGGGGGTTAACACGAATCCCGCTCCGAAGCCGAGCTGCGGCAATCAGCGGCAATCACGTCGGCGCGGTCCCCGTGACGCCAGTCAGGGGCCATTGAAAGCGCCCCCACGGCGAGTCTCCACGCTTGACGGGCCGAGTGCCCGCCGGCGTGGTTCACATGTGATCCTACACGGCGGAACCGCGGCGTTGTGGCTATGGGGGCCGTCCTGGTGGGGGGGGCGAGTGGAGCCGACTCCGGGGGTGGGGCATCCTCGGTGGCCAGGTCCGTGATTGGGGCAACCGGTCGGCGGGAGCGGTCATTCCTGGGGGTCCTATGTTCCTCCGTGCCGGGCACCTGTATGGCTCTGCCATGTTGCACTCCGCCGCTGTGCTAGCCCCCGAGGAAGGGAAGAATGACTGGACCTGGAGGCCCGTTGATGCCAGCGTCGCTCGTGCCGTGTTTGGCACCAGAGTCAACACTTGACTGGGATTTCGGAGAATCCCGGCCAAGGAATTTGCTCAATCTTTTAATGCACTTTACATAATTCAACTCCAGAGGCAGATAAGTAGAATTTGTACTTTAAGAACAGCATGGATAGAGTGGAATATTTCCCAGCTTTATCTACCAACACCACACATGACAAGTATGGTTCAGTTCTACATTACTGCTGTCGCTGTCACTAACTGGAAGTTACACATAGCAGCACTTTCCTGTCTCTTTGGGTTGAATAGAAGGTTCTGGTTTGTGACCAATGGAGTAAAAAAATATTGGTTACAACAGGCACTGGAATCTAAGGTGGCAGCCTGAGGAAGTTGATCTGTACGAAATGGGCCAGTCGGGATGAGGCCAAGCAGATGGTCAGACTTTTCACTTGAGAAAACGGGAAGCAGATGCACCACGGCTTCTCTCCGTGCATAACTGGAAACAAACCAGTCAGTAAGAATATTTGCATAAAGGGGATAATCTAGTCCACAAATTGTCCCTTTAATGTTCTGCATGGACCTAAACAAAATTAGCTGCTTTCACTTCTTGTTTGTTGAACATTTCTGCCCATGCCTCAATTTTTAGACTCCCTTTTTAAACGTGTGCCTGTGTGTTTGCATACGCAAAATACTGGAGTAAACTTTTTAAATCGATCGCTCACAGTTTCTGGTGCTGGTTTCAGTTTGAATTATTTTAGGCAAGCACTTAAATGCAGACCGACTGAAGTAATACTGAAAACGCAAACCCCCAAGACAGGCTGTAATTTCCAGAAATGGGGAAGGACATGTTACACCCTGATTCTTGTCCTTTTGCTGGATCTCATTTTTTTTTCACTCTGGAGAAAAAAGGAAGGAAGAAGAATATTTTCCTTTTGCTTCTTCTTTTTGTTCCCAAAAATGCTTGCCTCATTTCCTTTGTGTTTACAGTATTACACTTTTAAAAAATAAGTTTGAAATCCAGCTCACTTGTTCCCATTTGCAATTTCACAAAATCTCGAATTGTTTTGCAAATTGTGGACAATAATTTCATTAATTCCAAAGAATTGGTTGGCAAATGCCACATGTTTAGAAACTTAATACATTTAATTACAAATTGGATCCACCTTTTTGGTTTCTTTGATGCAGACTGGCATTGGCACCACACATTGGGCGGAATTCTCCGATAATGGGGCTCAGAGTTGACGCCGTCGTAAACGCTGGATCGTTTTACAACGGCGTCATCTGGCCGCTAGGAGCAGCGATTCTGCGCTGCACATGGGGCCAGCACAGCACTGGAGCGCCTCACGCAGCTCCAGCTGCCGATACGGGTGCCAGCACGTCCGGCGAGGGTCCGCATTTGCACTCCACGGCCGGCGTGGGTCCACGCATGCGTGCAACGGCCGGCGCGGGTCGGCGCATGCGCGTGGGTTGCCGTCTCCGTGCCGGGCCCCGGGCAACATGGCGAAGCCCCACAGGGGCCTGGCGTGGAGGAACATAGGTCCCCCGCAGAATTAGCCCGCCCGCCAATCGGTAGCCCCCGATCGGTAGCCTGGCCACCGTGGAGCCCCCCCCCCCCCCCCCCCCGGAGTCAGATCCCCCCTCCCCCCACAAGGACGGCCCCGCAGCCAGAACGCCGAGGTCTCGTCGGGTAGGGCCACATGCGAACGATGCCGGCGGGACTCAGCTGAACTCGGTGGGCATTCGGCCCGTCGAGCGCGGAGAATCGCCGGGGGGGGGGGGGCGCGTTGAGCGGCACCCAACCGGTGCCACGGCGACTGCGCTGGCGCCATTGGTGATGATTCTCCGGTTGCCGGAGAATCAGTGGACCGGCATCGGCGCGGCGTGGCGGGATTCATGGACCCCTCACCGATTCTCCGACCCGGCGCGGGATCAGAGAATCCCGCCCATTGTTTCAGTGAATAAACAAACCACAAAATAAATAATGGTCAGGCACCTTACATGCCGAAACAGTGCAGAGACCGTTGTTTTAATACAAAGGCAAAATATTACAGATGCTGGAAACTTGAAATAAAAACAGGCCATTACTTTTCCACCCTGCCGTGATGGGTTGCACTGTGATGGATGCGGTGAGCTATTCAAACCATCATTGGCATCAGCGGGACTGGAAGATCCCACAAGCTGGAGGGGGCCAGAAAATTCCGGCCAAGAAAATGTTGGAAATGCTAAGTTGGTCTGGCAGCATCTGTGGAAAGAGAAATAGAGTTAACACTTCAGGTTAGTGAATTTTCAGTTGGGCCCTCTTTCTACTACAATTGTCAGCTGTTTTTTAGCTAAGTTATTGGCTGCTTCAAAACACTCCTATTCTTATGCTGTTAGTCATATGATGTCTCCCAAAACAAAAATGCAGGATGTAGGGTGTTTGGTGCAATCATGTACGGCCTTATTTGCTATTATTGGACGGTTCCCTCAGAAGACTAGAGTTCCCCGGGGTGAAGAGGCTGGTGAGGATGGTGAAGAAAAGCATGGTAGCACAGTGGTTATCACTGCAGCTTTGCAGCACCAGGGTCCCAGGTTTGATTCCCGGCTTGGGTCACTGCCTGTGCCGAGTCTGAACGTTCTTCCCGCATGTGCATCGGCTTCCTCCCACAATTCCGAAAGACGTGCTTGTTAGGTGAATTGGACATTCTGAATTCCCCCTCCGTGTACCCGAACAGGCGCCGGAATGTGGCGACTAGGGGATTTTCACAGTAACTTTATTGCAGTGTTAATGTAACCTACTTGTGACAATAATAAAGATTATTATTATTAACCAGGATACAGCAATGGAGACCGGTGTGTTTTTGAAAACTCACCACTAGTCTTAGAAGTCCCCCTATACAAAAAAGGGCCGACATTCTAAATGGTGATCAGGGATTCTCACTCCCCGACTCCGATGCAAGCTTCAGTGAGTGCTATTCAGGTCAAACTATGTTTTCATAGAATTTACAGTGCAGAAGGAGGCCAATCCACCCATCGAGTCTGCACCGGCTCTTGGAAAGAGCACCCTACCCAAGGTCCACACCTCCACCCTATCCCCATAAATCAGTAACCCCATCCAACACTAAGGGCAATTTTGGACACTAAGGGCAATTTATCATGGCCAATCCACCTAACCTGCACATCTTTGGACTGTGGGAGGAAACCGGAGCACCCGGAGGAAACCCATGCACACACTGGGAGTATGTGCAGACTCCGCACAGACAGTGACCCAAGCCGGAATCGAACCTGGGACCCTGGAGCTGTGAAGCAATTGTGCTATCCACAGTGCTACCCTGCTGCCCTTTCAAGTTATCCCCCGGTATAACCCATACCTTCACCGAAGATTTCATCTACTTACCACTTAGTAGCATCGATCCTGGGTCCCGCATTGCTAAGTAAGTAAAGTAGACTTTGGAATAACCACTATTTCAGGTTAAATTAAGTTATTTTATTATTATATTTTTTCTTTTAAAAGCTGCAAATACTTTCTTTACAGAAATGAAAAAGATCTTGCTTCTGGATCCTTCTGGTTGGTTGAAGGGACCTTCAGGCCCAACTTGACAACAAATCTTCTTTAAAGTCTGGTCTTCTTTAGATGTATTCGCTGATGAGCTCGGTTGCTGTGTCCTATCTTTCCCATGACCGAGCTATGAGAGTTGACTCTGCTGGCTCTCTCTGAGCTGAATTTGCCTACTCTTTAAATTCTAGTCTTCCTTAGATGTATTAGCGATTTTAGCTCGGCTACTTTGCCCTGTCTCTTTCCCATGGCCGAGCTGACTGTAATCTGATTCTAAACTGCTTCTCCTTCTCTGCTTCTCTCTCTCTCCCTCGGAGTTCTGGTTCTGGCTGCTGTTCCCTTTCTTCGGGTTTATATATTTTTCCAACAGTTATCTAGTTTTTATGACGTTATTGTAAAGTAACTCTTATTTAACTTTGATTGTAAAAAGTATCTTTGATCTAAACTTTCTAATCCAACTAAGTATTCATTTTGACATGACTTCATCTCATAGATCCGATTACATTGTTTCCTTTGTGATGTTCAAAATGCTTTGACTTCAAGAGGTGTTACCTTTAATTCCTGTAAGTTCTATAGTTTTATTTTCCAATTGTGTCCTCAGCTCATAATTTTTACTTTGATTTTGGCTTTGAATTATGTTTCTCGTAGACTGATAGTCTCCAGTTTTCTTTAATTTACCTGGTATTAGCAAATTTTCACACCTAGAATTATCACCAAATTCAACTGAACCTCATCCTTTTTTCCAGCTGCTAACAAAGATAGTTACTTTCAATGAAGGTGTGAGCCATTGTTTTTGGCTTCATTCAAAATCTTGTTTGTCTTGTTTGCTAAGCCTGCTTGACCAAGGCTATCTGCATTTTACAATCCTCTCCTGGCAGCTGCTGTTAACCCTCTATGGGATCTTTCCCTGTATCCTCTCATGTTTCTCTCAGACCAGATATTGCCAGACCTCCATGTTTCAAATGACACATCTTTCCATATTTTCAATAACAGGTGGTATAATCTTAAAGTTTTCCCATGAAGAAAATCGCAATGAGGAAAAGCCCCAAAAGCAGAACATGCCAAGTGTGAATGGAGTTGGGATCGCTGACTGATAATCGTTGCCTTAATAAAATCACAAGCAGCTGTCACCATTGATATTATTTGAAGAAAGCACCTTCCAGCCTGACTGGCTTCTCCCAGTGAGATTCATCCTGATGCTTTTAGGAGTTCAGGTGAGGGTTTGCTGTACCATTACTGTTGTAATTTCAGACTTTTTCCTCTGATTTCTTGTGATATATTTGCATTCAGAGAATCATAGAATTTACAGTGCAGAAGGAGGCCATTCAACTCATCGAGTCTGCACTGGCCCTTGGAAAGAGTACCCAACTTAGGCCCACATCTCCACCCTCTCCCCGTAGCCATACTTAACTCGTGGATGTACCCCTCAGTTCATGGGCCATCCATGATGGCCGCTGACACCTTTCTTTCTCCAGCCATTTCCACGTGTGACCTGTTGTAATGAGCATTCTACCCTCTTGCCTTGCCTCTCCTATCCCCCAAACCCCTCTCGAGCCCTTCCACCCATGTACTCCTCCTTACTCTTTCCCCCCTTGCCTCCACCTTCATCCCTAGTCCCACCATTTCCTTGCTTATCACCCCTATTACGTTGCTTTATACCCCCCCCCCCCTCACCCTCCACCCCTTGCCAGGCACTTCCTCCCTCCCGGGAGGTGCAGCGAGGTGCTCCCTTTCCTTTTGCTTCTGTTCAGCAGCGTGTCCGCTAGTGCAGCGGCTCCCCCGGAACTGAATTTCCATTTCTACCTCCCAGTCAGATTCTCCCCTCCCTTGCCCCCACAAGTACAGTCCCCCTGGATCACTGAAGTCCACGTTTAGTTTGTTGTCTTTTATTGCTGCTTCACGAGCTCATTCTTCTGAATGAACTCATTAGCATGCTCCAGGGAGTCAAAGGTCATGTCATAGTTCCTTGCCCCGGTATATGACCCATTGTCTGCCGGGGTGCAGCATACCAAACCACACCTTCCTCTAGAATAGTGCAGTTGTGACTCCATTAAATTGTGCCCGGCGCTTGGCTGGGTCTGCTGCAATGTCTGGTACAAGAGGATGGTGTATCCTTCCCACTTGCACGATCGCGTGTTCTTTGCCCACCTCAGGATCTGCTCTTTATCTTAGAATATATGGAGCCCCACTATCATCGCCCACGGTGGTACCCCCGACTTGGGTTTCTGCCAGAGCAACATGTGGGCCTGGTCCACCTTTGGTGGCTTAGCGAAGCCCTCGTCCTCAACCAGCTTTCTGAGCATCGACGCTACATACTCTGTGCCTTCCAGAAGCTAGACGATCCACAGGTTCTGCCGGCGGGACTTCTTGGTCGTCGACCTTTCCCCTCAGTACCTTCTGGGTTATGACCAGCCTCGCCACCTTGGCTGTGAGTGAGGCGATCCGCTCTCTCTGATCCCTAGTGGCTTTCTTAGGTCCTGCTCCACTTTGCCCATTGCCTCCTTTATGGATGCCATCACTGCCTTTACTGCTGACCCCACCGCTGCCATGTGGTCCTCTTTCCTTGCCTCCCTGTGCCTCTGGAGTTTATCCATCATCACCTGGGTCGGTGTTAGCAATCCCATAGAGTCAGCCATGGTTGGTTCTCGGCCGCCATGCGGGTCTCCCTTCTAGAGTTCGAGGTTTTCCTCTCCCTGCTCTTGCTGCCTATGCGGCCTGATTGCTGGCTTGTCGGCATTCTGGTTGATACAGCAGGGGATGGGGGTTAATTTGGGGAACTGTTGCCCTTTTCATGCCCATTTGGCAGGGTTGAAAGGTTCTTAGATGAGAGCCACCTTTTGTGCGACAACTCAGCTCATGGCCGCCACCGAAATTCCTTAAACTTATGTTTGCGAGTGCTGTGTCTTGGTGCACACAAACACAAGCCCCCTCCCGCAACGTCCCCTGCTTCCCATCCTGCAACATGAGTATTTCACGTCGGGCACTCACTGCCCTCACAATAGTGATCAGGCTGTTGTCTGAGAATCACAGTGCTGTGTGCCCACCGGCATTGGCAGACTTCCTGCTGTGCCCACCTGAGGCTATCACGTTTGACAAATCTTCCACTATCTCATTGTCAGCTCCGTTAGGCTCCTCCCAACTCCTGGCAGCCTTCAAGGAGCTGCCTGGTCTTGTTTCATACCCACTCTGGGTCACTATTCAACCAGGCGCCTGCCACTCTGCCGCCCTCGCCGGCAACGCTGCACTAATATCCGGCTACATTTCATGCTGCTCGGCCCTCATTTCATGGTACTGGCACCAGTACTAGGGAAAGAGGGCGATGTGCTGCTGTGATGACCTTAACCTGAAACACAGTGGGACCAGTATACTGGTGATTCATATAAATAGAGAGGGCTTTCAACTAAATAGTGGGGGGAAGTTTTCAGATGAGGGGAGATTTGGAAAGTTAAAAAGACAGGATAGGACAATAATGCAGAATAATGCAGTTAATGAAAATCAGGATGTGACAGGAAAGGGCAGGATGTAAAAACATAAGAATGCACAACAAATAAGGAGCAGGGAAAATGTTGAAAAGCCAGAATTAAAGGCTCTTTATTTGAATCCATGCAATCTTCATAGCAAGATGGATGAATTAATAGCACAAATAGAAATAAATGAGTATGTGATAGCCATCACAGAGACAGATGACTGTTGTCGGGACCTGAATATTCAAGGGAACTTGACTTTTTGGAAGGCTGAGTGAAAGGTAAGGAGATGATGTGGCTCTCTAAATAAAGGGTGGGATCAATACTGATGAGAAATGATCTTGATTCGGAGGATCAAAATGTAGAATCAGTTTGAGTGGAGAACAAAGCACAAAGAACAAAGAAATGTACACAGCACAGGAACAGGCCCTTCGGCCCTCCAAGCCTGCGCTGACCATGCTGCCCGTCTGAACTAAACTCTTCTACACTTCCGGGGTCCGTATCCCTCTATTCCCATCCTATTCATGTATTTGTCAAGACGCCCCTTAAATGTCACTATCGTCCCTGCTTCCACCACCTCCTCCGGAAGCAAGTTCCAGGCACCCATTACCCTCTGAGTAAAAAAACTTGCCTCATACATCTCCTTTAAACCTTGCCCCTCATACCTTAAACCTATGCCCCCTAGTAATTGACCCCTCTACCCTGGGAGAAAGCCTCTGACTATCCACTCTGTCTATACCCCTCATAATTTTGTAGACCTCTATCAGGTTGCCCCTCAACCTCCATTGTTCCAGTGAGAACAAACTGAGTTTATTCAACCTCTCCTCATAGCTAATGCCCTCCATTACCAGGCAACATCCTGGTAAATCTCTTCTGCACCTTCTCCAAAGCCTCAACATCCTTCTGGCAGTGTGGCGACCAGAATTGAACACTATGCTCCAAGTGTGGCCTAACTAAGGTTCTATACAGCTGCAACATGACTTGCCAAGTTTTATACTCAATGCCCCGGCCAATGAAGGCAAGCATGCCGTATGCCTTCTTGACTACCTTCTCCGCCTGTGTTGCCACTTTCAGTGACCTGTGGACATGTACATCTAGATCTCTCTGACTGTCAATGCTCTGTATATTCCCTACCTGTATTAGACCTTCCAAAATACATTACCTCACATTTGTCCGGATTAAACTTCATCTGCCATCTCTCCGCCCAAGTCTTCAAACGATCTAAATCTTGCTGTATCCTCTGACAGTCCTCATCGCTATCCACAATTCCACCAACATTTGTGTCGTCCGCAAACTTACTAATCACACCAGTTACATATTCCTCCAAATCATTTATATATACTACAAACAGCAAAGATCCCAGCACTGATCCCTGCAGAACACCATTAGTCACAGCCCTCCAATCAGAAAAGCACCCTTCCATTGCTACCCTCTGCCTTCTATGACCTAGCCAGTTCTGTATCCATCTTGCCAGCTCACCTCTGATCCCGTGTGTCTTCACCTTTTGTACCAGTCTGTCATGAAGGACCTTGTCAAAGGCCTTACTGAA
This sequence comes from Scyliorhinus torazame, assembly GCF_047496885.1. NCBI lineage: Eukaryota > Metazoa > Chordata > Chondrichthyes > Carcharhiniformes > Scyliorhinidae > Scyliorhinus > Scyliorhinus torazame. The sequence continues at coordinate 145,138,597 of NC_092712.1, read as the reverse complement.
GTCCATATAGACAACATCCACTGCCCTACCTGCATCAATCATCTTTTTGAACACCTCGAAAAACTCTATCAAGTTAGTGAGACACGATCTCCCCTTCACAAAACTGTGCTGCCTCTCGCTAATATGTCCACTTTCTTCCAAATGGGAGTAGATCCTGTCTCGAAGAATTCCCATCAGTAATTTCCCTACTACTGACGTAAGGCTCACCGGCCTATAGGTCCCTGGATTATCATTCCTACTCTTCTTAAACAAAGGAACAACATTGGCTATTCTCCAGTCCTCCGGGACATCACCTGGGGCGGGGATTCTCCCCTACCCGGCGGGGCAGGGGGTTCCGGTGTAATGGAATGTCGGGAACCACTCCGGCGTCGGGCCGCCCCAAAGGCGCAGAAGTCTCTGCACCTTTGGGGCCCAAGCCCTCACCTTGAGGGGCTAGGCCCACGCCGGAGTGGTTTGCGCTCCACCGGCTGGCGGGCGACGCGGGTCGGCGCATGCGCGGGAGCGTCCCGGCTGCTGGAGTCATCCCCGCGCATGTGCAGGGGAGGGGGTCTCTTCCACCTCTGCCATAGTGAAGACCATGGCGAAGGCGTAAGAAAAAGAGTGCCCCCACAGCACAGGCCCGCCCATGGATCGGTGGGCCCTGATCGCGGGCCAGGCCACCATGGGGGCACCCCCCGGGGCCAGATTGCCCCGCGCCCCCCCCAGGACCCCGGAGCCTCCCCGCGCCTTTTGTCCCGCCGTTCAAAAGGTGGTTTAATCCACGCTGGCAGGACAGGCATTCCAGCAGCGGGACTTCGGCCCATTGCGGGCCGGAGAATCGGCGGGGGTGGACCCGCCGATCGGCGTGGTGCGATTCCCGCCCCCGCCGAATCTCTGTTGGCGGAGACTTCGGGACACGGCGGGGGCGGGATTCACGTCAGTCCCCAGAGATTCTTCGACCCGGCGTGAGGTCGGAGAATCCCGCCCCTAAAGACAGTGAGGATCCAATGATTTCTGTCAAGGCCTCAGCGGTTTCCTCTCTTGCCTCCTTCAGTATTCTGGGTAGATCCCATTAGGCCCTGGGGACTTATCCACCTTAATATTTTTCAAGACACCCAACACTCGTCTTTCTGGATATCAATGTGACCCAGGCTATCTACACACCCGTCTCCAGATTCAACATCCACCAATTCCTTCTCTTTATTGAATACTGATGCAAAGTATTCATTTGGTACCTCACCCATTTCCTCTGGCTCCATACATAGATTCCCTCCCCTGTCCTTCAGTGGGCTAGCCCTTTCCCTGGCTACCCTCTTCCTTTTTGTATACGTATAAAAAGCCTTGGGATTTTCCTTAACCCTATTTGCCAATGACTTTTCGTGACCCCTTTTAGCCCTCCTGACTCCTTGCTTAAGTTCCTTCCTACTTTCCTTATATTCCATACATGCTTCGTCTGTTCCCAGCCTTCTAGCCCTGACAAATGACTCCTTCTTCTTTTTGACGAGGCCTACAATATCTCTCGTTATCTAAGGTTCCCGAAATTTGCCATATTTGTCCTTCTTCCTCACAGGAACATGCCGGTCCTGAATTCCTTTAAACTGACATTTGAAAGCCTCCCACATGTCAGATGTTGATTTACCATCAAACATCCGTCCCCAAATCTAGGTTCTTGAGTTCCCGCCTAATATTGTTATAATTAGCTTTCCCCCAATTTAACACATTCACCCTAGGACCACACTTATCCTTGTCCACCAGTACTTTAAAACTTACTGAATTGTTGTCACTGTTCCCGAAATGCTCCCCTACTGAAACTTCTACCACCTGGCCGGGCTCATTCCCCAATACCAGGTCCAATATAGCCCCTTCCCTAGTTGGACTATCTACATATTGTTTTAAAAAGCCCTCCTGGATGCTTCTTCCAAACTCTGCCATGTCCAAGCCCCTAGCACTAAGTGAGTCCAGTCAATATTGGGGAAGTTAAAGTCTCCCATCACAACAACCCTGTTGCTTTTACTCCTTTCCAAAATATGTCTACCTATTTGCTCCTCTATCTCCGGCTGTTGGGAGGCCTGTAGTAAACCTCCAACATTGTGACTGCACCCTTCTTATTCCTGATCTCTACCCATATTGCCTCGCTGCCCTCTGAGGTGTCCTCCTGCAGTACAGCTGTGATATTCTCCCTAACCAGTAGTGCAACTCCTCCACCTCTTTTACATCCCCCTCTATCCCACCTGAAACATCTAAATCCTGGAAAGTTTAGCTGCCAATCCTGTCCTTCCCTCAACCAGGTCTCTGTAATGGCAACAACATCATAGTTCCAAGTACAAATCCAAGCTCTAAGTTCATCTGCCTTACCTTTTATACTTCTTGAATTAAAACATATGCACTTCAGACCACCAGTTCCGCTGTTTTCAGCAACATCTCCGTCTGCTCTTCCTCAGAGCCAAACTGGTCCTATTCCCTAGTTTCCCCTCAATTCAGTCATCTTCCGACCTATCGCTCTGGTACCCACACCCCTGCCATACTCGTTTAAACCCTCCCATGTGACACTAGCAAACCTCGCGGCCAGGATATTTATGCCTCTCCAGTTTAGATGCAACCCATCCTTCTTATACTGGTCACACCTGCCCCAGAAGAGCTCCCAGTGGTCCAGATAACTGAAACCCTCCCTCCTACACCAGTTGTTTAACCACGTGTTTAGCTGCTCTATCTTCCTATTTCTAGCCTCACTGGCACGTGGCACAGGAAGTAATCCCGAGATTACAACCCTAGAGGTCCTGTCTTTTAACTTTCTGCCCAGTTCCCTGAACTCCTGCTGCAGGACCTCATCCCCCTTCCTGCCTATGTCGGTAGTACCAATATGTACCACGACCTCTGCCTGTTTGCCCTCCCCTTCAGGGTGCCCGCTACCCGTTCTGAGACATCCTGGACCCTGGCACCAGGGAGGCAACATACCATCCTGGAGTCTCTTTCACATCCACAGAAGTGCCTATCTGTGCCCCTGATAGGAAATAACAAAGGGAACAAGTCACCCTTGGAGTAGTTTATCGACCCCCTGAAATTACCTAAACTGTTGGACAGAATATAAATCAAGAAATAATGGGGGCTTGAAAGAAAGGTTGTGCAATAATCATGGGATATTTTAATTTTCATACAGATTGGACAAATAAAATTGACAAAGGTAGTCTGGATGATAAGTTCTTGAGTGTATTTCGGACAGTTTCTTCGAACAATATGTTCTGGAAAAAAACAGCTATTTTAATCCTGCTAATGTGTAATGAGACAGGATTAACTAATGACCTCATTGTACAGGATCCTCTAGGTAAAAGTGATCATTGCAAGATAGAATTTTGGTTTGAGGGTGAAAATTGTGGATCTGAAACTAGCAAAGGTTTATCAGAAAGCAAGAGAGTAGCTAAAGTAAGCATTCGTTCCTCAGAGGATATAGCTGGGGAATTAATAAGGGGCTGGTTTAGCATAGGGCTAAATTGCTGGCTTTGAAAGGAGACCAAGGCAGGCCAGCAGCACGGTTCGATTCCCGTACCAGCCTCCCCGAACAGGCGCCAGAATGTGGCGACTAGGGGCTTTTCACAGTAACTTCATTGAAGTCTACTCGTGATAATAAGCGATTTTCATTTCATTTTCAATAATGGGAACATTTAACAAGTTTTTTTTCATAGTGGAAGACACAGAAAGAATCCCAACAATAGTTGAAAATCAAGAGACAAAAGGGAGGGAGGAACTTAAATCACTATCTCTGGAGAAAAGGTACTCGGAAAACTAATGGGGACTAAAGTTGTAAGTCCCTCAGACCTGATGGCCTCCATCCTTAAAGGGTCTTAATAAAGTGGCTGCAGAGAATAGTGGATGTGTTGGTTGTAATCTTCCAAAATTCCCTAGATTCTAGAAAAGTCCTAGCAGATTGAAAAAACCCACAAATATAACATGCTTATTCAAGAAAGGAGAGAGACAGAAAGCAGGAACTATAGGCCAGTTATTGTAACATCTGGCACCAGGAAAATGATCAAGTTCATTTTTAAGGAGGTATTAGGAGGACATATAGAAAATTAATAACGTTCTTTGAAGATGTAACATGCAGGGTGTTTAAAGAGCAACCAATATATGCAGTGTATTTGCATTTCCAAAAGGCATTCAACACGGTACCACATAAAAAGTTACTGCACAAGTTAAGAGCTCATCATGTCAGGGATGATATATTTCATAGAATTTACAGTGCAGAAGGAGGCCATTCGGCCCATCGAGTCTGCACCGGCTCTTGGAAAGAGCACCCTACCCAAGCCCACACCACCCTATCCCCATAACCCAGTAACCCCACCCAACACTAAGGGCAATTTTTGGACACTAAGGGCAATTTTGGACACTAAGGGCAATTTAGCATGGCCAATCCACCTAACCCGCACATCTTTGGACTGTGGGAGGAAACCGGAACACCCGGAGGAAACCCACGCACACACGGGGAGAACGTGCAGACTCCACACAGACAGTGACCCAGCCGGGAATCGATCTTGGGATCCTGGAGCTGTGAAGCAATTGTGCTAACCACTATGCTACCGTGCAGCATATTAACATGAACAGAGGATGAGTTAACTAACGGGAAACAGAGAATCGGGATAAACGGGTCATTTTCAGATTGGCAAACTGTAAGCAGTAGTATGCTGCAGAGATTAGTGCAGGGGCATCAACATTTACAATCCATTTTAATATAAAGGGTAAAGGGACAGACTATTTGTAGCCAAATTTTCTAGTGATACAAAAATAGGAAAGCAAGTTGTGAAGAGAATACAAAATGTCTTCAAAGTGATATACATAGGTTAAGTGAGTGGGCAACAAAAATTGGCAAATGGAGTACAATGTGCATGTGAGAAAATGTCTACTTTGAGAGAAAGATTAGAAAAGCAGAATATTATCGAAATGGAAAGAGATTGCAGAATGCTGTGGTGCTGAGTGGTCTAAGTACCTTCATACAAGGATCACAAAACATTAGCATGCAGGTGCAAGTAACCAGAAAGGCAAATGTAATGGAATCATAGGAGGTTTACAGCATAGAAACAGGCCAGTTGACCCATCATGTCTGCTCCGGCCTTCATTTGCCTTTATTGTAAGAATGTTGAAATATAAAAGTAGTCAAGTCTTGCTACACTGTACAAGGCATTAGTGAGACCACACCTGGTGTACGGAGTATAGTTGTGCTCTCCTAACTAACGTGTGAATTGTCTCAAGCCAGGACAGTTGGTAGGATTTTGCAAGTCGAGGCCAGAGATGGTGGGGGATGAATGTAATGCGACATGAATCCCAGGTCCCGGTTGAGGCCGCACTCATGTGTGCGGAACTTGGCTATGAGTTTCTGCTCGGCAATTCTGCGTTGTTGCCCGTCCTGAAGGCCGCCTTGGAGAACGCTTACCCGGATTTCAGAGGCTGAATGCCCTTGACTGCAGAAGTGTTCCCCGACTGGAAGGGAACATTCCTGCCTGGTGATTGTCGCACGATGTCCGTTCATTCGTTGTCGCAGCGTCTGCATGGTCTCGCCAATGTACCATGCTTCGGGACATCCTTTCCTGCAGCGTATGAGGTAGACAACGTTGGCCGAGTCGCACGAGTATGTGCCATGCAGCTGGTGGATGGTGTTCTCACGTGTAATGGTGGGATCCATGTCGATGATCTGGCACATCTTGCAGAGATTGCCATGGCAGGGTTGGGTGGTGTCGTGGTCACTGTTCTGAAGCATAAATTTGCTTCGACTCGATATTGTGAAGAACAAAGCCTGTCTTCAGTTCCCATGACGAACATTGTTCCCAAGCTACCAACATATCCCTCTCTCTTGCAAACATCTGAGGCTGAACGAGACTGTTCACAACTTTACTGTCAACAAAGAACTATTGCACAGCACAGGTCCTTCAGCTCTCCAAGCCTGTACGTGTCATGATATCACCCTTGGCCAAAATCCTCAGCACTTCCTTGTGCCGTATCCCTCTATATCCACCCTATTCATGTATTTGTCGAGATGCCTTTTGAACGCTGTTAATGTATCTGCTTCCACAACCTACCCTGGCAATGCGTTCCAAGCACTCACCACCCTATGTGTAAAGCCCTGCCTTGCATATCTCCTCTGAACTTTGCCCAAAGGACCTTAAACCTTTGCCCCCTGGTGACTGACCCCTCTACCCTCTACCCTGGGAAAGAGTGCCTGCCCATCCACTCTATCCATGCCCCTCATAATCTTGTAGACCTCTATCAGGTCACCCTTCAACCTCCATTGTTCTAATGAAAGCAGTCAGAGTCTATTCAGCCTCTCCACATAGCTAATACCCTCCAGACCAGGCAACATCCTGGTAAACATTTTCTGCGCCAAAGCCTCCACATCCTTCTGGTAGTGTGGTGACCAGAATTGTGCGCAATATTCCAAGTGTGGCCTTACCAACGTTCTATACAACGGTAGCATAATTTGCCAGTTTTTATTCTTGATGCCCCATCCAATGAAGGCAAGCATTCCGTCTGCTTTTTTAACTACCTTGTCCACTTGTGTTGGAAGTCACTCGGGTGGAAGTCCCATCTCAGAGAACTGCTGGACAATCAGATTGTAATCCCAGTAATGTCACTGCAGCAGTGACCAGGACTGGGGCTACAAGCAGTTACCAGACTCTAAATCCCAGAGTCCAGGACCAGGTAAGTGCAGAGACCGTCAGGGCAGTGAGGGCAGATGGAACCCAGAGGTGGGGATAAGGGAGTTGGGGTCATGCTGGAAAGGCCAGGATAGCTTCAGGTACCTGCAGCAGGGAGTACATCTTTGGTGGGGGGAGGATCTAATGTGCAAAGGATACCTTTGAGAGAAAAGCCACCCCGTCCACATTTGAGCAGTGAGACCCTCTGGCTTCCTCCCTGTCCCTCACACCAGCCTCAGAACTGAGGCCATCAGAAAGTGGCCCTTAAGTGACCAATAATTGGCCTCAATTGGTGTGAGGGTGCGGGCCATCCGAACTCTTGCCCACCCCACATACAATTACGGACAAGAACATACAAAACAGGAGACGTAAGCCATTGGATCCCTCGAGCCTGCTTGGCCATTCAATAAGATCATGGTTGATCAATTTCTGTTTCAAATTCCACATTTTTATCGCTCCCTGATAACCTTCGATTCCCTTGTCTAACAAGAATCTATCCACCTTAAAAAAAGGCCACTCTAAGGTTTGCAGGCAGGGTGCCCATAAATTCTGAGAGTGGCCATGAGTTCACTCAAACCTCTGCTACCTGTTACGTAACTCACACCCCTGTGCTCACTGAACTAATATTTCCATTTAAGCAATGCTTCAATTTTTAAACTTTGCATGCTTTTAAATCCCTCCATGGCCTCAGCCCTTTTATCACTTCAATTTTCTTCAGCCCACAACTCTATGATACATCTGCAATTATCTAATTCTGACCTTCAGAACATCCTCATTCTTATCATTCTTTTATTGGTGGCTATACCTTCAGATGCCAAGACCCTAAGTCAGAATCATACAGTACAGAAGATGCCCTTTGGCCCAGCAAGACAGCACCAACTAAAACAAAAACTAATCTACATTAATCCCACTTCCGAGCACTTGGTCCATAGCCTTGAATGTTATGACATTTCAAGTGCTCATCCAAGTACTTTTTAAAGATTGTGAGGTTTCCTGCCTCCGCTACCCTTCCAGGCAGTGCATTCCAGATTCTCATCACTCTCTGGGTGAAAACTCTTTTCCTCAAATCCCCTCTAAACCTCCTGCCTTTCACCTTAAAATTAGGCCCCCATGTTATCGCCCTTCAGCTAAAGGGAACAACTGCTTCCTATGCACCAGGTCCAAGCCCCTCATAACTTTATACACCTTAATCAGGTCCCTTTCAGCATTCTCTGCCACAAAGGGTTGTGAAGAAGGCCTATGGAGTGTTGGCCTTTATTGGTAGAGGGATTGAGTTCCGGAGTCGGGAGGTCATGTTGCAGCTGTACAGAACTCTGGTACGGCCGCATTTGGAGTATTGCGTACAGTTCTGGTCACCGCATTATAGGAAGGACGTGGAGGCTTTGGAGCGGGTGCAGAGGAGATTTACCAGGATGTTGCCTGGTATGGAGGGAAAATCTTATGAGGAAAGGCTGATGGACTTGAGGTTGTTTTCGTTGGAGAGAAGAAGGTTAAGAGGAGACTTAATAGAGGCATACAAAATGATCAGGGGGTTGGATAGGGTGGACAGTGAGAGCCTTCTCCCGCGGATGGAAATGGCTGGCACGAGGGGACATAACTTTAAACTGAGGGGTAATAGATATAGGACAGAGGTCAGAGGTAGGTTCTTTACGCAAAGAGTAGTGAGGCCGTGGAATGCCCTACCTGCTACAGTAGTGAACTCGCCAACATTGAGGGCATTTAAAAGTTTATTGGATAAACATATGGATGATAATGGCATAGTGTAGGTTAGATGGCTTTTGTTTTGGTGCAACATCGTGGGCCGAAGGGCCTGTACTGCGCTGTATTGTTCTATGTTCTATGTAAAGGAAACAGCCTGAGCTTATCCAGCCTCTCTTCATAGCTAAAATGCTCCATTCCAGACAACATCCTGGTGAATCACCTCTGCATCTCTAGTCCAATCACATAGTGCAATGTGGTTGGCTGGTTTCTGGGCCTGGTGGTACCCTGGCACTGCTGATGCCATCTGGGCAGCTTGGCACTGTCAGCCTGGCACCCTAGGTGTGCCACCTGGGCATTCAGGAAGTGCCACGTGTGTGCCAGCCTGGCACTGATAGGGTCCCAGGTGGCAGTGCCAAGGTGCCCCGGTGGCATTTTTCCCATGCCGGGGATCAGACCCAGGGGTATCCTACCCATGTGAGATGGGATGCGGATGGGGCAAGAGGTTCCCCCAAGAGGCGGGTTGGGAGGGTTGCTTTCAGGTTTGAGAGAAAATGGCACCCCGGTCTCTTCCTGCACTGAGGAGCTCTGCTCATTGGAGTTCCTCAGTGCAGGAAATGACGATAACTGTGGTCTCGAGTTGGGGTTCCCCGCTGGGCCCGAAAACACAAGAGTGCCATTAGATAGCATGGTCAGTCCCTCTATTCCCACTCAGAATTCACTCTGGGGTTTTTTTTGGTTAGATCACACCCAATATCTTTCCTTAAATAAGGGTGCCAATCTGCTCACAGTGCTCCAAATGAGTTTTCACCAGTAATTTGTACAATTGCAGCAAGACTTGCCGACACTCATACTCCAACCCCCTTGTTATAAGGGTCAACATTCCATTACCCTTCCTGATTACCTGCTGTACCTGTATGCTAGCTTTGTGTTTTGTGCACAAGTACCCCCAAGTCCCTTTGTGTTTCAGCTTTCTGCAATTTTTCTCCATTTAAATAATACTGTTCTTTTGTTCTCCCTTCTAAAATGAACAACTTCACATTTTTCCACATTATGCTCCATTTGCCAACTTTTTGCACACTTACTTAATCTTTCAATTTGTCTTTGCAAACTGGTTGTATCCCTGTTGCATCTTGGGTGGGATTCTCCGCCCCGCCGTGCCACATTTGTGCCCCGACCCGCTGGCGGGATTCTCTGTTACGCCGGTCAGTCCATGGGGTTTTCCATTGTGGGAAACGCCGTCGGGAAACCCCCGGGCGCCGACAAAACGGAGAATCATGCTGGCGGAGAATCCCGCCCCTTGTCTTTCCACTTATTTTTGTGTCATTTGCAAATTTGGCTGCAGTATATTTGCTTCCTTCCTCCAAGTCATTGATATATATTGTCAATAGTTACAGTTGCAGGACTTCCGGTGGCAGCCATTGAATGAGCGGTCTCACATTTGGCAGCTCCCACTCAAAAGTGTGTTTTTTTTGTACTTTTCCCCGTTTGTTGGGTGGATATTTTGGTGGAAAAAGATGTAGAGGTGATTGAGGAAAATTAAACTGCACTGGTGCTGGTGGATGAATCCATGCACCAGAAGTGGGTCAAGAAAAAGAGAGATGTTGGAGCAATAAATTCTTCCATCACAGTCGAAGGTGGCAGTGGGTAAAGGTCGGCCCTGCCTGCCCAGTGGTCAACGGAGCAGCTGGTGGACTTTAAAATTAGAAGTTCAGCCAGCAGTGGAGGGAAGCCCAGGAGGACCTGGCCAAGGTGGTGTAACCTCTAAAAGCGGGGATTGATCGCGTGAAGCGGAGGCTGGAGTCCCAGGGCCAGGCCATTCAGAAAATGGAGGAGGCGGTGCGGGACCGCGAGGAGCAGCTTATGTCATTGGCGGCCGAGATCAGAATGATGTGGGAGACCCAGAAGTGGCAAAAGGTTAGTCACATGTGTGGTGATATGCCTGTGCAGTTTTGTAGATAGTAATGCGACCTCCAACCAGCTGGTGGCATCAGACATTCTTCACATGACTTGTGATACCCACCAGTTGGTCGTAGGACGTACAAAAGGACCGTCACACTTAGAGTAGTTCCAGTAGAATTCACCAAATTCATTTAGTAGTTATTGTCTGTACAGTTATCTGTTAGTTATCTTTCCACGTGTTTGTTAATAAATCATCTTACCAATTAAACAACAAGATGCTCTGTGTATCTCATTACAACGGCCTTATCACAGAACATTACAACATGAAACATGAGAGGGCTGAATGGGCCAACCAAACGGTCGCATATGTTCGCGCACTTGAGGAGCTTGTAGGCGGACGAGGCCTTTTTGCAAGAAACTCACTTGAAGATTGGAGATCAGACAAAGTTCAGGAAAGGTTGGGTAGGGCAAGTTTTTCATTCGGGATTAGATATGAAGACACGGGGGTGGCAGTGCTGGTAAATAAGCAGGTGGCGTTTGAGGTGGGGAATATTGTGACAGATTCGGACGGAAGATTTGTGATGGTGAGTAGGAGGTTGAAGGGGATGCCAGTGGTCTTGGTGAATGTCTATGTCCCAACCTGGAACGATGTGGAGTTTATGAGGCGGGTGTTGGGAAAAATCCTGGACATGGACTCTCACCGATTGATCAAGGGAGGGGATTTTAACACAGTCCTTGAACCAGGTTGGGACTGGTCAAGCACGGGTTCGGGGAGGGTGTTGGCGGTGGTGAAGGAGCTGAAGGGGTTCATGGAGTGCGTGGAGGGTGGATCCGTGGAGGTTTGCGGGGCCGAGAGTGAAGAAATTCTCATACTTCTCCCATGTGCACAGGGTGTACTCTCAGATTGATTTTTTTGTGGTGGATAAGATGCTGCTGGCAGGATGATCGACTCGGGGTATTCGGCGATCGTGGTTTCAGACCACGCGCCGCATTGGGTAGACCTGCAAGTGGACCTGGGGGGTGCCTAGTGCCTGCAGTGGAGGCTGGATGCGGAGTTGTTAGCGGATGAGAGGTGTGTGAGTAGATAAGGGCCGCCATCCGGGGTATGTGGAACTGAATGATACGGATGAGGTTTCGCCTGCTATGCTATGCTACAGGAGGCTCTCAAGGCAGTGGTTAGGGGGGAAGTTATGTTGATCCGGGTGCAGAGGGAACAGGTGGAACGAGCAGAGATGGCAAGGTTGATGGACGAGTTATGTAGGTGGACAGGAGGTATTCGGAGCTCCCGGAGGCGGGATTGTTGAAGGAGAGGCAGAAGCTCCAAATGGAGTTTGGGTTGGTGTCTATGGGGAAGGCAGTGGGGCAGTTGCGGAGGGACAGAGGAGCAGTGTACGAGTATAGGGAGAAGGCGAGTAGGATGTGGGCCCACCAACTCAGGAAGCAGGAGGCGGCGAGGGAGATCAGGAGGGTGAAGGACGGGAGGGGAAGAATGATACTGGACCCAGTGGGGTGAATGGGGTTTTTGAGAGGTTTTACAAGGAGTTCTACGAATCGGAGCCCACGTCCGGGGGGGAGGGAATGCGGCAATTTCTGGACGGGTTGGAGTTACCCAAGGTGGAGGAGGACCTGGTGGACGGGCTCGGGATCCCCATTAGACTGGTAAAGGTGATGGAGGGGATGCAGGCATGGAGGGAAGGTCCCAGGCCCGGATGGGTTCCCTGTAAGAAGTTTGCTGGGAATCTGGGGCCCCTGCTGGTAAGGGTATATAATGAGGCGAGGGATAAGTGGGAACTTCCCCTTACATTATTGCAGTCGTCCATATCCCTACTATTAAAGAAGGATAAAGACCCGGAGCAGTGTGGGTCCTATCGCCCGATATTGTTGCTAAATGTAGACCCCCAATTGCTTGCAAAGATCTTCGTGAATTAAGGACTGTGTGCTGGCGGTGGTAAGGGAAGGGAAGATCAGACAGGGTTTGTAATTTGTCGCCAAACATCAGGAGATTACTGAATGTGATAATGATGCCCCTGGAGGGACAGGATGTGGCGGTTGCAATGGATGCAGAGAAGGCCTTCGATGGGGTGGAATGGGAGTACTTGTAGGAAGTGTTGGGACAGTTCGGGTTCAGGCAGGGGTTTGTGGACAGTGTCTGATTGTTGTATAGGGTACCGGTCGCGAGCGTATGGACAACGGACAAATTGGGTGAGCTTGGGGTAATTTGGGCTACACTGTGGGACAAGGCAGGGGTGCCCACACTCCCCATTGCTTTTTGCCTTGGCAATAGAGCATCAAGCAGTTGAAGAGGGATAGTGCGGGGGAGAGGGTTGAGCACAGGGACTCGCTATATGCGGACGACCTGTTGCTTTATATCTCAGACCTACTGGGAGGCATCGGGGGAATTATGAGTATTTTAGAAGAGTTTGGCCGATTTTCTGGATATTAGCTAAACATGGGGAAGAGTGAGGTGTTCCCAATCGAGTCCAGGGGGCAGGAGAAGAGGCTGGGCAAACTGTCGTTTAAGGTGGTGGGGGTGAGCTTCATGTAGTTGGGCATCCAGGTGGTGCAGGGATGGGAACAACTGCACAAATTGAATCTGGCACGGTTGGTGGATCAGGTGAGGGGGGATTTCAAGAGGTGGGATGTGCTGTCCCTATCACTGGTGGGGCGGGTGCAGACAGTGAAAATGATGGTCTGCCGAGTCTCCTATTTGTTTTTCAAAATTTCCCGATCCACATCCCGAAATCATTCTTTAAGAAAGTTAATGCTTTGATCTCGGCGTTTGTGTGGGAGGGAAGTAGCTGTTGGAGTAGGGGCGCGGGGGAGGCAGGATGGTCTTGCCAAACATAATGAACAATTATTGGGCAGCAAATATTGCTGTGGTCAGGAACTGGGCAGTGGGGGAGGGGTCGATGGGGGCGGGGGCGGATGCAGGGGTACAGGTTTAGGGGCATTGTAGACAGCTCCTCTGACGTTCTCGCCGGCCAAGCACTCCACAAGTCCAGTGGTGGTGCAGCCCTGCGGGTGTAGAGACAGTGTCAGCAGCATTTGAGGTTGGAAGGTGCCTCGGTGTGGACGTTGATTTGCGGTAATCATAGATTTGCACTGGGGGGGGGGGGGTTGGATGGGGGTGGCGATGGGCACTAACCCCCCATATTCAGCGACTAGCATCACAGCCCCTTTTTTTTAACCTATCTCATTGGTACCGATGTGTACCACAACCATTGGCTATTCACCCTGTCCCTCCAGAATATCCTGTAGCTGCTCTGAGACATCCTTGATCCGAGGACCAGGGAGACAACATACCATCCTGAAGTCATGTTTATGGTCACAGAAACGCCTATTTATTCCCCTTACAATTGAATCCCCAATAACAATTGCATTTCCACACATTTTACTCCTCCCCTGTGTCATAATATACACACAGGTATATGATGGTGCACAGACAGACGGTGATTGACACACAAGATGACCAGTGAACACACAGAACACAGCAGCCAATCACCAGACAGGACACGACCACTATAAAACTAGAGGGCACTAGTTTTCCCACTCTCTTGGGATCCAGCCCTGAGACAGTCAGAGCCCCTGAGCAGCAACTAGAAGATGCACCATGTGGTAGTAAGATAGTCTGGTCAGGTTAGCCTCAGGTCTCCAGTCAAGTCAGCATAGTGTCAACCCACAGTTAAAGTATGTATGATAGTTAAGAGTTCAATAAAATCGAGTTGTATTTCTTCAAGTGTTGGAAGCCGGTCTCTCTCACTGCTGCAGTAAACGCAGTCCTCGCAGACCCGGCATACCCAACACATCACCCTTTGCAGCAGAACAAACCATGGTGCAACTAATTTGAGGTTGCTGCTTTCCCCTGAGAGGCCAAGCCCTTCAACAGCATACAAAGTGGTAGTGCGACCTTATAAAAGGAGCATACAAAGTGGTACATCTGTTTTGTAGTGGTATAGCTACTGAAGATTCCTGCACTGCCTGCCTAGTCCTCCTGCTCTGGCTACTTGTCACCCATTCCCTTCCTGCCTATGGAGTCTTAGCCTGCGGTGTGACCACCTCTCTATACATGTCTTCCACAATACTCTCCGCCTCACAGCTGCTCCACAGTGTCCCCAGCCGCCGCTCCATCTCGGAGAACCATGCTCCCAGAAGCTGGAGACGCGTCCGGCACATATGCTGGCCCCAGGCTTTGGAAACCACAAAAGACCTTACAGACTATAGGACATAAAAGTAGTAAATATTTACCCACTATTTAACCAATCGTCTCTCCCTTATAGCTTCTACTGCTGCGGTAGGGCTAGACCAGTCTCTAAAGATATAAAAAGTTAGAAAGCAAAGAAAAACCCCCACCTCCCTCTACATCAAATTCTCACTATGCTCCAAATTCCCGATACCTACACTCACTCTGGATGTATCTCACTCAGGAAGTGTTCTCGCCCACTGCTCATGAGCAGTTTGCCCTGGATCACATTGAAGTCCAGGAGCTCCCACACTCTGCAGGTCTCAACATCTCACCTGCCCTTCCATTTTTATTATGGTTTAATTTATTTAGTTTTCTTAATTAATTTATAATTGATAAACACTGCCACTCTAAATAACCTTTACTACTGCTGGTAAACCTCACTACAACTAATAAAACCTTAATTTACTATTAAATTCACGAGTTTTGAAGATAAATGGGAAAAACATTCACCAACCAATGACTTATGCATTATCCTGTGGTGCCACACTTTGATCTGTGGCTGAAACCATCATCGATGCCTTCATCACGTCATCACCTCCAAATCAATTAATGTTCTCCTGGCCAACCTCCCATCTGTTGTTCATAACCTCTAGTGTACCAAATCCCGCACACCCATGATCCCTACACTTGCTGATCTAATTTCAGCTGCACTGGTGAGAGGCAAGCTGTGTGAAATACAAAAAAAGTGAACCAATTGTTGTATCAAATAAACGTTAATATGATTTTCCAATCTCGCCTGCTGTGGGAATCATCATGGCGGGGTGGAAAATTTGACAGATCAGCAAAAGGTCCGTTGACCCTATTGTCGGAAGGATATTGTTAAACTAGAAAGAGTGCAGACGAGATTTACGAGGATGCTACCAGGCTGGACTCTATGACTTTGGGTGGGAATTTCCAATCCCACGGCGAGTGGGACCAGAAAATTCTGCCGAATGTTTCTTACAATGCCCACGCACATGTAATGGAAGAGAGCCAATTCATGACCAATGTTTCAATCCAAAATAACTGATTCTGGAAATCCAAAGCCTTCTTGTATATTCTTCCAACAAATCAACATTGATGGCACCTGGAACATTGAGGGCTATTTGTCAATATGATATTTCTACTCACTGAAGTAGATATATTTAAACTACTTTTGGCAATTTAATGGCAGTTCAATTAATTCAACGTATATTCATATGCCAGTGGACCAAATAAATGTAAATTATGTAGTTCTGGTTGGAGAAGGTGGAAATGAGTAGTGAAATAGAGGGATCCAATTAACTTATATCCTGAGTTCAAAATTACATCAGTGGTTTGAATCACATTCAGATCTTTATTACCAGCTGTCTTAATTCATAGTACTGCATGATTCTGAATGAATACATTGAATTGGACCAAGGAGAATATTTGCACAGAGGACATAAGCAAATAGCATAAAACAAGCCTTTTAATCATGGCAGGATCTGCAGGATAAAGAAAAGATTAAAGTATAATCACACTCAAAATAGATTGAATGTTTTAGACGATTCCCGATTATTCAATATGATATTAGCCATTGATATTACATTAAGTTTCAATTTTTAACAATCTTTTGAGACAACTGATATATTTGTGATATATCAGTTGGGGCGACACAGTGACGCAGTGGTTAGTACTACTGCCTCACAGAAAAGTAGGGTACTCTTTCCAAGAGCCGGTGCAGACTCGATGGGTCGAACGGCCTTCATCTGCACTGTTAATTCTATGAATCCTGTGCACAACTTCATGACACTTTTGTAGATTTAGGTATTATCAAAGTTCTTTTTAATTATGTTGTGAATAATGTAGCTTTTATGGTAGAAGAAGATAGGGTCAGGGAAAAGGCTATTTAACCCTTCAAGCCTGTTCTTCCTGCCCATACTTAATCAGGGCAGAGGCAGGAAGGTATTATGGGCCAGGATTTAGAGAACACCAAAGTTTTTCATGGAGTTCACCTGACCCACAACTTTAAATAGATTTTGATATGGGGAGCACACGGCCCACTCTACAGGTGTGATGTAACAGAGAGCTAAGTATGTTTAAAACAAAATGCTAGAATACTGTCTTTATTTACTACGTCATTTGAACTTTACTTTTGTACTGCTTATGTTGGTATTATATCTCATTTAACTTATTGCCATTAACTGTGAAATGCTATTAGTAAGGGATTACTTGGTGATTATTTTTTAGCATTTGTCCCTTGGTGATTATTTTTTAGCATTTGTGTATCTGTTGCCCGGATTCTTCTCTCTTCATCGTTGGAGATTGTACTCTAAATGCTTTGACAGAATTTTAAAGTCTTATAATACAACATTGTTGGGTGGGGTTACTGGGTTATGGGGATAGGGTGGTGGTACCTTGGGTGGGGTGCTCGTTCCGAGAGCCGGTGCGGGCCCGATGGGCCGGGTGGCCTCCTGCTGCACTGTAAATTCTATGATAATCTATGATAAAACAATGTTTATTCTATGAATCCAGTTAACATTTTATAAACACACAGTTAACAGTTTATCAACTACCAATCCTGACCACCCCTCAAAAGATGCAGTACTCCACAGATAACCCTTGATAACTTTCCAAACAACATCCACAAGTTAAACTCTGTTGAAATAAAGACAGCAGGTTTACATTCTCTACAGAAGCAGGTATTACTTTGAAATCATCAAGTGATCTTTAGATTGCAGAGAGAGATCATAACATCTTCTTGCTGTGAATACAGCTCTCCAACTCTGAAAACGAAACCAAAAACACACTGCAGCTGCCAGCTCAAAAATGAAAGTAAAAGACAGACAGGCCAGCTCCACCCACACACTGACATAACTGCAGCTATTCGATAAACACCCATTTCTTAAAGGTACATCCATCTGACAAAGGTGACTGCCAACAAACTCATCTCAAGGGAGGGAATTAAATTATATCCTTGGTGTCATATTTGACTCCAAGATGACTCCAAACACATATTCATGCCATCACTAAAGCTACCTAGTTATATCTCTGTAACATTGCCTGACTCTGCCCCATCTCAGTTCATCTACAGCTGACACCCTCATCTGCACCTTTGTTACTTTTAAACTTGACTATTGCAATGCACCTCTTGCCGTTCTTTCCGTTTCTACTTTCCATAAACTTTAAGTAATCCAAAGCTCTATTGTCTGTCTCCGTATTTGCGCTAAGTCCCATTCACCTAATACCCCTTTGCTTACTGGCATACCCCTTGATTCAAATGTAAAAAGCAAGAGGGTGGCCAGGGAAAGAATTGAACCACTTAAGGACAGTGGAGGGAATCTATGTGTTGAGCCAGAGGAAATGGAAGAGGTACTAAATGAGTACTTTGCTTCAGTGTTCACCAAAGTAAAGGGCTTGGGTAGGACAGTGTGGACAGTCAAAAAGGAGGAGGTCAGTGCTCCCCATTGCCCCACTGTGCTGCCCGAGCAAATACACATCCTAACCGTTGCAATCTCTCCTCGTACGCCAGTCCTGCCATCCCAGGAATCTCTGGTAAACCTTCTCTGTACTCCCTCTTCCTTCCTCAGATAAGGAGATCAAAACTGCATGCAATATTCCAGGAGTGACCTCACAAAGCCTGTGAATAATTGCAGCAGACATCCCTATAAAACAAAAGATGATTACCTCGTCTATATGGGGGGAGGGGGGAAGGTGGCTCGGATTAGGAAGGTGTTACAGTGAGGATGGCAGTCAGGAAGGTTGGGTCTTCCGAATTTACTATATTATTACTGGGCGGAGAAGGTGAGCTGGGTTAGAGAGGGGTGGATTCCCAGTGGGTCAGGATGGAGGAGAGTCTGTGCAGAGGGTCGGGGCTGAGGGCGTTGGCAACTGCGTCGTTCCCGATGGCCCCTGGGAAATATTCAGGGAGTCTGGTTGTAGTCGGGACATTGAAAATCTGGAGGCAGTTGCACCAGCACTTTAGGCTGGGGGCGGGGTCAAGGGAAATGCCGATTCAGGGAATCACAGATTTGAGCCAGGGGTGGGATGAGAGTTTTCAGAGATGGGAGAGAAGGGAGTTAGGGCACAAAAGGATTTGTTTCTGGGGGGCCGGGTTGCGGGACTGAAGGAGCTGGAGGCCAAATATGGGATGGGGCAGGGGGAAATGTTTAGGTATATGCAGGTCTGGGATTTCGCTAAGAAGGATATACGGAGCTTCCCGGTGGCGCCGGCCTCCACACTTGGAGGAGATGCTGACGATGGGGAATGGAGGCGTCGGCGATTTATGGGGTGATTCTGGGAGAAGACAAGGCACCGCTGGTGGGGCTTAAGACAAAGTGGGAGGTGGTGTTGGGAGAGAGCATGGAGGAGTGGTTGTGGTGTGAATGCCTCACAACCAGAGGGTGAATGCCTCAACTTTGTGCGCGAGGTTGGGGCTAATGCAACTGAATGGTGGTGTATAGGGCACACCTCACAAAGGTGAGGATGAGCCGACTCTGTGAAGGGATAGAGTATGAGCGTTGCTGGGGTGCTCCGCAAACCACATTCATATGTTTTGGTCCTGTCCAAAGCTGGAAGGGTATTGGAAGGAGGTTTTCAGGGTAATTTCGAAGGCGGTACATGTGAGGCTTGAGCCGGATCCGCTGGAGGCCATATCCGGGAGATCGAATCGGCCGGGGTTGGAAGCGGGTGCGGAGGCAGATGTTGTAGCCTTCGCCTCGCTGATCGCCCAAAGGCGGATCCTGTTGGGGTGGAGGTCAGTCTCTCCAACCCGTGGGTGGGGGAGGGATCTGTTGGAGTTCTTAACACTCGAGAAGGTGAAGTTTGAGTTGAAGGGAAGGATGGAAGGGTTCTACAGTTCATGGGCTTTGTTCATTACACACTTTCAAGAATTGGATGACATCGAACATTAGAGGGGGTGGTTTCGGGGGGAGGGGAGGATTGGACTGTACATTGTTGATGACTATGTATGGTGGATTCCTGATTCCTTTTCTAGATGTTTGTATTTAAAATGTTGGGGGTTGGTGGGAGGAGGGGATTGTTGACCGGGGGTTTGACATTGTATTTGTTATTGTTGATTGTTTGTTGGTGGGTTTAAATTTGGATGAAAATGTGAAAAAGGAGGAGAATAAAAATATTATTTTAAAAAACTAAAAAAAGGAGTTGGAGGACCATCCCGGACAAAGCAGCGCTTGATTGTTGCCCCTTCACAAACATTCAATCCCTCCACCACCGACAAACAATGGCAGCCGTGTGTACCATCTTTAAGGTGCACGGCAGTAACTCCTTCTGCAGCACCTTCCACAACCACTACCATCTAGAAGGACAAGAGCAGCAGGTACCTGGGAACCCCACTACCTGGAGGCTTCCCTCGAAGTCACTCCTGACTTGAAAATATATTGCCATTCCTTCACTGTCGCTGGGTCAGAAATCCTGGAACTCCCTCATGGCACTGTGGGTGTACCTACACCTCATGGGCCTCAGCGGTTCAAGAAGGCAGATCACCACCACCTTCTCAGGGCAATTAGATATGGACAACTAATGCTGGCCTAGTTAGCGAATCCCACATCCCATGAAAAAATGAATTTAGAAAATGTAAGCTGTAAGTTAATAACTGGCTCTGGGGCCTAAACCTCAAAAAGGAATTTTTCACACCACTTCTTTTTAAAAATCTGAAAATTCTCCTCTCATTTACCAGCACTTCCCTGCATATAACATACATGGGCTTTGCATCCTCATTTGCATTGACACAATTGACAAATCATCTATTTACTGCTTTATCCCCATCTGCGCCACGACTCGCATTTTGAAAATCCCTGTTTCAAAGATGAGTGCTCGGGGTCACACAAATTAACTATGCTGCACTCCTCTGCCTGCTAAACATGCCATAACGGGGCCTGCCCTCGTCAGTACAGTGACTATTCTCCAGGCACACTAGGATCACAATTCCTATTGCTAATGCTCTTTTGCAGCCCAAACGTGAAACCAATGTGAGTGGGGTGCTCATGGAACACCGATAGGAAACAAAGTTGTATTTATACAAATGAGATGTACACTGCCTGGTAAATCCCTCCTGGGTTCCTGTTCTACAAAGAACAAAGAAAAGTACAGCACAGGAATAGGCCCTTCGGCCCTCCAAGCCTGCGCCGACCATGCTGCCCATCTAAACTAAAATCTTTTACCCTTCCGTGGTCCGTATCCCTCTATTCCCATCCTGTTCATGTATTTGTCAAGATGCCCCTTAAACGTCACTATCGTCCTTGCTTCCACCACCTCCGGCAGCGAGTTCCAGGCACCCACAACCCTCTGTGTAAAAAACTTGCCTCGCACATCTCCAAACCTTGCCCCTCGCACCTTAAACCCATGCCCCCTAGTAATTGACCCCTCTACGCTGGGAAAAGGTCTCTGACTATCCACTCTAGATGACGGGACTGGGGGCATTCTGGCTACATTTGCCGATGATACAAAGATAGGTGGAGGGGCAGGTAGTATTGAGGAGGTGGGGAGGCTGCAGAAAGATTTAGACAGTTTAGGAGAGTGGTCCAAGAAATGGCTGATGAAATTCAACGTGGGCAGGTGCGAGGTCTTGCACGTTGGAAAAAAGAATAGAGGCATGGACTATTTTCTAAACGGTGACAAAATTCATAATGCTGAAGTGCAAAGGGACTTGGGAGTCCTAGTCCAGGATTCTCTAAAGGTAAACTTGCAGGTTGAGTCCGTAATTAGGAAGGCAAATGCAATGTTGTCATTTATCTCAAGAGGCTTGGAATATAAAAGCAGGGATGTACTTCTGAGGCTTTGTAGGGCACTGGTTTGGCCCCATTTGGAGTGCTATGAGCAGTTTTGTGCCCCACACCTCAGGAGGGACATACTGGCACTGGAGCGGGTCCGCACCCAATAGCGGAGAAGGTGCATGCATCCAGTTGGCCTCCGCCCCAATGGATACGATGGAACTCCGCTCATTTCTGGGATTGGACAATTATTATGGGAAATTTGTCCCAAATCTTGTGACCATACGGGCCCCTCTACATCTACTCCTGATGAAGAACCAGACCTGGATCTGGGGTGCTGCCTAGGAGGTTGCTTTTTGGCGTATCAAGAGACGGCTGTTGTCCTTGGATGTGCTGAAACATTATGACTTCGGCAAGCTATTAATCTTCATGCGGATGTGTCACCTTACGAGATCGGGGCCGTTCTGGCCCATCGGATGGTCAAGAGGCCGATCGCTTTCACATCCAGGATGCTGATCGCGGCTGAGTGTAACAATGCGCAAATCGAGAAGGAGGGTCTGGCAGTGGTATTCGGTGTAAAATGATTCCACCAATGTGCCTAGGCCGCCATTTCAACATTGTTATGGACCATAAGCCCTTTCTTGGTCTATTTCATGAGGACAAAGCGATCCCGACTTTTGCGTTGGCGTAGATCCAATGCTCGGCTCTCCTGCTGGCCGCATACGAGTACTCCTTTGAGCCTCGGCCAGCGACCCACATTGCATATGCTGATGCACTGAGCTGGTTCCTCTTGCCAGCCAAGGCCTTGCCCTCTTCTCTGGTGTGCAAGGTTGTCGCGGTGTTGAATTTCCTGGAATTCCTGCTAGGCATTGCATCGTGTATTCGAGATTGGACCCAGACGGACCCCGTACTGGCCAAGGTGCGGCATCTGGTATTGGTTGGTGGCCAGCATAGACAGCTGCCAGGGGAACTGCGAACTTTCTCCTCCAGGATGTTCAAGCTTGTGTGTAGAAGATGTATCCTGCTACTGGGCACGCAGGTGCGCGGTCAGGAGCTTGTACTCTGACAAAGAGAGCTGCACAACGGACACCCAGCGGTATCTAAGATTTTTTTTTTTTTTAATTTAGAGTACCCAATTAATTATTTCCAATTAAGGGACAATTTAGCGTGGCCAATCCACCTACCCTGCACATCTTTGGGTTGTGAGGGCGAAACCCACGCAGACACGGGGAGAATGTGCAAACTTCACACGGGCAGTGACCCAGAGCCGGGATCGAACCTGGGACCTCAGTGCCGTGAGGCCGCAGTGCTAACCCACTGTGCCATTGTGCTGTCCAGGGATGTCTAAGATGAAGATGTTGGTGAGGAGCTATGTCTGGTGACAGGACTAGATACGGACATCGAAAAAGAAGCTCAACAGTGTCCCATTTGCCAGGAGCACCGGAACTCCCTGCCACCGTTCCCCTTCATCCTTGGGAGTGGCCTGGCTCCCACCAGGCCCAGGTTCAGGCCAACTTCACTGGTCCGTTCATGGGTTCGATGTTCATCCTTTTGGTAGACACCCATTCAAAGTGGTTGGAAATCCAAGATAACAACAATCAACTCTCGTGTGACAGTTGAGAAACCGTGTCTGGGTTTTTTTGGCGCGTGGCATACCTGAAGTCTTCATCATGAATAACATGGTTTCTAGTGAGGATTTCTCGGCGTTCGTAAAGGCCAACAGGATTTGGCATGTGCCAACAGCCGCTTTACCACCCAGTGTCTAATGGGTTAGCCGAGCAGGCCGTTAGACATTCAAACAAGGGCTTCGAAAACAGACTTCAGGAGCCATGGGTATGAGGCTGGCTCAGTTCTTGTCCACGTATCTGACCACACCGCACGCTGTGACTGGAGTGGCTCTGGCTGAGTTGCTCAAGGGCCAGCGATGCCCTACCCACCTGAGATTGCTGTTCCCTGATATCAGGGCAAAGATGCGCCATACTCCGGATCAGAAGGGACACTGTCCTGCTCAGCATCGTTTGCCCCGGCATTTTGCACCAGGAGCCACGGTGTTGGTTCAGAATTTTGCCATCGGTGTCCACTGGCTCCTGGGTACTGTTTTCCGCCAGACTGGACTGGTCTCCTACCAGGTTCAGGTCAATGGCCAGCTGCTGAAGCGCTATATGGGTCACCTTCAGTTGCAGAGGTCACCCTACGTACGGTTCCTGATGGGTGCCCCTTTTCGTATTGTCCGATCCCGCTGTCAGACCTGTCGACGCCCGTGAACGTCACAACGGAAGACCACGTGATGAAGCTTTTTCAGATTCCAAGATGGACGTATAGCCTTCTGTGACCTCTGAGGTGTACTCGGCTGTGCAGTCCCGCTGCGGCACTCCTGTAGGAAACGGTGTGCCCCGACACGATATTCGCTGTTGGAACCTGTGCCTCAGCACAGGATGTTCCCCCTGAGCCAAAGAGAGTTTGTTGTCCTTCCTCGTCTTCTGCTTCTCCTCCTCGTCCACGACCTTTGGAGGGGGGAGGGACGTTATTACCTGTACCCGTACAGAACTTATGGGGTCAGGATGATGATATTTCCAGAATCCTTTGTTTAGTATGCACTTCCTCGCTAAGGGGGTGGGGAAGCTTAATCACTTCTGTACATAAAGCCGGCCAGTTCATCTGGTTGGGTATCACCGGGAGCCGGGTGCTTAATGCCCTTAGAAATAAACCTTTTCTTCTTCTGCTCAACGTGGTGTGAACTCCCCTTGTATGTACAAAAAAGGGCCATAAAACCCCACCCTGTGATCTGAATTGGAGTATCGG
The DNA here is from genome assembly GCF_047496885.1 of Scyliorhinus torazame. Lineage (NCBI taxonomy): Eukaryota > Metazoa > Chordata > Chondrichthyes > Carcharhiniformes > Scyliorhinidae > Scyliorhinus > Scyliorhinus torazame. Next base: position 145,114,622 of record NC_092712.1, on the reverse strand, counting down.
ATAGTTCCCATTTGAGAGCAATTGCAATCCTTATGTAGATCTTCTGGGGCAGTTTCCCAGTGCATTTTTGTGGTTCCTTCACCCCACATTCTCCCCAGGCATACGTACCTGTATGATCGGAAGTTATGGAAATTTATCTTCAAAAAGACATTTTGGCTTTTACAGCCTTATTGCTACCAATGGCCATCAAATTAATTAGTACAGGTTAGCTACCTCTATCCAATTGTAAACTTGAATGGTTTTAACTAACATCAATTTGGGTGCCTTCATCACCAGAATACTTCATAGCTCGGGGATATCTGTATTTACTGTGGTGTGACTGTCTGTAGAGCCTCAAAGTGGACGGTTTAAGGGGTTGGTTTAGCACAGGGCTAAATCGCTGGCTTTGAAAGCAGACTAAGGCAGGCCAGCAGCACGGTTCAATTCCCGTACCAGCCTCCCCGAACAGGCACTGGAATATGGCAACTAGGGGCTTTTCACAGTAACTTCATTTGAAGCCTACTTGTGACAATAAGCGATTTTCATTTCATTTAATTTTCAAGTGGTTGTTTAAAATAGTCCACTTGGGTTCATGGGAATAGTGGCATTCATTCTGTTGTGAACAGCGCCACCTTTTGCTGAATTGACACAATGCATTTTATTCATGAAAGGTTTGAAGGAGTGGATTGCATCGTACATGAAAACTGCCCACTTTTAATATCTGTATGAAGACTTTAAATGTTGTTTAAACAATGTTTATAACTTTCTCTCTCTTTCGGATAGAATCACAGAATTCTTACAACGCCGGAGGAGGCCATTCAGCCCGTCATGTCTGCACCTGCACTATGAATGAGCAATTCACCTCGTACCATTTGCCTTCTCCCCATTACCTTGCACATTCTTCCTTTTTGAATAACAGTCTCTCTTTTAAATGCTTCGATTGAGCCACACTCAGGCAGTGCATTCCAGGCCTTAAACCACACGTTTCTTGTGTAGCTTTTCCTTCTTTTGCCAATCACTTTAAATCTGTGACCTCTCATTCTCAATGCTTTCATAACTGGCACTCATTTCTCCCTATCTACTTTGTCCAGACCCCTCATGATCGTGAATACCTTCGCCAAGGAAAACAGTCGTAATTTCTCCAGTCTGTCTTCATAACTAAAGTTCCTCATCCCTGGAAGCATTCTTGTGAATCTTTTCTGCACTCTAGTTCAGCCCCAGCTGAACAAGTTCAACATAATCTCGTCGTTCTTCTACTCCATGTCCCTATTAATAAAGCTAAAGTTGGTGGAGCAAATAGACTGAAAGGTATGGTCATAAATAAAGAAGGAAACATTAAAAAATACTTACAACACCAGGTTAAAGTCCAACAGGTTTGTTTTGAATCACTAGCTTTCGGAGCACAGCTCCTTCCTCAGGTGAATGACTTGGACAGTTTCACCTGAGGAAGGAGCAGTGCTCAGAATGCTAGTGATTTGAAACAAACCTGTTGGACTTTACCCTGGTGTTGGAAAACCTCTTACTGTGCTCACCCCAGTCCAATGCCGGCATCTCCACATCATTGAATAAAACAGTTCAAGTGTTCAACAAAAATACATTCCATTGCAAAACAAGAACTCAGCAAGAAAGATTTATCCATAGCTTATTCAGGAATGTAAGAGTACTATTAAATTAAAAGAGAGGTTTATAATGTTGTAAAGAATAGCTGGCGATTGGGGGAGTTATAGAAATCAGCAAAGAGTCACCAAAAAGGCTGTCCATGTGGAGTTTGCACAGTCTCCCCGTGTTTGCATGGGTTTTACCCCACAACACAAAAGATGTGCAGGCTAAGTGGATTGGCCACGCTAAATTGCCCCTTAATTGGAATAAATGAATTGGGTTGTCTAAATTTATTTTTTTTAAAGAGCCACCAAAAGGTTTATGAAAAGGGAAAAAAAGAGCCTCAGAGTGAATGAATCAGGAGTATAAAAATAAATTGTAAGAGCTCGTAGAAGTTTATGAAAAGGAAGAGAGCAGCTAAAGTAAATTTTGAATTCTTTGAAACATAGATAGGAGAAATTATGATGGGGAATGAGGAATTGGCAGAGACATTGTACAAATATTTTGTCTAAACAGTAGAAGGCACATGTTGCATACTAGGAATAGAGTAACCTAGATTCTAAAAGGTGAGGATAGTAAGAAGCAGAGAAAAAGCTCTGGGGAACCGGAGTAAAATCCACCAAATTCTCAAAACCTGATTGCCTCCATCCTCGGGTTCCAAAAAAAGATAGCTGCGATTATTGTGAATGCACTGCTGTTATTTCCTAATAAATTCCCTAAATTCTGGAACAGTCCCAGCAGATTGGAAGTGAACAACGTGACACTACTATTCAGAAAGGAGGATGCGAGACAACAAGAGAGCTAAAGACCAGTTAGTCTGACATCAGCTGTTGGCACAGTAAGAAGCCTTACAACACCAGATTAAAGTCCAACAGGTTTGTTTTGAATCACTAGCTTTCGGAGCGCAGCTCCTTCATCAGGTGAATCATCGGAGGCTGCGCTCCGAAAGCTAGTGATTCAAAACAAACCTGTTGGACTTTAACCTGGTGTTGTAAGACTTCTTAGTGTGCTCACCCCAGTCCAATACCGGCATCTCCACATCATCAGTTGTTGGGAAACTGCTGGAATCTATAAAGAAGTTTAGAAATGCACTTAGAAAATAGTAGCATGATCAGACAAAGTTAACATGGATTTATGAAAGGGAAATCATGTTTGACAAATTTATTAGAGTTTTTTTGAGCATGTAGGTAGGAGAGTATGATAAAGGGAACCAGTAGATATAAGTATTACAATCACAGCTGGTATTACTACGGGACAAGTCTGATTCCAGAGTGCATTCTGGCTTGATAGGTCCTATTTTAAGCTGTGGAGGGCAGTTACTGAACACATTGACAGGAGTCTGCGAGTGTACTTTTAACAAAAAATAAAATGTCAATTAGATAAGACAAATTAACTAGACAAAACTGTGGAAATATTTCAATACAAACACCAATAACTGATTCAAATCGCACCATCATTTCACTCCAACTTTATCTTCACAGATATATACAAATACATAAGCACAACTTAAACGAGAGCGCAACAAAGTCTGAGAATCGCGCCCCCTGCTTCCGTATCTTATTCATGTCTAGGGACCTTTTTATCCCCTGATGCACGATCAATTACACAAAGACGAGAGTAGGATGTAATCGAGGCTTTATTACACTGAGATGTGTGGCCTCCTACAGCAGCTGACAAAATGGCTGCTGTACTGGGAGCACACACATTTATACTCCGCCCACTGGGCGGAGCCAGCAGGCAGGGATCTACCCCCGTACCTGTAGTGCAGGGGCCTTACCGTAAAGCACCTATAACAACATCCTATATATATACAATATATACATCAGTGGTGACTACCACACCCCCTTCCCTATTCTACTCCTTGGGGCATCTTCTCTGGAATGGCGCTCATCTTAAACTCACCTGATCAGTTTCGCACTGTTTCACCCAGTTTGTGAGCTAAAGAAATAAAAAACTTCTCATGTGCAGCCATTCTCTGACTTGCACAAGCACAAAATCCCCGAGTCCACTGTTTTTTCTCTGTTCTTTTGGGGTTCAACACAGCAGTAATCTTGGATGTCCAAAAGGCGCTCAATAAGGTTACATATAAAAGGTTGATAGGCAGGGTTTGGAATAATATATTAGATCCTGCAGGAAGCTTTGAGAGTGCCAAGAAGATATTACTAAGCAAGTTCTTTAAGACCATAAACTCTGGATTAATCACTTTGCCACATCCTGAAATAGGAGCATAGAGCAGATGAATGGTTGGAGTAGGAGAGAGGGTTTGAGATTCCTGGAGCATTGAGTCTGTTCTGGGAGAGATAAAACATGTAAAAGATCGTATAAGGGACTATAAACCCCAAAACAGTCAGAGGGAAAATATACTGGCAAGTCTCTGAGAAAAACAACCCTAATAACTAACTGGTAGAAAATCGATGTAAAAAATATAGTGGGTGGAGAATTCTTAAAATGCACTCAAAAGAACTTTTAAGCCAGTACATAGCAAACCCAACAGGAAAAGGAGCTATTCTGGACTTTGTTTTCAAGAATGAAGCTGAGAATATAGCATTATTGGTTAATAGTTCTGTCAATGAGATAGAGATGTGTTTCATGACCATAAGGTTTAGGAGCACAGTTAGGCCATTCGGCCAATCGAGTTTATTCTGCAATTCAATCATGATATGTTTCTCATCCCCATTCTCCTGCCTTCTCCCCATAACCCTGATTCCCTTATTAATCAGAATCTATCTGTTCCTGTCTTAAAGACACTCAGAGATTTGGTCTCCACAGCCTTTTGCGGCAAAGACTTCCACAGAGTCACCACCCTCTGGCTGAAGAAATTCCTCCCCTTCTCGGTTTTAAAGGATCGTCCCTTCAATCTGAGCGTGTGTCCTCGCGTTCTAGTCTCCTCCACTAGTGGAAACATCTTCTCCACATCCACTCTATCTAGGCCTCTCAGTATTCTGTAAGTTTCAATAAGATCCCGCCCTCACCCATCCAAATTCCATTGAGTACTGATCCAGAGTCCTCAACCGGTCCTCATATGACAAGCTCTTGATTCCCGGGATCATTCTTGTGAACCTCTTTTGGACCCCCTTCAAGGCCAGCACATCCTTCCTTAGATATGGGACTTAAAACTGCTCACAATATTCAAAATAGGGTCTGACCAGTGGCTTATATAGCCTCAGCAGTACATCCCTGCTCTTGTATTCTAGCGCTCTCAGAATGAAGAGAATAAATGCTAACATTTCATTTGCCAGCTGCCAACTGAATCTGCATGTCAACCTTAAGAGAATCCTGAACTAAGTCCCTTTGTGCTTCAGGTTTTTGAAGCCTTTCCCCATTTGGCAAATAGTCTATTCCTCTATTCTTCCTACCAAAGTGCATAACCTCACACTTTTCCACATTGAATTCCATCTGCCACTTCTTTTCCCATTCTCCTACCCTGTCAAAGTCCTTCTGCAGCCCCCCTGCTTCCTCAATAATACCTGTCCCTATACATAGCTTTGCATCTTCTGCAAACTTAGCAACAGTTCCTTCAGTTCCTTCTTCCAGGTTGTTAAGGTATTTTGTGAATAGGTTTGGTCCCAAAACTGACCGCTGCAGAACACCACTAATCACCGGCTTCCATCCTGAAAAAGACCCCTTTATTCCCACTCTCTGCCTTCTGCCAGTCAGCAGATCTTCTATCCATGCCAGTACCTTGTCCCTAACACCATAGGCAGCTTCATGCCTGGCACCTCATCAAAGGTCTTCTGGAAATCCAAATAGAATAAACTGGTTCTCCTTTGTTTAACTTCCTCGGTACCTCATATGACACCAGCAGTCATTTAATTAAGACTGTAGAAAAGATGGAATAGTCTGCATTAGAGATTACTTACCTAGTAGCTGATCATATATACTAACCTATCTGAATTAGACCCAAGTCACTCATTAGTTGAGGGGAATCATCCCAGTATAGATTAGGCAACGAGATAACCGACAAAATATGGTGGCAGCAGTGGTGACACCAATCTAGCAGTTATTAAGTGCCATCAACAGAATACCCACAGTAAAAAAATGGAAGACTTCTTTAAAGGAAGTACCTGAAGACTTACCTTGGTGAGAGGCACACTGAGAATTGATAGTGATGCCAGCACTGGTCAAGCATTCACTGGCACCTCCCATGGTTGTTCAAAACTTTGAAGGTCCAGAGAGAGGGCAACATTGGGAGTTGTTGAAAAGACCCTCCCTGAAGTATCAAGCAGCATCAGGTTTGCATTTCAAAGAGCAGAATTGGATTTGTTTATTGTCACGTGTACCGAGGTACAGTGAAAAGTATTGTTCTGCGTACAGTCTGGACAGATCATTTAATACATGAAAAAAGAACTTAGGGCATCCATAAATACACAATGTAATACATAGACACAGGCATCAGGTGAAGCATACAGGAGTGCAGTACTACTCAGTAAAGAAGATGTTTGAGGAGATCAGTTCGTCCATAAGAGGGTCATTCAGGAGTCTGGTAACAGCGGGGAAGAAGCTGTTTTTGAATCTGTTAGTGTGTGTTCTCAGACTTTTGTATCTCCTGCCCGATGGAAGGAGTTCGAAGAGTGAATACCCTGGGTGGGTGGAATCTTTGATTATGCCGCCCGTTTTCCCGAGGTAGTGGGGGGTGTAGACAGAGTCAATGGATGGGAGGCGGGTTCGCGTGATGGACTGGGCTGTGTTCAGAATCTCTGTAGTTTCTTACAGTCTTGGGCTGAGCAGTTGCCATACCAGGCTGTGATGCAGCCACATAGGATGCTTTCTATGGCGCATCTGTAAAAATTATTAAGAGTTGATGTTGACATGCCAAATTTGCTTAGTTTCCTGTGGAAGTGATGCACTATCAATTACTATAAAGACGAGCGTAGTGGAATAATTGAGGCTTTATTGAGCAAAGATGTTGTGCCTCCTGTAGCTGGAACCAGAATGGCTGCATAAAAGAGGACCCCGATCGCTGTGGATGTAGGTGGGGAAACCGAACAGAGTGAAGATGCTGTGGAGGGCTTTAATTACCGTGGCAGAAGTCATATCGGGGCATGGGAAGGCGAAAGGGAACCGGGAGTACTCATCAATCACATTCAGAAAGTACGTGTTGCGGTCAGTGGAGGGGATGGGCCCTTTGAAGTCCATGCTGAGGCACTCAAAGGGGCGGGAGGCCTTCACCAGGTGCGCTCGATCTGGCCGGTAGAAGCGCGGCTTGCACTCTGCGTAGACCTGGCAGTCTCTGTTGACCTCCTCAATGGAGTAGGGCAGGTTGCGGGCCTTGATGAAATGGAAGAACCGGGTGACCCCCGGGTGGCAGAGGTCATAGTGGAGAGCCCGGAATCGGTCCACTTGTGCGCTGGCACATATACCGTGGTATAGGCATCAAGGACCTCGTTGAGCTTCCCCAGGCGATACAAGATCTCATAATTATAGGTGGAGAGCTCGATCCTGCACCTAAAGACCCTGTCAATTTTGATCTTGCCCCACTGTATATTATTAAACATAAAGTTGATCGACCTTTGGTCAGTGAGGAGAGTGTATCTCCTGCCAGCCAGGTAATGCCTCCAATGTCGCACAGCTTCCACTATGGCTTGGGCCTCCTTTTCGACAGAGGAGTGTCGAATTTCGGAGGCATGGAGAGTGCGGGAAAAGAAGGCCACGGGCCTGCCCTCCTGGTTGAGGATGGCGGCCAGAGCTAGGTCCAATGCATCGCTCTCCACCTGAAAGGGGAGGGACTCGTCAACCGCGTGCATCTTGGCCTTGGCGATGTCTGCCTTGATACCGTTGAAGGCCTGACGGGCCTCAGCCGTCAGGGGAAAAACTGTGGACTGAATGAGTGGGCGGGCCTTGTCTGCATAATTAGGGACCCACTGCGCATAGTAGGAGAAAAATCCCAGGCATCGTTTCAGGGCCTTGGGGCAGTGGGAGTTCCATGAGGGGGTGCATGCAGTCGGGGTCGGGCCCTAGGACTCCATTGCCCACAACATAGCCAAGGATGGCTAAGCGGTTGGTGAGGAACACGCAATTTCTCCTTATTGTATGTGAGATTAAGGAGTTTGACGGTCTGGAGGAATTTTTGGTGGTTCGCGTCGTGGTCCTGCTGATTGTGGCCACAGATGGTGACGTTATCTAGGTACGGGAAGGTGGCCCGCAGTCCATACCGGTCAACCATTCAGTCCATCTCTCGCTGGAAGACAGACCCCATTAGTGACGCCGAATGGAACCCGAAGGAAGTGATAGAGGCGGCCATCTGCTTCGAACACAGTGTATTGGCGGGCCTCTTGGCGGATGGGGAGCTGGTGGTAGGCGGACTTCAGGTCCACTGTGGAAAAGACTCGATACTGCGCAATCTGATTGACCATATCAGATATGTGTGGGAGGGGGTACGTGTCGAGCTGCGTGTACCAATTGATGGTCTGACTGTAGTCAATGACCATCCTGTGCTTCTCCCCAGTCTTTACTACTACCACTTGAGCTCTTCAGGGGCTGTTGCTGGCCTCAATGACCCCTTCCCGCAGAAGACGTTGGACCTCCGACCTGATGAAGTTCCTGTCCTAGGCCCTGTACCGTCTGCTCCTAATGGCGACGGGTTTGCAATCCGGGGTGAGGTTCGCAACCACAGAAGGTGGATCGCCTTAAGGGTCGTGAGGCCGCATACGGTGAGGGGGGGTAGGGGTCCGCCGAATTTGAAGGTTCAGTTTAGGCTTTGGAGATGGCACTGAAAGTCCAGGTCGAGTAACAGGGCAGCACAAAGGTGGGGGAGCCGGAATTTTCTGAACTCTACACCTTGGACGGTGAGGATTGCGATGCAGTACCCCCGGATTTGCACGGATTTTCTGAGTGACGGGGTGTACTGGGAGGGAGCAGCGCCTTACTGTAGTGGGGTGGATGAAGCTCTCTGTGCTCCCAGAGTCAAAAAGACAGGTCGTCTCGTGCCCATCGATCTTCACCGTCGCGGTGCGAGGTTGCGGGGCCGGGACTGATCCAGGGTGATAGAGGCGAGCTGCGGCAGATGCTGGGAGGTCCCGGGCTGGTCAGCGGTGGTGGAGGCAGCGGCATGCGATGAATGGCCAGACGAGCAGGGGTCCTGAGACGCCGTCCAAAATGACGGCGAAGATGGCGGCGCCCACGGGGCGCATGTGGCTTGCGATGAAGAAGATGGCGGCGTCCACTGTCCGCACGTGGCTTGCGAAGGGGAAAATGGCGGCGTCCATGGGTCACACGTGGGGAACGCCGGGCCTGGAAACAGCAGCGACCGACCGGTCCTGGCAAACAGAAACAAAGTGTCCCTTCTTCCCACAGCCGTTGCAGGTCGCGCTCCGCGCCGGGCAGTGCTGCCTGGGGTGTTTGTTTTGCCCGCAAAAATAGCACTTGGGCCTCCCAGAGTTGGCTGGCTGCCGCACGGCACAGGCTTGCGGTGAGCTGGAGTCGGCAGCTGGTGGGGCCCACAAGGGTGCTGCGCGGTCGGGGAGTAGGACTGGACGTTATGGGAGGCCACTTCTAACGAATTAGCAAGCTGCCTAGTTCCCGCAAGATCAAGCGTGGCTCCTTCCAGCAGCCGTTGGCGGACGTACGCAGACTTCATGCCCGTAACCTAAGCGTCTCGAATTAAAAGTTCGGTGTGCTGGACTGCCGAAACTGCCTGGCAGTCACAGTTCCTACCTAGGATGTGCAGGGCATGCCAGAAATCGTCCAGGGACTCCCCGGGGAGTTGCTGTCTCATGGCCAGGAGGTGCCTGGCGTATACTTAATAGACTCGTCAAACGTAGTACCCCTTCAGGAGCTCCATCGCTTCGGAGTAAGTGGGTGCATCCCGGATGAGAGGAAAAATGTCAGGGCTCACCCGTGAATAGAGGACTTGGAGCTTCTACGAGTCCGCGGGTTCCTCAGCGGATGTTTTGAGGTAGCTTTCGAAGCAGGCCAGCCATTGGTCAAAGGCGGACGTAGCGTTGGCTGCTTGAGGGCTCTGCTTGAGCAAAGATGTTGTGCCTCCTGCAGCTGGAATAGCTGCAGCACTGGCGAGCACACACATTTATACGCCACCTACTGGGCAGAGCCAGCAGGCAGGGATTTACCCATGTATCTCTACTATACGGGCAGTGCTGTAATACATGTAATATACTACTAGTGGTGACTACCACAGGAAGTATAGGTGCTGTTGTGCTTTCTTGGTCGTAGTCTCGACGTGGGTGTATCTGATGTGCACACCTCGGAATTTGAAGCTGTTAACCATCTCCACCTCGGCACCATTGCTGCAGACAGGGGTGTGTACGATACTTTGCTTCCTGAATGTCAGTTTTTCTGACATTGAGGGGGAGATTGCTGTCATTACACCATGCCATGAGGTTCTCGATCTCTCTTCTGTACTCTGACTCATCGTTGTTCAAGATACAACCCACTAGTCATGTCATCAGCAAACCTGTAGATGGAGTTGGAGCCAAGTTTTGCCACACTATCGTGTTGTATAGGGGTACCGTAAGGGGTTAAGTATGCAACCTTCCGGGGCCCCGGTATTGAGGACTATCGTGGAGGAGGTGTTGTTGTTTATCCTAACTCATTGTTGCCTAGGGGTCAGGTTCCAGCTGCAGAGGGAGGAGCCAAGACCTAGGTTTTGGAACTATAATATGAGCTTGGCTTGGATAATGGTGCTAAAGGCGGAGCTATAGTCAATGAATAGGATTCTGACATAGAAGTCCTTGTTGTCGAGATGCTCCAGGGATGAGTGTAGGGTCAAGGAGATGACGTCTGCTGTGGACCTCTTGTGGCGGTATGCGAATTGCCGTGGATCAAGGCATTCTGGGAGTATGGAGTTGATGCGTCTCAGACCAACCTCTCGTAGTTGTTGAGGCACGTTGCCTGGTTCTTCTTTGGCAAGGTATGATGGTGGTCTTCTTGAAGCAGTTGATAACCTCGGAATGGAGTAGGGAGAGGTTGAAGCTATCCACAAACATATTCGCCAGTTGGTCTGCGCAGGGTCTGAGTGCACTATTCTTCGAATCTTCCCATCTTTTTGCCCAAAATGTTTTTCAGAAAGGTCAACGTTTTTCAGAAAGGTCAATTGGCTTATTCCGAGCTGTGTGTGGGCGGGGAGGAACCCCATATTAAGAGTGTATGTCTGGGAGGTGTAGACTGGGTGGAGGCCTTGCCTCTCCCTAATGTTCAGAGTTACTACTGGGCTGCCAATATTGTCATGGTCTGAAAATGGCTCCTCGCAGGATCTGAGTGCACGACCAAGGACCCTGTCAGGACCCGTCACTTTCCGAGGATTCACTTCCAAGAAGACCGATCTGACTTTGAAAGTAGATGTAGGTGTGTGGTAGTCACACACGTGTGGTAGGAGGCCACACATTTCTGTGTAATAAAACCATGATTACATTCTACTCTCGTCTTGTCGTAATTCGTAGTGCATCAATTTATTACACAGAGATTTTTCAGAGATGTGCCTCCGCATCAAGCCGGATCGCCTGCAGCTGCATCCTCAAGCAGACAATGCAAAAAAGGACTTCCAACATTGGCTAGCTTGCTTTGAAGCTTACATCGGGTCTGCGCCAGACCCAATCCCAGAAGCACAGAAGCTCCAGATTCTGTGCATGCGGCTGAGGTCCAACGTTTTTCCCCTCGTCCAGGACGCGCCTACCTACGCAGAGGCCATGCGCTACTGGAGGAGAATTACGCTCAGCAGACCAACAATATCTACGGCAGGCACCTCCTATCCATGCGGCACCAACTTCCCGGTGAGTCTGTGGAAGATTTCTGCTGTGCCCTGCTCGCCCTGGTGAGAGACTGTGACTGCCAGGCCATTTCGGCCACTGAACATTCGAACCTGCTGATGAGAGCTGCATTCGTTACGGGCATAGGGTCTGACTACATTCGCCAGCGCCTCTTAGAAGGGGCCACGCTCAACCTTGCAGCGACCAAAAAACTAGCGCTGAAATCCATATACACCACATCCACTGCCTGACCTTCATCAAAGTGTCTCATCACATCCACAAAGAATTAAATGAGGCTTGTGAGGCATGACCTGCCCCTCACAAAGCCATGCTGACTCTCTTTAATTAAACTATGTTTTTCTAAATAATCATAAATCCTATCTTGAAGAATATGCTTTGCTGGGGACAGACCAGAGAGGTAAGCAGCCTCTAGCCATCCCGAGAGATGTGCTTTAGTTCCAGGAAGCAAGGTTTTGTTACAAGTTTTGGATCTCCAGGCCGGGATTCTACCCTTCCCGGCGGGATGGAGTGGCGGGAACCACTCCCCTTCCCGGCGGGAACCACTCCCCTTCCCGGCGGGAACCACGCCCCTTCCCGGCGGGATGGAGTGGCGGGAACCACTCCGGCTCCGGGTGGATTTCTCCACACCTTTAGGGGCCAAGCCCTCACCTTGAGGGGCTAGGCCCGCGTTGGAGTGGTTGGCGCGCCGCCGGCCGGTGGGAAAGGCCTTTGGCGCCACGCCAGCCGGGGCCGAAGGGACTGCACCGGCCGACCGGCTGCTGATGTCATCCCCACGCATGCGTAGGGGGGTATCACTTCCGCATCGGCCATCGCGGAGGCTATGGCCGAGGTGGAAGGAAAAGAGTGCCCCCCACGGCACAGGTGGGCCCCGATCGCGGGCCAGGCCACCATGGGGGCACTCCCCAGGGCCAGATCGCCCCGCGCCCCCCCCCCCCGGAGCCCGCCCGCGCCGCCAGTTCCGCCGGTGAGGTAGGTGGTTTGATTCACGCCGGCGGGACTGGCATGACAGCAGCGGGACTTCGGCCCATCGCGGGTCGGAGAATCCCGCCCCCATTGTCAAGTGAGAGAGTGAGAGAAACCTGGGGAAATACTTCCCCTTTAGCAACAGTAAGTATATATTTTTCCCGGACCCATTTTTGTCAACCATCCAATCCCATATCAGCCGATCTTTGCGACCCGCGCCAGTTAATCTTTGCGACCCACGGCATGTTCGCTTGTCTTTAATGTGACAGGTGAGCTCACTTTGGCCTCATGATCTCACTTCAATCAGGTTCACAGGAGGAGGGCAAAGTGCATATCAGGTACAGACGTCAGCCGGTTCCATTGTGCCATTGTGTGAGAACGGAAAACACCTCGTACATGAAGGTTGTCATGAAGTGCAATATCAACAAAATGTTTGTTTTACTCAGCACTGGATACTCCTGGGAGATGCTACTCCAGAATGCTGCCAACCTCATGGACTTGTGGTGTGTTTTTAATATAATGTCACCGGTCGGGTGCAACAGCTTAGTTTCCTCATTTGGAGTCAGCTATGTGTTAATAACTGACTCTGTGGTCTCAAACCCAAAGGGATTTTACACCCATCTCTTTATCAAAATCTGAAACTTCTCCTCTGAAAAGTAGTGACAAAAACTGTTGATCAGGTTAGCCAGATGTGACTGAATAAGGCTTGTTAGTTTATTGACAGTTCCCTTACTAACAGTGTTTTCTTCGATGTGCCGCAGCAGTGTGGGGAACAAGTAATAATTTTGGTTTTGTACTCGCCCTTACCAAACTTTCAATGACTTGGAAAGCATCAATTTCTTCACAGTGCCAAAAGCAATCATCATCTTTTCCTTGCAATTTAAGGTTCAATTTATTTAGAATTGAAAAGATGTCTGTAAGGTAAGACATAGTTAGCATCCAACTTTCATCACCAAACAAATCAGCCAGAGGGGAAGATTTCTCAAGCAGGAAAGCATGGATTTTAGATCTCAGTTTGTAAACTCTACCAAGCACCTGATCCCTTGTCAGCCAACGGACCTCTGTGTGGAACAATCCATGTGTGTGCTCAGCCCCCATTTTGGAACACAGAGCCTCGAAAAGCCTGTTATCGAGTGTTCTGTGTTTAATAAAATTCATGACTTTCACAATTCCTTTCAACACCCCTTCAACATTGGATGGCATTCCTTTTGAAGCTAATTCCTTGAGGTGAATAAAGTAAATAATTCCAAACAATGTCCTACCGACTGCCTCCATAATCCTTATTATAACTCTGTTGTTTCTCCCAATCATGTTGGCTGCCCCAACGCTTGTGATTCCTCTGCAATGAACCCAGTTGAGCCCACACTTTCCAACTGCATAACTATTCAACACTTCAAAGATCTGTGTGCCAGTCATGCTGGTTGGTAATGTCAAGCAGCACAACAAATCCTCAACAAATTTATTGTGTCAAATATACCTAATATAAACTAGCAAGGTTGCACAACCTGAAACGTCTGGAATTTTATTCAATTGCATTGAGAACTCCTGTGCTTAATTTAAATGAGAAATAAGCTATACTTCTAAATTCTCACAAATTCGGCGAGCCACTGTGTTATCTCTGAGAAGGATGCATATTGAGTTTTTCAGCTGGTCTCTCATTTGGGACTATGTGAGCCGTGTCTACTGTTGCAGGAAGAATTAATCTCTCTGCTACAGTCTGGGGCATTTTCTCTTAAGCTACACAGTAAGCTACCATGTAAGAGTCTAATTGTGCTTTGGCATTCAATGTTACATTTCTTCGAAGGACTTCAGATGATCATTTCAGTTCTCACTGCATCCTTTGAAAAAATCAAGAGGTTTGTTCTCGAGCTTAGTCTTCAGATGCCTTTGCAGTTTTGAAGATTGTAAACTCTCATTTACCAGTACTTTGCTGAATGTAACACATATGAGCTTTTCATCCTGATTTGCATTGGCATAATTAACAAAACCATACCTCAACAAGAAATCCTCTTTATATTGTTTTGTTCCCGATTTAAGTTTCTTCTTTGTAGGCTGTTCACCAGAGGCCCTGGAGTTCTGTACACTAGCAGAGCAAGCACTAGTGCTGCTCTGTCCTGCCGTTAACTCTATGGATTAGCTGTTTCTAGAAGATTCCAATGTGAGAACCTGGCCAGCAGGTACACTGTCTATTTGTGTCTCTGGCCGTCTCTTGTAACAAAATGATCCATGTTCACAGTCCTCTTGCCTTGCTCAAAAGTGAAAGCTCGCCTCCAAGTGATTTTGCGCCAACAGCATGTACGTACAGGGTGCTTGGTGCCAAGTGTATGTGCAGGGCTCGCTGACTTGCTCACTGTTGCCTCTTATGGTCGGAAGAGCGCATGCCTATTATGCAGTGGTTCTCATTTTAAATGCCGTTACCCGCTGATAGGCACAGCGAGAAGAAATTCTTTTTTGGGGGATACTGCGACTCTTAGCGCCGCAATCCTTCCAACCCCTGCAGCGATCTGCACTTTGAAAAATCCTGATCTCAGGGACTGATTCCTGAAAACCTGATTATTTGTGAGACGGGTAGTGGAGAGCATCGAACATGCGAGGGACACTTTTCTAGGATCGGAGGATAAAGGGAGTGCGAGGCTCGGGGCCTTCACTCACCTTCAGGCAGCGGAGAACACCGGACCTGCGGCCACTGTTCAGACAGTGTGCTGAGTTTGAAAAATCCAAGAGTGACGTTACTGTAAAGCAGTAGGTTGATTGATTGGTGAGTAACCGACACTAGGAACCATCTTTAAATAGCTGAAACTTAAATGACTAAATAAGTTAACAGTTAGGGAACAAAGCTAGGTGGATAAATGAGTGCAGAAAAGGTGAATCTGAGAGCAGAACCAGGTATTAAAAGACTGTAAGAAAGAACAGAGTGCATGTTTACACCTCCTGAGGAAATCTAAGCAACTGTTTGGATGAGTGCAGTTGGGTAGGTACTTATTATTACTGTTGGTTATAATTGTTAAGATATCGTTCTGTGATTCATTGTTTGTAAGATATATATTTTATAATAACAAAGAGCAGAGAAGAAGGGTCTTAGCTAATATTGTTTGATATTAAAATGATTAATTTAACTTAAAGGGGTAAGACATGGCAGGAGAACTCCAAATCATGGGTCTGCTCTTCTTGCTCCATGAGGGAGACCAGGAAGGTTTCCAGTTCCCAGAACCAGCATATGTGCAGGAAGTGTCTCCAGCTAAAGCTCCTGGAAGCCCGAGTTCTGGAGCTGGAGCGGCTTCTGGGGACACTGAGAAACATCCACAAGGTGGAGAGTATCGTGGATAGCACGTATAGAGAGGTTGTCACACCGCAGGCTCAGACTCCACAGGCAGGAAGAGAATGGGTGACCACCAGGCAGAAAAAGAGAATTAGGCAAGCAGTGTAGGAATCTCCTGTGGCTATTTCCCTGCAAAACAGACATACAGTTTGGGATACTGTTGAGGGGAATAACATCTCAGTAGCAGCCAAATTTGTTCCACCACGGTTGGTCTTCTGCACAAGGGAGGAACAAAAGTTGTAGAAATGCAATAGTCATAGGGATTCAATTGTGAGGGGCATAGATGGACGTTTCTGTGGTCGTAAAAGAGACTCCAGGATGGTTTGTTGCCTCCTGGGTGCTAGGGTGAAGTATGTCTCAGAACAGTTGCAGGACATACTGAAGGGGGATGGCGAACAGCCAGTTGTCATGGTAACATATTGGAACAAATGACATAGATTTTTTAAAAAGGGAAGAAAGTTGAAAAGGAGGATCTCAAAGGTAGATATCTGAGGATTACTACCAGTGCCACGAGCGAATCAGAGTAGAAACATCAGGATATATGTGATGAATACGTGGTTGAAAAGATGGTGTGAGGAGGCGGGTTTCAGATTCCTGGGGCATTATAGAACATACAGTGCAGAAGGAGGCCATTCGGCTCATCGAGTCTGCACCGACCCACTTAAACCCTCACTTGCACCCTGTCCCCGTAACCCAGTAACCCCTCCTAACCTTTTTGGTCACTAAGGGCAATTTATCATGGCCAATCCACCTAACTCGCACGTCCTTGGACTGTTGGATGAAACCCACACAGACACGGGTGTATTGCACTGTGCTTCCTCCGGACCACCCGGAGGAAACGCACGCAGACACGGAGAGAACGGGCAGACTCCGCACAGACAGTGACCCAGCGGGGAATCGAACCTGGGACCCTGGCGCTGTGAAGCCACAGTGCTATCCACTTGTGCTACCGTGCTGCCCATGAATTTAAATTCCAACAACTGCCATGTTGGGATTTGAACCCATGTCCCCATTATCCTGGGCCTCTGAATTACTAGTCCAATGACATTACCACTATGTCACTATTACCCCCACTTCCTCCAGATAGGTTCTGGAGGAAGTGGGACAAATACAAACTCTACAGGTTAAATCTGGGCAGGATGAAGACTGATGTCCTTGGTGGGGCTACTTCCTGTAATAAGGTTATTCATGAAGGCCTGCCTTCTCACCCTTGCTCCTTGCCTGAGGTGTGGTGATCCTCAGGTTATATCACCACCAGTCAGCTCACCCCCTCTAAGGGGAAATCAGCCTGTGGTCATTTGAGACTATGGCGACTTTATCTTTACTTGCTAGAGTGGATGGGGCGCGGGGAACAATGTAAGGATTCAGAGCAGGGGAATCAGGGAGAATAAGAAAAGTGATAGGCAGAGAAATTAAGGGCCAGAATCAGATATGGATGCAGTAAAAAATAGTAGGAACGGGACAAGGAATGTTAAAAGAATTAGCCTTAAGGTTTTGTATCTGAATGCTCGGAGCACTCAAAACAAAATGGATGAATTAGTTGCGCTGATAGATTTAAAGGTGTATGATATAGATGGGATTACGGGGACATGGCTCCAAGACGACCAAGGGTGGGAACCAAACTTTGAGGGCTGTTCAGTGTTTAGGAAGGACAGACTGAAAGAAAAGGTGGTGGAGTTGCATTGTTGATTAAAGAAGATACTGATACAATATTGAAGAAAGATATTAGCATAGACAATGTGGAATCTGTATGGGTCAAGTTAAGAAACACCAAGGAGCGAAAATATTTGTGGAGGTGGTATACAGGGGCGAAATTCTCCCCCAACGGCGCGATGTCCGCCGACTGGCGCCCAAAACGGCGCCAATCAGACGGGCATCGCGCCGCCCCAAAGGTGCGGAATGCTCCGCATCTTTGGGGGCCGAGCCCCGACATTGAGGGGCTAGGCCGACGCCGGAGGGATTTCCGCCCCGCCAGCTGGCGGAAACGGCGTTTGTTACCCCGCCAGCTGGCGCGGAAATGACACTCGGGGCGGCGCATGCGCGGGAGCGTCAGCGACCGCTGACAGTTTCCCGCGCATGCGCAGTGGGGAGAGTCTCTTCCGCCTCCACCATGGTGGAGACCGTTGCGGAGGCGGAAGGGAAAGAGTGCCCCCACGGCACAGGGCCGCCCGCGGATCGGTGGGCCCCGATCGCGGGCCAGGCCACCGTGGGGGCACCCCCCGGGGCCAGATCGCCCCGCGCCCCCCGCAGGACCCCGGAGCCCGCCCACGCCGCCTTGTCCCGCCGGTAAATAGCTACTTTAATTTACGCCGGCGGGACAGCCAATTTCTCGGCGGGACTTCGGCCCATCCGGGCCAGAAAATCGAGCGGGGGGGCCCGCCAACCGGCGCGGCGCGATTCCCGCCCCCGCCCAATCTCCGGTACCGGAGACTTCGCCAACCGGCGGGGGCGGGATTCACGGCGGCCAACGGCCATTCTCCGACCCGCTGGGGGGTCGGAGAATGACGCCCCAGATCACCAAACTGCAGTGGTAATGTTGGGAATAGCAATGGATAGGAAATCAGAGATGCATGTGATAAAGGAACATCTGTGATTATGGGTGACTAATCTGCATATTGATTGGGTGGGTGAGTCAAGTTAGTCACCGTGCAATAGAGGGGGAATTTCTGGAGTGTATATGGGACGGTTTTCTGGACCAATATGTTGAGGAACAAGGGAACAGGCCATCTTGGGCTAAGGACTGGATATTGTGTAATGAGAAAGGATAAGTTGGCAATCTGGTTGTGAGAGAACCTTTGAGAATGAGTGACCATAATATGATAGAATTTTTTATCAAGGTGGATAATGAGGTAGTTGATTCTGAGACCACAGTCCTGAATCTCAATAAAGGTAACTATGATGGTACGAGACATGAGTTGGCTATGATGGATTGGGAAACTTTACTGAAAGGAAGGACAGCAGACAGGCAATGGCAGGCATTGAAGGAATGAGTAGGTGAACTCCAGAAGTTGTTTATTCCTATTTAGTGCAAGTGTGGAAAGAGAAATGTGGCCAAACCATGGCTTACAATGGAAATTAGAGTTAGCATTAGATTCAAAGAAGAAGCATACAATTCGGCAAGAAAAGACAATAGACCTGAGGATTGGGAGCATTTTGAAATTCAGCAAAGGCGAACCAAGTGATTGATTAAGGAGGGGAAAATAAGCTAGCGGGGAACGTTAAAAACTGACTCTGAAAGTTTCTATTGGCATTTAAAGAAAAAAAGATTGACAAAAACGAATGTAGGCTTACAGACAGAAACGGGTGAATTCATAATGGAGAACAATGAAATGACTGAGGAACTAAGTTCATACTTTGGTTCTTCTGCCTACACAAAGGAGGACATGAATAATGTACCGGAAGTTCTGAGAGAAACACGTTTTAATGAGGAGCTGAAGGAAATCAGTATTGGTAGAGAAATGGTTTTGGAGAAATTAATGGGATGGAAGCAGGATAAATCTCCAAGGTCTGATAATCTTCATCCCATACTATTTAAGGAAGTGGCTGTTGAAAAAGTAGATCCATTGGTGGTCATTGTCCAAAATTCTTTTGACTGTAAAATGTTCCTACAGATTGGAGGGTAGTTAATGTAAGCTCACTATTCAAAAAGGGAGGTAGAGGGAAAACAGGGATTATAGACCTGTTTACGACTTTGGTCGTAGTGAAGTTGCTAGAGTCCATTATCAAAGATTTCATAGCACAGCATTTGGAAAGCAGTCATGTAATCAGACAAAATCAGCATGGATTTGCAGAAGGATTTACAAATGCTTGACAAATCTATTGGAATTCTTTGAAAATGTAACTAGTAGAGTTGACCAGGGTGAACCGGTGGATGTGGTGTATTTAGACTTTCAGAAGGCTTTCAACGAGGTCTTACGTAGCAGATTACTATGTTAAAGCACATGGGATTGCGGGTAGTGTCTTGAGGTGGATAGAAAGCTGCTTAGCAGACAGGAAGCAAAGGGTTGGAATAAATGGGTATTTTTTCGATTGGCAGGCAGTGACTAGTGGGGTACCGCAGGGATCTGTGCTTGACCCCACCTGTTCACATTATATATTAATAATTTGGACAAGGGAACTATTATCACCAAATTTGCAGATGATACAAAGTTGGGTGGGGGGGGGGGGTGAGCTGTGAGGAAAATGCAGAGATGCTTCAGTGTGATTTGGGCAGGCTGAGTTAGTGAGCACATGCATGGCAGATGCAGCATAGCGTAGATAAATGTGATGTAATCGACTTCTATAGCAAAAATAGGAAGGCAGATTATTAATTGAATGAGTGTACCTTGAGAGAGGTGGATGCACAAACCTTGGTGGCCTCGTGCATCAGCCGCTGAAAGTAAACGCGCAGTTACAGCAGGAGTAAAGAAGGCACGTGGTATAGAACATAGAAAATACAGCACAGAACAGGCCCTTCGGCCCACGATGTTGTGCCGAACCTTTGTCCTAGATTAATCATAGATTATCATTGAATTTACAGTGCAGAAGGAGGCCATTCGGCCCTTTAAGTCTGCACCGGCTCTTGGAAAGAGCACCCTACCCAAACTCAACACCTCCACCCAACACTAAGGGCAATTTTGGACATTAAGGGCAATTTATCATTGGCCAATTCACCTAACCTGTACATCTTTGGACTGTGGGAGGAAACCGGAGCACCCGGAGGAAACCCATGTTGGCCTTAATGCCAGAGAGGATTTGAGTATAGGAATAGGAATGTATTACTGCAATTGTATAGGGAGTTGGTGAGGCCACACCTGGAGTATTGTGTGCAGTTTTGGTGTCCTTATCTGCGGAAGGATATTCTTGCTGAGGAGGGAGTGCAGTGAAGGTTTACCAGGCTGATTTCTGAGATGGCGGTACTGTCCTGTGAGGAGAGACTAAGTCGGTTAGGATTATATTCATTGGAGTTTGGAAGAGTGAGAGGGGATCTCATAGAAACGTATAAAGTTCTAACCAGGATTTGACAGGGTAGATTCAGAAAGAATGTTTCTGAATGGTGAGGGAGACCAGAACTAAAGGTCTTAGTTTGAGGATAAGGGGTAATCCTTTTAGGACTGAGTTGAGGAGAAATTTCTTCACCCAGAGAGTGGTAAATCTGTGGAATTTGCTACCACAGGAAGGATTTGAGGCCAAAACGGTAATTTACAAGAGGAATTAGATATAGCTCTTGTGTATTGCGACCACAGTGTGGCAGCACGGTAGCATTGTGGATAGCACAATTACTTCACAGCTCCAGGGTCCCAGGTTCGATTCCGGCTTGGGGTCACTGTCTGTGCAGAGTCTGCACATCCTCCCCGTGTGTGCGTGGGTTTCCTCCGGGTGCTCTCGTTTCCTCCCACAGTCCAAAGATGTGCAGGTTAGGTGGATTGGCCATGATAAATTGCCCTTAGTGTCCAAAATTGCCCTTAGTGTTGGGTGGGGTTACTGGGTTATGGGGATAGGGTGGAGGTGTTGACCTTGGGTAGGGTGCTCTTTCCAAGAGCCGGTGCAGACTCGATGGGCTGAATGGCCTCCTTCTGCACTGTAAATTCTAACTCTATGCGAGTGTGTCTTTATCCCGTATGCGGTGGACAAATGACTGTGAGCCGGCTTTAATCAAATAGTATTTATTCACACTCACACAATGTTACAGTTAATCAATCACACCATCCAACACAAGTTATTTTACAGAATACTAAAGTTCATACTAGACCTTAACTTAACTTCAGAATGACTAGTAAGTACCCAGACAGATAAAGGCCTTTATCTGTATTAGACTTCGGAAGTCCTCGATGTTTGGTCCTTGGTCTGGTCTGATGCTCTGGCTCTGGTCTTCCTTCTGTTTGGTGGCGTGATGGTCCTCTTTGTGGTGGCCGGTGAAGATCACTGTTGTTTTGTTGCTGTTGCATGTTGCTGCAGAGAGACATTCTAAGATGGTGCAGCATCTTTTAACCTGCTTGGACTTTGTGCCCCTTTTGGGCAGTTTCTGGATCATTGCCAATCAATTGATCAGGGTTCGATCATCCTGATGGATCAAGTCCAATCAGGGGCTACCACCTTGATTTCGGGGTGGGCACTCAGTGGCCATGCCTGCAAGTGTTGGGGGTATGTAGGCTTTCCAAATAAGAAGTTTAGGTGCTGCTGTGTCTGGTAAACAAGTGTGATTGGCAGGATAGTTCCATTATTCTGGAGATGGCCTTTTCCCTTTGTATTGCAATGTCTAGGCTGCAGCTTGCTCATGAATGTTTATTTAAACTGCAGTCTACTTGTTCAGCACTTGGCTAAATTTCCCAGCATCCTATGCAGGATGCCATCTTAGGTGGCCGTTCGGCCATATGGGGCTAAAAGGATCAAGGGATATGCAGAAGGCAGGATCAGGATATTGAATTTGATGATCACAATGAATGGCAGAGCAGGCTCGACGTGCTGAATGGCCCTTCTATTTTCTATGTTTGCTTCTATATATGTAACTAGGCCAAAATGTTTTGGGAAATGTTTCTAAGATGAATATTAACTATAAATGTGATCTTGTTTGATTGTTTTCTTTTCCTTTGCTAATAAAAGTTTAAATTTGAATGTTTAAAATCTCTGAAAGTTGTACTGGAATGTTTACTCCTTGCTTCAGTGCACATACCTTCCCACAATAAAATACAAGTTGCTAATCATTGTGATAGCATGTCCAAATTTTCCTTTGGGATTTGGTCAGCCTGGCACTTAACATCTGTCACATCATAACCTGCCCCAGAAGTGATATCAAAGTCACAAATAGCATCCTAAATGACTGTGACACAGGTTAAAATATCCCTCCTTGTCCTCCTTGACCTATTTGCTGCCTTTTGACTCGGGTGGCCACACTTTCAAGAACTGGATAACATCGATGGGAGGGTGGGTGGGGGGGGGGGGGGGGGGGGGGAGGGGGGCTGTGTAGATTAAGGGTGACTATGGGTAATCCCTGATTCCTTTTTGTCATTTGTTTATGTAAACATGCGGGCTGATGTTTGGGGATTGATGGGCGGATGGGATCGTTGTTATTATGGGGATTGACATATCTTGCTGATTATTGTTTATTGTTGATGGGTGTAAATGTGGGAGAAAATGTGAAAAAGAATAAAAATATTTATTTTAAAAAAATAATAATAGTTGCCAGGGTCACCATTGCCAAAATTAGTTTTATATTCCAGATTTGTTAATTAAATTTAAATTCCACCAGTTGCCACGGTACCCTCCGTTTCCATTCTGAGTGTAGATTGGAGAAACTGGGATTGTTCTCCTTTGGGATGGAACTCCTATCGGGTTGATTGAAGATTTGATAAAGACATTAAAAACATGAGGGACCTAAATAGAGTGGAGAGGGATAAACTATTCCCATTGGTGGAAGGGTTGAGATCCAGAGGACATGGGTCCTTTTGAGTGGTTGGGATCTCAAATGCATTGCCAGAGAGTGTGGGGAGCAAATTCAGTCATAGGTTTCAAAAGGGAATTGGATACTATCTGCCAAGGAAATCTTTTCTCAAACTTTGAAGGTAAAAAGAGGCAGGGAAGTGGGATTAACTGAGAACTGGCATGGACATGATGGTCTGAATGACCTATTTCTGTGTTGTTACCATTCTTTGATTCTATGGTCAGCCCACCATTTCCTATCCTTCCATAAACTTTAGGCCATCCAAAATTGTGCTGCCCATATCCGAATTCACATCAATTATCTCATATCTCCTTATGCAACTTGGTGTCAAACTTTAGCTTTTTAACACTCCTTAATAGGATACATGTTGTTATCATCCTGGGAGAGCTATAAAATACAACAGATACAAAGAATGTTAAGAGGTGCAAAAAATGGGGTATAAAAATAACTTGCAAGGACAATTAAACCTAAGAGCAACTGTGTTTATACAATTTTTTCAAAGAAACAATGAACTTGCATTTATATGGCTTGATTCATGACCCCCAGATCATCCCAAAGTGCTTCATAAATATTTAAGTACTTTTGAAGCAGTAAAGTAAGATATGCAACAACTAATATTGCTCACAATAAGATCCACAATCAGCAATGCCAAATGCCAGTGTGATAATGGCCAGACAATCTGTTTTTCAATGCTGTGGGCTAAAGGATTGAAATTGCACTGGCACCTGGGAAATTTCCCGTTTTTCTTTGAAATAGCGCCATCGACCTTTAATGTAAACCTGACAGGGCCTCACTTTAATGTCTTATCTGAAATACATGCGGCGGAATCTCTGTTCCCGAGACTAAGTGTTGAAACCGGCGCAGGATTCGTGGAGTTCCACAACAGCAAAACTGGCGGCGTACCTAGACCGATTCAGCTACGGTTCAGGGGCTAGCACTTGTGCGACGACGAACACAATCGATTCCACTGAGAAGTGGTGCCAGATTCGTTGGGTCCGTGATTGACATTCAGGAGGACACACAGACTTCACTCCCTACACACACCATCCCAGCCAACAAGATGGCAGCAAGGAGAGCTGCACCCAACTTCATGGATGCCGAGCTGGAGACCCTCCTGGACGTGGGGGAGGCGAGGCAGTTGACCCTGTACCTTGGTCTGGGAAGGAGGCTGCCTACCATCGCCGTTCGTCACGCCTGGGCGCAGTTGGCAGAGGCAGTCAGCGCCATAAGTAACACCTGGATGGGTGCACCTGGACCCATCCATGTCCGGTCGCCCCAGATGGCCACCAATGGGGACCCAGGTTGCAGGGCAGGAAGTATGCACTTCACTTCTGCTGTACCAAGTGGGGATCCACCTTGACATAGCGTTAGAGCCCGTACTGCCAGAAAAGTAGACATCAGTTAAGTTGGCACTGATTCAGGGCATAGTTTAGTTATTGGGGCTAGGGCATAAATCTATATATATGTTGTCACATTAAACACCTGTTACCACTGTTACAGCCTGCCTCAGTGCTCTGTCAGATGGGTGTGAGGGGTGGACTGGGGTGCGGTGTCCGTTCCCTGGCCAGTGTTGCCTCACCACCACCCCCCCCCCCCCCCCAGTTGGTAAAAGCGACCCGTGTGCAATGGCCCTGGCGCACACGTCGCGCGGCCTCCTACCTGGGCCACATGTCCTGCTTACCATCCCCTTCCCCCACATCCTCCTCGTTGGATGAGGCCTGGCATTTCTCCTCCTCCTCCAGCATGTCGTCCCTCTGCTGCGCGATGCTGTGGAGGACACAGCAGGCTGTCACGATGCAGATGAACCTCTCAGCATCACACTGGACACCTGAACCGCACCTTCAGGAGACCGAAGCACCACTCGATCACGCTCCTGGTGCTGCATAGGCATCGTTGTTGCGGGTCTCCGAGTCAATCTGTAGCCTCGGGATAGGTTTCATCATCATGAACGCAGCGGATAACCCTGACGCCCAGGAGCCAACACCACAGCCTGGGGGGATGTGGGAAGGGGTGGGGGGGCTCTCGAACATGTCAGGAATCGCCGAGTGTGCCAGGATGAAGGTGCTATGCATACTGCCCAGGAAGCGGTGCAGACATGCATGATGCACAGCTGATGGTCACATATCAGGTGCCACGTTCATCAAATAGAACCGCTTTTTGTTGGTATAGTGCAGCCTGTCATCTGCAGGTGCTCAGAGGGGGAAATGCATCCCGTCGATCGCCCCCTGAACCCGGGGCATGCCGGTGATGGCGGCGAACCCCACTACTTGGGCATCCTGGTGGGTCCACAATGAAATGGATGTATTGATCTGAGTGGGCATATAGGGCCTCCTTGGCAGTGCAGATCCAACTGGGCACCAAGGTCTATGAGATCGCAGACAGGTCCCCACTCGGTGCCTGGATGGACCCCGTCAAGTAAACGTTTAGGGCGACCACCACCTTGACAGCCACTCAGAGCAGGTGTCCGCCCTCATTCCCCCGAAGTGCCAGGTGTGCCATGATCTGGCAGATATGTCGCACTGTCTCTCTGTTCTGCCGAAGTCTTCGACAACATACCCTGTCCAGTAGGTCCTCGAATGACGGGCAGTACTGGTACACACAAGGCTTCTGTGGTAGTCACCACTGTTTGTATATACTACGTATATGAGAAGTAATATGGTAAGGCTCCTGTACTACAGGTATGGGGGTAGATCCCTGCCTGCTGGCTAAATGTGTGTGCACACCGAGCTGCAGCCATTTCGTCAGCAGCTGCAAGAGGCAACACATTTCTGCTTAATAAAGCCTCGATTACTCGCTACTCTCGTCTCGTCGTAATTGATAGTGCATCAATTTATTAAGCAGGGATATTACAGCGATGGACCTACGCATCAAGCCAGATCGCCTGCAGCTGCACCCTCAAGCAGCAACGCCACGTCGGCCTTCGACTACTGGCTAGCTTGCTTTGAAGCCTACATTGGATCAGCGACAGAACAACCCTCAGAAGCACAGAAACTCCAGATCGTGTACACACAGTTGAGCTCCAATATTTTTCCCCTTATCTGGGACGCGCCCAACTACACTGAGGCCATGGCGCTTCTGAAAGAGAACTACACCCGGCCGATCAACAAACTCTACGCCAGGCACCTCCTGCCAAGCAGCAACAACTCCCCGGTGAGTCATTGGAAGATTTCTGGCACGCCCTGGCGAGGAACTGCAATTGCCAGGCAGTTTTGACAGTTGAAAATACCAAACTCCGAATCATGGATGCTTTTGTTACGGGCATAGGGTCGGCGTACATCCGGCAGCGCCTCTTAGAAGGGGGTACGCTCGACCTTGCGGCGACCAAGAAACTCGCAACCTCACTAACGGTAGCCTCCCGTAATGTACAAGCGTACGCCCCTGATTGAATTGCACCCCCCTGCTGGACATCGTGGACCCCACCAGCGACCGCCCCCCGCCAACCCCAGGCTTGTGCCGCGCGGCAGCCAGCCAACACCGGGGGGCCCAAGTTCTATTTCTGCGGGCAGACAAAGCACCCTCGGCAACGCTGCCTGGTGCGGAGCGCAATCTGCAAGGCCTGCGGGAAGAAGGGACATTTTGCTGCGGTGTGCCAGGCCCGGTCGATCACCGCTGTAACCAGGCCCATTGTTCCTGCACCCCCCACGTGCGACCCGTGGGTGCCGCCAATTTCGTCCCCGCAACCCACGTGCGCCCCGTGGGCGCTGCCATCTTCCTCGCATCAAAACACGTACGGCCCATGGGCGCCGCCATCTTCCCCCCATCAGACCTCGTGCGGCCAGTGGGCGCCGCCATCTTTTAACGCCGTGCGCCCTGTGGGCACCGCCATCTTCGGCGCCATTTTGGACGGTGCCTCAGTACCCTGCTAGTCGGGCACCTCATCGGGCCGCTCATCGTCCGCAACAGCCGCCGACCAGCCCGAGGCCCACCAACACCAGCCGCAGCTCGCTTCCATCACGCTCGACCAGTCCCGGCTAAACAACCTCGCAACCGCGACAACGACGGTGAAAGTCGATGGCCACAAGACACCTTGCCTTCTCAACTCCGGGAGCACGGAGAGCTTCATCCACCCCAATACGCTAAGGCGCTGCTCCTACGCGGTACACCCCAGTACCCAACAAATCTCCCTGGCCTCCGAATCCCACTCCGTGGAGAACCGGGAGTACTTCACCGCCACCCTCACCGTCCAGGGTTTGGAGTTCAGCAACTTCCAGCTCTACATCCTCCCCAACCCCTGCGGTGATTTGCTACTCGGCCTGGACTTCCAGTGCAACCTCCAAAGTCTAACTCTGAAATTCAGCGGGCCCCTACCACCCCTTACTGTATGCGGCCTCACGACCCTTAAGGTCGCCCCCCCCCCTTTCCCTGTTTGCAAACCTCACGCCGGATTGCAAACCCGTCGCCACCAGGAGCAGATGGTACAGTGCCCAGGACAGGACCTTCATCAGGTCAGAGCTCCAGCGGCTACTGCGGGAAGGCATAATCGAGGCCAGCAACAGCCCCTGGAGAGCCCAAGTGGTAGTTGTAAAGGCTGGGGCGAAACACAGGATGGTCATTGACTACAGTCAGACCATCAATCGGTACACGCAGCTCGACGCGTACCCCCCCCCCCCACGCGTTTCTGATATGGTCAATCATATTGTACAGTATTGGGTCTTCTCTACAGTGGACCTGAAATCTACCTACCACCAGCCTACCTACCACCACCTGCCTACCTACCACCACCTGCCTACTCCCCATCCGCAAGGCGGACCGCTAATACACTGCGTTCGAAGCAGACGGCCGCCTTTACCACTTCCTTAGGGTTCCCTTTGGCATCACTAATGGGGTCTCGGTCTTCCAACGGGAGATGGACCGAATGGTTGACCGGTACGGCACCTTCCCATACCTGGATAACGTCACCATCTGCGGCCACGACCAGCAGGACCACGACGCTAACCTTTTCAAATTTCTCCACACCGCTAAACTCCTGAACCTTACGTGTAACAAGGAGAAGTGTGTGTTCAGCACAACCGCTGAGCCATCCTTGGCCGACCCCGACCGCATGCGCCCCCTCATGGAACTCCCCCTCTCCCACTGCCCCAAGGCCCTCAAACAGTGCCTGGGGTTCTTCTCATACTATGCCCAGTGGGTCCCTAACTATGTGGACAAGGCCCGCCCACTCATTCGCTCCACAGTTTTCCCCCGGAAGGCCGAGGCTCACCAGGCCTTCAACCGTATCAAGGCCGACATCGCCAAGGCCGCGATGCATGGGGTAAACGAGACCCTCCCCTTTCAAGTCGAGAGCGATGCATCAGACGTTGCTCTGGCCGCCACCCTCAACCAGGCATTCTTTTCCCGCACCCTCCACGCCTCTGAATTTCGGCACTCCCCCGTCGAAAAGGAGGCCCAAGCCATCGTAGAAGCTGTGCAGCATTGGAGGCATTACCTGGCTGGCAGGAAATTCACTCTCATCACTGACCAACGGTCGGTTGCCTTCATATTCAATAATGCACAGTGGGGCAAGATCAAAAATGATAAAATCTTGAGGTGGAGGATCGAGCTCTCCACCTACAATTACTAGATTTTGTATCTCCCCGGTAAGCTCAACGAGCCCCCCGATGCCCTATCCCGAGGTACATGTGCCAGCGCACAAGTGGACCGTCTCTGGGCCCTACACAATGGTCTCTGTCGCCCAGGGGTCACTTGTTTTTTTCACTTCATAAAGGCCCGCAACCTACCCTACTCCATTGCAGAAGTCAGGGCTGTCACCAGAGACTGCCAGGTCGGCGCGGGGTGCAAACCGCACTTCTACCGGCCAGACCGAGCACACCTGGTGAAGGCCTCCCGTCCCTTTGAACGCCTCAGCATGGATTTCAAAGGGCCCCTCCCCTCCTCTGACCGAAATACGTACTTCCTTAACAGGTCGATGAATATTCCAGATTCTCCTTCGCAATCCCATGTCCCGATATGACGTCTGCCACAGTCATCAAAGCCCTCAATAGAATCTTCACTCTGTTCGGTTACATCCACAGCGAACGGGGATCCTCCTGTATGAGTGATGAGCTGCGTCAATTCCTGCTCAGCAAGGGCATTGCCTCGAGCAGGACGGCCAGCCACAACCTCCGGGGAAACGGGCAGGTGGAGAGGGAGAACGGGACGGTCTGGAAGGCTGTCCTGCTGGTCCTACGGTCTAAAAATCTCCCAGTCTCCCGCTGGCATGAGGCCCTCCCCGACGCCCTCCACTCCATCCGATCGCTACTTTGCACTGCGACTAATGCAACCTCCCATGAACGCCTCCTTGTCTTCCCCAGGAAGTCCACCTCTGGGGTTTCGCTCCCAATGTGGCTGGCAGCTCCAGGACCCGTTCTCCTCCGCAAGCACATGCGGCTCCACAAAGCAGACCCATTGGTCGAGAGGGTACAGCTACTCCATGCAAACCCGCAGTACGCCTACCTGGCATACCCCGATGGCCGCCAAGACACAGTCTCCCTCAGGGACCTGGCACCAGCTGGTTCTCTTCCCCCCCCCCCCCCCCCAACTGCCCTGGCGCCACCCATCCTCACCCCCAGTGCACCTCACCACAGCCCCCACTCCTGGACGATCCGTCTTCCCCTTGGTCCCACCCGGGGATGAAGATGAGGACTACACGCTCCCGGAGTCACCGGCGACCAAGCCGGCGCCTGCATCGTCACCGGGACTGCGGCGCTCACAACGGAGGATCAAGGCACCCGGCCGGCTAAATTTGTGAACTTTCCCCAAACAGTACACTTTAAAAATGCTCCCATACGTATAAATGGTTTTCCACCACCCACGCTGGATTCTTTTTTAACAGGGGGTGAATGTGGTAGTCACCACTGTTTGTATATATTACGTATATGAGAAGTAATACGGTAAGGTTCCTGTACGACAGGTATGGGGGTAGATCCCTGCCTGCTGTCTCCGCCCAGTAGGCGGAGTATAAATGTGTGTGCTCACCGAGCTGCAGCCATTTCAGCAGCAGCTGCAGGAGGCAACACATCTCTGCTTAATAAAGCCTCGATTACTCTCTACTCTCGTCTCGTCATAATTGATAGTGCATCAGCCTCATACCATGTCCCCTCCTCCTCAGCCTGTTGGGGGTCGGCTCTCCATCCACGGTGGCTGCCTCCTGTTCCTCTGTGGCACGTTCCGCTGCTGCACGCTCTGCTGCTGCAGCTTCATCCTTGAGCAGCTCCAGCTCGTACAGCTGCAGGGCATCCCCAGGGCTGCGGAAACTATCAGGAAGGCCATAATTTCTGGTTGAATTTGAAAATCCATTGTCTGCAGGGGGTGAAAGGCTGACATGTTAGCATGGCGCTTTACCCATGCCAACCAGGGCCAATGGATTAGGTGGTGGCCCAGGTTGGCACTGTGGGCTCTGCCCCCGCTTGTCTCCCCCCACCTCTCTGCACCCCTGGCCCCGTCGTTGCCCGCCACCGTGGGAGCTTCTGGCCCCATAGCCCATCCCCTAGTCACCAACCCCCCTGGCCCTTTCAGGCTCCTCCTCACCCCAGCCAACCCGACCAGTGTCCAGCCGGCAGCCCACGGTCGTGCCTCTCTGTGTCCTACCTCCTCTCTCTCCCTCATCAGCCACAATGCTGGTTTCACGATGTTTAAAGGTACAAGTGATTCGTGCATTGGGAACTCGGCCCATTGGAGGTGGAGAATCGCGGAGGCTCCGGAGAATACTGGGTCGGGCCTGCTAATGATGTGCAAATGGTGTTCACTGTACGTGCGTTCCGGACCTCATTGCCACCACTGTCGAGGTGATGGAGGATTGTGATTTGGTGTCAAATCGGTGCCCGCCGTGATTTTGACGTCGGATCCGATTCTCCGCTCAATCGCGGTTCGCGATTTTGGCGTCAGCTAATGGAGAATACCACCCATGGTGTCCGAACCCAGTGCAGAGGATGCCGCTGCTTTGCTGATTAGATCTTGGGTCTTGCACTCTAATGTTTAATGGCAAGATATGTACTGTTTTGAGCCATCCCAGATTATCAGCCAGTATTCCTGTACTGCGCTGTATCGTTCTATGTTCTATTGTAATGCCAGCTCTGGAATACATTTTTATTTTGTTTTCTTTTTTTTTAGAAAATATTTTATTGCGGCATTTATAATTTTAATAATTTTAAACATCAAATGTCAACAAAAGCAAAAACACAATAATATAACCAACAAACCCCCCAGGCACAAACCTCAGCCAACATGGCTTACGCAAACAATGCCACCTTTCCCAACCACCATTCCGTTGGTTCCCCTATCCTGACTCACCTCTCCCGTGCCTCCCCTTTCCCTCCCTTCCACCACCCACTGTTGACAGCTTAATTTTCCTCAAAGAAGTCAATGAACGGCTGCCACCCCCGAGCAAACCCCTGCAATGAACCCCTCAAGGAGAATTTAATTTTTTCGAGTCTGAGAAACCCCGCCATGTCACGAACCCACACCCCCGACTTTGGGGGCTCCGAGTCCCTCCACCCTAATAAGACCCGCCTCCGGGCCAACAGGGAGGCAAAGGCCAGGACGTCGGCCTCTCTCACCCCCTGGGCTCCCAGATCTTCCGACACACCAAAATTGCCACCTCTGGACTCTGAACCGCCTTCACTTTTAAGACCTCTGACATGACATCAGTAAACCCCTGCATGAAACCCCTCAGCCTCGGACATACCCAAAACATCGGGACATGGTTAGCAGGAGCCCCCACACCTATCCTCCACCCCTCAAGGAACCTGCTCATCTAGGCCATAGTCATGTGTGCCCTGTGGACCACCTTAAACTGTTTCAGGCTGAGCCTGGCACACGACAAGGACGCATTAACTCTCCTCAGGGCCTTCTCCCATAACCCGGCCTCTGACTCCCCACCCAGCTCTTCTTCCCACTTTCTCTTCACCTCTCCTATCAGGGCTCTCTCCCACTCCATCAGCTCCTTATAGATCTCTGAGACTTTCCCCTCTCCTACTCATGTTCTTGACACCACCTTATCCTGGGGCGGCAGGTGCAGGAACATCAAAACCTGACTCCGCACAAAGTCCCTCACCTGCAGATACCGGAACCCATTCCCACCTGGCAATTCAAACTCCTGTCCCAGCTCATCCAAGCTTGGGAAACCCTCATCAATAAAGAGATCCCCAAATCTCTTGATCCTGCCCGCTGCCACTTCCGAAACTCCCCATCCAACCCCCTCCCCCCTGGCTCGAACCGGTGATTATCACATATCGGTGACAACGATATCCTCTCCAACTCCATGTGCTGCCTCTACTGTCCTCACACCGTCAGGGCTGCCACTACCACCGGGCCTCTGGAGTACCAAGCCAGCGAGAATGGCCGAGGTGCCGTTAACAATACCCCAAACTTGTGTCCTTACATGAGGCTGCCTGCACCCGCTCCCATACCAACTCCTCCCGCACTACCCACTTCCTGACCATCGCAATATTTGCCGCCCAATAGTATTTAATAAAGTCCGAAAGGTCCAGTCTCCCCTCCGTGCGCCCCCGCTCAAGTAGGACCTTCTTAACCCGCGGGGTTTTACGGCCAAACAAATGCCAAGATCTCTGCATTCACCTTTTTGAAGAACGCCTTGGGAATAAAAATTTTGAGGCTCTGGAAAACATAAACCTTGGATGGACTGTCATTTTAACTGTCTGTACCCGCCCACCAACGGGAACGATTTCCACCTCCGAAAGTCCCCCCTCATCTGTTCTACCAGCCGCCCCAAATTCAGTTCATGCAGCTGCTCCCACTCCCACGCCACCTGGATACCCAAATATCGAAAGCTCCCTCACACCACCTTGAACGGCATCTCACCCAGTCTCTTCTCTTGCCCCCTCGCCTGGATCGCAAAGACCTCACTCTTACCCATATTAAAGTTGTATCCCGAAAACCGGCCAAATTCCTCTAGTATCCCCATAATCCCTCCAATTCCCCCCAGTGGGTCTGATATGTACAGAAACAGATCATCCGCGTAGAGTGAGACCCTGTGTTCCACCCTCCTGCACTATCCCCTGCCAGATGCTCTCAATGCCAATGCCAACAGCTCTATAGCCAAGGCAAACAGTGGGGAAGGTGGACATCCCTGCCTTGTCCCCCAGTACAACATGAAGTAGTCTGATCTCACCCTGTTCATCCGCACACTCGCCACCAGTGCCTGGTATAGCAACCGGATCCAATCCACAAATCCCTGCCCAAACCCAAACCGCCCCAGGACCTCCAATAAGTATTCCCATTCCACCCGATCAAAGGTCTTCTCTGTGTCCATGGCCACCACCACCTCAACCTCGTGCCCCTCTGGAGGCATCATAATTACATTCAGCAACCTCCTAACATTAGTCGCCAAGTGCTGCCCCTTAATGAACCCCATCTGGTCCTCCCCTATGACCCATGGGATGCACTCCTCAATCCTTGTGGCCAGGATCTTCGCCAGTAATTTGGCATCCACATTTAACAGGGAGATCGGCCTTTCACGGCCTAACCTTATCCCGTTTTAAAATGAGGGAGATCGACATATGTGACAACTTCATTGAATGCCCTGACCAACTGTGGTCCCAACGCCCCCCCCCCCCCCCCCCCGGAGAACTCCTTATAAAATTCCACCGGGTACTTTCCACAAGCCTCATTGAATTCTTTGAGGATGTGACGAGACACTGTGACAGTTGAGGAGTATTTATCTAAGATCTTCCCGACTATTCGAGGTTGTGAGCTACCAGACTAGGTCTTGTGAATATCTAAAGTAAGACTCGCTATATGGGAGATCTAATTATAGTATACACAATGTGCCTTGCGTTCACTACCTTCAGTGTAAAGGAGAGACTGTGACTTAGATGACTATCTTATCCTTAACGTCGACTAAATATTTCTAATTCTTGAGAGCTAGGCATGGGCAAGTGACCCTCCAGATAGCCTCAAAGGGTGAGAATATGATGAATCTTAGTTAAATGTCATTCTTATTTATTAAAATAGACACAAATCTGCATGGTAAAATATATACTCAATTTATTTAAAGAAAAAAGGGTAATACAAGTGTTTTGATAAATGATACAGTTTGACAGACACAGGATACGTGATGAGTTAGCCTGTGACCTTCTTAACTACATAATTGATTAAGCTACAAATATTTCATACTCACAACGACTAGTAGTCTCGGAATTCGATGCTCAATCACGAGCAGAATTCTACGAGTCGAGATAGCAGTTTAAACACCCAGTAATCTCCTAAACAGCTCTCCAAGCGAAACTCTAACTTTCACAGCTTTTGCTTGAATATTTAATTGTTTTTACACTCAGGGAGAGCTAAGGAGTTCGAGGGGAGGTTTAGTATAGCCCCTGCTTCTGAAAAACAAGTTAACTCCCTGCAGTTATTTCGAGACAAAGAACAGTGTCCCTCTTGGTTGGCAAGGCCTTAGTTTCAGGGAGGCCTACAGGGCACCTGTTTCTAAAGATACGAGGTTGATACCTCAGTTAGCTATCTCCTGAAAAACACCAGCCTCCCTTTTTGGCAGGGTCTCTTGCCAAGCAGTAGCCCCCATAGTAGCAAGGCCACGATACAAGTGATATCCTCCCTTAGTTGGCAGAGCTTATTTCCAGACAAGGCCACAAGACTTAATGAGTTCACTGCATCTGGACTCTTACCAAGATAATACATATTAAAACCATTATTGCGATAAGTAATGGTTTACATTGATAATGGACTTCATCAGTCATCAGCTTTTAATATAGGGTTAAATACATGATTTAATATAGCATCAGCTCTGATCAGTTTTTAATATAAAGTGAATATATGATTTAATATAAAATCAGTTCTGATCAGCCTTTAATATAGGTGGATACCGCCACATCCTCCTCTTGAATGAAATTAGTCTGGTGGCTAATATTTTCTTCGGATAGTTTCTTGATGAATATCCTTGAGTTTCGCTTTTTATGATCATGGTTCATATTGAATGAATGTCCATCTTTTTTGCATCCCTCTTTTCCTTCCAACTGTTTGGAAAAGGGTTGATTCTGCCACCAGTCCTTCATGGGTGTTTTTCCCATGATATATGCTTCTGATTTCCGAACAGGCGGTTCAGTCCACCTTTTGAGGGTCCATAATAAGAGGAGATAATAACAATTCCAAGAGGAGTTTTGCTTTGTAATTTGTCCTCGTGTTGAGTGTGATTCTGGTATTAGTGTGACGGGCAGTTTTTTTTTTAGCAAGATATGGACTGTGGGTATTTTGTTCAGGAAATCGATTTATGTTTTGAAGGTACAGTAATCTAAAGTTAATGCATTCAATAATAATGTTACAGTTTCCTGTTATAAGGCAAGCTATTCCTAAGGTTTCTAATGCTGATTAGAATTAAAATTGTAGGTTATACAAGAGTAATGAGCATGATCTTTCTCCATAGGCTGAGTATCCTCCAAGTATATGGAAACATAGCCGGGTTGGTCAATCTGGAAAGATAAGGCAGGTCTAGTCAGTTAGAGTTAATGCTTAGGTGGGGTAAGTCCCATCTATCCTATCTCTGGTGGGCATCACTACTTGCTTATCTTAGTGCGGCTTTCTAAATCCATTTGGCCAGTTCCTGGCAGCAGGTTTTCTTTGTTATTTACCCGATCAGCAAAAGTCTGGGTTGATGACCTGGGGTCGTTCAGGTAGGTTTGGTCGGCACTCACATGGAGTGGAGAATGACCATACATGGTTAATTTGGCTATTTCCATTTGGTGTATTTTTTGGGCATCCAATTGCCATGGACCAAATCCAGTTTTGTGACTTACTTCGTCACAGACCATTTTCAGTGTAAGGTTGGAAAATTTAGCTTCCGTGTGCTCATAGGCCGCGGGGCATGGGGTTTGGTTGTGTCCCCATCCATGGCAGAGGGAGAATTTCTCGAATCCTTTCTTAAATTGATCAATTAACCTGTTCTCATCTCGGGCGTTCTTGGCATAAAGGATATTTTCCAATTCTGAAAGGGCTGAAAATATTTCTTGGAAGTTTTGGGTATCGGCTTGTATTATTACTTTATGGACATCTTCATGTCCTCTAAGGGACACTATCCTTTCCAGGCAGACCATCCATCAACCATTATCTGGGTCGATCATACGGAAGGTGTCTGTCTGTAGGAGCTCCGCTAGTGTCTTGGTATTTGGGTAGTTATGCCTGGTTTGGAGGCAGTTGGCATTCCTCCTGCCCAGAGTGTACATATTGGATTGAATGGGGTTTGCTGACCTGTTTCTTTTTCCATGGTCAGTATTTTGAGGACTTGTTCAGGGGTACATCCTATTTGAGGTGCTATTTTATAAGAAGTTAGTTTCAGAATTACCTTTTCTGCCAGCCTAGAATCGGCTTCATAGTTGTCAGGTACTTGGGGATCTGAAATTATTGGGTCGGAGGATCTCGGGTCGTAGTTAAAACAAATTTCCATTTCCATATTAAATTCCCATGCTTGGATCAAACAGTGCAGACAAATGGGAGAGCACTTCTAGTAAATATTCTGGTTGGAACAGGTTACACACTGAAATTGTGTAAGGTGCCTTTGCTTCACGGGGTGATTGTGGGCAAAGATAAGCATTCCTGTGGTTAGATTACAATGGCTAGTATGGGCTTTCAGGAAGTCCTTGCTCATAAGTCCTTGCAAAAGGGTTTCTTCTGGTTGCTCTGGAATGTAAGGGCAAGTATAGGAGTTAGAAGTTTCTCCTTTAGTTACTCCAACATGGAACTGCACTTTGTTGCAAGTGAAGGTGCCATTGTTAGATCTGCAAAAGGTTAACGCGTCTCCATGTCCAGGGTCTTTTTCCAAATTTTCCAGGTGGTGTGGATAGAAATTGAAATTTAGATGATCATCCGTTGGCATGGTCATCAAGGTGAGGCACGAGGTCCAGTCCTCGGTCCAGCGTGGGTATAGGAATCGGTACATCAATTCTCCGCATAAGGGGGTGCGATGCTCAAGCAATAATTGGTGCAGCTTTTGCAGAGTATAGAGGGTCTCTTGTCTTTGTTGATCAGTGTGGATTGAGTAGTATTGATTTACTGAGCCCCATTGCTGGAGGATGGGGCAGTAGGGGGAGCAGAAGGTTGGATTATCAGACATAATGGTTTGTAAATTTGTTTTTGGTTGGTCTTCTACTTTGGTTCAAATTTTGGCCTTGGCAGTTGGAGCTCCAAGGTGATCTGGGCCAATCTAGTATTGATAAGGCACATATCCTCCTCTTGGCCACCTAGGCTGCTGAGCAGACCGGTGGAAATACTGGTGTCCAAGTAACCAAAAAGGGGAAGTGAAAGGGTCGTGAAAACTGTTCTTTCGTCTTATAATGTTTAGTCAGAGAGAGACACATTGAAGTTAGAGTTGAACGTATTGACATCAACGTCTTCTAGTCCTGGAAGTACATCCAGTCGAAGTCCAATGCTCGGCTCCTCTCTCGGCGAAGAGTCACGATTATCTGTCAATAAAGCAGAGGTAGAAGCCACATCGTATGAGGCGTGTGGCGTGAAAGGCACAGCGCGTGAAGGGGTAAGGTAATAGCCGAGGATGCTCATTTGTATTGAAGGTGAGTTCTCTAATGCGAAACGGTCAAGTGGGGCTGGAAGGGCGTAAGATGTAGCCTCATAAAAGACTTAAGGGGAATTTTATAAGGATGCCAATTCATAACCGTAATGTTGTCCAGAAGTTGGCAATGCAGGGTGTAGCACCAGGAGTGGACATGGCGTGAGTGGCAAGATAAAGGATCAAAAGATGGGCAACAAAAGTCACAAAGCAGGCATGAGGCCATAAGGGCAGAGGGAACGCACAAGTGTCTCACTGTAAGCAGGTTGCTTGTAGTCTGGAGGTCTGGATGTGAGAGGCCTAGTGAGAACCACAATGACGGCCTGACTCGGAAATAAAGAGCGCCTGGAACGGAACCATTGGAGCTCATATATCGTGAGACAAGAGCTTCTTCATATAATTCTGATAATGACAGGGAAGAGAAATAGATTTGGAAAGTGAATTCTTGAATTATGTCCTCGTCTCTCTTTTGGTATTGATCCATAACTGTCAATTATCTATTGGGGCGAACGAAATATATCAGTACTATGCCTGCAACCCCAATTGAACCATATTTTAGGTATTTTCCCATTCCGAACATATCGCCAAACCAGTTAAGCATTCTGGAGGCCGTGTTGATGGTAAAGTCAATAATCGAGGAGAATGCATGTGGTAGTCTCGGGAAGGCGTTTTTCATGGTCTCGCCTAATACAGTAAAGAATTCTCTCATGCCTCCCGTATAGGAAGTGTCTATTGACTCCAAGTGAGCCTGGAGGTGTTTTATCTGTTTCTCGATGTCCCAATTAGTATATGTAAGGACTAATGGCTCCTGTATGATGACCATTGCGGCGTCCAGTATTTGTGAAATAAGCAGCCTTAGAAATGGCTCTACCGCTGGGGGGCAGTAGGTAGACTGCTTATGTTGTGTGACTGGCGGTAATAAATAGTCACAACACCTGGTATGGTTAATCGTTGAGGTAATTAGCCAGGTGCCGACTGGAAGTGAGCAATCCTCGCAAAAGTTTGCTGTGGCTATAATGGTTGAGCCATTGGCCATGGAGAAGTAGGAGCGGAACGCCTGTGTAATGGGCGTGGCTATTACAGGGCAACCACGTGCACTGGCATCGCAGAGGTTAACTGGTGTCCAGTCATCAACAATGTAGAAGGATCCCTGAGGGCGTAATTTAGCCATGAGTCAGGTAATGTTAGTTGAGGCGTGTAATAAGGCCGTCTGGTTTTTAAGGGGCAGCTCACTTATACCAACATTATAGTCGGGTTTTATCTGTATCAGGGTACAGTGTTTGGCCCGACAGTGGGGAATGCCAATGTTGGCCAAAAAGTAGGTAAATAATGACACTCCATTTTCATGAAACATAGGTATCGAGAATACAAGCTGAATCTTATACCGACGTCTTTGGTAATATCTAGTTACCATACCACCTAATATATCTCCAGCAGGATCTTCAGGATTAGAAGTAATGACGTTATAAAGTTTTACAGTAGTTCCTCCTCTTTGTAAACCAGCCAGGTGTTTGTCCAAAGACATATATTCGATTGACTGTTCTAACTCTTCCCATGGGACATGGCCCATCTGGATAACGTTAATAATTCTAAGTAGTTGCGTATAAGTTTTAGTGATCGATAGTTTGGCCCCTAGTTTGGCCCCTAAATGTAACAGCTGCTGCTGAGAGGGCTAGTCCCTGGCACGAGTGTTTTCCGAGGGAAATAATATGATGAGCAATATTCTGCTGGTTGTTCGTCAGTTCCTTATTCCAGGATAAAAACCTGGAGAAAAGGTCCACTGAGATTTGTTGTCCCTTAACTATTTGAGCGGAAATAGACCTGCGTTCGCGGTTGGCCATGGGCTGAGGCGCGGTGAGATTGTATGCAATATGTGCGAGACCTGAGGGAAGTCGCGTTTGAAGTTCAAGATGAAAGAGGGAAGTTTATTCCTGAGGTGGCAATCAAGCTGTTGGAGCCAGGCACAGTCAATTCTGCAGTTGAATATCCTGCACTATCTGCCAGGGTAGTGTTCCAAAAGGGAATAGGAGTTAACACTTGGTGAAGCGAGTGTAGGAGGGTCTCATTTTCTAATAGGGCAAGATAGAGAGATCTGAGGGTGATATTCTGGTTACTGTTATCTGTCCAGGTAGAGGCTGTGAGGTTATTAATACAATGCCAATAGGGGTTAGTAATGTTTTCTAGTGGACAAGCTCCCATATCTTTTCTGTTCAATCTCATGCCAATTGTATGGTTTGATAAGGATTGATTGAGGAGGGCGACCCAGAGGGGGTGCCTGCAAACGTCACGAAGAGTGATAGGTTGAAAGAAATCTTGGCATGAACCTGAGTGATTGGTGCCTTGGAGATATGTAGGCACGTATCGGGAAGGTTGTTGTTGGACGAATTTTGTGATAGTGACTTGAGGAAATTAATAGAATCTTTAACGGGGTCTCTGGATTCTTTGTACCAGGGTCAGTAGAAGGAAGTGGAACAAATAATATGTTCACCAGCCATTAGTGAAGGCATATGGTAGTCAGGGGTCGAGTAATTGATGGCATTTTGAATGTGGGCACTGTTAGAGCCTGGAGAGGAACAGTAGGAATTAATTCCAAAATTGCGTAATTATGCCATTTGGCACCGCACCCTCTCTGTGTGGCGAGAGAAGATATTTATGACTGATCGTCGTCCATTGTCCGAAAATGCATATTCATCTAAGGGTAGTAGCGGAATACATTGGTCCACTTTTGAAGTGACCGGTGGTCGGGCTTCGGGCAGCGTGACGATATAACAGTGTGCATACTGAAGGATGTCTTCTTCTGTCTCAGTGAATTGAGCAAGCTTCAGCTGGGGAGAGGTTAATTTCAGCTGTCTGATAGCAGATGCCACTGTTTGTTTATGTCAAAATTCTTTTAGCATGAGTTGGGCTGAAATGACATCTGTGTCTAGGCCTAAGGTGTGTGAAACCATGATAGTTCCTGCCGCCCTTACTGTGGGATGGAGGTCTGTATAGGCAATAATACCATCTTTGACCCATGATCGTTGAATTGGCATCTCTGAAGGTACGGAGACCGTGGAGTTTGGTTCTTCCAATGATCATAGATGTCAGTTTTGCCTGTTATTATTGTCATTATTATTCAGTTCTGTATAGTTAAGGTCCTGGCCTATATTAGAGTTTAGGTCAAAAGTTTGCGTTGCAGTGAGGGAGACCGTAATAGTGCCAAGTAGGAGGGTACAAAGGATAAGTGAAAAGGTAATGCCGAGTGCGGTAAGGCAGCAGCACTGGGGTTTCTGCTTATTGGACCATCTCTTTTGGGAACGTATGATCTTTTGTACTTTGGCCTTAAACTTTAAATACTGAGGGTGACCTTTGAGACAGGTCTTCCCAGGTGTAGTAATAACTTGAGTCCGAGGTATTTCCTCTGGAGGTTCATCTAATTCTGACTCATTATGGGATCTAACCTCATATCGCGCGTACCAACGTGTCATTGTGTTGTTAACCTGTGATTCAAAGGCTTTGGGAACTGGTCAACAGTTATCAATGGATATTAGTTTTGTCCCATGGTCAACTAGAAGCGTCTGACCTTGGACCTGTTTGACACAAACGGGGGGTTTCCATTTAGGTCTAAGTAAGGTATTCTTAGGATTTTCCTTTTCTTGTACCCAGTCACCTTCTTGTGGTGACCACTCATTGGGTTCTGGTGGTTTAGGAGGCTGTATTTGAGACAATAAGCCAATCATTTCTTGGGCTAATTCTGGGTTGTACTGAGGAATTATTCCTTCTGATGCCGGCTGGGCGGTATTCATTTGTACCTTAAACATTAAAAAATAAGGTGCAATGTGTTTTTCAGGTTCTACGCGACTCAGGGGTAGGTTGTTGACTGCCAGCTGTACCTCCGGCACCAATTTGGCCCAACTGCATCCTCGTGCCATTAGCAGTTTAGTCATGCAAAGCTTCACATCTTGGTTACGCCGCTCCACCGACCCACTTGATTGCGGGTGCAAAGGAGTGCTGTGTTCCAATTTAATACCTTTGTCAGTACACATTTTCTGGAACGCCTTTCCAACAAAGGCAGATCCACAATCTGTGTGGAGACATATGGGGGAACCAGCGCTGGGAAAAATGATGTTTTTGAATGCATTAACAGTTGTGCTTTCTGTACAGCGGGTTGTGGGCACCAACCACGTGTAGGAGGTACAGGTGTCAACAACTACTAAGATGAACTGGTTTTGTCCTGTATAAGGAGGGTGCCCAGTAGAGGGCGTAAAGGGTCCCCCATAATCAGTCTGCCACACACGGTGGGGTACGTCTGGTTTTGCTCTTGAAATGAATTTAGATCTGATGATGACTCCTCCTTTCAAGGTCTGGAGGAACTGAGGACGATTTGCCACTAATCTTTTGCAATCAGTTAATATATAAGGCCACCAATAGGTGAGCAGTAGTTTAGCCATTATTGCCTTTGCTCCAGGATGGCCAGAACCATGGCGAACGTGGGCCTCCTGTATTAAACTTAGGCGTTTCTTTGCTGGTGGGATAACCTTAGCCTCCTTTCCTGGAATAGTAACCAAGACTCTTCCCATTTCGTCGCAATGATAGTTATAGTTGGATGGGTACCCGCGCGGGGTTTTCCCGGAAATAAGTAGGCGTAACTCATCATCCTGATTGTCACTGTACATTTGTCTTGTAATTACCAGGACCGTTACATGTTCTATCCCTACTTCTTCTAGGGTCACTGCTTGTTTTGCAGCATTGTCTGCCATTTGGTTACCGATGCTGTGGGGGCCTCCTTTTGTATGGCCTGGGACATGCATAATGGTAACATGACGCTTGTTGTCTAGTTGCTGGGCAATCTTTTGCCATAAAGATATATGAGCTATTGGTTTTCCTTTATCTGTCTGAAAGGTATTCTTTCTCCATACTGGTAAGAAAGTATTAGCTGCCTTCTGGCAATAGGCGCTGTCAGTGCAGATTAATGTTTTAGTATCATTAGAAGATATTTCTTGTCAGGCTAATAATAATGCCTGTGCTTCTGCATATTGGGCATTATGGGGACCCAGGGTCCTTGAAATTGATTTGGTGGGGTTAAAGGTTCCATTTGAATGAGAATCTAGTATTATCCCACTACCAGTTATCGTGCGCATGCTGCCTTGTCTATCAGGGATGGGTATTGCCGATCCGTCACAGTAAATGACAAGGTCAAAGTCCTCTAGGGGAGTTACGGTAAGTTTGAGACTCGGAATATCCGGGTCCTCTTCTTTGTCCAGTTTTTCAAAACCGGGAAAATGGAGTATATCCTGCGAGTATTTTTCATTATATTCAAAGCTCAGGGAGGTATCATAGAAAAGATGGTGCCACTTAGTGTATCTGGCCTGGGTTCGTTCCCTGGCATTCCTTCTTGTGATCTTAGTTGGGGAAAACCCGTTTTGATTATAATGCGTGCATTGGCCTGAACCTTCCGCAAGGATCTTACGGCATGTAGGATGAGGACCATGCAGCGTTCTAAGGCGGTCAATATCTGTTTACAGGGGGAGTAGTTAAGGGAGAGGTATTGGAATGGCGTCGTGGCCCCTGTGGTAGTATGCATTAGGGGTCATGTGGGACTGTGAAGCCGTGATGTCATTGGCTGACAGATCCCGGGTCCTGGTTGGCCGTTGACCTCTAGCTCCGCCCTGAAGGCGGAGTATAAGAACCAGGAGTCCTCCCCCGCAGGCAGTCTACTACTGAACTGCGGGGGAACAGTCACGCTTAATAAAGCCTCATCGACTTCACTCTATTCGTCTCTTGGAGTCTTTGTGCGCTACAAGTTATTAAGCGTGACTAAAGGACTATGGAGCTCAGGATCATCCCGGAATGCCTGAGGATCAGCCCCCACACAGTGAACGTGGCAGCAGCTTTCAAGCACTGGCAGACTTGTTTCAAGGCCTACCTCAGAACGGCCCCCGGCCGGGTCACAGAAGACCAAAAACTACAGGTCCTGCACTCGAGGTTAAGCACGGAGATTTTCTCCCTCATCGAAGACGCAGAGGATTTCCAGACGGCGTTCGCAGCACTAAAAAGTCTCTATGTTCGCCCAGTAAACCAGATCTACGCTCGCTATCAACTCGCAACGAGACGGCAAAGTCCCGGAGAATCGATAGATGAATTCTACGCCGCGCTACTAATTTTGGGACGGGCCTGCAGCTGCCCGCCGGTGAACGCAAATGAACACACGGACATGTTAATGCGCGATGCTTTTGTGGCAGGTATGAACTCCTCCCAAATCCGCCAAAGACTTTTAGAAAAAGAGTCGCTAGGACTCTCAGAGACACGGGCCCTAGCAGCCTCCCTAGACGTGGCCGCGCGAAACACCCACGCCTACGGCCCCGACCGCGCGGCAGCCCATTGGGCTCCGTACGCACCCCACAGGCTTGCGCGGTTCAAACGCCAAGTCGCACCGAGGGAGCCCGCTGCTATTTCTGCGGCCAGGCGAAACACCCCCGGCAGCGCTGCCCGGCCCGCGCAGCGATCTGTAAGAGCTGCGGGAAAAAGGGCCATTTCGCGGCTGTGTGCCGGTCCCGGGAGGTCGCCACCGTCCCAGGAGAACAGGGAGCCCTGCACACCGTTTATGCTCCCCAACCCCCCCAGCGCCCCATGTACGACCCGCAGGCGCAACCACTTTGGGTCCCGACCACCGCTCTCCCCGGAGAACAGGGAGCCCTGCACGCCTTTTACGCTCCCCAACCCCCCCCCCCCCCCGCGCCCCATGTATGACCCGCCGGCGCTACCACTTTGGGTCCCGGCCACCGCTGTCCCCAGAGAAGAGGGAGTCCTGCGTGTTTCTAACGCTCCCCAACCCCCCCAGCGCCCCATGTGCGACCCGCAGGCGCCGCCATTTTGGGTCCCGGCCACCACGAGGGGAGGAGGGGCGCCGCCATCTTGGACCATCCCAGACCTGTGCGACGCATGGGGGCGGCCATTTTGTCCACCCCCGCCGGACCCCAGTGTCGACGGCTCCACGGGGTTCGAAGAAGACGCTCAACCATTACAACCACGTCTGGCTTCAATGACGCTGGACCAAGCACGGCCCCGGACGCTCCAGACGACGACGACAACGGTGCTGATAAACGGGCACGAGACACCATGCCTGGTCGACTCCGGGAGCATGGAGAGCTTTATCCACCCCGA
The DNA here is from genome assembly GCF_047496885.1 of Scyliorhinus torazame. NCBI lineage: Eukaryota > Metazoa > Chordata > Chondrichthyes > Carcharhiniformes > Scyliorhinidae > Scyliorhinus > Scyliorhinus torazame. The sequence goes on along the minus strand of NC_092712.1, from coordinate 145,069,968 downwards.
CACGGTAAGACGCTGTTCTTTGACCATCCGTCCCAGCGCACAAAAGATTTCCCTAGCTGCAGGATCCCACTCCGTACAGATAAAAGGCTTCTGCATAGTTACCCTAACGGTGCAAGGGAGGGAGTTCAAAAACTACAGGCTCTACGTCCTTCCCCAACTCTGCGCCCCCACATTACTGGGATTAGACTTCCAGTGCAATCTACAGAGCCTAACCTTCAAATTCGGCGGCCCAATACCCCAACTCACTATCTGCGGCCTCGCAACCCTCAAGGTTCAACCCCCATCCTTGTTTGCAAACCTCACCCCGGATTGCAAACCCGTCGCCACTAGGAGCAGACGGTACAGCGCCCAGGACCGGACCTTCATTCGGTCCGAAGTCCAGCGGCTACTGAAGGAAGGCATAATCCAGGCCAGCAATAGTCCCTGGAGAGCACAGGTGGTAGTAGTAAAGACAGGGGAGAAGCAAAGGATGGTCATAGACTATAGCCAGACCATCAACAGGTACACACAACTAGACGCGTACCCTCTCCCCCGCATATCCGACATGGTCAATCGGATTGCCCAATATAAGGTCTTATCCACCGTGGACCTCAAGTCCGCCTACCATCAGCTCCCCATCCGCCCAAGTGACCGCAAGTACACAGCCTTCGAGGCAGACGGGCGATTATACCATTTCCTAAGGGTCCCATTTGGCGTCACAAACGGGGTCTCGGTCTTCCAACGAGAGATGGACCGCATGGTTGATCAACACAGGTTACGGGCCACGTTCCCGTATCTCGACAATGTAACCATCTGCGGCCACGATCAGCAGGACCACGACGCCAACCTCCAAAAATTCCTCCAGACCGCTAAAGCCTTGAACCTCACGTACAACGAGGACAAGTGCGTTTTTAGCACAAACCGGCTAGCCATCCTGGGCTACGTAGTGCGCAATGGGATAATAGGCTCCGACCCCGAACGTATGCGTGCCCTCATGGAATTTCCCCTCCCGCACTGCTCAAAAGCCCTAAAACGCTGCCTGGGGTTCTTTTCATACTACGCCCAGTGGGTCCCCCAGTATACAGACAAGGCCCGCCCCCTAATACAGACCACGACCTTCCCTCTGTCGACAGATGCTTGCCAGGCCTTCAGCCGCATCAAAGCGGATATCGCAAAGGCCACGATGCGCGCCATCGACGAGTCCCTCCCCTTCCAGGTAGAGAGCGACGCCTCTGACGTAGCTCTAGCGGCCACCCTTAACCAAGCGGGCAGACCCGTGGCCTTTTTCTCCCGAACCCTCCACGCTTCAGAAATCCGCCACTCCTCAGTGGAAAAGGAAGCCCAAGCCATAGTGGAAGCGGTGCGACATTGGAGGCATTACCTGGCCGGCAGGAGATTCACTCTCCTCACAGACCAACGGTCGGTAGCCTTCATGTTCGATAATGCACAGCGGGGCAAAATCAAAAACGACAAGATCTTAAGGTGGAGGATCGAGCTCTCCACCTTCAACTACGAGATCTTGTATCGTCCCGGAAAGCTGAACGAGCCGTCCGATGCCCTATCCCGCGGCACATGTGCCAGCACACAAATTAACCGCCTCCAAACCGTCCCGGACGCCCTCCACTCCATCCGGTCACTACTGTGTACTAGCACTAACCAAACGCCTCATGAGCGCCTCCTTGTCTTCCCCAGGAAGTCCTCCTCTGGAACGTCGCTGCCGACCTGGCTGGCGGCCCCAGGACCCATCTTGCTCTGAAAACATGTGCGGGCGCACAAGTCGGACCCGTTGGTCGAAAGGGTTCACCTCCTTCACGCGAACCCGCAGTACGCTTACGTGGAGTACCCCGACGGCCGACAGGACACGGTCTCCCTGCGAGATCTGGCGCCCGCCGGCAACACACACCCCCCCCCCCCCGACACCAATCACCCCCTTCCTGCCACCGCCGCACCCCGCGACCGCCCCCTTCCCAGGAGGATCGGTCCTCCTCCCAGGCCCGACCAGGAGTGAAGCCCAAGCTGAAACTGTAAGGCTCCCGGAGACGACAACACCGGAACAAGCACCACCACCACCACCGGGGCCGAGGCGATCGACACGGACGACCAGACCGCCCGACCGACTCGTGGCGTCGATCTAACACTACAATATGTGGACTTTTAACGAGAACATTTTGTCTTTTTCTCCTGACGATTACTGTAAATAGTTCGAAACAAAAAAAAAACCTTGTACATACTGTAATAACATGCGAAAGCTTTCCTCCCAGGACCAGCCTTGTAAACCCTTACCACCATGCGAAGCATCACCCCGCCGGGTTCATTTTTAACAAGGGGTGAATGTGGTAGTATGCATTAGGGGTCATGTGGGACTGTGACGCCGTGATGTCATTGGCTGACAGATCCCGGGTCCTGGTTGGCCGTTGACCTCTAGCTCCGCCCTGAAGGCGGAGTATAAGAACCAGGAGTCCTCCCCCGCAGGCAGTCTACTACTGAACTGCGGGGGAACAGTCACGCTTAATAAAGCCTCATCGACTTCACTCTATTCGTCTCTCGGAGTCTTTGTGCGCTACAGCCCCCTCATCGAAGCAGGCTGCCCAGGCTGTTCGGGAAGCGATCCAAGGGATAAGACAGATATCCCTGGATGGGTCTCTTGAGCTCAGGTCAGCGGCATTTTTCACTGCAAGAATTAGCTGTGGAAGAGTTTCCTTTGCATGCTCCGGGAAGTAGAAAGGTTTATTTGTCGGGGTACAGGACTCATACAAGGAGGCTGAAAGTGGAGCGAATGCTGGTACAAACGTCTGTGCACAATTAAGCAGTCCCAGTATAGATTGTTTCAGGGAAGTAGGATTTTTAATAGCCGAGAGTTTCTCGGAAAAGGAGTCAGTAAGGCCTCGGCCAGTGTCTGTGACATTGATACCGAGGTATTCAACTGATTGTTTAAGCAATTGGCAATTCTTAAGGCCGACTATGTATCCATGGATTTTTAAGAGGGTAAAAACTTTGTACTGGGCTTCTAAGTGATGTTCACGGGTGTCAGTTGTCACGTACACGTAGTCTACATAGACGTCGATATCGTACTTATGACATATGGGCGCTAATGCTGAAATGACGCCAGCCGTGAAGAGCTGAGGCGAATTGCAGAAGCCCTGCGGGAGTCGGGTCCAGACGTACTGGTGGCCGTTCGGACCAGTGAACGCTGTGTAATCATACTCCTCGGGGAGGATTGGGTGTGACCAGAAGCCATTCGATAAGTCCAAAGTGGATTTGTACTTTTTTAGGCTAATCTGTTGCGCAACTTGTTGTATGCTCGCGGATTGGGCTGCGTTTGGAGTCGTAACGCGGTTTAGTTCTCGGTAGTCAACGAAAAGTTTGACTCCGCCTTTAGGTTTGGGAATCCCAAACATAGGGGAATTATAAGGAGATGATCTTTTAATCAGAACGCCTTGTTGGCATAGGGAGTCAATTGTTTTTTGGGACGCGATCCTATTATGGGTCTGTTTAAGGAATGGTAGCGGGCAAATCCTTCGTTTATGAGGGGCAATTCCGCCCCAGTATCTGGAAGTAAAATTACCCCTATTGTAGCGATTAGTAATTTTGGATTAAGATACAGGGTGGCATTTATGTATGGGAATTGAGCGGGAGCGATTTGGGAGAATTTGTGAGCGGACCTGCCTGTTAGTCAATAGTGATTCTTAGAGGTGGTGCACACTCGGATGTTGGCCGGAACGTGGCCACCTCTAGAATTTCTACCTTGGCCTCTGTTTTGTCCAGTACTGCCATTAGTTCTAGGCTGATCCTGGTATTGCTGCTGTTGCCTCTGTGGATTTCTATCATCCTGGTATTGTTGCTGTTGCCTCTGTGGATTTTTATCATCCTGGTATCTTCCAGGGGGTGGATATTAGCTCTATCTCGGAACTCATACCGTCCTTGTTGAGGAGGGTACTGGGGGTATCGCGGGCCTCTGTCCTCGAATAGGCGACGGGGTGCTGCCTGTTGTGGGGCCCTAGAGGGTCCCGGTGGCATCTGCCTGGGGTTTGTCTAAAAGGCTGCTGTCTGGAACCTGAGGCTGGGGCTCATGCAGGAGTTCCTGGGGACCTTCCGGCAGGAGTTTGTCTCCTGCCTGGGGTACGAGGGGCAGCTGGTGCTCCTGTTTCCCCCCCCCCCCCCCCCCGGGTCCCAGAGGTGGAGGGAACGTCCCTATGTCCTCCTAGTTTGGTAGCCGACAGCTGGCAAAGTTCCTCAAGGTCTCCGCAAGCCTGAATAACTGCGTGGTATTTAGCAGTTTGATTTTGTTGACTGTGTGCTGCGTACTGCAAACGCAGACAGTGGGCTGAGTCAGTGACTGATATTAAAGTCACTTAAGAATAACTATTTGCCTATTTATAACCAATGGCAATTTTTTGTTACTTGGCAAAGTTTGAAAAAGGTTTTAACAGTTTTCTTTTAAAACTTAAAATGTTTGAAAATTCAAATTGAATTACTGGCAAACTGCAAGCTGAGTTCTGATCTTAACTCAGAACTGAATTTAAGTTCGAGCAGGAAACCATCAAACCGTTGTCAACCTCCCCAGCAGCATCAGATCCACCTTGATGCACTATCAATTACGACGAGAGAGTAGAATGTAATCGAGGCTTTATTACACAGAGATGTGTGGCCTCCTACAGCAGCTTACGAAATGGCTGCTGTTCGGAGAGCACACACATTTATACTCCGCCTCCTGGGCGGAGCCAGCAGGCAGGGATCTACCCCCGTACCTGTAGTATAGGGGCCTTACCGTAATACCCATACATACAATATAATACAAAAGTGTTGTCTACCACATACACCCCTTGTTAAAAATGAGTCCAGCGGGGGTGGTGGAAAACTATATACATACAGATTGGTTTTAAAATTACAGAGAAGGTTACAAATTTAGACAATTGGGCTCCTTGATCTGTCGTTGAGAGCGCCGCAGTGCTGGTGACGACTCAGGCGTCGGCTTGGCCTTCGGTGACTCCGGGAGTGTGTCGAAATCCTCTTCATCCCCGGGTGGGAGCAAGTAGTGGACGGATTGTCCTGGAGCGGAGGCTGCGGTGGGGTGCGCCGGGGAAGGGGAGGGTGGCGCCGGGGCAGGGGGGATGTGTGTGGGAACCCAGCTGGTGTCAGATCCCTGAGGGAGACTGTGTCTTGGCGGCCGTCAGGGTACGCTACGTAGGCGCACTGCGGCTGTACTTTTTCAACCAACGGGTCCACCTTGTGGAGCCGCATGTGCTTGCGGGGGAGAACGGGTCCTGGAGCTGCCAGCCACGTTGGTAGCGAAACCCCGGAGGTGGACTTCCTGGGGAAGGAAAAGAGACGTTCATGGGGGGGGGGGGGGGTGGGTTTATTGGTCGCGGTGCACAGGAGCGACCAAATGGTGTGAAGTGCGTCGGGGAAGACCTCCTGCCAGCGGGAGGCCGGGAGATTTCTGGACCCTAGGGCCAGCTGGACGGCCCATAGACTGCCCCATTCTCCCGCTCCACCTGCCCGTTTCCCCTGGGGTTGTAGTTGGTCGTCCTGCTCGAGGCAATGCCCCTGTTGAGCAGGTACTGGCGCAGCTCCTCGCTCATAAATGAGGATCCCCAGTCGCTGTGGACATAGGCGGGGAAACCGAACAAAGCGAAGATGGTGTTGAGGGCTTTGATAGAACATTACAGTGCAGTACAGGCCCTTCAGCCCTCAATGTTGCGCCGACCTGTGAAACCACTCTAAAGCCCATCTACACTATTCCCTTATCGTCCATATGTCTATCCAATGACCATTTGAATGCCCTTCGTGTTGGCGAGTCCACTACTGTTGCAGGCAGGGCATTCCACGCCCTTACTACTCTCTGAGTAAAGAACCTACCTCTGACATCTGTCTTGTATCTATCTCCCCTCAACTTAAAGCTATGTCCCCTCGTGCTAGACATCACCATCCGAGGAAAAAGGCTCTCACTGTCCACCCTATCCAATCCTCTGATCATCTTGTATGCCTCAATTAAGTCACCTCCTAACCACCTTCTCTCTGACGAAAACAGCCTCAAGTCCCTCAGCCTTTACTCATAAGATCTTCCCTCCATACCAGGCAACATTCTGGTAAATCTCCTCTGCACCCTTTCCAATGCTTCCTCATCCTTCCTATAATGCGGCGACCAGAATTGCACACATAACTCCAAATGCGGCCGCACCAGAGATTTGTACAGCTGCAACATGACCACATGGCTCCGAAACTCAATCCCTCTACAAGTAAAAGCTAACACACCATATGCCTTCTTAACAACTCTCTCAACCTGGGTGGGAACTTTCAGGGAACTATGTACATGGACACCGAGATCTCCCTGCTCATCCACACTGCCAAGAATCTTACCTTTAGCCCAGTACTCTGTCTTCCTGTTATTCCTTCCAAAATGAATCACCTCACACTTTTCTGCATTAAACTCCATTTGCCACCTCTCAGCCCAGCGCTGCAGCTTATCTATGTCCCTCTGTAACTTGTAACATCCTTCCGCACTGTCCACAACTCCACCGACTTTAGTGTCATCTGCAAATTTACTCACCCATCCTTATACGCCCTCCTCCAGGTCATTTATAAAAATGACAAACAGCAGTGGCCCCAAAACAGATCCTTGTGGTACACCACAAGTAACTGGACTCCAGTCTGAACATTTCCCATCAACCACCACCCTTTGTCTTCTTCCAGCTAGCCAATTTCTGATCCAAACTGCTAAATCACCCTGAATCCCATGCCTCCGTATTTTCTGCAGTAGCCTACCGTGGGGAACCTTATCAAACGCTTTACTGAAATCCATATACACCACATCAACTGCGTTACCATCATCCACCTGTTTGGTCACCTTCTCAAAGAACTCAATAAGGTTTGTGAGGCACGACCTACCCTTCACAAAGCCGTGTTGACTATCTCTAATCAAATTATTCCTTTCCAGATGATTATACATCCTATCTCTTATAAACCTTTCCAAGATTTTGCCCACAACAGAAGTGAGGCTCACTGGTCTATAGTTACTTGGGTTGTCTCTACTCCCCTTCTTGAACAAGGGGACAACATTTGCTATCCTCCAGTCTTCTGGCACTATTCCTGTAGACAAGATGACTTATCCTTGATCCTACCTGCCAAAGACTTCTGATGTCCCCTCCTGGCTCCTCTTCGCTCTCTCTTTAGGTCCTTCCTAGCTAACTTGTAACTCTCGAGCGCCCTAACTGAACCTTCATGTCTCATCTTTACATAAGCCTCCTTCTTCTTCTTCCTCTTGACAAGTGTTTCGACTGCTTTAGTAAACCACGGTTCCCTTGCTCGACCACTTCCTCCCTGCCTGACAGGTACATACTTATCAAGGACACGCAGTAGCTGTTCCTTGAACAAGCTCCACATTTCCATTGTGCCCATCCCCTGCAGTTTTCCTCTCCATCCGATGCATCCTAAGTCTTGCCTCATCGCATCATAATTGCCTTTCCCCCAGATATAACTCTTGCCCTGCGGTATATACTTATCCCTTTCCATCGCTAAAGTAAACGTAATGGAATTGTGGTCACTATCACCAAAGTGCTCACCTACCTCCAAATCTAACACCTGTCCTGGTTAATTACCCAGTACCAAATCCAATATGGCCTCGCCTCTCGTTGGCCTATCTACATAATGTGTCAGGAAACCCTCCTGCACACATTGGACAAAAACGGACCCATCTATAGAAAATCCCTAACAGGGTGACCTCTCCTTTCCTGTTTCTAACCTCAACCCATACTACCTCAGTCGACGAGTCCGCATCAAAAGTCCTTTCTGCCACCGTAATACTGTCCTTGACTAACAGTGCCACCCCTCCCCCTCTTTTACCACCTTCCCTGAGCTTACTGAAATATCTAAACCCCGGCACCTGCAACAACCATTCCTGTCCCTGCTCTATCCATGTCTCCGAAATGGCCACAACATCGAAGTCCCAGGTACCAACCCATGCCGCAAGTTCACCCACCTTATTCCGGATGCTCCTGGCATTGAAGAAGACACACTTTAAACCACCTTACTGCCTGCCGGTACACTCCTGCAACTTTGAAATCTTACTCATGACCTCACTACTCTCAACCTCCTGCATACTGGAGCTTCAATTCAGGTTCCCAAACCCCTGCTGAACTAGTTTAAACCCTCCCGAAGAGCATTAGCAAATTTCCGCCCCAGGATATTGGTACCCCTCTGGTCCAGGTGTAGACCATCCCGTTTGTAGAGGTCCCACCGACCCCAGAATGAGCCCCAGTTATCCAGAAATCTGAAACCCTCCCTCCTGCACCATCCCTGTAGCCACATGTTCAACTCCTCTCTCTCCCTATTCCTCGTCTCGCTATCATGTGGCACGGGTAACAACCCAGAGATAATAACTCTGTTTGTCCTAGATCTAAGTTTCCACCCTAGCTCCCTGAATTCCTGCCTTACATCCCTATCCCTTTTCCTACCTATGTCGTTGGTACCTATGTCGTTGGTACCTATGTGGACCACGACTTCGGGCTGCTCCCCCTCCCCCTTAAGGATCCCAAAAACACGATCCGTGACATCACGCAGCCTGGCACCTGGGAGGTGGCAGACGTCATATCGGGGCATGGGACGGCGAAGGGAAATCGGGAATACTCGTCGACCACATTAAGAAAATACGTGTTGCGGTCGGTGGAGGGGCCCTTTGAAGTTCACGCTGAGGCGTTCAAAGGGGCGGGAGGCCTTCACCAGACACGCACGGTCTGACCGGTAGAAGTGGGGTTTACACTCCGCGCAGACCTGGCAGTCTCTGGTTATAGCCCTGACTTCCTCGATGGAGTAGGGCAGATTGCGGGCCTTAATGAAGTGGTAAAATCGGGTGACTCCCGGGTGACCGAGATCGTCGTGCAGGGTCCGGAGTCGGTCCACTTGTGCGCTGGCACATGTACCTCGGGACAGGGCATCGGGGGCTCGTTGAGCTTACCGGGGCGATAAGAAATCTCATAATTGTAGGTGGAGAGCTCGATCCTCCACCTCAAGATTTTATCATTTTTGATCTTACCCCGCTGTGTGTTGTTGAACATGAAGGCAACCGACCGTTGGTCAGTGAGGAAAGTGAATCTCCTGCCGGCCAGGTAATGCCTCCAATGTCGCACAGCCTCAACGATAGCCTGGGCCTCCTTTTCGACGGATGAGTGCCGAATCCCGGAGGCATGGAGGGTGCGGGAAAAGAATGCCACGGGCCTGCCTGTCTGGTTGAGGTTGGCGGCCAGAGCGACGTCTGATGCATCGCTCTCGACTTGGAAGTGGAGCGTCTCGTCGAACGCGTGCATCTCAGTCTTGCCGATGTCGGCCTTGATACGGTTGAAGGCCTGGTGAGCTTCAGCCGTCAATGGGAAAGCGGTGGATTGAATGAGTGGGCGGGCCTTGTCTGCATAGTTTGGGACCCACTGGCGTAGTACGAAAAGAACCCCAGGCATCGTTTGAGGGTCGTGGGGGAGGGGGAGTTCCATGAGGGGGCGTGTGTTAAACCACTGTGTTCCTATATTAAGGGTTGTACGGTAGAACCTGCAATACAGGTTCACCTGGGCCCCTGCATGCTAGCTCCGCCCAGGAGCCGGGTTATAAATATGCGTGGCCTTCAGCTCGCAGCCATTTTGTCAGCTGCTGTAGGAGGTCACACTTCAGATACTAATAAAGCCTCAGTTTGAATTCAACTTCGTCTCCAGCCAAATTGATCGTGCCTCAATTTATTAGTATCTGATTCAGAAGGTGGACCTCCGGGTTAAACCAGATCGACTGCAGCTGGATCCACACGCAAGCGACGCCAGAAAGGACTTCCTGCACTGGCTAGCTTGTTTTGAAGCGTGTATCAACGCGGCACCGACCCCTGATCCAGAGGCGCAGAAGATTCAAATCTTGTACTCCAGACTGAACTCTCAAATCTTCCCGCCGATCCAGGATGCGCCCAATTATGGTGACGCTATGACTCGACTCAAAGAGAGTTATGAGCAGAAGACGAACACGCTCTTCGCCAGACCCGTACTTCGCTCGCAACCCGTACTCAACTACCTGGTGAGTCAATCGAGGACTTCTGGAGGGCCCTGATCCCACTAGTTCGGGACTGTGACTGCCAGGACGTTACAGCTGAGGAGCACTCAGATTTCCTGATGAGGGACGCTTTTGTAACTGGGATTGGGTCCGATGTTATCAGGCAGTGGCTCCAAGAAGGGGCAACGCATGACCTCGCAGAGACTAAAACACTAGCGTTTTTCATGACGGTCGCCCTGCGCAAAGTACAATGCTACGCCCCCAGCCGCGCGGCCCACTCCTCCTACGCTTCATGGGCCCCACAGGCAGCTGCCCCAGTGGGGGCGCTATCCACCCAGTACGCCTGCGCTACGCGCCAGCCGGTGATCTCCGGGGGGCCTCAATGCTATTTTTGCGGCCAACAAAGACACCCCCACCAACGCTGCCCAGCCAGCACTGCCCTTTGTAAGGCCTGCGGGAAGAAGGGCCACTACGCAGCGGTGTGCCTACTCAGCGGCAGCGGTCACCCCCCCCCCCCCCCCCCGGTCACGGACAATGGGCGCCACCATCTTCTCCCCTGCACCAGGCCTGCTCAGCGGCAGCGGTCGCCCCCACCCCCCCAGTCACGGACAATGGGCGGCGCTATCCTCCCCAGGCCATGTGCGAGCAATGGGCGCGCCATCTTCTCCCCCGCACAACATGTGCATTTCATGGGCGCTGCCATCTTGCTCCACCCCCGCAACGTACGTTCCATGGGCGCCGCCATTTTGCGACCCCCAGGACCTCCGGGCAACGCCATCTTGTCCACCCCGCAGCACACGGAGACCAACGGCGTTTCAGGACCCCGTCGCAGCAGCCGCCTCACTACCCGACGATCAACCACAACTTGCATCCATGGTAATCGACCAGTCCAGACCACACACTCTGACCAATGCATCCACCAGCATGAAAGTGAACGTCACGTGACCTCCTGTCTACTGGACTCCGGGAGCACCGAGAGCTTTGTACATCCAAATACGGTAAGGCGCTGCTCCCTTAAGGTACACCCTACCAATCAAAGTATCTCCCTGGCCTCTGGATCCCATCGCGTATCGACCCGGGGGGTACTGCACGGTCATGCTCACAGTCCAAGGCGTAGAGTTCCACGGTTTGCGCCTCTACGTCCTCCCTAACCTCTGTGCTGCACTTATCCTTGGCCTGGATTTTCAGTGCAACCTCCAGAGCCTGACCCTTAAATTCGGCGGACCCTTACCACCCCTCACTGTGTGCGGCCTCGCGACCCTAAAGGTCGATCCTCCTTCCCACTTTGACAATCTAACTCCAGATTGCAAACCCGGCGCCACCAGGAGTAGACGGTACAGCACCCAGGTTAAGACCTTCATCAGGTCCGAGGTCCAGCGATTGCTTCAGGAGGGCGTCATCGAGGCCAGCAACAGCCCCTGGAGCGCTCAAGTGGTAGTGGTTTAAGTCTGGGGAGAAAATTCGAATGGTCGTGGACTACAGCCAGACCATCAACAGGTACCCGCAGCTCGACGCGTACCCCCTCCCACACATATCTGACATGGTTAACCAGATTGCACAGTACCGGGTCTTCTCAACGGTGGACCTGAAATCCGCTTACCACCAGCTTCCCATCAGTAAATTGGACCGGCCATACACCGCCTTCGAGGCAGACGGCCAGCTATATCACTTCCTTAGGGGTCCCCTTCGGCGTCACCAATGGGGTTTCGGTCTTCCAAAGGGAGATGGACCGAATGGTCGACCGGTACGGCTTGCGGGCCACGTTTCCGTATCTAGACAATGTGACCATCTACGGCCATGATCAGCAGGACCACGACGCCAACCTCGCTAAATTTCTCCGCACCGCCACTCTCCTCAACCTCACGTATAACAAGGAGAAGTGCGTGTTCCGTACAAACCGCTTAGCCATCCTTGGCTACGTGGTCCAGAACGGAGTTCTGGGGCCCGATCCCGACCGCATGCACCCCCTCATGGAGCTACCCCTCCCCCACTGCCCCAAGGCCCTCAAACGTGCCTGGGGTTTTTCTCGTATTACGCTCAGTGGGTCTCAAACTATGCGGACAAGGCCTGCCCACTCATTCAGTCCATTCATTTCCCCCTGACGGCGGAGGCCCAACAGGCCTTCGCCTGGAGCAGAGCGTATATTGCCAAGGCCACAATGCACGCTGTAGACGAAACACTTCCTTTCCAAGTAGAAAGCGACGCATCGGACGTCGTCCTTGCCGCCACCCTCAACCAGGCAGGCAGGCTCGTGTCATTCTTTCCCCGCACCCTCTATGCCTCCGAGATTCGGCACTCATCCATCGGAAAGGAGGCCCAGGCTATCGTTGAGGCTGTGCGACATTGGAGGCATTACCTGGCCGGCAGGAGATTCACTTTCCTCACTGACCAACGGTCGGTAGCCTTCATGTTCAACAACACGCAGCGGGGCAAAACCAAAAATGACGAAATCTTGCGGTGGAGAATTGAGCTCTCCACCTATAACTACAAGATTAAGTATCGCCCTGGCAAACTCGATGAGCCCCCAGACGCCCTATCCCGAGGTACATGTGCCAGCGCACCGGTAGACCGACTCCGGACCCTGCACGACAGCCTTTGTCACCCAGGGGTCACTCGGTTGTACCACTTCATTAAGGCACAAAATTTGCCCTACTCCGTCGAGGAAGTACGGACGATCACCAAGGACTGCCAGGTCTGTGCAGAGTGCAAACCGCACTTCTACCGGCCGGTCCGCGCGCACCTGGTGAAGGCCTCCCACCCATTTGAACGCCTCAGCATGGATTTCAAAGGCCCCCTCCCCTCCTCCGACCGACACACATATTTCCTCAGTGTGATCAATGAATACTCCCGTTTTCCAGTCGCCATCCCATGCCCCGACATGACATTAGCCACCGTCATTAAAGCCCTTAATTCTACCTTCACTCTGTTTGGCTTCCCCGCCTACATCCACTGTGACAGGGGATCCTCATTTATGAGTGATGAACTATGCCAGTTCCTGCTCAGCAGGAGTATTGCCCATCAGCAGAACGACGAGCTACAACCCCCGGGGAAACGGACAGGTAGAATGGGACGCTATGGAGACCCGTCCAGCTGTCCCTACGGTCCAGAAATCTCCCGCCCTCCCGCTGGCAAGAGGTCCTCCCTGATGCACTACATTCCATTCGCTCATTACTTTGCACTGCCACTAACAGTACACCGCATGAACGCCTTTTTGCCTTCACCAGAAAGTCCACATCCGGGGTATCACTCCCAACTTGGCTCACAGTTCCGGGAACTGTGCTTCTCCGTAAACATGTGCGGCTCCACAAGGAGGACCCGTTGGTGGAAAGGGTGCACCTGCTCCACGCAAACCCACAGTACGCCTACGTGGTGTTCCCCAACAGACGCCAGGATACCATCTCCCTCAGGGACCTGGCACCAGCAGGTTCCGCCCCCACACCACCCCCGTCGCCGCCCCCATCACCCCCCCCCCCCCCCCCCCCCCCCAAGGACCATCCGTCCTCCCCCTGCCCACCCCCATTGATGAAGAGGATTTTGGCACGCTCCCGGAATCAACTTCGACCACGACAGCACCAACATCGCCGGCTCCACTTCGTCGATCCCAGAGGACGATCAAGGCGCCGGACCGGCTGAACCTCTGACCGGCCCACCGGATGACCAGAGACATTTTTCTTTCCACTGTTCTGTAAATATTAAAGATTGCGAATTGTATATAGTTATCTACCACCCCCGCCGGACTCAATTTTAACAGGGGGTGAATGTGGTAAACCACTGTTTTCCTATATTAAAGGTTGTACGGTAGAACCTGCACTACAGGTTCACCTGGGCCCCTGCATGCTAGCTCCGTCCAGGAGCCGGGTTATAAATATGCGTGGCCTTCAGCTAGCAGTCATTTCATCAGCTGCTGTAGGAGGCCACACTTCAGATGCTAATAAAGCCTCAGTTTGAATTCAACTTCGTCTCCAGCCAAATTGATCGTGCCTCACGGCGCATGCGATCGGGGTCAGGCCCTAGAACTCCGTTCTGAACCACATAGCCGAGGTTGGCTAATCGGTTTGTGCTGAACACACACTTCTCCTTGTTGTAAGTTAGGTTGAGGAGTGTGGCGATGTGGAGAAATTTGGAAAGGTTAGCGTCGTGGTCCTGCTGGTTGTGGCCGCAGATGGTGACGTTGTCCAGGCACGGGAAAGTGGCCCGCAGCCCATACCGGTCAACCATTGAGTCCATCTCCCATTGGAAGACCGAGACCCCGTTGGTGATGGGGAAGGGAACCCTAAGGAAATGGTAAAGGCGGCCGTCTGCTTCAAACGCTGTGTATGGGCGGTCCGCCTTACGGATGGGGAGCTGGTGGTAGACCGATTTCAGGTCCACTGTCGAGAAGACCCGGTACTGTGCAATCTGATTGACCATATGCGATATGCGTGGGAGGGGGTACGCGTCGAGCTGTGTGTACCGATTGATGGTCTGACTGTAGTCAACGAGCATCCTGTTTTTCTCCCCGGTTTTCACCACGACCACTTGGGCTCTCCAGGGGCTGTTGCTGGCCTCGATGTTACCTTCCCACAGCAGCCGCTGGATCTCAGACCTGTTGAAGGTCCTGTCCTGGGCGCTGTACCGTCTGCTCCTGGTGGCGATGGGTTTGCAATTCGGGGTGAGGTTTGCAAACAGGGAAGGTGGGGCGACCTTAAGGGTCGCGAGGCCGCAAACAGTAAGGGGTGTAGGAGCCCACCAAATTTCAGGGTTAGGCTCTGGAGGTTGCACTGGAAGTTCAGGCCGAGTAGCAAGGCAGCGCAGAGGTTGGGAAGGACGTAGAGCCGGAAGCCGGAGACTTCACTCTATTCATCTCTCGGAGTCTTTGTGCGCTACAATTTATTAAGCGTGACTGTTCCCCCGCAGTTCAGTAGTAGGTTTGTCGCGACGGGTACGTACGGAGCCCAATGGGCTGCCGCGCGGTCGGGGCCGTAGGCGCGGGTATTTTGCACGGCCACGTCTAGGGAGGCTGCTAGGGCCCGTGCCTCTGAGAGTCCTAGCGACTCTTTTTCTAGAAGTCTTTGGCGGATTTGGGAGGAGTTCATACCTGCCACAAAAGCATCGCGCATTAACATGTCCGTGTGTTCATTTGCGTTCACCGACGGGCAGCTGCAGGCTCGTCCCAAAATTAGAAGCGCGGCGTAGAATTCATCTATCGATTCTCCGGGACTTTGCCGTCTCGTTGCGAGTTGATAGCGAGCGTAGATCTGGTTTACTGGGCGGACATAGAGACTTTTTAGTGCTGCGAACGCCGTCTGGAAATCCTCTGTGTCTTCGATGAGAGAGAAAATCTCCGTGCTTAACCTCGAGTGCAGGACCTGTAGTTTTTGGTCTTCTGTGACCCGGCCGGTGGCCGTTCTGAGGTAGGCCTCGAAACAAGTCTGCCAGTGCTTGAAAGCTGCTGCCGCGTTCACTGCGTGGGGGCTGATCCTCAGGCATTCCGGGATGATCCTGAGCTCCATAGTCCTTTAGTCACGCTTAATAAATTGTAGCGCACAAAGACTCCGAGAGACGAATAGAGTGAAGTCGATGAGGCTTTATTAAGCGTGACTGTTCCCCCGCAGTTCAGTAGTAGACTGCCTGCGGGGGAGGACTCCAGGTACTTATACTCCACCTTCAGGGCGAAGCTAGAGGTCCAACCAGGACCCGGGATCTGTCAGCCAATGACATCATGGCTTCACAGTCCCACATGACCCCTAATGCATACTACCACAGCCGCTGAACTCTACGCCCTGGACGGTGAGGGTGACGATGCAGTACCCCGGATCGCCACGGAGTGGGATCCGGAGGCCAGGGCGATTCTTTGGTTAGCGGGGTGTACCGTGAGGGAGCAGCGCCTTACCGTATCGGGGTGGATGAAGCTCTCAGTGCCCCCAGAGTCCAGAAGGCAGGATATCTCGTGTCCATTAACCTTCACCTTTGTCGAAGCGGTCGCGAGTTTGTGCGGTCGAGACTGGTCGATCGTGACCAAGGCGAGACGCGGCTGGTCGTCGGCGGTCGCAGGCGATGAGCGGCCCGATGAGATGCCCGACGGGCAGGGGTCCTGAGGCGGATAAGATGCCGACGCCCACAGGCCGCACATGTCCTGCGGCAGACAAGTTGGCGGTGCCCATTGGTTCTGAGGCAAGCAAGATGGCGGCACCCACGGGCCGCACGTGGTCTGAGGAGAGGAGGTTGGCGGTGCCCACTGGCCGCACATGGGGGGTGCCGGGACAATAGCGGTGATTGAGCGGGCCTGGCACACTGCAGTGAAATGTCCCTTCTTCCCACAGGCCTTGCAAAGCGCGCTCCATGCCGGGCAACGCTGCCGGGGGTGATTTGTCTGTCCGCAGAAGTAGCACTTGGGTCCCCTGGCGTTGGTTGGCTGCCGTGCGTCGCAGGCGTGGGGTTGGCTGAGGGCGGTTGCTGATGGGGTCCACGATGGGGTGGCCGCTGGCGGGGTCCACGATGCACGGGGGCGTGGGCCATGCTGTCGGGGGCATAAGCCTGTACGTTGCGTGAGGCATTTGATAAGGTCCCCATGGGAGGCTCATTCAGAAAGTTAGGAGGCATGGGATACAGGGAAATTTGGCTGTCTGGATACAGAATTGGCTGGTCGAAAGAAGACAGCGAGTGGTAGTGGATGGAAAGTATTCCGCCTGGAGGTTGGTGACCAGTGGTGTCCCGCAACGATCTGTTCTGGACCCTTTGCTCTTTGTGGTTTTTATAAATGACTTGGATGAGGAAGTGGAAGGGTGGGTTAGTACGTTTGCCGATGACACGAAGGTTGGGGGAGTTGTAGATAGTGTTGAGGGTTGTTGCAGGTTACAGCAGGACATTGACAGGATGCAGAGCTGGGCTGAGAAGTGGCAGATGGAGTTCAACCTTGATAAATGTGAAGTGATTCATTTTGGAAGGTCGAATTTGAATGCTGAATACAGGGTTAAAGGCAGGATTCTTGGAAGTGTGGAGGAACAGATGGATCTTGGGGTCCACGTACATAGATCCCTCAAAGTTGCCACCCAGGTTGATAGGATTGTTAAGAAGGCGTATGGTGTGTTGGCTTTCATTAACAGAGGGATTGAGTTTTAGAGCCGCAAAGTTTTGCTGCAGCTTTATAAAACCTTAGTTAGACCACACTTAGAATATTGTGTCCAGTTCTGATCGCCTCATTGTAGGATGTGGATGCTTTGGAGAGGGTACAGAGGAGATTTACCAGGATGCTGCCTGGACTGGAGGGCATGTCTTATGAAGAAAGGTTGAGGGAGATAGGGCTTTTCTCACTGGAGCGAAGAAGGCCGAGAAGTGACTTGATAGAGGTGTACAAGGTGATGAGAGGCATGGATAGAGTGAATAGTCAGAGACTTTTCCCCAGGGTGGAAATGGCTGTCACAAGGGGACATAATTTTAAGGTGATTGGAGGAAGGTATAGGGGAGGTGTCAGAGTTAGGTTCTTTACACAGAGAGTGGTGGGTGTGTGGAATGCATTGCCAGTAGAGGTGGTGGAGTCAGAGTCATTAAGAACATTTAAGCAACTCTTAGACAGGCACATGGACAGCAGTAAATTGAAGGATTGTAGGTTAGGTTTATCTTAGATTAGGATAAATGGTCGGCACAACATCGTGGGATGAAGGGCCTGTAATGTTCTATGTTCTATATCACATTGCCAGTCCACTCATACAGCTTTTAATCTTTCCTTAAATGTTTTTTCTCTTTCATCTTTAAATCCCTTGTTAATAACTTTCCTTGGAAGTTACCTTTCCCAGAATATAAAAGTCTTTCATTGTCTTTATGACCACTATATTCAGGAAAAATAAACTTAATAACTTTACTTTATTAATTTATGATGCTTGCCAGTTATAAATGCACTTTCACTTCTCTTTGAAATTCAACAAGTAAACGCAATCAAGCCTCCTTTATCTAATGCTACTTTTCATCCATGTTTTTTACTTGTATCCCTTCTTACCTTTGCTGATCTCCACTTCAAAGGCCTGCTTTTATACTTAACTTTTGATGATTTAAATGTTGCAGTCCGTCTTCCATTTTAGTTAGACACACACAGTCCCCACAAGCTTGCTTCACAGTATCCCAGAGTAATATTGGAAAAATGTATATTTCTTAACAAGGTGCAAAAACCTGACTGGACAGGATTTAAACATGGAGTTAAGCGAAATGTGGACATGGATTTGGAAGGTGACAACTCATTGAATAATAATTAGGAATTCTCAAGAGCCGGGACTTCTGGTCGCGGCCATGTCCCGCCTGGTGGCTCCCGTGTGGGGAAACTTCTTTTCGCTCAATAGAACCTAGTCAGACCTTTAAACACGATCCCGAGGTCCCAATTCTGACAGGTGACAGTAATATTTCGAGCGAGGTCCAGAATGCACGAGGCCGAGCGTAATGGCAAAAAAAAAAGCGGCTGCAAGCAGACCGCGAGGCACTGGAAATGCGGCTGAAGGCGCCGGACCCGGAGACGGCACTGCCGGCCCAATGGTCCACAACTCAGCTGGTGGGCTTTTTAACTGCTCAGTTCCTAAAACAAAGGTTGGAAACCTCTGAAGATCTCGTCAGGGACAGTGATCCGATTAAGATGCTCAGGGTGCATTGTTATAGAAAATGAAGATCATCGCCAACGGAGGACGGACTAGCCTTGTGGAAACAGAGCGTTCCTTGTTAGCGGACAGCTTTAAAAAAGTACGTGACAAGGTTAACGAGTTGGAGAATCATGAGCGTCAGCAAAATATCCGAATAGTGGTTCTGCCGGAGGGGTTGCAGGGCTCGCAATCCTTGGAATATGTCACACATTTGCTGCAGAAGTTGGTCGGTGAGAAGGTGTTTGGCCACCTGTTACACTCTGGTGCTTGGCTGGGAGGAATAATGCACACTAGAGCGTCTTAATTCTTGACGAGTTAAATATTAATTACAAAACAAATACGTGGTTCAAATAACTATGAAAAATAGATTAAAAAACGACTTTCTATACTTTCTATAATAAACTATCCTAAAGCTACTGCAAGTATGCCAATCCACTAACACGACTAACTTCAGACCCCTTGAAGTATAGGGTCACGTGGTAGTTCTGTACTGCCACCTGCTGGTTGGAGGTCGCATGCATTATTATTTGCATGATTGCTTATGCATTTCATCACATCCCCTTTCCTTTGGAAATGTGAACTATTTACATAAGTTGGTTCAGTTTACCATACAATATACATGATATGCATAATTTTTTTGATCATTCAAGTATTTACTGTCCGTCACAAATTCAATCTGTCCGGCTTTCTTTTTGTCTTGTTGACCTTGATGTTTAAGTTAAGATCTTTGGGATCCATACAGATTCTTAGGTCGTTATTTTCTTTTTGGACCACAGAGTTCATCCAATCTGTTGTTTCTTCAATGTGTTTGATTACTCCCAAAGCCATCATTCTTTCTAGCTCATTCCTCCGTCTATCCTTTAATGGAGCTGGTACATGTCTTGGTGCGTTTATGACTGGCTGTGCATTCTCTGTCAACTGGATTCGATATGTGAATGGTAAAGTGCCAAAGCTTTGAAATAGTTCAGCAAATTCTTTCAATATGGAATCTACTGATGCATTTTGCTTGGCGACTGCGCAGTCTGAACTGTACACTGGTGCTTTTAACTAGCTCATGTGCTTCCACTCCCAGTAAAGATTCATGTTCAGCCTCTACAATGGAAAATTTCACTGCGTGAACTTTGTTCTTGACGTTGTCGTCTAGCTCGTGTACTCCTAGAGTAATAATTATTTTTTCGTTGTAGTCTTTCAGCCATACCACTTTATTGAACACTTGTGGTTTAATTCTCAGCTCTTTCAAATCTGACAAACTGATAAGATTGGCCCTTGCTCTCATGTCGAGTTTGAAATTACTTAAAGTTTCATTAATCATCAAAGGAACTGTCCAGTTATCTGTATGAGCATTGGCATTTGCATCACTGTTAGTGTAAATCATCATTTAAGCTTTGTCTGCTTGCATGGCTTGACTACTCATGTCTTCACTAGAAATCACGTCTACAAAGAACGTGTCTTCCAGGATGATTTCATCAACCATGTTGATTGATTTTGTTTGTTCCCCTTTTTTATCGGTAAAGCAATTGTTTAGCAAAGTGATTTTTGCCTTTGCATTTGGAGTAAATCGTTCCAAATGCGGGACATTGCCTTTGCAAATGTCTGTTACCGCATCGCTTGCATAAAATGGAGGTTTTGGTCGGTTGCTTAAAATGGTCACTGGTGCTGGGACCACGTTTTGCATTAGGATGCATCAAACACTAATGGCACGGTTGCCTCTCCATTAACAGGGTTGGCTCTGAATATTTCACTTTGCAGCGCTGGACGAGATAGGGTGCCCACTCTCTCCTCTGCTCTTTGCCCTTACGATTGAGCCATTGGCAATGACTCTCGGGTGCCTGGGGAATGGAGGGGTATTGGGCGGGGGGGGTGGGGGTGGAGCAGATGACCTTTTGTACATTACTAATCCCATGGAGTAATTTGACAAGATTCTGAGTGAGTTTGGCTCCTTCTTCGGATACAACCTTAATACGACAAAGAGCGAGATGTTTCTGATTGGCTCCAGAGGGCAGAAGGGTTATTTGATTGCGCTTCTGTTCTGGTTGGCAAGAAATAACCTTTGTTATCTGGGGATTCAGGTGGCACGATACTGGGCCCAGCTTCACAAGTTAAATCTGGCAAGTTTAGCGGAGGGGATGAAAGAGGAGTTTGAAAGATGGGACAGGTTTATGCTGTCTCTATCCGGGAGAGTCCGGACAATAGAAATGGTGATCCTGCCGAGGTTCCATTTTGTATTTGTTTTATTGTCACGTGTACAGAGATCCAGTGAAAAGTATTGTTCTGCGAACAGTCCAGACAGATTATTCCATACATGAAAGAAAAACATAGGACACACAGAAGTACACAATGTAAATACATAGGCACAGGCAACGGGGTGAGCATGCGAAGTGCAGTACTACTCAGTAGAGAAAATGTGTGAAAAGATCAGATCAGTCCATAAGAGAGTCATTCAGGTGTCTGGTAACAGTGGGGAAGAAGCTGTTTTTAATTTAAATTTAATTTAATAGTCTTTTTTGTCACAAGTAGGCTTACATTCACACTGCAATGAAGTTACTGTGAAAAGCCCCTAGTCACCACATTCTGCACTATAAATTCTATGATTCAATGATTCCGGTGCCTGTTCGGGTTTTGAACCTGTTAGTTCATGTTCTCATACTTTGTATCTCCTGCCCGATGGAAGAAGTTGGAAGAGTGAATAACCTGGGTGGGAGGGTTCTTTGATTATGCTGCCTGCTTTCCCAAGGCAGCAGAAGTTGTAGACAGAGTCAATGGATGGGAGGCGGGTTCAAGTGATGGACTGGGCTGTGTTCAGGACTCTCTGTAGCTTCTTATGGTCTTGGGCTGATCAGTTGCCATACCAGGCTATGATGCATCCAGACAGGATGCTTTCTATGGTGCATCTGTAAAAATTGGTAAAATTCAATGTGGACATGGCAAATTGCCTTAGTTTCCTGAGAAAATATAGGCAATGTTGTGCTTTCTTAGTTGTAGCATCGACGTCGGTGGACCAGGACAATTGTTGGTGATGTGCACACCTAGGAATTTGAAGCTGCCAACCATCTCCACCATTGATGCAGAGAGGGGTGTGTATGTTTACACGACCTCCGACCACTAGGTGGCAGTGTAAACCAAACACATGACCCTGTGGCTGGGGAGTTAGATTATCATAGAATTTACAGTGCAGAAGGAGGCCATTCGGCCCATCGAGTCTGCACCGGCTCTTGGAAAGAGCACCCTATCCAATGTCAACACCTCCACCCTATCCCCATAACCCAGTAACCCCACCCAACACTAAGGACAATTTTGGACACTAAGGGCAATTTATTATGGCCAATCCACCTAACCTGCACATCTTTTGACTTGAGTTGGGAGTAGGTCATGGTAGAGGGTAGATGTATTGTGCTGTAGCTCTACAATAGTTAATTAGTGTCAGTGGTTTATTATTTGATTTATCCTAGTTATCTTTATCACGCAGTTGATTCATAAGAAATTATTTAAACTAGATGTTCTGTAGTTCATCATTCACTTCAGCCAGCCTACAGAACATGACATGGTACCTGGTTTGATGATTTACTAAGAACTCGAAGATTCTGTACAAAAAAAATCAGAACTACTAAAGATAACTTTGAAGAAGAAAGAAAACCCATTTTTGCTCCTAACCTTTCAAGCCACTGGCATCTGATGCTCAATGAGCACTAAAACTTCGAAGCCTGGGATGGAGGCCTCAAGGCACCTCAAGAGTTTTGGATTACCGGGAATGTAGATGAGAATTGGAGGGAGTTTAAGCAACAGTTTAGACTCGATATTGCAGCCCTTCACTGCAGGCACAGCCCAATGGGAGTCGTATCGCGTTGCTGCTCACTGTAGCAGGTCCCCAGTCAATTGAAATTTTCAACACTTTTGTTTTTGAAAATGTGGCTGACAGCATAAGCTTCGAAGAAGTTCTTATCCAACTCGATTGGCATTGCTCCGCAAAAAAAAATGAAACCTTTGAGTGCTATATATTCCGGACCGCACCCAGAACACAGGAGAGGCATTCAATGGCTTCCTCACTGACTTGCAGTTGAAGGCACAGTCATGCAACTTCAGAACACTCCAGTCGTCAATGATACGCGATCAAATAGTTTTTGGGATCTCCAATGTTAAAGTGCGCGAGTGGCTTCTGTGGGAAACAGACCTGCAACTCGAAAGTGCAATCCATATATGTCACGCCAGTGAGCTTGCAGCGAAACAGATCATCACGCTAAATCTCCGGCATTTTGGCACGAAGGCAGAAGAAGCGGCAGATGCCTTTAATATGGTGACGCAGCCGAATAAGAAACGTGCTCTCAGTGCGGGCGGCCAATTTGAGTGGCCAACCCGATCCTCCATTTTATGTCCTCGATGTGGCAAATAGCATTTGCCACAGCAATGCCCTGCTTATGGAAAAGCATGGTGCCAACTGTAATGTCAAAATCATTTTGCAACCCAATGTTATTCCAGGAGAAGGCCTGAACAAAAAAAGAATATCAGCACTTTTGATGAACTGTGCCTCAAGGACACATTCTTTGTAGACGTGGGGCGCGATTGTCCGCTCCCGCGCCGGTTGGGAGAATCACCTGGCGCGCCATTTTTCCACGCGCCGCCGGTGCGACGCCCTCCCGCGATTCACCCAAGCGGCGAAACGGCCCCGTCGTGTTCTGCGTGGCGCAGGCCGGAGAACCGGCCGAGACACCCAAAATGGCGATTCTCCGCTTTCCCCACTATTCTCCGGCCTGGATGGGCCGAAGTCCCGACGCCGTGACCCCAGTTCACACCTGGTAAATAAAGTCGTCAGCCAGTCATGCTGGCTGACGCTGAGCAGTGAGGAGGTGGGCGGACTTTCCCGGAGCCCCTGCAGCCCGGGTCGACTTCCCCGAGAACGCTGCGGCCAATGGGGGGGGGGGGGGAGGGGAGAGAGTGTGGAGGGGGGAGGGAGGGAGGGAGGGTGTGGAGGTGGGATCGGGGGGTAGGGAGGGAGTGGAGGTGGGAGGGGGTGAGGGAGGGAGTGGAGGCGGGAGGGAGTGGAGGCGGGAGGGAGTGGAGGTGGGAGTGAGTGGAGGTGGGAGGGAGTGAGTGGAGGTGGGAGGGGTGAGGGAGGGAGTGGAGGTGGGAGGGGTGAGGGAGGGAGTGGAGGTGGGAGGGAGTGGAGGTGGGAGGGAGTGGAGGTGGGAGGGAGTGGAGGTGGGAGGGAGTGAGTGGAGGTGGGAGGGGTGAGGGAGAGTGTGGAGGGTGTCGCCCATCCGCGGATGCCACATGTCAACCGCCCTGATATTGCAGGACGGTGACGAGGACACGGCCGCACGTTGTCGCGTAGCTGATGGGCACAGGCTACTGGCAAACTGGTGAGGAGGATGGTGTGAACTGCGACCGTTGGACGCAGACAGTGACCAGGTGTCAGGCTGGCTGCGTATCTGCAGCGCGACCAGGGCACACAGGGATCCCATGCAACCCGGCTGTCGAGGTGTGGAAGAACCTCCGTGTAACATGTTGTTTCTCTGCCCCCCCACCACCCGCCTGCAGGTCACCATGTTGTATGCCAACCAGACAGCGATGTTCACTGCCGTGTTTGGAGCCGCAACACTGCAGGTGGCCATCCGGCAGCGTAGACTGCGATGGCCCACAGTGGCTGCACATGCAGCGGCTGCTGCAGCTGCAGCAGAGGGGATGGCCGCGGAGTGGCCCGTCGTCGCCGCGCAGGCCGCAGGCACTCAGGGCCGGAATGTCCAGGGGGATGCCGAGGGGAACATTGACCCCGCAACGGCGAGGAATGCACAGGAAGCGGGCACTGATATCGAAGTGCTCGGGGGGGGGGGAGGAGGAGGAGGAGGATGGTGGTGCCAGGGCGCCCAGCAAGGCTTAAGGCGTACCGCGACAGAATGTCGTTCGAGGCTCTACTGGACATCACATGCAGGAGGAGACTACGGTTCAGCAGGGAGATGGTTGCACATATATGCCACCTCGTGGCGCACCTCGCACCACTTGGAATGGGTGGAGGACACCCTATACCAGTCTCCGTCAAGGTGACGGTGGCCCTAAACTTTTACGCTATCGGTTCCTTCCAGGCGCTGAGCGGGGACCTATCTGGGAACAGGTGCATCAGGGCCGTGACCGACGTGCGACCCCCACATGAAGATCATGCACGTGTGTGCAAGGTTCCCCGGGAGTGTGCATGATGCCTACATTCTGGCACAGTCGTTCATCCCCGCAATGTTCGATGGGTGCCCCCCCCCTCCCCGGCTGAGGGGCGGTTGCTGGGCGACAGGGGCTATCCGTTGAGGTCATGGCTGATGACGTTAATACGGAGGCCTCACACCAACGCGGAGAGCCTATACAACGAGGCCCATGCAGCAACCAGGGGTGTGGTGGAGCGGTGCTTCGGCCTGCTGAAGATGCGATTCAGATGCCTGGACCGCTCCGGAGGGGCCCTGCAGTACCGGCCTGACAGGGCCGGTCGCATAGTTGCGGTCTGCTGTGCGCTGCACAACATTGCCACGCAGAGGGGAGATGCACTGTTGGAGGAGTCGGAGGGAGGACCCCACGGCACCGGAGCCAATGCAAACGAAGGGGAGGAGGAGGATGGCGTGTATCAGGGTGGGGGGAGGGTTGCAGGACACAGGCACTGCCCGGGTGCTGGTTACGTCCAGGAGGCTGCACGACGGTACCGTCGAGGACAGCGGGCACGCGACGCGTTGGTGGCCGCACGGTTCACGCACCGTGGGGGAGGGATTCACTGAACACTGCCACTTGCACCGCCAGTCCTGCACACGGGCACCACGCTGCACCCACCCCCCGCACCGCGTTCACGGCACCAATTCCACATCACCTTACCACTGCGGCACTACGGGATTGCACAACATTGATGATTGTGTAAGCGGGTGTGATCAGAGCAATGTTGAATGATGACAGCCCGCTCTGCGATGAGCTGTCAGCTCAGATTCGCCAGCCAAGGTCTGACTCATGGCGATAGCTGAACCCTGCACTCCGGTGGTCACAGACTTCGTAACGGACATTTAATCACGTGCCCGTGTGGGGTAGCTGGCGTCAGAGTGCCGAGGACTACGGTGTCCGATTTTGGGAGGCAGGGGGAAAGGGACAGCACATCCGGCACCAACGTTGAACCACTCGTTAACCACAGCGCCACTCGGTCACCCTCACAAGCCCCCTGGCACCGGACATAGCACAGAGTCTTACAAGTTAAGTGCAACAGTGAGTTTGTTTGTGACATTCACATACAGATGCCCTACCCCCTACAACGAAACTGTGCCCTGCACCCGTGCCAACTTATTATGTGCCTAACTTCTTTGCCTTACCGGCCCTACCACTGCGTCTAATGTCTCCCCAGATGGTACAGCAGGAGTGGAGGCGGACTGCTGAGAATTACGCCCTGCGAAATAGCTCCCCGTCGGCACGCGTTTCCTGTGGCGACCCGGCCTTGATGGGCCAGGCTGCTCGGCCGGCATGCTAGATGGCGTGGTGCCACCCTGTTCTGCCCGCTGCCCACCAGATGCGCCAGGGACGGAACGGGGGGAGGCCGAGTGTACCGGGACGTCCCTCGCTGGAGGTAATGGGACGGGCCCCAGACCCTCCTCCTCCCTCGGGGAGCCCGGTGGCCCCCAGGCCTCACTGTGGGATGGAGGTACGATCGGAGACATGCCCCGTCGCACCACCGACACCTGGCGCTGCCAGTCCTGGAGGCCTGCAGCGGTATCGACCACGGTCCGAATGTTCGCAAAGACGGAGCCCAGGGAGTGCGACATTCCTGCCAGGGACTGTGCTATCTCTACCTGTGAGTGCGCTACGCCATCCATCACGTGCGCCAGGCCGTCTATGCTCTCCGCGACTGACTGCTGGGACTGTGCCATCGCCTGCTGGGACCGGGTCATGGCATGGTGAGAGTCGGCCAGGGCCCGGAGAGCGGCGGCAATGTCGTGTTGGCGCATGGCCACCTGGGCCATGGATGACGCGTGCACGTGAAGCCCAACGCCTTGCAGAACCTGACCAATGGCCGATACCGTTTCACCCACCCGTGCGGTGTCGGCCTGGGTGGCTGCGATGAGCGGCACCACTCCCTGCTCCTGGACGCGAATGGACTCCTCCAACTGCGTGTGCAGGTCCTGGAAGATGGCCCTCATCCCGTTATTCAGTCCCTGGATGTTCACATGTATCGATTGTCTAGGTGGGTCAAGTACATCCAGGAACCCGGGAGCCGTCTGGGCGGCAGCTGTTTGCTGGGCCTGGGCTGCCCTCCGACTGTCCAGCCCCTCAGCTGCTCCAAACCCCACCTGCTGTACCGGCTCGGCTGTGGTGCACACCAGACCGTGACCCGGGAGCCTCATCATTTATCTGCCCAACCGAGGTGAGTGTCTCTGCAATGGTGGATGGTGTGGGAGACAGCAGTGCCGCCAGCTCAAGGTCATCGTCCGTTAGGAAGTCTGGTGTGTACTGGTCCCCCTCATGGCCCGGCGCAAGGTGCATGTGGCCCATGTCATGTCGCCCTCCAGGTGAATCCGTGGACTGTGTGGCCGTCCTCTGTGCGTCACCGTCCACTGTCCCCATCCTGTTCCCGTCACTGTCGTGACTCATGGCCCTACCTTCGGGCAATACACGGTCATCACTTTCGTCACTGTCCGTCCTGTGCCCTGCGGTATTGTCTCTGTCCGTCCTCTGTGCATCCCCGTCCAGCGTCCCAGACTGAGAGGATGGCCCTCCTGTCTGACCGACTGCCACCCTCTGGCGTGCGTCCCTGGGTGCGCTTGAGGTTGGAGATGGTCGGCTGTGTGTTGGCCGAGGCAACCCTGGACGTTCGGCGGTTGGCCCTGGGGAACACAACGATACGGGGTTCGTTAGACAGGCTGGGCCGGATGTATGGTAGTGGTGGGGGCAGTGTGTGAGGGGGGGAGGGGAATGGGGGCTGCAGTGGCCAGAGTGTGAGGGGGGACGGGATTGAGGGTTCAGTGGCCAGAGTGTGAGGGGGAGGGGATTGAGGGTGCAGTGGCCAGAGTGTGAGGGGGGAGTGGATCGAGGGTGCAGTGGCCAGAGTGTGAGGGGGGCGATGACAGGTTGTGAGGGGTGAGGACATGCAGGGTTGTCTCACTTGCTTCTGCGTCTCCAACCTGGCATGTCGCGACCTCCCGGGTGGCGGATCCGCCGGCGAGGTCCAGGGCCCTCTGCTCGCGAACGTTTAGGGGGTGCAGCACAGGAGAACACCCTCCGGTTCTCATACGCTCACGATGGTTGTGCGCTGTCTTGTCCTGGGGGGGCGGGGGCGGTTGGATAAAGCAACTAGGCCGGTATCATCAGGGCGTGCAGATATAGGCTATATCAATGCTGGGTGAGGAGACAGTTGGAGCCACGCCATGGCATCTCTCCAGGGGGGGTCCCGGTGGTCATGTGGGTCGAGTACAACATTCAGCACCCTGAACTCTCTACCCCACTTCCCCCCCTCGTGCCCGGGGGGGGGGGGGGGGGGGGGGGGTTGGTTGTGACCCCGGGGCACCCTCATCGCACTTACCCTGGCGGACCGGGGGGTGTGCCTCACAGCGGTGCCAACCACGCCTCACCATGCTGGATGGCTGGCGATGTCCACGTCTTGGGCAGAAGGTGGCCGTTCGGTTTTCTACCTCATCAAGGAGGGTGTCCAGGTCCGTGTCCCGGAACCTTGGTAATATAGCCTATACCCGCCCTATCTCGTAGCGTGCGTTGACTGGAGACTTACTTGGTTGATGCGGCAGCTTAGACAGTTCACTCTCAAGGGTTGATTCGAGTTGCTGAGTGACCCTGCCAAGAAGGACGATTTGAACTTGGGGGTTTTACTTTATAGTCCCCAGGGGCTTCCCGCCCTTTGGGGCGGACCCCGTATCTGGGGTTCCAAGTGATTGGACTACGTTCCGATCACTTGGATCGATTTCTCCAATACTGGAGTTGTTCCCTGATCGCTGGGCGGTCCCTGAGTGTCCGTTGGCTTTCCTTTGTCTTCGCTCCTGCTGGCGCCGAGGAGTCTGGCTTGGCCTTATTCACCTTACATGTTTCAATTGTTCCCGGGGATCGCTCATTAGTATGCAGATGGCTGTGAGTTTCAGTGCTGTCTGGGCTTTTGCAAGTTCTAATACACAGGATTTTTGCACTTGCTAGTTTTTGCCTGTGTCGGCTGAATTTCCCTGTAGTCTTTGCAGATCTCCATTTTACGTCGGGTAGTGGTCAACCCAGGTGGCTACAGCCCCTCCCCCCACCCTGATGCACGCCATCCTCCTCCTCCTCCCCTTCGTTTGCATTGGCTCCGGTGCCGTCGGGTCCTCCCTCCGACTCCTCCACCAGGTCATCTCCCCTCTGCATGGCAATGTTGTGCAGCGCACAGCAGACCACAACTATGCGACCGACCCTGTCGGGCCGGTACTGCAGGGCCCCTCCGGAGCGGTCCAGGCATCTGAATCGCATCTTAAGCAGGCCGAAGCACCGCTCCACCACACCCCTGGTTGCTGCATGGGCCTCGTTGTATAGGCTCTCTGCGTTGGTCTGAGGCCTCCGTATTGGCGTCATCAACCATGACCTCAACGGATAGCCCCTGTCGCCCAGCAACCAACCCCTCAGCCGGGGGGGGCATGCATCGAACATTTCGGGGATGAACAACTGTACCAGAATGTAGGCGTCATGCACACTCCCGGGGAACCTTGCACACACGTGCATGATCTTCATGTGGGGGTCGCACACCACCTGAATGTTCATGGAGTATGCGCCCTTCCTGTTCATGAACACTTTCCTGTTGTCTTCAGGTGGGCGCTTGGGGACGTGCACACCATCGATGACGCCCTGGACCATCGGTATCCTGGCCACCTTGGCGAATCCACGTGCCCGTGCTGTGCTCGGTCCTCGGGGAATTGAGTGTACCTGTCTGCGATGGCGTACAAGGGGTCGGTCATGGCCCTGATGCACCTGTGGACTGATGCCTGTGAGATCCTGGATAGGTCCCCGCTCAGCGCCTGGAAAGAACCGGTAGCGTAAAAGTTTAGGGCCCCCTAGTAGCCCGGCGTAGGATTTCACTCATGTGGAAGGAAGCGAAGCCCCCCGGACTGGAGGCCTGGATAAACGATATGGCGGGGTTGATAAAACTGGAGCAGATGAAGTTTGCGCTGAGAGGATCGGCTCAAGGGTTCACCAGGCGGTGGCAACCGTTCCTCGACTACCTAGCGGAACATTAGAGGGAAGATAGATGACCAGCAGCAGCAACCCAGGGTGAAGGGGGGGGGGAGGGAGGGGGGGGGGGGGGGTAAACGGTTGGGGTTTTTGGAGGGGGGGGGCGGGGGGAGTATTACTTTGTGTTATTTGGTTAGTTTACCATGTTAATTACACAATGTTATATTGCAGTTATCATGTCACTTGTATTTTTATTTCTTTGATTTGTAAGGGAAAAAATTGTGTTTGAAAACTTTAATAAAATATATATTTTTTTAAAGTTTAGGGCCACCGTCACCTTGACGGAGACTGGTATCGCGTGTCTTCCTCCCATTCCACGTGGTGCGAGGTGCGCCACGAGGTGGCACATATGTGCGACCACCTCCCTGCTGAACCGTAGTCTCCTCCTGCATGTGATGTCCGGTAGAGCCTCGAACGACATTCTGTCATGGTACACCCTAGGCCTTGCTGGACACCTGTGGCGCCCTGGCACCACCATCAGTGGCTTCTCCTCCTCCTCCTCCCTCCCCCCCCCCCCCCCCAAGCACTTCAATATCAGTGCCCGCTTCCTGTGCATTCCTCGCCGTTGGGGGGGTCAATGTTCCCCTCGGCATCCCCCTGGACATTCCGGCCCTGAGCGCCTGCGGCCTGCGCGGCGACGACGGGCCACTCCGCGGCCATCCCCTCTGCTGCAGCTGCAGCAGCCGCTGCATCTGCAGCCACTGTGGGCCATCGCAGTCTACGCTGCTGGATGGCCACCTGCAGTGCTGCGGCTCCAACCACGGCAGTGAACATCACTGTCTGGTTGGCATACATGGTGACCTGCAGGAGGGTGGTGGGGGGCAGAGAAACAACATGTTACACGGAGGTTCTTCCACACCTCGACAGCCGGGTTGCATGGGATCCCTGTGTGCCCCGGTGGCCTGGTCGCACTGCAGATACGCAGCCAGCCTGACACCTGGCCACTGTCTGCGTCCAATGGTCACTTCTCACCAGTGTGCCAGTCGCCTGTGCCCATCAGCTACGCGACAACCTGCGGCCGTGTCCTTGTCACCGTCCTGCAATATCAGGGCGGTTGACGTGGCATCCGCGGATGGACGACACCCTCTACACTCTCTCACCCCTCCGACCTCCACTCACTCCCTCTCACCCTCCCCCCTCCACTCCCTCGCTCCCTCCCTCCCCGCCACTCCCTCCCTCCCCGCCACTCCCTCCCTACCCCCCTCCCACCTCCACTCCCTCCCTACCTCCCTCCCACCTCCACCCCCTCCCTACCCCCTCCCATCTCCACACTCTCCCTCAACCCCCTCCCCCCCCACCCCCACCGTTGGCCGCAGCGTTCTCGGGGAAGCCGACCCGGGCTGCAGGAGCTCCGGGAAAGTTTGTTCACCTCCTCACTGTTCAGCGTTAGCCAGCACGACTGGCTGATGATTTTATTTACCAGGTGTGAACGGCGACGGCATGAACTGCGGTCACGCCGTCGGGACTTCGGCCCATCCGGGCCGGAGAATAGCGGAGAATCGCCATTTTGGGTGTCTTGGGCGATTCTCCGGCCTGCGCCACGCAGAACATGACGGGGCCGTTCTCGCCGCTTGGGTGAATCGAGGGAGGGTGTCGGACCGGCGTCGCGTGGAAAAATGGGGCGCCAGGCGATTCTCCCAACTGGCGCGGGGGCGGAGAATCGCGCCCAGAGAGCCTCAAGTCATACCAATAGTGAATTGAAGGCAGATAATCATAAGGATAAATGGACAGTGCCATTAAAGATAAATGGCTCAGTGATAAGTCAAGCTCGACACCATTGCGAGGACCAACCTCATCAGCCTGTCCAATGTAAAAAAGCTGAAAATTGAACCAAAAATAGTTAACAGAATTCTATTGTTAAGAGATTACATGACAACAAAATCTCATAGTTAGGTGCATGTGACCTTGATGTTGATGTAAAAAAAAAAATTCACAAATTGAATTTTTCTGTGGTAGCGGTGGACCGCGAGTCTTTAATTGGAGTTGAAGCATGTGAGGAGCTGCAGCTAGTCCAGACTGTGCTGCAACAGGCCCTCATCCCTCAGCAGGCTCCATACTGAATGATTTCCCTGAAATTTTCCAAGGCTTTGGTACGTTACCATACATGTACAAGATTCAATTAAAGGAAGATGCGGAACCTGTGATTCATGCGCCAAGACGTGTGCCAGTGTCATTAAAGGATAAACTAAAGGCAGAGCTAGCGAGCATAACTGCCTTGGGTGTCATTAAGCATATTGAAGTGCCCACAGGCACTTGAAGCACTTCATAATGATCAATGCCAAGGCCACTGGACGGTAGTTGTTGAGGCACGTTGCCTGGTTTTTCTTTGGCACAGGTATGATGGTGGTTTTCTTGAAGCAGGTGGAAACCTCGGAACGGAGAGGTTGAAGATGTCCGCAAACACATCCGCAAGTTGGTCCACGCAGGATCATAGTGCATGACTCTTCCAATCTTCCCATCTTTTTGCCCAAATCCTTTTTCAGAAAGGTCAATAGGCTTATTCTGAGCTTTGCATGGGCGGGGAGGATCCCCGTATTAAGAGAATGTGTTTGGGAATAGTAGACTGGGTGGTGGCCTTGCCTCTCCCTAACTTTCAGTTACTACTGAGCTGCCAATATTGTCATGATACGGAAATGGGTGTTAGAGCAAGGGTCAGTGTGGTATAGGAGGCCTCGTGTAGAGAGACCTCCTTAAGGGCACTAGCTTCAGTTCCTCTACCATTCTCACCGAGCAGGTACTCGCTGAATCCAATGGTAATTTCTACTTTTAAGGGTGTGGAATCAGTGCCGGCTACATTTTGGCTTGGAATGCATGTATAGGAAGGCCCCGATCTGTAGTAACTATAGATTTATCCCAGTGAGATTGGATGCCAGGTTTAAGGAGTAGGACCGTTTGGGGATCAAATGTTGCGAGGACCTTTTTCTGGGTCGGAAATGTGCGGACTTGACTAGTTGACGGAGGCTTATCAATTGCCCAGCAGTAATGAGTTCAGATACCCCCAGATAAGGGCCTTTTTGAGTGAGGAGGCGGGTTTGTTCCCAATGTTGCCGTCCTTGGGTTTACAGGACAGGCTCCTCTTGGAGGATGATATTGGGGATGGGAAGATCCCTGATGTGTACGCTGAGTTGGCCAGGAAGGAGGAAGCTTTGATGGTGGCAATGCGGCAAAAATAGGAGGAATTGGGAGGCATGGTGCGAGATTGGATTTAGGAAGAAGCACTGTGTAGGATTAATACATCCTCGTTGTGTGCTAGACCTAGTCTTATTCAGCTTAAAGTTGTAGAGTACATATGACGCCGACAAGACTGAGACGCTTCTTCCCAGAAGTGGTTGATCAATGTGCACGATGTGCCAGGTCCCCTGCAAATCACGCCCACATGTTCTGGTCCTGTCCAAAATTGGTGGGGTTCTGGGAGGGAGTCATGGATGTACTGTCTCAGGTGGTGGGAATGGTGGTCACGCATTCTCCATGGATAGCTATTTTTTGGAGTTTCTGAAGATGCTGGTGTTTTGATGGGGAGAGACCAATATTGTGGCTTTCGCCTCCCTGTTGGCCCAGAGGAGAATTTTGCTAAACTGGTGGTTCCCGGACCCACCAAGTATCAGGTCAGGTGTGGGACCTTGCTGAGTTCCTTCATTTGGAGAGAATTAAGTTCGCCATTAGAGGTACGGATGAGGGCTTCTTCGTGAGGTGGAAGCTGTTCATCGGCTTCTTCAAGAAGTATTAAAACGTCTGCAGGTGGGAGGGAAGGTGACAGGGTACAGTAAATATTGGTTATTAAGGAGTAGGAGGGTACTTTATTTAGGTTAAACATTTCTTGGGGGTGTGGCAGGTGTAGGTCATAGAATTTACAGTGCAGAATGTATTGTATATATGGAGGTTCCAGCTGGGTTATATTGCTATAGTGTTATATGCACTGTTACTGTATTCTGGATTGTTCAATATTGTTTTGTTTTAGTGACTGTTCCTGTTTTTGTATTTTCTGGATATACCTTCAATAAATTATTTAAAACCAAAAGATATCCCCAAGAGTCACTGAAAATTACCATTGAAACCTTTAGCTACGAAATTGGGCAGGCTCAAAAATGGATGTGGTTATTATGATCCAGGCTTACTCTGTTCTCACTGCTTCCAACATAGGTTGCACACAAACTTTGTGCTAATTGAAATGGTTGCAGCATGCAACCAATGGCAAATGCACAATTGAGCATGTGATCAGGTGAAACATCATGAGAAGCTAGCCAGTGTACAAACTAGCCAACACAACTTAAAAACACACTGTACCTCTTCAGAGTTGTATTCTGGTTGGAGTCACTTTTTGTTTTTCTGGGGCTACTTTTTGGTTTTCTGGGGCTCCTTTCACCAATGCCTTTATTAGGTAATGCAGTCACGTATAATTATCCTGTGTATTTTTTTTCAGCATTTCCTTTAGAAACAGTAGTACATATACCAGACTGTATTCTAAATATATATATAATCTTTTAACTTCCCATCTGCTGTTCCAATGCATCTGCTGCCCTTGTCTTTCTAGGTGGCAAAGGTTGCTTTGGAAGGTGTAGCCAAAGGAGCCTTAGCAAGTTGCTGAAGTGCATCTTGTGGATTGTACACAATACTAGCTGGTGGTGCAGGGAGTGGATGTTTAGGGTGGCACATGTTCAACTGCGCCAATGAAGCAGGCTGCTTTGTCCTGGATGCTAACCTGAAGAATTCCTATGGCAATGTCCCAACCATGCAGCAGCATTTAATGACTGGTGTCTCAGCTTCATTGCACTACAAGCAGAAGCTAACCATCGATGCTGAAGTGGAAACTCAGACTGTAGCCATGCAATCTCAACCTGGTGCCTTGCAATCTCACACAGCTTTTACACAAGGGAAGTTTGATGTCATCAAATACCAGTGTTCAAAAGCCTTGTTGCAGGTTGCGACAGCAGTCTGACAACTTGTACATATTACTAGGATTGCTGAAGTGCCACCTCAGTGCAGTTTGCTTGAAGTTGCCCTGCCTTTTATAGTCTCTCTCACAGAATGTCAGCTCCTTTCTTCAGCCATGCTGCAGCCAATGGGTTGCACTGCCTGGGGACACAAAGATGCGTAAAAAGCACAAAGTCAGGCAGTAAGGAAACAAACAAGGTTCACTTTTGAATTTATGGTATTTTTGATTTATAAATTTGGTTTGGTTGTGGATAGTTTATTTTGTAGTGGCTATTATTTTTGCATTATGGCCAAACAGATGCAATGATAAAAGCAAATTACTACGGATGCTGGAATCTGAAACCAAAGAGAAAATGCTGGAAAATCTCAGCAGGTCTCGCAGCATCTATAGGGAGAGAAAGAAGTTAACGTTTCGAGTCCAGATGACCCTTTGTCAAAGCTAAAAGACTTTAAAAAGTGGGAAATATTTATATTGTGGCGTGAGAAAATGAAAGATGAGTCATAGCTACAGTAAAGAGAAGATATTTTACATTTGATGAATGAGTAATTAGGGCTGTGCTTACTTGCAGTTAGATGAGCCAAAGAAAGCTTAACCAGATAATTAAAACAATATTTAATTTTAATAATCTTTATTACTACAAGTAGGCTTACATTGCAATGAAGCCACTGTGAAAAGCCCCCAGTCGCCACATTCCGGCACCTGTTTGGGTACACAGAGGGAGAACTCAGAATGTCCAAACCACCCAACCTACTAGTCTTTCGGGACTAGTAGGACGAAACCGGAACACCCGAGGAAACGCATGCAGACATGGGGAGAACTGCAGGCTCCGCATGGACAGTGACCCAGCCGGGAATCGAACCTGGGACACTGGCGCTGTGAAGCCACAGTGTTAACCACTGTGCTAGCCTATATTGGTTGCCTCCTCCCTTCGTCTTAATGTACTTTCTCAGCTAGTCACCATATAGTTGCCATCAAGTGCATGATAATGAGATTCTGCCACATACATCAGACATGCACAAACCTTTGCACCCATTCTGCTGAGCACTGTAGGTTTCCCTCAATTGGTCCAGGTTGCAGAAGCATTGAAATCTCCCAAAAGTTTACTGTATCAAAATTTGTAAGGCAGCATGGCTTTCATTATATGCATACTGCTATTGTCTGAATGGATTGTACATAACCAAATTTGCAGACACACAAATAAGTGGAAAGGCAAATTGCGAGAGGGAGACAAAGTTTGCAAAGAGATATTCATAGAATCATAGAATTTACAGTGCAGGAGGCGGCCATTCGGCCCATCGAGTCTGCACCGGCTCTTTGAAAGAGCACCCTACCCAAGCCCAAACCTCCACCCTATCCCCATAACCCAGTTAGCCCACCCAACAGTAAGGGCAATTTATC
Organism: Scyliorhinus torazame; assembly: GCF_047496885.1. Classification (NCBI taxonomy): domain Eukaryota; kingdom Metazoa; phylum Chordata; class Chondrichthyes; order Carcharhiniformes; family Scyliorhinidae; genus Scyliorhinus; species Scyliorhinus torazame. The sequence continues at coordinate 145,033,833 of NC_092712.1, read as the reverse complement.
ATGGCCAATCCACCTAACCTGCACATCTTTGGACTGTGGGAGGAAACCGTAGCACCCGGAGGAAATCCACGCACACACGGGGAGAACGTGCAGACTCCGCACAGACAGGGAATCAAGTGGGCAAAATGTTGTCAAATGAGGTATAAGGTGGGAAAATGTGAAGTTGTTCATTTTGAAAAGGTAGCACAGTAGTTAGCACTGCTGCCTTACAGCACCAGGCACTGGGCTCAATCTGGCCTTGGGTGACTATGTGGAGTTTGAACTGTCTCCCCATGCCTGCCTCGGTTTTCTCTGTGCTCTGGTTTCCTCCCACCCACGTTCCAAAGCTGTGCAGGTTAGGTGGATTGGCTATGCTAAATGGCCCCTTTGTGTCTAAAGATGTACAGGTTAGGTTGGGTTATTGGGGTAGGGTGGTGGAGTGGCCTAGGTAGGGTGCTTTTTCAGATGCTCAGTGCAGACTCGATAGGCTGAATGGCATCCTTCTGCACAGTAGGGATTCTATGGTTTTAGTTAGTTAGAACTAAAGAACTATTATTTCAATGGAGAAAAATTGCAGAAAGCTGAAACACAAAGGGACTTGGGGGTACTTGTGCACAAAACACAAAAAGCTAGCTTACAGGTACAGCAGGTAATCAGGAAGGCTAATGGAATGTTGGTTTTTATTTCAAGGGGTTGGAGTATAAGAGTAGCAAAGTCTTGCTGCAACTAAGCAAAATACCAGTGAGACCACGGGCTGGATACTCTGATTCTGAGGTTATGTCCTCACGCCGGCATGGGAACAGTGGCGTTTTACGACTGACAATTCGACGCAACACGGCTACCGATCCTCCGTTTGGCTGTGGGCTAGCATGCCAGCAGCGTACAGCACCCGGCTCTAGCTGCCGATACGACCGGAGAATTGCCAGGTCCGTGCATGCGTACGGCGGAGGCCTGCAGCGGCCGCGCCGTGCAACTTGGGAGACCGCTCACAGACCTGGCCCGCGAAATAGTCCCCTCCATTGGCCAGATCGCGCGGCCCGGACCACACCCCCCACCACACAGTGCACCAGCCCCTGACAAAGACCCCTGTCTGCGGGACTGAGTCCGTAGCCGCCACACCGTGTTCCCGACGGATGACAGCACACGCAAATAAAGCCGTCGGGAACTCGGCCGGTCGGGGGCGGAGCATCGGGGGGGTGGGCCTTAGGCAATCGCGAAAGCGGCGCCACCCCCGATTTCGGCGGAAACGGGTATTCTCCGGCTGATCAACGAACTCGATTTCGCCGTTGCCGACCGGAGAATCCCGCCCCACATCTTTATTACTGTCAGCAGTTTTGCCCCCTTATTCAAGGAAAGATATTATTCAAGGAAAGATATTATATCATTGGAGACGATTCAGAGAAGGTTCATGAGGATGACCCCGGTATGGAGGGATTGTCTTATGAGCAAAGGTTAAACAGGTTGGGATTCTACTCATTGGAATTTAGAAGAATGAGGTGATCTAATTGAAACATACAAGATTCTTAAGGGGCTTGACAGGGTAAATGGCGAGAGGATGTTTCCCCTCATGGGAGAGTTTAGGACCAGAGGGCTTAATCTCAGAATAAAGGGGTGCCAATTTAAGACTAAGATGAGGAATTTCTTCTCAAGAGGATTGCGGGTCTTTGAAACTCCTTTCCACAGAGAGCTGTGGGAGCAGAGTCCTTGTGTACAGTTAAGGCTGAGATAAGACTTTTGATCAGTAAGAGAATTAAGGGTTTCAGGGAAAGGGCAGGAATGTTGACGTGAGGAATGTTGGATCAGCCATGATCCTATTGGATGGTGGAGCATGCTCGAGGGTCGAACAGCCTACTCCTGTTCCTGTTTCTTATGGTCTTATAGTTTGTGCTCCTGAGTCCTGGGCCATGTTGTCAAAGGGTAGCTCTAGTCACCTAGCAGCCAACTTGTTTTTTTATGGTGGCTCAAATGCAATATGGCACAGCAGACCATCACAAAATAAAAGCAACATGTCCACTGCCATTGGCCTACATGCTACTTTGTGTCTGGTCGCATACCAACTGGATGACGGAATGGAATGTCCCTTGGTTGAATTGCAGCTCAGTTGACATGTAGAACCTGCAATATAACATGCATTCAATCAATAGTCAATAATGGGTGGCACGGTAGATCAGAGGTTAGCATTGTTGCTTCACAGCGCCAGGGTCCAAGGTCCGATTCCGGCTTGGGTCACTGTCTGTGCGGAGTCTGCACTGTGCGGAGTCTGCATGTTGTCCCCGTCTGCGTGGGTTTCCTCCCACAAGTCCTGAGACATACGATTAGGTAATTTGGACATTCTGAATTCTCCCTCAGTGTACCCACACAGGTGCAGGCGTGTGGTGACTAGGGGCTTTTCACAGTAACTTCATTGCAGTGTTAATTTAAGCCTACTTGTGACAATAAAGATTGTTATTATTATTTGCTGATTTTCGAGAGTTGTTTAAAGTTGCTAATGTCTAGAGTGGTGTGGCATATGCTGAAAAACTTTGTCCTGACTTCAAGGATTATGCACAAAGCGCTTGCTCTCAAACAATTGGCAGAACAGGACAAAATGTTGGGCGAGAAAGACTTACACAAGAGACATATAAACTGGAGCGTTCAGAGAACAATCTCAGTGAGAGCAGAATGGCAGATATATTTGTTTCACCGGGAATCAAACCCAAGACCCTGGAGCTGTGAAGCCATAGTGCTAACCACTGTGCTACCGTGCTGCCAATTATTTCTGAATAGTTGATCCCTTTAAATAAATGATGTGGAGATGCCGGCGTTGGACTGGGGTGAGCACAGTACGAAGTCTTACAACACCAGGTTAAAGTCCAACAGGTTTGTTTCGATGTCACTAGCTTTCGGAGCGCTGCTCCTTCCTCAGGTGAATGAAGAGGTCTGTTCATTCACCTGAGGAAGGAGCAGCGCTCCGAAAGCTAGTGACATCGAAACAAACCTGTTGGCCTTTAAATAAAGCCATTGAACACATGTTCAACTGTGCCACAATAGAGAGATAATTGGGAGGAGTGGAGCAAAGGAAAGCCTAACATGTATCCGAACTTAATACTTCCTTAAATGCATGGTTCTTTATTTTCCCTAACTTATCCACATAGTTTGTCTACATAGGTGCAGTCTGTGCACATAGTAAATAGCATTGTGGGCTTATTACTGGGTTAGTAATTCAAAGACTTGGACAAATGATCCAGAAGCAGCAATTCAAATTCTCCCATGGCAGCTGGGGAATTTAAGTTACATTAATGAAATTAACCTCCTTCCACCCATGGAAATAATTCCCATCTCCAGTGAGGCATTAAATATATAAATCACATACATAACCCAATATAAATAATCCACCTATTCTCTGTTGGCATCCAGGGGGAATGCTGAAAGTTCTACTAACTCTATTAGATAAGATGCATTATTCTATCCGAGGTTTTATCTGCATCTACTGGTATTAATGGGCGTGATCTTCCAGCCTGTTTATCGCGCTCAAGCGTAACGAGGCCAATGAATAGCGGGAGAGGCTGAAAACGGTAACTGCGCCAGGCGACAGTTTGCAATGCAACCAGTCCGCTCCCATAGGCGAATTCGAAATCCCACCATTGTGTGGCGAGAAACCAATTGTCACCACTTAAGGCCAATTTCCATACAATTAACGAGAACCACACATCATCCAACAGCCTCCTGTCATTCAGCGGCCTTCCCAGCAAGTGTTCACACTGGCGCCGATTGGTACTCCTTTTTAAAAACGTGAACCTGACGGAAGGGCTTCTATGGCGAGCCGAGGACAGGAGTAGCAATCTTTGCGCACAGGCAAAGAGACTGGGGATGCTACCATGTGGGAGCCATTGCCTAGAATTCCAATCAAACCTTGATGCCTGGACACTGTGTGGGGGACACTGTGTGGGGGTCAGGACCATGCATGCAGCAGTCAACATCCGAACACCCAGAGGATGGGGCACAGCTCCCGGGACACTACCACGGCTGGAGGGTTGGTTGGTGCCACGGGGAGGGGAGTTTGCCTGGAGAGACAGGCAAAGTGTCCCGGGGTCAGTCCACATCGCAGAAGATAGTGACAGATGCATCATAAGGTTTGTGCCACCCCACCTGCCCGGCGGGCGGTGGCCCACCATGGGAGAGTGGGGGACAACTGGAGGGGCAATCCATCGCAGCACCACCATGCCAACCCTTGGATCCAAGGCCCATGCCGGGGGCAACCCCTGCCCATCAACCCCACCCATAACCCATACCGACTGCTGAGGCCTCTGGCTGTGTGGCTGAAGGCTATCGCTAATAGGGAACTAGCAACTGTGCTTAAGTGAGCACTTGGCATATGCTAAGTGGGTTCCTGTGGGTAGGAAGGCCATGTAGCATGTGGGAGCCATTGCCTAGCATTCCAATCAAACCTTGATGCCTGGGCATTGTGGGAATCAGCACCATGCATGCAGCAGTCAACATCTGCACACCCAGAGGATGGGGCACAGCTCCCGGGACATGACCACGGCCGGAGGGTGGGTTGGTGCCATGGGGAGGGGGGTTTGCCGGGATAGGCAAAATGTTTGGGGGTCAGTCCGCATCGCAGAAGTGGCAGAGGCATCGTAAAATTTGTGCTAAGAGTTGTTTAATATGCTATACAACACCCCATTCCCGATAGTGCTATCCCACCCCCTCCCCCGATGCCCTCAGTGATGCTCAATGTGCTTGGCTCTCCTACATTGACCACTACGTCTTGGTGTTTCCCCAGGATGCACATCTGAGTGGGGACAGCCAGCTGCTTACCTCGTCCCGTGGCTTTAGATGCCCCTCACGGGCATCCTCTGGGGCCGGAGGACCCTGGCTCACTTGTCGACGGCACAAGCACAGCCGTGCCGCCCTGTCCCATGTGCTGAGACACGGCCTCATCAGAGGGGTGGAACTCGGGAGTGCTGGTGGCCACTCTCGCCGCTCCATAAGACGAGCCGGGGTTGCTACTCAGCGTCCCCTCCAGGTCGATGCCTATGGGACCCTGGAGTTCACCTTGGGATGGAGGGGCAGCTGGTTCAGGCTCCGGCAGCCCCTGCATCACCTGGCTCTGCCAGCCCTGCCGGTTCCCTATAGTCTGCACCATTGTGTCGACGCCCTCGGCGATGCTCCTTGGTGACTGGGACACATCCCCCAGTGACCGGGCCATACTCTGCAGTGCCTCAGCCATGCCCACCTGCGACTTGGACAATCTCTGCCGTGTCTCGGCCATCCCCATCTGAGAGTGGGATATGACCAGCAGAACCCCATCGAGGTCGGCCTGGCACTGGGTGACATCCCCCAGTGTGGCAGACATACTGCCGAGACCCTCAGCCACGGCAGTCATCGACTGAGCGACGCCTTGGGCACCTTTACTCATGGCGCCATCTTGCACCAGGTTCTCCACTGCTGTCGCCACCCTGGCAATGTTGGCCTCGGTGCCACTCATTGCCAGCGCCATCTCCTGCAGCCATAGCCTCTGGGACTCCTCCCTCCTGACTTCTCCCTCTAACGTCCTGGCTGCTCCCTCACATCTCCACCAGCTCAGGGAACCTGTGCCGGGGAGCAGCATCGGGTTGGGACCGAGCTGAATCCAGCAGACCTTCGACTCCTGTCTTGCCTGGGGGTTCCTGCCTCCACCAGGTGTACATCAGCAGCGGTGTGGTGTTCAACAAATGTGTCCCAGCATTCTGACCACTAACATCTCCCACCGAGGATAGCCCAGAGACTGACTTTATTGGTGTGGAGGGACTCGGAACCCCCAAAATCGGGGGTATGGGTTAGTAACATGGCCGGGTTTCTCGGGTTTGAGAAGATCAAGTTCGTCCTGAGAGGATCAATGCTAGGGTTCGTCCGGCTGCCAGCCGTTTATCGACTTCTTTGGGTAAAATTAAGCTGTCAGCAGAAAAGGGATGGGAGGTGTAAAAGGGAGAGGGAGGCATGGGGGAGGGGGGGCTTGTTGAGGTGCAAAATAGTTAGTGGGAGAGGGGGATTGGTGAATTGTGTATGTAAGCCATGTTGGCTGGGGTTGGTTGTTATTTGCTTTGTTGTTTTTTACTCAGAATTGTTAAAATTATATGCCTTAATAAAATATTTTCAAAAAAAAAGTCTCCCACCCACCGAGGTGTGTGTATTTGCGCTGGTGGAGAGTGGGAATGCCAGCTGTGCCGCAGTTGTATCCTCGGAGCTCTCCTCGAGATGTTCTCCTTGGAGTCGGGACGGCGCCGTCCATGATGAGCCGTCACCATCGGCTGGAGGACCTGCGGGAGAATGGACATGTGGTCAGTCAGTAAGGCACTGACTACTCACGTTTGACAGGTCCTCCAGTGGGGCCCGGTGGTTCACCTCTGCGGCATTCGCCAGCCTCCACGTGGGTGACCGCCCTGTCCTTGGCCACACCGGACAGCTCCAAGGCCCACTCCTCGAAGGAGGTGGAGTTTCTCAAGTCCAGCACCCCACCGCCAGTTTGGGCCTCTCCCGCTGATTATGAGAGAGCTTTTCCTGAGGGGACACAGAGGGTATCGTTAGCCACAGTTATCCGAAATCTTCTTTCAACTAATCTGCTGGATACTCTAACGAACAATTTGAATGCAAGTCCAGTATCTATCACTGTTCTCTGAGGATTTATTTTCATTTAATCAGTAAAAGCAGTGTGGCTTAAGGGTTCTTGTCTTTCAACAGCTAGCCACTGAGATTTTGTTTTATCATGTCCCCTTTTGGATGCCAGGGACTTGTACATTTCATTTTTCTCCCGAGAACAGTTTTAAAGATTTCCCATTGTTCACTGGTATTAATATCATTGTTAAGGATGATTGCCTGGTGATTTTTGTTTTAAAAGTTCAAAATGAAACAAAAAGGTGGCTGCTTTTACGGAAGACTGCTGATAAGAATAATAAAGGCTTCTGCAGCATGAATTCTCACAATATGCTGTCAACATGGGACAAAGCAATTTAAATTGATTTGAATGTAATTATTTTACTGAAAGCATCCTTTTTGCAAAAGACTTCAGTACACATGTTTGACAGAACAAACACCTAACATACAAAAGTATCTCTATAAAAAATTTAGTCTGAACGATAGTATATGCGCCCATATTCCTATGCAATTTTGCCATAATCATCTGCCACAGCCAAATGTTTTATTCCAATCCTCATACAGTTCAAGGTCTTTCGGAGATACACTTGGTCTCACGTTTACAAAAGCATTTTTAAAGTCGATGAATGCAATAGATCGTACTTGGTCCGGGGTGATAGTGGAGATGTCTGCTATCTGTATACTGCGGATTGGCCCCAAAGCTGCCTCTCGACAAAGTTGAGTCATGTCAGCCCCTGAAAATCCTTCAGATTGTTCAATGATCAGCTCCAATTCCTCTGGATTCAGGGAACAGCTTTCATGAGACATCAACTTCACCACTATTTGCCTCCTTGCTGATAATTCAGGTAAAGGGATGTACAGTCTTTTGACCAGACGTCTCCGAGCTGCCTCATCTATTTCTTGGGGTCGATTTGTGGCTCCAACCACAAGAATACGATCATCTGCTGAAGTAGCAGCACCATCTAACTGGACTAAGAACTCAGTTTTTATTCTTCGAGAAGAATCATGTTCTCCATCAACTCGTTGAGACAAGAGAGAATCAATTTCGTCAATGAAGATAACTGCAGGTTGGTGGCAACGTGCTACAGCAAACATCGCACGTACCATTTTTTCACCTTCTCCAACCCACTTGGAAGTTAGCGATGAAGCACTGATGCTGAAAAAAGTAGCTCCCGACTGACATGCAATGCACTTACCAATTAGAGTTTTACCTGTTCCAGGAGGGCCAAATAAAAGAATTCCTTTGGGTGGGCCACGGAGTCCAGTAAAGATATCTGGTCTAAGCATTGGCCAAACCACTATCTCCTTAATTGTTGTTTTAGCAAATTCCAGCCCTGCGATGTCATCCCAGTTCACTGGGGGACCATGGTCCATGATCTCACTCATAATGAGTTGAATCATCTTTGGCTCAAGATTCTTCAAACATTCATCCACTGGTAGAGTGAGTTCAGAAGAACTGTTCACATGAGGCACTGAACACAGTCCACCATTTTCATCACCATTATCCTGTTTTGATACTGGAGAAACAAATTTACTAAACAAACCACGAGACCTGACTGTGCCCAATGACTTCTTTGGACAATTGTATGTTGTTGCAGGTGATCGCTGAGGTTGAGATTGGTTCCCAAACCTTTTCTGTTGATCAACATGCAGCTGGTCCTTAGCGGTTTTAAAACTTGTTATAAAACCTTCATCAGCGGCATCACCATCACATTTCATATTTCTGGTCACATTATCAAAACTCTTTTGATTAGAATTAGTCCAGTTTTGGTTTTGAAATTGTCCATAACTCATGTTGTTATTATATGAATCACTACCGACGTCTCCTGATATCTGGGAAGACTTCCTCTTTGATGTACTACCAGGTGCCACAAGGGCTAAATTGCTATTAAGAGGCATACATTGTCCCGATACTGTTGTCTGAGGTACAGTACAACTTGTCAATTTGCTCAATCCAAACACGGGGCCCCCATAAAGGCTTTTAGTAGGTGCTGATGAAAATTTACCTGTAGAACTCGAGGCATGACTCTCATCAATCACTGGCTGAGCAACTGACAGATTTTGCACCATTTTTGGACACGCAAAAGCAATAACTGTGGAGGGCTTGTCTGAAGAATAGTTTTCATTAACATTTTTTGAAGGCACATCAGTGGACAGAGTCAAAGTTTTAATTTTAGTAACTGAGCCTTCTGTATTACTGACAGATGCACTTTCTACTTTATGACTGTCATTAGTTTTCCCAACTACTGATGAAACATCAGCTGCCAATACCAGCAGGTCTCTCGCTCTTTTGCCAGATTTAAACATCTCTTGCACACTTTTTAATTTGAAAATATGGTCTTCAGTCAACAACGACTGCCACTGATTGCTTTCATTCTTTTGACATTTTGACAAACTCAGAACACTGTCAGCATAATTATTCAACCCAGTCTCTGCAGTGTCTGAGTCAATAATGGCTGAATATCTTTCACTGTATCTCCTGAATGAGCTGGCTGTGCAGTCCCAAGATATATCAGCATTTGCCCATGCAAACTGCAACCGCAAAATTTGCGCACGATAAGCATCAGCCCTCTGTCCAGGTGTGCAATCATTGGAGATTATATTGAAATAATGTCTCTGCCATTCACTGAGATGGAGTGCATCAAAAGATTGCATTTCATCAAACCTATGTAAAAGAAAGCAGAATTTAAAATGGCATTAATATGCAGTTAAATAACTGCAGTATTTTTCTTTACGAAACTTTCAGGTATAAAAAGTCCATTAACTGTAGTTGAAAACTTAATTGGTTCACAATTTTTAGCCTGCACTTCCAGAGGATAAAATTACTTGTGCTGTCATTTACATTTATTCTAAGGATTGCGCAGCTGACTTCAGTTGGCGTCATTTTCCCCAGGACGGTTTAAGGCCCAGGCATGAGTTGGGCACAGGAGGGGAGCAGGAAGAACTCCAGAATCACAGTGGGGGGGGGGGGAAAGAGAGAAGCGAGAGCAAGGCGGAGGGGGGGGGGGGGAAGCGAGAGCAAGGCGGGGAGGGGGAAGCGAGAGCAAGGCGGGGAGGGGGAAGCGAGAGCAAGGCGGGGAGGGGGAAGCGAGAGCAAGGCGGGGAGGGGGAAGCGAGAGCAAGGCGGGGAGGGGGAAGCGAGAGCAAGGCGGGGAGGGGGAAGCGAGAGCAAGGCGGGGAGGGGGAAGCGAGAGCAAGGCGGGGAGGGGGAAGCGAGAGCAAGGCGGGGAGGGGGAAGCGAGAGCAAGGCGGGGAGGGGGAAGCGAGAGCAAGGCGGGGAGGGGGAAGCGAGAGCAAGGCGGGGAGGGGGAAGCGAGAGCAAGGCGGGGAGGGGGAAGCGAGAGCAAGGCGGGGAGGGGGAAGCGAGAGCAAGGCGGGGAGGGGGAAGCGAGAGCAAGGCGGGGAGGGGGAAGCGAGAGCAAGGCGGGGAGGGGGAAGCGAGAGCAAGGCGGGGAGGGGGAAGCGAGAGCAAGGCGGGGAGGGGGAAGCGAGAGCAAGGCGGGGAGGGGGAAGCGAGAGCAAGGCGGGGAGGGGGAAGCGAGAGCAAGGCGGGGAGGGGGAAGCGAGAGCAAGGCGGGGAGGGGGAAGCGAGAGCAAGGCGGGGAGGGGGAAGCGAGAGCAAGGCGGGGAGGGGGAAGCGAGAGCAAGGCGGGGAGGGGGAAGCGAGAGCAAGGCGGGGAGGGGGAAGCGAGAGCAAGGCGGGGAGGGGGAAGCGAGAGCAAGGCGGGGAGGGGGAAGCGAGAGCAAGGCGGGGAGGGGGAAGCGAGAGCAAGGCGGGGAGGGGGAAGCGAGAGCAAGGCGGGGAGGGGGAAGCGAGAGCAAGGCGGGGAGGGGGAAGCGAGAGCAAGGCGGGGAGGGGGAAGCGAGAGCAAGGCGGGGAGGGGGAAGCGAGAGCAAGGCGGGGAGGGGGAAGCGAGAGCAAGGCGGGGAGGGGGAAGCGAGAGCAAGGCGGGGAGGGGGAAGCGAGAGCAAGGCGGGGAGGGGGAAGCGAGAGCAAGGCGGGGAGGGGGAAGCGAGAGCAAGGCGGGGAGGGGGAAGCGAGAGCAAGGCGGGGAGGGGGAAGCGAGAGCAAGGCGGGGAGGGGGAAGCGAGAGCAAGGCGGGGAGGGGGAAGCGAGAGCAAGGCGGGGAGGGGGAAGCGAGAGCAAGGCGGGGAGGGGGAAGCGAGAGCAAGGCGGGGAGGGGGAAGCGAGAGCAAGGCGGGGAGGGGGAAGCGAGAGCAAGGCGGGGAGGGGGAAGCGAGAGCAAGGCGGGGAGGGGGAAGCGAGAGCAAGGCGGGGAGGGGGAAGCGAGAGCAAGGCGGGGAGGGGGAAGCGAGAGCAAGGCGGGGAGGGGGAAGCGAGAGCAAGGCGGGGAGGGGGAAGCGAGAGCAAGGCGGGGAGGGGGAAGCGAGAGCAAGGCGGGGAGGGGGAAGCGAGAGCAAGGCGGGGAGGGGGAAGCGAGAGCAAGGCGGGGAGGGGGAAGCGAGAGCAAGGCGGGGAGGGGGAAGCGAGAGCAAGGCGGGGAGGGGGAAGCGAGAGCAAGGCGGGGAGGGGGAAGCGAGAGCAAGGCGGGGAGGGGGAAGCGAGAGCAAGGCGGGGAGGGGGAAGCGAGAGCAAGGCGGGGAGGGGGAAGCGAGAGCAAGGCGGGGCGGGGGAAGCGAGAGCAAGGCGGGGCGGGGGAAGCGAGAGCAAGGCGGGGCGGGGGAAGCGAGAGCAAGGCGGGGCGGGGGAAGCGAGAGCAAGGCGGGGCGGGGGAAGCGAGAGCAAGGCGGGGCGGGGGAAGCGAGAGCAAGGCGGGGCGGGGGAAGCGAGAGCAAGGCGGGGCGGGGGAAGCGAGAGCAAGGCGGGGCGGGGGAAGCGAGAGCAAGGCGGGGCGGGGGAAGCGAGAGCAAGGCGGGGCGGGGGAAGCGAGAGCAAGGCGGGGAGGGGGAAGCGAGAGCAAGGCGGGGAGGGGGAAGCGAGAGCAAGGCGGGGAGGGGGAGAAGCGAGCAAGGCGGGGAGGGGGAAGCGAGAGCAAGGCGGGGAGGGGGAAGCGAGAGCAAGGCGGGGAGGGGGAAGCGAGAGCAAGGCGGGGAGGGGGAAGCGAGAGCAAGGCGGGGAGGGGGAAGCGAGAGCAAGGCGGGGAGGGGGAAGCGAGAGCAAGGCGGGGAGGGGGAAGCGAGAGCAAGGCGGGGAGGGGGAAGCGAGAGCAAGGCGGGGAGGGGGAAGCGAGAGCAAGGCGGGGAGGGGGAAGCGAGAGCAAGGCGGGGAGGGGGAAGCGAGAGCAAGGCGGGGAGGGGGAAGCGAGAGCAAGGCGGGGAGGGGGAAGCGAGAGCAAGGCGGGGAGGGGGAAGCGAGAGCAAGGCGGGGAGGGGGAAGCGAGAGCAAGGCGGGGAGGGGGAAGCGAGAGCAAGGCGGGGCGGGGGAAGCGAGAGCAAGGCGGGGCGGGGGAAGCGAGAGCAAGGCGGGGCGGGGGAAGCGAGAGCAAGGCGGGGCGGGGGAAGCGAGAGCAAGGCGGGGCGGGGGAAGCGAGAGCAAGGCGGGGAGGGGGAAGCGAGAGCAAGGCGGGGAGGGGGAAGCGAGAGCAAGGCGGGGAGGGGGAAGCGAGAGCAAGGCGGGGAGGGGGAAGCGAGAGCAAGGCGGGGAGGGGGAAGCGAGAGCAAGGCGGGGAGGGGGAAGCGAGAGCAAGGCGGGGAGGGGGACGAGAGCAAGGCGGGGAGGGGGAAGCGAGCAGGGCGGGGGGAAGCGAGAGCAAGGCGGGGGGGGAAGCGAGAGCAAGGCGGGGGGAAGCGAGAGCAGGCGGGGGGGAAGCGAGAGCAAGGCAGGGGGGGAAGCGAGAGCAAGGCGGGGGGGAAGCGAGAGGAAGGCGGGGGGGGAAGCGAGAGCAAGGCGGGGGGGGAAGCGAGAGCAAGGCGGGGGGGGAAGCGAGAGCAAGGCGGGGGGGAAGCGAGAGCAAGGCGGGGGGGAAGCGAGAGCAAGGCGGGGGGGGAAGCGAGAGCAAGGCGGGGGGGGGAAGCGAGAGCAAGGCGGGGGGGAAGCGAGAGCAAGGCGGGGGGGGGAAGCGAGAGCAAGGCGGGGGGGGAAGCGAGAGCAAGGCGGGGGGGGAAGCGAGAGCAAGGCGGGGGGGGAAGCGAGAGCAAGGCGGGGGGGGAAGCGAGAGCAAGGCGGGGGGGAAGCGAGAGCAAGGCGGGGGGGAAGCGAGAGCAAGGCGGGGGGGAAGCGAGAGCAAGGCGGGGGGGAAGCGAGAGCAAGGCGGGGGGGAAGCGAGAGCAAGGCGGGGGGGAAGCGAGAGCAAGGCGGGGGGGGAAGCGAGAGCAAGGCGGGTGGGGAAGCGAGAGCAAGGCGGGGGGGGAAGCGAGAGCAAGGCGGGGGGGGAAGCGAGAGCAAGGCGGGGGGGGAAGCGAGAGCAAGGCGGGGGGGGAAGCGAGAGCAAGGCGGGGGGGGAAGCGAGAGCAAGGCGGGGGGGGGAAGCGAGAGCAAGGCGGGGGGGGGAAGCGAGAGCAAGGCGGGGGGGAAGCGAGAGCAAGGCGGGGGGGGGAAGCGAGAGCAAGGCGGGGGGGGAAGCGAGAGCAAGGCGGGGGGGGAAGCGAGAGCAAGGCGGGGGGAAGCGAGAGCAAGGCGGGGGGGAAGCGAGAGCAAGGCGGGGGGGAAGCGAGAGCAAGGCGGGGGGGGGAAGCGAGAGCAAGGCGGGCGATATCCCCTTGTAACCGTCACTCTGACCCAGCGCGCGATATCCCCTTGTAACCGTCTCTCTGACCCAGCGCGCGATATCCCCTTTTGAACCGTCACTCTGACCCAGCGCGCAATATCCCCTTTTTAATCACCATCCTGACCCAGCGTGCGATATCCCCTTGTAACCGTCACCCTGAGCCAGCGTGCAATATCCCCTGTGACCGCCACCCCTACCCAGCGCGCAATATCCCCTTTTTAACCGCCATCCTGGCCCAGCGTGCGTTATCCCCTTGTAACCGCCATCCTGACCCAGCGCGCGATATCCCCTTGTAATCGCCATCCTGACCCAGCGCGCGATATCCCCTTGTAACCGCCATCCTGACCCAACGCGCGATATCCCCATTTTAACCGCCATCCTGGCCCAGCGCGCGATATCCCCTTGTAACCGTCACCCTGACCCAGCGCGCGATATCCCCTTTTTAACCGCCATCCTGACCCAGCGCGCAATATCCCCTGTAACTGCCACCCTGACCCAGCACGCGATATCCCCTTGTAACCGTCACTCTGACCCAGCGCGCAATATCCCCTTGTAACCGTCACCCTGACCCAGTGCGTGATATCCACTTGTAACCGTCACTCTGACCCAGTGCGCAATATCCCCTTTTTAACCGCCATCCTGACCCAGCGCGCGATATCCCCTTTTTAACCGCCATTCTGACCCAGCGCGCGATATCCCCTTTTTAACCGCCATCCTGACCCAGCGCGCGATATCCCCTTGTAACCACCACTCATACCCAGTGCGCCATATCCCGTGGTAACCGTCACTCTGACCCAGTGCGCAATATCCCCTTGTAACCGTCACCCTGACCCAGCGCGCGATATCCCCTTGTAACCGCCATCCTGACCCAGCGCGCGATATCCCCTTGTAACCGCCATCCTGACCCAGCGCGCGATATCCCCTTGTAACCGTCACCCTGACCCAGCGCGCGATATCCACTTGTAACCGTCACCCTGACCCAGCGCGCGATACCCACTTGTAACCGTCACTCTGACCCAGTGCGCAATATCCCCTTGTAACCGTCACCCTGACCCAGCGCGCGATATCCCCTTTTTAACCGCCATCCTGACCCAGCGCGCAATATCCCCTGTAACTGCCACCCTGACCCAGTGCGCGATATCCCCTTGTAACCGTCACTCTGACCAAGCGCGCGATATCCCCTTTTAACCGCCATCCTGACCCAGCGCGCGATATCCCCTTTTTAACCGCCATCCTGACCCAGCGCGCGATATCCCCTTGTAACCGCCATCCTGACCCAGCGCGCGATATCCACTTGTTACCGTCATCCTGACCCAGCGTGCGATATCCCCTTGTAACCGTCACTCTGACCCAGCGCGCAATATCCCCTTGTAACCGTCACCTTGACCCAGCGCGATATCCCCTTTTTAACCGCCATCCTGACCCAGCGCGCGATATCCCCTTGTAACCGTCACCCTGACCCAGCGCGCGATATTCCCTTTTTAACCGCCATCCTGACCCAGCGCGCGATATCCCCTTTTTAACCGCCATCCTGACCCAGCGCGCGATATCCCGTTTTTAACCGCCATCCTGACCCAGCGCGCGATATCCCCTTGTAACCGCCACCCTGACCCAGTGCGCAATATCCCCTTGTAACCGTCACCTTGACCCAGCGCGCAATATCCCCTTTTTAACCGCCATCCTGACCCAGCGCGCGATATCCCCTTTTTAACCGCCATCCTGACCCAGCGCGCGATAGCCCCTTTTTAACCGCCATCCTGACCCAGCGCGCGATATCCCGTTGTAACCGCCACTCTGACCCAGCACGTGATATCCCCTTGTAACCGCCATCCTGACCCAGCGTGCAATATCCCCTTGTAACCGTCACTCTGACCCAGCGCTCGATATCCACTGTTTAACCGCCACCCCGACACAGCGCGTGATATCCCCCTGTAACCGCCATCCTGACCCAGCGCGCGATATCCCCCTTTTAAACGTCACTCTGACTCAGCGCGCAATATCCCCTTGTAACCGTCACCCTTACCCAGCGCGCAATATCCCCTTGTAACCGTCACCCTGACCCAGCGCGCGATATCCCCTTGTAACCGTCACTCTGAACCAGCGCGCGATATCCCCTTGTAACCGTCACTCTGACCCAGCGCGCGATATCCCCTTGTAACCGTCACTCTGACCCAGCGCGCGATATCCCCTTTTTAACCGTCACTCTGACCCAGTGCGCAATATCCCCTTTTTAATCACCATCCTGACCCAGCGTGCGATATCCCCTTGTAACCGCCACTCTGACCCAGCGCGCGATATCCACTGTTTAACCGCCACCCCGACCCAGCGCGCGATATCCCCCTGTAACTGCCATCCTGACCCAGCGCGCGATATCCCCCTTTTAAACGTCACTCTGACTCAGCGCGCAATATCCCCTTGTAACCGTCACCCTTACCCAGCGCGCAATATCCCCTTGTAAGCGTCACCCTGACCCAGCGCGCGATATCCCCTTGTAACCGTCACTCTGAACCAGCGCGCGATATCCCCTTGTAACCGTCACTCTGACCCAGCGCGCGATATCCCCTTGTAACCGTCACTCTGAACCAGCGCGCGATATCCCCTTGTAACCGTCACTCTGACCCAGCGCGCGATATCCCCTTGTAACCGTCACTCTGACCCAGCGCGCGATATCCCCCTTTTAAACGTCACTCTGACTCAGCGCGCAATATCCCCTTGTAACCGTCACCCTTACCCAGCGCGCAATATCCCCTTGTAACCGTCACCCTGACCCAGCGCGCGATATCCCCTTGTAACCGTCACTCTGAACCAGCGCGCGATATCCCCTTGTAACCGTCACTCTGACCCAGCGCGCGATATCCCCTTGTAACCGTCACACTGAACCAGCGCGCGATATCCCCTTGTAACCGTCACTCTGACCCAGCGCGCGATATCCCCTTGTAACCGTCACTCTGACCCAGCGCGCGATATCCCCTTTTTAACCGTCACTCTGACCCAGTGCGCAATATCCCCTTTTTAATCACCATCCTGACCCAGCGTGCGATATCCCCTTGTAACCGCCACTCTGACCCAGCGCGCGATATCCCCTTGTAACCGTCACTCTGACCCAGCGCGCGATATCCCCTTGTAACCGTCACTCTGACCCAGCGCGCGATATCCCCTTTTTAACCGTCACTCTGACCCAGTGCGCAATATCCCCTTTTTAATCACCATCCTGACCCAGCGCGCGATATCCCCTTGTAACCGTCACACGGACCCAGCGCGCGATATCCCCTTTAACCGTCACTCTGACCCAGCGCGCGATATCCCCTTTAACCGTCACTCTGACCCAGCGCGCGATATCCCCTTGTAACCGCCATCCTGACCCAGCGCGCGATAACCCCTTGTAACCGTCACTCTGACCCAGCGCGCGATAACCCCTTGTAACCGTCACTCTGACCCAGCGCGCGATATCCCCTTGTAACCGCCATCCTGACCCAGCGCGCGATATCCCCTTGTAACCGTCACACGGACCCAGCGCAGGATATCCCCTTGTAACCGTCACACGGACCCAGCGCGCGATATCCCCTTGTAACCGTCACACGGACCCAGCGCGCGATATCCCCTTGTAACCGTCACACGGACCCAGCGCGCGATATCCCCTTGTAACCGTCACACGGACCCAGCGCGCGATAACCCCTTGTAACCGTCACTCTGACCCAGCGCGCGATATCCCCTTGTAACCGCCATCCTGACCCAGCGCGCGATATCCCCTTGTAACCGTCACACGGACCCAGCGCGCGATATCCCCTTGTAACCGCCACCCTGACCCAACGCGCAATATCCCCTGTAACCGTCACTCTGACCCAGCGCGCGATATCCACTTGTAACCGTCACTCTGACCCAGCGCGCGATATCTCCTTGTAACCGCCACCCTGACCCAACGCGCAATATCCCCTGTAACCGTCACTCTGACCCAGCACGCGATATCCACTTGTAACCGTCACTCTGACCCAGCGCGCGATAACCCCTTGTAACCGGCACTCTGACCCAGCGCGCGATAACCCCTTGTAACCGTCACTCTGACCCAGCGCGCGATATCCCCTTGTAACCGTCACTCTGACCCAGCGCGCGATATCCCCTTGTAACCGTCACTGACCCAGCGCGCGATATCCCCTTGTAACCGTCACCCTGAGCCAGCGCGCGATATCCCCTTGTAACCGTCACTCTGACCCAGCGCGCGATATCCCCTTGTAACCGTCACTGACCCAGCGCGCGATATCCCCTTGTAACCGTCACCCTGAGCCAGCGCGCGATATCCCCTTGTAACCGTCACTCTGACCCAGCGCGCGATATCCCCTTGTAACCGTCACTCTGAACCAGCGCGCGATATCCCCTTGTAACCGTCACTCTGACCCAGCGCGCGATATCCCCTTGTAACCGTCACTCTGACCCAGCGCGCGATATCCCCCTTTTAAACGTCACTCTGACTCAGCGCGCAATATCCCCTTGTAACCGTCACCCTTACCCAGCGCGCAATATCCCCTTGTAACCGTCACCCTGACCCAGCGCGCGATATCCCCTTGTAACCGTCACTCTGAACCAGCGCGCGATATCCCCTTGTAACCGTCACTCTGACCCAGCGCGCGATATCCCCTTGTAACCGTCACACTGAACCAGCGCGCGATATCCCCTTGTAACCGTCACTCTGACCCAGCGCGCGAAATCCCCTTGTAACCGTCACTCTGACCCAGCGCGCGATATCCCCTTTTTAACCGTCACTCTGACCCAGTGCGCAATATCCCCTTTTTAATCACCATCCTGACCCAGCGTGCGATATCCCCTTGTAACCGCCACTCTGACCCAGCGCGCGATATCCCCTTGTAACCGTCACTCTGACCCAGCGCGCGATATCCCCTTGTAACCGTCACTCTGACCCAGCGCGCGATATCCCCTTTTTAACCGTCACTCTGACCCAGTGCGCAATATCCCCTTTTTAATCACCATCCTGACCCAGCGCGCGATATCCCCTTGTAACCGTCACACGGACCCAGCGCGCGATATCCCCTTTAACCGTCACTCTGACCCAGCGCGCGATATCCCCTTTAACCGTCACTCTGACCCAGCGCGCGATATCCCCTTGTAACCGCCATCCTGACCCAGCGCGCGATAACCCCTTGTAACCGTCACTCTGACCCAGCGCGCGATAACCCCTTGTAACCGTCACTCTGACCCAGCGCGCGATATCCCCTTGTAACCGCCATCCTGACCCAGCGCGCGATATCCCCTTGTAACCGTCACACGGACCCAGCGCGGGATATCCCCTTGTAACCGTCACACGGACCCAGCGCGCGATATCCCCTTGTAACCGTCACACGGACCCAGCGCGCGATATCCCCTTGTAACCGTCACACGGACCCAGCGCGCGATAACCCCTTGTAACCGTCACTCTGACCCAGCGCGCGATATCCCCTTGTAACCGCCATCCTGACCCAGCGCGCGATATCCCCTTGTAACCGTCACACGGACCCAGCGCGCGATATCCCCTTGTAACCGCCACCCTGACCCAACGCGCAATATCCCCTGTAACCGTCACTCTGACCCAGCGCGCGATATCCACTTGTAACCGTCACTCTGACCCAGCGCGCGATATCTCCTTGTAACCGCCACCCTGACCCAACGCGCAATATCCCCTGTAACCGTCACTCTGACCCAGCACGCGATATCCACTTGTAACCGTCACTCTGACCCAGCGCGCGATAACCCCTTGTAACCGTCACTCTGACCCAGCGCGCGATAACCCCTTGTAACCGTCACTCTGACCCAGCGCGCGATATCCCCTTGTAACCGTCACTCTGACCCAGCGCGCGATATCCCCTTGTAACCGTCACTGACCCAGCGCGCGATATCCCCTTGTAACCGTCACCCTGAGCCAGCGCGCGATATCCACTTGTAACCGTCACTCTGACCCAGCGCGCGATCTCCACTGAAACCGTCACTCTGACCCAGCGCGCGATATCCACTGAAACCGTCACCCTGACCCAGCGCGCGATCTCCACTGAAACCGTCACACTGACACAACGCGCGCACGATAGCCGTTTCCCCGATCCAGAACGGATCACCCGTGGTTCACCCCTGACCTCTAATCCGGATTGCCCAACTCCAATGAGCAGATTTTGCAGCAGTCACTGGGTGGCTCGCTGTGGCCAAAGATCACCGAGTGAGAGCCAAGATGGGACTCGTTGAGTACCTGTGTGCAGCGCCACCTCCTGGCCCAGACTTGTGTCAGTTCCCGGGCTCCTGGACAGTGATTAAGAACAGGATGATGGCATCTGTAGATCAGTCAGCGTTTCAGTCCTCAAATTCTTCATGGGGACTCGTAAATATTACAAATTATATGAGCAACATTTGAAAAGGAAACGATAATATTATTACATAGAAAAATAACTAGAAGGCTTAGTGGGGAAAATACGTTTAATTGCCAAAGTGATATTTGTTGAACTGGTGCCGAAGAATGAGTGCTTTGACGTTCTGTATTGTGAAATGTTTAAGTTAATGTTCCATTAATGTCTATTGACACAAGTTGCAGATCGCAACCAATTTAAGGTGTTTTCACTGAGGCAATAGTCTTCGAGCAGAAAAGCACCCAACAGGAAAAAACAGAGTAAAACTAAACTCAAGTTGAACAGAATGGCCAAGGTGGGAATGTGGTCCATAGACTTATCTTGGCTTCATGGAGAAGCACACACATCCTTGTGTTGTCCTCAGGGATTCCGACTACATGGTTTGATATTTTGTCTCTACCTTTGGGTGGCACAAGTGGATAGCACTGTAGCTTCATAGTGCCAGGGTCCCAGGTTCGATTCCCCGCTGGGTCACTGTCTGTGCGGAGTCTGCACATTCTCCCCGTGTCTACGTGGGTTTCCTCCGGGTGCTCTGGTTTCCTCCCACGGTCCAAAGACGTGCAGGCTCGGTGGATTGGCTATGATCAATTGCCCTTAGTGACCAAAAGGTTTAGGAGGGGTTATGGGATATGGTGGAAGTGAGGGCTTAAGTGGGTCGGTGCGGACTCGATGAGCCGAATGGCCTCCTTCTGCACTGTATGTTCTATGAATCACAGAGAAATTACAACACAGATACAGCTGCTAGGCCTTTCCAGTCCAAAATGATACTTTTCCTCCATTTAATCACCCTACACTGTCCCTTTCCCCTTTATTTCTTATCCTCCATCCATCTAACTTATTTTCAAGCTTTTACTTATGGAGCAAAATTCAGTCCTCTGTCAAAATACATTTATCTTGTTCTAAGGCCCTTACGTTTACTTTTTGTCCCCTTTGATAATGGCTAATGCCAGCAGCTTGGATTCTTATGAAAACAAAGACTCAGGGCTGGATTCACCATCCTCCGTTTGCCGGCAGCGCATTCACACACGCGGATTTCCCAACGGCGTGGGGGTGCCCACAATGGGAAACCCATTGGCCAGCTGCAGGAACGGAGGATCCCGCTGTCGGCGGGGACCCGCCGCACCAGAAAACAGATGCGGTGGGACAGAGAATCCCTCCCTTTTGTCTCTCTCTTATCAGCTATCTGGCCATGAGCCCTCAACTACCTTCTTTCTGCGAGCCTAAAAAGCTGCACAAGATCATTTTACTTTTAATACAAACGATAATATGGTCACCATTCCTAATTCACAGAATATTTTATAATGCTTAGTATAAAAGATTATAATACAAATTATACTTAAGGTTATGCAAAGTGGAGCAGCACGGTGGCACAGTGGTTAGTACTGCTGCCTCATGGCGCCGAGGTCCCAGGTTCGATCCCAGCCCTGGGTCACTGTCTGTGTGGAGTTTGCACATTCTCCCCGTGTTTGCATGGGTTTCTCCCCTACAACCCAAAGATGTGCAGGGTAGGTGGATTGGCCACGCTAAACTGCCCCTTAATTGGAAAAAATGAATTGGGTATTCTAAATTTATTTTTAAAAAGGTTATACCAAGTGTGTCCTTGATATAAGTTGTGTCCATGATTACCATTTAGAAAGGTTATGCAGAGTGAATTCATAACATAAATGTATGGCATTAAAAGTTAATTAAGTTTCTGTCAGCAAGCCATGTTATTTTTGAAGGCAAATACAACAACAACTGTAGATGAGCAGGAACCAATGTCAGATAGCCATGAGCTACTCCTGGGAGTGAGCACAGCAGATAAAAGGGTCCTGCTTCCTTCGGTTATGTCCGGTTTGCATGTTTTGTCCAAAATGAAGTTCAGCTGAATTAACCAACAGTCTGTTAAGTTCTGACTAACACAAAATTGAGGAACAATCTAAAATGGAGGAAAACCCAAATTCTGAATCCTTCAGGTGGTAACATTGAAGATCATGAAGATCTGACAGAGCATTCTCTTACACGTATATGCACATAGTAATCTCGAAATTGCAAGGCTGTGCTCCCTGTGAAAAAAATAACATCTGTCTTTAAGGCTTTTTTGTAGAACCACCCTTTGGATTAAAGTGAATAGTATGAATATTGTTTGTATTTTTTATTTTAAAAAGTATACATTTTATATTCCTTCATGGGATAGAGGTGTTGCTGGCAAGGCCAGCATTTTTTGCCCATCCCTAATTGCCCTGGAATTCAGTGACTGGTAGGCCATTTCAGAGAGTAGTTCAGAGGAACCACTTTGCTGGGGATCTGGAGTCACATATTGACCGGACCAGGTAAGATTTTTTCCTAATGGACATTAGTGAACAAAATAGGTGGTCAAAATAGTCGTTGATAGTTCCATTATTGAGTCTAACTTTCAATTCCATATTTTATTCATGGAAGGCAAAGTCCACCAGCTGGAAATGGTGGGATTTGAACCTAGTCCCGTGACATTACCATTACAGCGCAATCTCCTCTGAAATATGTCTTAAAATATTTCAAAAATGATTTCTTTAAACTTGTCCATATGAGAGAAACAAATACCAGTAGGTTAACAGCTCTTCGGGGATGTGTTGCTTGCTTCAGTTGTTCAAACAAAAATAACTATATTATCCTATTCTTAGTTATTTAGTTCAATTTTTCTGCATATCATTGGTCGTCCAAGGATACAACAAGTGAAGCTGCTCTCAATTATAATAATTGACAAGGTCCTTTATCCCATCAATACAATTATACCCTGCACCATGACAGTTGTACACAGCTGCTATTAGTTAGTATTTTAGTGGGGTGAGATGCATTTAGCACAAGAAACAGTTGCATGAACTGCAGTGTTGTAACCAACAGTGAACTGAAAAATTTCAGACTACTCATGATAGTGTTGTAGTTAAAAAGGTTAATGCTAAAGATATACTTTTTTTCTTCACCGTGAAAATATAAAAGTGTTTCTGAATTTATTTATTTACTTGAATTTCAGACAGAATAATACTTTTGTTACCAAGAACAAATTGTTCTTTATAACATCGAAGGAAATTCCGTTCCCATGTGATGAAATATAGGTTAGTTTCATAGAATAGAATTTACAGTACAGAAGGTTAAGTGAAATATAAATAATAGGTAGAACTCGTACCTAATTAGGACATTATACTTTTGAATTGAATAAATGGTTACTTTTTATTAACAGGCAGAAAGAGCTAAAACCTTACTCAGAAGCCTTTATACATGTACAGAGACATATCTGACTTTGACTTATGCCATATGGAATGTTACTTAATGTTTATAGAATCCACAGGAATTTGTTGGAAGCCTTTTTCGGATACGGGTGCCAGATATGGGGTACCTCAAGGAAAACAGGACACTTAAATTCTGTCTAATTCAATATTTTTAATGGCTTATTCAGGAGGGGGTGGAGGCAACGGGGCAGGGGGACAATGGGGAGGGGGAGGCAACGTGGAGGGAACAACGTGGGGGGAATGATGCTGGGGGGAATTGGGGAGGGGGTGGATGCGTTTGGACAGAGGTGGAGATGGGGAACGGGTACGGGCGGGGGGGACTGCCACTGTGCTCTGGACAAGAGGGATATACAAAAAACAAGAAATTGGAGAAGTTGGCCATATGGCCCCTCAAGCCTGCTCTGTCTTCAATATCATCATGACTGATCTTGGACTTCAGTTCAATTTTCCTGCCTGCTGCCCATATGTCTTGATTTCCTGAGAGACCAAAAATCTGCCTATCCCTGCCTGAAATGCGTTAAATGAGGGAGTATCCACAAACAATTCCAAAGATTCACAACCCTTTGAGTGAAGTAATTTCTCCTCATTGCAGTGTATAATGATTGACCCCTTATCCTGAACCTGTCCTTCATGTTAGATTCCCAAACCAGCGGAAACAACCTCATCATCTACCATATCGAGGCCACTAGGAATCTTGTATGTTTCAATGAGATCGCCTCTCATTCTTCTAAACTCCAGAGAATCTAGATGCAATTTACTGAGCCTCGCATCCTAGGACCCTCATCCAAGGGACCAGTTCCTAATTGACTATGGCACATGTTTCCTCACGGGGTTCTGTTGACCAAATCTATTGTCTTAATGCTCAGTCTCATGTTGTCCTCTACTTCCAAAGGTTTGGGCTGAATGTTCTCGGAAGCCCCAATTTATACCTTCCGCACCTTCTTTCACCTTATTTGCCTATGTAACTGGTCCCATGGTCCTTAGTTCAGTGTTGCCTTGTTATGTAAAGCTCATGCTCTTTTTTTTAATAAATGTTTCATTGAGGTATTTTCTTTGGCAGTTTAACAGCAACAAAATCGACAATATAAATAACAAGAAAAGAAAAAAATATATACATAGTGCAAATTGCGCCACTCTCTCCCGCAGGCCCTGCCATTACTTACCCCCCTACGCTACACTAACCTAACGCCCCCCCCCCCCCCCCCCCCCCTTCTGCTGACGTTTCATTTTCTGCGAGGAAGTCGATGAATGGTTGCCACCTCCGGGCGAACCCTAACAGAGACCCTCTCATGGCGAACTTAATTTTTTCCAGACAGAGGAAGCCTGCCATGTCTGAAAGCCAGGTCTCCGATTTTGGGGGCTTTGAGTCCCTCCATCCAGCAATATGCGCCTCCAGGCTACCAGGGAAGCAAAGGCCAGAACATCTGCCTCTTTCTCCTCGATTCCCGGATCCTGCGATATCCCAAAAATCGCCACTTCCGGACTCATTGCCACCCTTGTATTTAATACCGTGGACATGGTGTCGGCAAACCCCTGCCAAAACCCTCTCAGTTTTGGATATGCCCAAACTGGATCGGGCTGAGCCTGGCACATGTTGTGGTGGCATTGACCCTTCCTAACGCGTCCGCCCACAGACCCTCCTCCATCTCACCCCCAAGCTCCTCATCCCACTTAAGCTTCAGCTCCTCGGTCTGCGTCTTCTCTGACCCCGTAAGCTCTTTATATATATCCGAGATCCTCCTCTCCCGTATCCATCCTCCAGAAACTACCCTATCCTGAATCCCACTTAATGGCATGAGTGGGAAGGTTGGCACCTGCCTTCGCAAAAAGTCCCACACCTGTAAATACCGGAGATCATTCCCTCCAGCCAACGCAAACTTCTCCTCCAGCGTCCTCATATTCGGGAAGCTTCCTTCTATGAACAAGTCCCCCATCCTCTCTATTCCCTCTCTCCACCAAATACGGAACCCCCCCATCCATCCTCTCCGGGGCAAACCTATGGTTATCGCAGATTGGGGACCATACCGAAGCCCCCACATGTCTCCTCCACTGCCCCCAGATTCTCAGGGTCACCACCACCACCGGACTGATGGAGTAACGCGCCGGCGGGAACGGCAGGGGCGCCGTCACCAGTGCCCCTAAACCTGTGCCCTTACACGAGGCCGCCTCCATGCGCACCCACGCCGGCTCCACCCCCGCTAGCCACCGCCTCACCATGGCTATGTTGGCCGCCCAGTAGTAATGACTGAAATTCGGCAGCGCCAGCCCGCCATCTCCCCGGTTCCATTCCAGCATTGCTCTCTTCACCCCCGGGGGCTTGCCCCCCCACACAAAGCCCGCAATAATCTTATTAATCCGCTTGAAAAAGGAACGCCCTTGAGGCCCTCAGAGCAATCGCCAACGGCTCTATCGCCAGCAGTGGGGAGAGGGGACACCCCTGTCTCGTCCCCCAGTGTAGTCTGAAATATTCCAACGTCGTCCTATTTGTCCGTACACTAGCTACCAGCACCCGGTACAGCAGCCTAACCCAGTCAACAAAGCCCCCCCCAAACCTGAACCGCTCCAGCACCTCCCATAAGTAATCCCACTCGACCCGGTCAAACGCTTTTTCTGCCTCCATCGCAACCACCACTTCAACTTCCCTACCTCCCGGGGGCATCATAATCACATTGAGCAGCCTTCTAACATTGGCCCCCAGCTGCCTGCCCTTAACAAACCCTGTCTGGTCTTCTCCTATGACGTCAGGTACACAGTCCTCAATCCTAGAGGCCAGAATCTTGGCTTGGAACTTGGCATCCACGTTTAACAAGGATACTGGCCCATTAGAACCACACAGCTGCAGGTCCTTGTCCCTTTTCAAAATGAGCGAAATCATGGCCTGTGACATTGGGGTAGAACTCCTCTTCCCTTGACCTCGTTAAAGACTTTCAACAGCACTGGCCCCAATATCCCGGAGAACTTTTTATAGCCGTTCGGTCCCGGGGCCTTCCCCGACTGCATGGCCTTCAAGGCCTCCATTATCTCTTCCAGCCCGACCTGGGCATCCAGCCCTTCTACCAGCTCCCCGTACACCTTCGGGAAAGTCAGCCCATCCAAAAAGTGTCTCATCCCCTCCGGCCCCCCAGGGGGCTCCGATCTATACAGCCTACTATAAAAGTCCCGAAAGGTCTTGCTCACCTCCTCCGAGTCCCCAACTAAGTTCCCGTCCCCATCAACCACTTTCCCTATTTCCCTAGCTGCTTCCCTTTTTCTGAGCTGCTGTGCAAGCAACCTACTGGCCTTTTCCCCGGGCTCGTACACCGCTCCCTTCACCTTCCTGAGCTGTGAATGTGGGAGAAGAAAGAAAATTCCCTGGCTCTCGACTGCCAAAATCTCCACTGATCCACCCCCTCCATCCAATACGTTGACCATTCCTGTAGTTAACAAACTAAATTCCACCTGCAGCCTCTGTCGTTCCCTCAATAGCCCCGCCTCTGGAGCCTCGGTATAACTCCTATCCACTCGTAGGATCTCTCTTACCAGTCGGTCCGTTTCTGTCCTATCCATCCTGTCCCTGTGAGCCCGGATCGAGATCAGCTCCCCTCTCACTACCGCCTTCAGCGCTTCCCAGACCACCGCTGCTGAGATCTCCCCCGTGTCATTTACCTGCAGGTAGTTCAGCATGCACTTCCTCAATCTCTCGCAGATCGCTTCGTTCGCCAATAGCCCCACATCCAATCTCCAGTGCCGGCACTGCTTGCCATCCATACTGACCTGCAGGTCCACCCAGTGCAGAGCATGGTCCGAGATCGGAATTGCCGAATAGCCAGTGTCCACCACTCCCCTCTCCACAACAAAGACATCTATCCGGGAATAGACCTTGTGAATGTGGGAGAAGAAAGAAAATTCCCTGGCTCTCGGCTGCCTAAATCTCCACTGATCCATCCCCTCCATCTGCTCCATGAACCCTTTCAGCTCCTTTGCCATTGCTGGCGCCCTACCTATTCTCGAGCATGACCTGTCCAGGCCGGGATCAATAACTGGATTGAAATCCCCTCCCATGATCAGGTTGTGCGAATTCAGGTCCGGAATCTTCCCCAGCACCCGCTTTATAAAATCCCCATCGTCCTAATTTGGCACATATACGTTGACCAACACTACCTTCATCCCCTGCAGCCTACCACTAACCATGATAAATCTCCCTCTTACATCCGAGACTATCCTCCCCGCCTCAAACGCCACCCACTTATTTATCAAAATCGCAGCACCCCTTGTCTTAGAGTCCAGCCCCAAGTGGAAAACCAGCCCAACCCAGCCTTTCCTCAACCTGACCTGATCCACCACCTTAAGATGTGTCTCCTGCAGCAGCACCACATCCGCCTTCAAACTCCTAAGGTGTGCAAACATACAAGCCCTCTTCACCGGCCCATTGAGCCCCTGGACGTTCCAAGTGACCAGCCTAGTTGGAGGGCAAAGTGCCCCCTTCCCCGCCTGTCAGCCATCGCCCTTCTTGGGCCTGCCTCCAGCCCGTGCACCGCACCTACTCCATCCTGCCACGGGGCGGCCCCCACCCCCGACCCCCTCAGTGACCTTCCATCAAAGTCCTTCCCACGTCAGCAGAACCCATCCCCCCCCCCCCAGCAACACAACTCTAAATCTCAACACAGCTAATAAACTAATCTTATACACACACCCCACTGTGCTTCTGTGAGCTAGCTCACTCTAGCTAGCTTGGTGACCCCTGCCTCTGGTGCCAAGAAGCCTCCCAAACATTGTTCCCTCACTCCCCTTCCCCTGATCCTGCAAACAGGTTTCCTCATCCAGCCGTCCCCCAACAAACACCCAGCAGCAAGCTAGAACAAAGATCAAAGGCACCACCCCCCGAAACCCAGATAGGCATGTCACCATCCCACCAAAGTGCACAAGAGTATAATTACCCAAACTACAACACAAGAAGAACAATTACCAACATCTACCCCACAAACAGAAAAGAACCAAAAACAAAATGAAAAATCGACACCCCCCCCCCTCACTCCCCTCTCCCCTTAACAGAGCTCCAAAGAAAAAAATTTATACAAAGAAAAAAGAAAAAACATAGCCAATTTTAACAACAGTAAGAGAGGAACCCCCCCCCTCCAACTGCAGCCCCACCAACAATCCGAGGGGGGAGAGATGGAAAAACAAGTAAACAAAAAACCCTCCAGAAAAAGAACAGACAAAGAAAAAGGACCCAATATTGGCCAACATATTGTCACTGAGTCCAAAATTTCTCAAGCTCCCACCAGTCCTTTGCTTTTTGCAAAGTCCAGCGCCTCATCGGGCGACTCAAAATAATGGTGTTGGTCTTCATGCGTGACCCATAAGTTCGCCGGGTACAGCAGGCCCTACTTCACCTGCTTCTTAAAGAAGATCGCCTTGACCTGGTTGAAGCCTGCCCTCTTCCTCGCCACCTCCACGCTCAGGTCCTTGTATACCCGCAGGATGGTATTCTTCCACTTGCAACTTTGCGTGCGCTTGGCCCACCGCAGAATACATTCCTTATCCAGGAAGCTGTGAAATCGCACCACCATTGCCCTCGGAGGGTCCCCCGCCCGCGGCTTCCTGGCAAGCACCAGATACGCCCTGTCTACCTCCAGCGGTCGGGGGAATGCCCCTTCGCCAAGCAGCTTTTCAAACATACCCGCCACGTATGCTCCTGCATCTGCTCCCTCAGCTCCCTCAGGAAGCCTGACAATTCTTAGATTCTGTCGGCGGGACCGGTTCCCAAGGTCCTCCACCTTCTCCAGGAGCCTTTTCTGCTGCTCAGGAAGCATCCCCACCTCCAACTCCACCGCTGTTTGGTGCTCCTCTTGTTCCAGCAGCGCCTTCTCCACCTACTGAATCGCCCAGTCTGCTTTCCAGGCGATCAATTGACTCCTTGATCGGGTCCAAACATTCCCGCTTCTGTCTGGCAAAACCATCCTGGATGGCCTGCATCACTGGGTCCACTGCACTTTGCGCTGCCACCCCAGGGGTCCGCCCCTCGGCCATACTGACTCCCGTTCCAGCTTCCACACCACTCACTACTGGCTTCTTGTTCCTGCCCTTTTGCACGCTTCTAATCCTTTTTTCCATAAACCAATGCGAGGAAACAGTGTCCAGCTGCCTCAGCCAACAAATCTTCCGATTAAAATCGAAGCAAAGTCCGGGGGAAAGGTCCAAAAGCCCAACCAGAGCGGGAGCCCCCAAATGTGCGACCTACTCCACAGTCGCCACAGTAAGTCGTAAAGCTCATGCTCAAGCAACGTAATTGAATTAAAATACTTAACTGCCTGTCCACAATAACTAAGCAGACCTGCATGGTTCTGACATCTTTTTTGCAGGTATTTGTTGTACAACAGGCACTTTTAGTTGCTGCCCTAGGCTTGCTTACAGATCAGCTTGCTACATCTTAACTTATAGCCAAATTTAACTGTCATGCCTTGCAGTTACACTTTAGGCTCTAACATACATCTTTAACAAACATATTCTGAACCATCATAATCAGGCAAAACAGGGCAAGCACAAGAAGAATTTATGAGTGATTTATATTAATAATCATACATCCTGACTTAGCCTTATTGTTTTATACCCCAAATAAGCTTATTTAACACATTTTGTTGCCAACTATACAATTCCCCACCTTAATGGTGAAACGAAGCTGATCCTTCAAAACAAATGTAACCAATTTAATTGCTGTTGCTCGAGCTCTAGATTTCCTAATTCCATCGTTCATTGTGACATCCGGTAATCATCATCTTCAAATATGTTATGGTTAACACCACAGTGATCAAAATTCGGATCTGTAACATTGATATTATTCTATACCAAGGATGTTATTATAAGTAATTTCTCACACGATGCTGCTCATAAACTTTGTATTGCTTACAGAGTGTTTTGATTCCCCTGTTGGAAGTGAATCACATGTTTATTAGACACCTTGGTTTTCTCTAAAATTACTTTTAGCTTTAATGATAAAAGATGAATGGGTGTCGCAGGCTAGTCACTGTTTTCTTGCCTTCAGATAACATGCTAAGATTAACCCGCCACTCTGTTATATTGTATTGAGGTATCAGATTAACCCGTTCAGATCCTACCTGAGTTCGATATTTAGGTTTAAAACAGTTCTGTCTAATTGGACCATGGACATTTCCCATCTTCAAAACCTTTGCAGATGAGGTCACACAATAGGTGCCCCTACCTTGATATGCTATCTTAGTTTCATTTGATACCTATCTGCGAATTACCATTTTATATTGTGGGGGAACCACATCCTTTACTCTATTCTTGTGTAATATCACACCTGCACAATTATACTCCCTTATGTTTACTGAAGCAATCTAATTTTTTAAATTGATTTACAGGATGCGGGCGTCGCTGGTTCGGTCAGTATTTATTGCCCATCCCTAGTTGCCGTTCAGAAAGTGGTGGTGAGTTGCCTTCTGAAACTGCTGCAGTCCTTGACTATTCTGTTAGGGAGGAGTTCCATGATGTTGCCCCAGTAACAGTGAAGTAACGGTGATATATTCCCAAGTCAGAGTGGTGAGTGACTTGGAGGGGAGTCTCCAGGTGGTGGGGTACCTAGGTATCTGCTGCTCTTATCCTTCTAGATGGTAATGGTCATGGATTTGGAAGATGTTGTCAATGAACCTTGGTGGGTTACTGCAGTTCATCTTGTAGATGGTACACACAGCTTCTACTGTATATAATCACTCTATATCTATAGGGGCGGAATAATAGCACAGTGGTTAGCACCATCCCAGATTCAATTCCCGCTTGGGTCATTGTCCATGCGGAGTCTGCACGTTCTCCTTGTGGTCTGCGTGGGTTTCCACCAGGTGCTCTGGTTTCTCCCATCAAGTCCTGAAAGATGTACTGTCAGGTGAATTGGACATTCTGAAATCTCTCTCTGTGTACCCGAACAGGTGCTGGAGTGTGGCAACTAGGGGATTTTCACAGCAACTTAATTGTGGTGTTAATGTAAGCCTCCTTGTGACAATAATAAAGATTGTTATTACATGGAATCTTGATTCACAAGTGACGCTGGGTGTTCTTTATGTTGAATATGTAATCTCTATCATTTTTCCAACTGATGTACTAAATGCAGTTTCAAACCTTCATCTTTCTGAATTAAATGTACTCTTACTATGATTGGTATCAAATTCTCATGTACTTTAGTTCGGGGTTCTGACCTTGAATAATACATGGCGCTCAAGTGATCCACAATGGGAGAGACTTCCATTCAATCTGCCCCAGCATTTTGCCTATTTAACGCAGCAGGCATCCCTCGTACATACTACAAACAGGTGCTTGGTTAGCTCAGTTGGCTGGATGGCTGCTTCATAATGTAGAGTGATGCCAACAGCATGGGTTTAATTCCTGTACCAGCTGAGGTTATTCAGGAAGACCCCACCTTGACCCTTGCCTGAGATGTGGTGACCCTCAGGTCAAAGCAGTTGTTTTCAAACTCAGGATCGTGACCCGCAGGTGGGTCGCAGGCAGGTTTCGAGAGCGTCATGCAGATTAGATGGATTGGCAATTCTATATTGCCCTTAGTGTATAAAAAGATTAGGTGATATTACCGGGTTATGTTAATAAAAGGGATAGGTGGAGGCGTGGACTTGGGTAGGGTGCTCTTTTCAATGGCCAGTGCAGACTCGATGGGCCGAATGGCCTCCTGTACTGTAAATTCTACGATTCTATGATTCTAACTGTCTTCTCACTGTGTCACTTTGCTCCCGCATACTTTCTATGTCTACTTCATTTGTGATTCCCACAGCTGCACCTTTTCCAAGTATGGCAGTGGCATAGTCGTATTATCACTGGATTAGTAATCCAAAGACCTAGGGTAATGCTCTGGGAACCAAAGAGAAAATGCTGGAAAATCTCAGCAGTTCTGGCAACATCTGTAGGGAGAGAAAAGAACTAACGTTTTGAGTCCAGATGACCCTTTGTAAAAGCTGAACAGCTTTGCCAGAACAGCTTTCCTCAGAGAACATCTTGGCATACTACGATCCCGGGAAAGAGTTGGTGCTCACGTGCGACGCGTCTCCATAAGGCATTGGTGCAGTTTTGGCACGCAGAGGGCAAAACGGACAGGAACAACCTAAAGCGTTTGCTTCCAGGGTGCTGGCAGCGGCAGAACGAATGTACGCCCAAATCGAAAAGGAAGGACTGGCTGTGATCTTCGAGGTGAAGAAATTTCACCAGTACTTGTACGGGCGGAAATTCACTATAATTACAGACCACAAGCCATTGCTGGGTTTGTTGAAAGAAGACAAAGCAATATCACCAATAGCTTCGGCCTGGATCCAGCGCTGGGCCCTACTACTGGCGGCGTACCAGTATCAACTGGAGCATCAGCCCAGGAACCCGGGTGGCAAACGGCAATGCACTTAGCAGGCTGCGATTACCGGACGCCCCGCCATTAGTACCCAAAATAGAGGAGATGGTAATGACGTTACATTTCCTGGACACCCTTCCAGTGGCCGCACAAAACATTCGTGTTTGGACCCAAAGGGACCCGGTTTTATAAAAAATAGAACACATGGGCTAACTGGGGAGATGGAAAGACTGGTCCAGGCGGAATTCCACCCTTACTGGAGCAGAAGAGAGCAGATCACCGTGGAAGACGGGATCCTGCTATGGGGGGGCTTGAGTAATAGTTCCAAGTCAAGACCGTTGAGCCATACTGGCTGAACTACATCATGGGCACCCTGGAGTCTCAAAAATGAAGATGCTGGCCAGAAGCTATGTCTGGTGGCCGGGCCTGGACACAGACATAGCGGCATTGGTAGGTCGTGCCAAGAATGCCAACAAGGGACTTCCAGTGGCGTGGGCGAGCAGGGCGGCCGCAACAACAAGAGCTCCTGCCGGTGGCGGCGATTCGCGGCGATTTCAGGGAAATCCCCAAGTCCTCACGCACTCCCCGACTATCGTCGGCCCTTGGGGCTGTCACGAGCAGCCAGCGGGGCCGGTTTAAAAACCGGCGAAGAACCCCGCGTGAGTGTCAGGCGGCGGGGGCTGAGGCGCTGGGCCCTGCGTGGCAGGTTTGAGCAGCGGGGGCGGAGCTATGAGGAGGCTGAGGCACTATGTAGGGAGGGTGCTCCACGTCAGATGGCTCCCACCTAGGAAGAAGGTTGAAGCCTGGTCCCAGGGGAGCTCTGGGTGAATGCAGAGAAGAAAGAAAGAAGGTTTAAGGAAGTTTGGTGAAAGTTTTTTTTCTCTCTGCCTTTTTTTTTCAAAAAAAAGAATGTCTGATTGATGAAAGACAGGAGGGTGAGGGGGGAGAGAGGAGAAAAGAAAGAAGATAAAATAGAAGACTTGGAAAATTGCTCAAGGCGGCACAATTTGAGAATTGTGGGCTTACCCGAAGGGACAGAGGGCCCAAGGCCAACGCAATACTTCGCTAAGAAGTTGGCGGAGCTGATGGGGGAGGGTGAGAGCCCCACCCTGTACGAGCTAGACCGAGCTCATCGGTCATTAAGGCCGAAGCCCAAAGTGAACGAGCCGCCAAGGGCAGTAATTATCTGCTTCCATAAGTTGCATGAAGGAGAAGGTATTAAACTGGGCGAAGCAGAAGCGTGAGGTGCTGTGGGATGGTACTGCGGTTCGGATCTACCAGGACTTGACTGTGGAGTTGGCAGAAAGACGAGCGGCGTTTGGGCGAGTGAAGGCGGCTTTGTACAAGAAGGGGGTGCGATTTGGTGTGGTGTACCCGGCAAAGTTGAGATTAACATATAACTCCAAAGACTTTTATTTTGAGACAGTGGAGGCGGCTGAGGCGTTCGTGAGGGCAGAAGGCTTGGGACAGACGTGAAGAGCGGAACTGGAAGAGAGACTGTGGACTGTGTTTGAGCGGCTGGAAAATGTACAAATGTTACAACTTTCTTTTTACTTATTTGTATTGAAATTTA
Organism: Scyliorhinus torazame; assembly: GCF_047496885.1. Classification (NCBI taxonomy): domain Eukaryota; kingdom Metazoa; phylum Chordata; class Chondrichthyes; order Carcharhiniformes; family Scyliorhinidae; genus Scyliorhinus; species Scyliorhinus torazame. Next base: position 145,000,030 of record NC_092712.1, on the reverse strand, counting down.
CTTCTCTTTGCATTGTTACAGAGTTTAAGTTAATGGCGTTCTGTGTTGCGACGGTTAAATGTTATGTTAGTGAATTGTAGGGGTTGGATTGTTGGGTTTGTTTTGGAGTTTCTTTCTCTGGGACTGGGTGGAAGGGGGCGAGAGGTCTTGGCGGGGAGAGCCACCCGCGCTAGCTAACTAAAGTCAGTTAGTGAACGGGGGTGAGGCGAGAGGAGGGCTGCGGACGTTGGAGCCTGGATAGCAGGCTTCAATGGGCCTACGAGGCGAGCAAGAGGGAGTAGAGGGATGGATGTTGGGGGATGTTTTTGTAGGAGTTCTTGGGAGGGGTGGGGGAAGGGGTTCGATGTTAACAATGGACAGGGGCGGGTCAGGCTTATGGGGCAGGGCCCAGTGGTATGGTGATGGTGGATAAGAAAGGTGGGGGGGGGGGTGGGTGAGAGACCCCCAGTAAGGATAGTCACGTGGAACACGTGAGAGGGTTAGGAGGTCCGGTCCAGAGGTCAAGGGTGCTTCCACATTTTAAAAAGTTTGAAAACCGATGTAGCAACGCTGAAGGAGACTCACTTGAGGGTGAAGGACCAGGTGAGACTTAAAAAGGGCTGGGTTAGCCAAGTGTTTCTCTCCGGATTTGATGGAAGAGCTCGAGGGGTAGCGGTGTTGGTCAGCAAAAGGGTACGCTTCCAGATGGAGAAGGTGGTGGCAGATCAGGGGGGCAGATATGTGATTGTGGCAATGGCGCTGGAGGGGAGATTAGTGGCGCTGTTAGGTGTATACGGTCCCAATTGGGATGATGTGGGATTTGCGTGGAAGGTGTTTGGGGCTATTCCCGACTTGGACACGCATGAGCTGATTGTGTGGGCGGGGGACTGGAACTTGGTGCTGGAGCCAAGGTTGGACAGATCATTGCAGCGCTCGCTGGTACCATCAGGGGGGCGAAGTCGCTGGCTGGGCTAATGGTGGAAATGGGAGGGGTGGACCCTTGGAGGTTCCTGCAGCCAAGGGAACGGGAGTACTCGTTTTTCTCAGCGGTCCATAAGGTATACGCACGGATCGACTTTTTTGTGGTGGGGAAGGCTTTGCTGGCTGGAGACAAGGGGTCGGAATACTCTGCAGTTGCAGTGTCAGATCATGCTCCACATTGGGTGGATATGGTGCTGGAGAAGGGGGCAGCGCAGAGACCGGGGTGGAAACTGGATGTGGGGCTTTTGGGGAACCAAGTGTTCTGTGAGAATATTGAAAAGGTAATTAAGGAATATGTAGATTTCAATTGTACGGGTGAGGTGTCGAAGGCAGTCGTCTGGGAGGCTCTAAAGGCAGTGGTGAGGGGTGAGGTAATTTTGTTTAAGGCCAGGGTGGACAAAGAGGAGAGGTTGGAGTGGCAGAGGGTAATCGATGAGACATTGGAGATAGATAGGAGGTATGTAGAGGATGGGGACCCGGCAAAGCTGGAAAAGAGGAAGGAACTACAGGCGAGCTTCGACCGACTTGTCCACCAGGAAGGCGGTGCGTCAACTGAGACGAGCAAGGGGTGCAGTTTATGAACATGAAGATAAGGCGTATGTTAGCAGGTCAGCTCCGGAGGGAGGCAGCGGCAAGGGAAATTCTTCAGGCGAAGGATTGGGCAGGGAAGTTGGTGGTGGCTCCAGTGCTGATTAACAAGGTTTTGGAGGAGTTTTATGAGAGGTTGTACAAGTCAGAGCCACCCGGGGGAGACCGTGAGATGCAGGAATAGATGGGTTGGAGAACCAGAGGCTGGGGATCAGGACGGGGCTACATTAGAAGGAGCAATAGGGGAGCAGGAGATAAAGGATGCGATTGGGAGGATGCAGTCGGGGAAAGTGGCAGGGCCGGATGGGTTTCCGGTGGAATATTATAAAAAATTTAAGGATAGGTTGGCACCCCTGATGGCGGGGATGTTTGAGGAGGCGCTAGGGAAGGGGGTGTTGCCGCAAACCTTGGGGCAGGCATCGATTTCACTGTTGCTAAAAAAAGATAAGGATCCGACGGAGTGTGGGTCATATAGGCCCATATCACTTCTGAATGTGGACGCATAAGTGTTGGCGAAGGTACTGGTGGGAAGGCTGGAGGTGTGCCTCCCGGAGGTGATTGGAGAGGATCAGACGGAATTCGGGAAAGGAAGGCAGCTGTTTTCGAACATTAGGAGGGTTTTGAACGTTGTTATGGCACCGGCGGAAGGGAAGGAAACAGAGGTAGTTGTGGCATTGGACGCCGAGAAGGTGTTTGATCGGGTAGAATGGGGGTACCTGATGGCAGTGCTGGAGCGGTTTGGGATTGGACCAAGGTTTGTGAACTGGGTAAAGCTATTATATAAGGAGCCGAAGGCGAGTGTCCGCACAAATAATATCAGTTCGAGATACTTTTCTCTCCACCGTGGGACGAGACAGGGATGTCCTATATCCCCCCTGCTGTTTGCACTTGCGATTGAGCCGTTGGCCATCGCATTGAGAAGTTCGGGAGCATGGAAAGGAATAGTGCGGGGGGGGATAGAGCATAGGGTGTCCTTATATGCCGACGACTTGCTGCTGTATGTGTCGGAACCGAGTGAGTCGATAGGAGGAATATTGGAGCTACTGCGGGTATTTGGGTCTTTCTCGGGGTACAAGCTGAACCTGGACAAGAGTGAGTATTTTGTGGTGTCTCGGCCGGGGGTGGGGGCAGGGGAGGGGGGGCTGCCATTCCGTAGAGCAGTGACTCATTTTAGGTATCTGGGGGTGCAGGTTGCCCAGGAGTGGGGAGGCTTCGCAGGTACAACATCACTAGTTTGGTGGGGAGAGTGAAAGCCGATTATGGCAAGTGGGACGGCCTTCCACTGTCACTGGGGGTTGGGTAGAGGCGGTTAAAATGAATGTGTTGTCGCGATTCCTGTTTATTTTTCAATGCCTACCAATTTTCCTGCCAAAGTTTTTTCAGGGAGATTGAGGGAAGGATTACCTCATTCATATGGGGAGGGAAGGTGGCCAGAGTGAGAAAGGTGCTGCTACAGAGGGGAAGGCAGGCAGGGGGTTTGGTTCTCCCGAACCTGTTGTACTACTACTGGGCAGCGAATGTGGAGAAGGTGCGGAGCTGGGTCAGGGGGGTTGATTCTCAGTGGGTCAGAATGGAGGAGAGTTTGTGCAGGGGGTCGGGGCTGAAGGCACCAGCAACAGCACCGCTCCCGATAGCTCCGGGGAAATATTCATGGAGTCCGGTAATAATAGCTTCATTGAAAATCTGGAGGCAGTTTCGCCAACACTTCGGGTTGGGTTTAGGGTCAAGGGAAATGCCAATTCGGGGGAACCACAGATTTGAGCCAGGGAGGTGGGATGGAAGTTTTCGGAAATGGGAAGAGAAGGGGTTTAAGACGCTAAAAGATTTGTTTCTTCGGGGTCGGTTTTCAGGATTGAGGGAGCTGGAAGCAAAGTATGGGCTAGAGCAGGGAGAAGTGTTTAGGTACATGCAGGTTCGGGATTTTGCCAGGAAGGAGATACAGTGCTTCCCAGAGGAACCGGCCTCCACATTGCTGGAGGAGGTGTTGACGACAAGGGGACTGGAGAAGGGGGCAGTGTCAGCGGTGTATGGAGCTATTTTGGAAGAGGATAAGGCACCACTGGAAGGAATCAAAGCAAAGGGGGTGGGGTGGGGGGTGGGGTAGGGGGGGGGGGGGGGGGCGCTAATCACATTCATATGTTTTGGTCCTGTCCAAAGCTAGGGGAGTACTGGAAGGAGGTGTTTCGGGTAATTTCCAAGGTAGTGCATGTGAAACTGGACCCGGGTCCCCAGGAGGCCATATTCGGGGTGTCGGACCAGCCAGGGTTGGAAAAGGGAGGCAGATATCATAGTCTTTGCCTCGTTGATCGCCCGAAGGCGGATCCTGCTGGGATGGAGAGCAGCCTCTCCACCCAGTGCCCTGGCGTGGCGGGGGGACCTGTTGGAATTCTTGACCCTTGAGAAGGTTAAATTCGAACTGAGGGGAAGCTCGGAGGGGTTCTACAAGTCATGGGCTCTATTTATTATGAACTTTCAAGAACTGGATAACATCTAACATTAGTTGGGGGGGTGGGGGGGGGGGGGGGGTCAGTGTCAATTAAGGGTGACTCTGGGTAATCCCTGATTCCTTTTTGTCATTTGTTTATGTAAACATGCAGGCTGATGTTTGGGGGTTGGTGGGCGGATGGGATCGTTGTTATTATGGGGATTGACATATCTTGCTGATTATTGTTTGTTGTTGATGGGTGTAAATGGGGGAGAAAATGTGAAAAAGGAGGAGAATAAAAATATTTTTTTAAAAAAAGAATGCCAACAAGGGCAGAAGGTGCCCACCGGCAGCCCCGCTGCACCCATGGGAATGACCAGGTAGACCATGGTTGCAACCTCATGTCGATTTTGCGGGCCCTTTTATGGGTTCAATGTTTATTATTATAGTAGATGCCCATTCCAAATGGCTGGACATCTACAAAATTAACTCTGCAAAATCAACAACTACCATTGGAAAAACTCCGCACCTCGTTCATAACTCATAGTATCCCGGAGGTGTTAGTTTCAGATAATGGATTGGTTTTCACCAATCAGGACTTCACAAAATTTATGAAGTCGAAGGCATTCGGCACATAAGGACGGTACCACACCACCCCGCATCGAGTGGTTTGGCGGAGAGAGCCATCCATACCTTAAAATTTGGGTTGAAGAAACAGTCAGCAGCATTATTGGACACCATGTCGCGCTGGCTATTTGACTACAGATCAACCCCACACGCCACAACGGGAATAGCACCGGCGGAGCTATTCATGGACAGACGACTCCGAACCCGGCTGAGTCTACTATTCCCGAATTTAGGTGGCAGAATAGAGTGACACCAAGAGGCCCAATGCAGGGGCCACGACAACACTCGCCGAGAAAGGCAGTTCAACACGGATGAAAATGTGTGGGTCAAAAATTATGCGAATGGCCCCACATGGGTAGCAGGAACAACCAAGGCCAGGACAGGACCTGTGTCATATGAAATACGTGTGGGAAAACATGTAATAAAGAAACACCTGGACCAGGTGCGGGCCTCAGATTTGTTTCCTTCTCTGGAGCTGACTCAGACCAGCATACCAAGGACCGTGAAGAGTTCGCCCTGACAAACTATTCACGTCCCTCCGACACCACTGGTGAGGACATCGGACTCGGATATGGACACCGTGGATGATGCCGTAGCTGTACTCCTGCTGTGGAAAGGGGTGAACCACCCCTCAGGCGCTCACATCGGAAAAGACGGGCGCCTAGTCGTTATACCCCCCTATGTTGGAAGCCGAAGTGGAGGAGCGGACCCGGTGCAAAAACGAAGCAGGAGACCCATGAGCCACTGGGACCATGGGAGCACCTCAGACATTTGGGGGGGGGGGGGGGGCGGGGAGGGGTGTAATGACTTAGGCCAGTCCTTTGCGATTGGCCAACTAGAATACGAGTTCCCTGATTAGTGGCCCAATGAGGGAACCCCTTTCTGTGTATATAACAGGGAGTGTCAGATCCTCTGCACTCCCGCTGTAGACAGCAGCTGAATGGTCATGGTTGTTCAGCTGTTGGGTTTGTAAATAAAAGGAATTCTGGTGACGGGACTTCTGCCTCCGTGGATTTATTACACTCTGCTTTTGCAATCCATTCATTCTCTTAGAGTCATAGAGGTTCACAGCATGAAAAAGGCACTTCGGCCCAACCTGTCCATGCCACCCAATTTTTACCACTAAGCTAGCCCCAATTGCCCGCATTTGGCCTATATCCCGCTATACACATCTTTTTTTAAATAAATTTAGAGTACCCAATTATTTATTTTCCAGTTAAGGGGCAATTTAGAGTGGCCAATCCACCTAACCTGCACATCTTTGGGTTGTGGGGGTGAAACCCATGCAGACACGGGGAGAATGTGCAAACTCCACACAGACAGTGATCCAGAGTCGGGATTCGAACCCGGGATTTGAACCCGGGTCCTCACCGCCGTAGGCAGCAATGCTGCCACGTGCCGCCTCTGTCCCCAGCTTACGCATAAAACGGTCTAAATGCTTTTTAAAAGTCAAAATTGTACCCGCCTCTACTACTACCTCTGGCTGCTCGCTCCAGACACTCATTGTGGTATTATCATAACTATCTGCATTACAAGGGTTAATGTAGTTTCGAGATTAGCCACTAGAGGGAGCCACAGAAACAACTATATAAGGCAGTGATGCTAGACCTTAGGGGAGGAGTGTATGCAGGAGATAGTTAGTGAGGTCATAAGAGAAGATAATGAGGGCAGCATGGTGGCGCAGTGGTTAGCACTTCTGCCTCACGGTGCCATGATCCCAGGTTCGATCCCGGCTCTGGGTCACTGTCCGTGTGGAGTTTGCACATTCTCCCCGTGTCTGCGTGGGTTTCGCCCTCACAACTCAAAGATGTGCAGGGTAGGTGCATTGGCCACGCTAAATTGCCCCTTAATTGGAAAAAATTAATTGGGTACTCTAAAAAATTTTTTTTTAAATAAGAGCAGATAGTGTGAGCAAGGTTAGATTATAGTTTATATCAGTCGTTAGATTAGCAGTAGATGAATGTAGTTAGATGTTATTGTTTATTCTTCAGGACTTAGTGTTGAATCCCAGTTTAGTAGTGTAAATACAATCATAGCTTTGTTTAAGTTAAAAGCTATTCTGTGGTCTTTGTGAACACTGTGCCAATCATCCTGCAATAAGCAACACAAAGAACACCACACTCACCACCCTCTGTGTGAAAAAAATTCCCCTCTGGGCCCTTCATATCTCGCCCCCTCACCTTAAATCTATGTCCTTTAGTTTTGGACTCCTTTACTTTTCGGTAAAGATGTTGACTATCTACCTTACCTATGTCCCTCATTATTTTGTAAACCTCTATAAGATCACCCCTAAGCCTCCTACGCTCCAAGGAAAAAGTCCCAGTTTATCCAGCCTCTCCTTATAACTCAAACCATCAAGTCCCAGTAGCATCCTAGTAAATCATTTCTGCACTTTTTCTAGTTTAATAATATCCTTTCTATCAGAGGGTGACCAGAATTGTACACAGTATTCCAAGTGTAGCCTTACTAATGTCTTGTACAACTTAAACAAGACGTCACCTAACAACATTTGATAACTCCCTTCTCTTGTGCATGGCTTTGGAAATTTTTGTTATGGCTGCATCGAACTCGACCTCTACGAGCAACATTTCTTCCTTCTTCTTGTTAAATTTATTAAACAACTCTCCTGAATTGCCAACCTGTCCCAACAGTTGTGTTATTTCTCAGGGTTTGTCCAGTGCTTTGTCCTCCGCAGCACCCTCGAACACTGGGCAGTTTCTGTCTCTGTATTATCCACACAACTGTTAGTTTATCATTCAATTGGCTCTGCAAAGAATTCTCAATAATGGCTCTTGTAAACTTCCATCTGCTTAAGCTCCTCTTCCCAGTCTTCAGTACTCAAAGCTCCATTCATCTCAGTATTTGAATTTCATTTTCTAAATCCTGAATATTTCTCTCCAGTGAGTCAATCTTTTGATCCTTTGTTTGAAGTATGGTAGCTCTGTGTTCTTTAGCAGTGAGTAGCAGTTTGATATTTCAAGCTTGGTTTGTAAGGCATGGATTTCAGATTCCTTCTTGGAATATCCTGTTTTAACTGATCAATCTTTTTTTTCATGAGCTTTGAATGACTCTGGTAGTAGGTGATGCAGGATGTTCTACATGAAGGTCATAGAATCATAGAATTTACAGTGCAGAAGGAGGGTATTTGGCTCATCGAGTCTGCACCGGCTCTTGGAAAGAGCACCCTACTTAAGCCCACGCCTCCACCCTATCCCAGTAACCCCACCCAACCTTTTTATTTTTTATTTTTGGACACTAAGGGCAATTTATCATGGCCAATCCACCGAACCTGCACATCTTTGGATTGTGGGAGGAAATCAGAGCACCCGGAGGAAACCCACGCAGACACGGGGAGAATGTGCAGACTCCGCAAAGACAGTGAGTCAAGCTGGGAATCGAACCTGGGATCCTGGAACTGTGAAGCAATTGTGCTAACCACTGTGCTACCATGCTGCCCTCTGTGCTGGATTCTCCGCCCCGCCGCGCCATATTTCTGTTTCACCCCGCCGGCAGGATGCTCCTTTACACCCTGCCGGCTGGTCAATGGGGTTCTCCATTGTGGGGCAGCCCCACGCCATCGGGAATCCCCTGGGCTGCAGACAAACGGAGCATCCCGCCGGCGGAGAATTCAGCCCCACATCGTTGATGCGTTTCACTCTGAGACTAGCAGTTCTCTAACCCGTCACAAAACCGATAGCCTCCATTACATGGGATTTCCTTGGCTCTACTCGAGTTCCATTCCATGACTTCTGTTAGGTCAGCTTGCGCTTTTTCTCCTCTGGTTCTAACTGTAGCTCCTTTGCCGTTGGCTGGTGAATGTTGTACTGTTTCTTCCTGGCCTTGATAAATTTCTCAACCACTTCCATCTTCGGCATAGTCCTGTTTGTTTTTTCTCGTCTTTGATGTAGCTCGGCTGCTTCTCGTTTAGATTAGAGTCATGTTTTAAGCCTCAAGGAGGTCATGGTATTAGGATAATTATATTCCAGGTGACCTTCATTGAATATGAGATCCCCCAGTAATGAGGTTTCCCCCTTAACTGTGGAATCAGACCTCTAGTATTAAAAACTCTGACCTGGGAGCAGGTTGGGGAGGGAGACCATTCGGGGAGTAGAGATTGTAATATCATAAATATATGTTTCTATCTGCCTGGTCAATGCGTGCTGCTTTAGCGGATTCTACACTGGCGACGAGGATGAGATTGGCAGGGCATTCCTTGGTCCCATCTCCACATCGATTTTGTGGGACCATTCCAGGGGGCTATGTTCCTCATCATCGTTGATGCCCAGTCCAAGTGGATGGAGGTCTACGAAATGCAAAGCACGATGGTTCAAGCCACCATTGACTGACTGCAGCATTCTTTCAGCATGCATGGCATACCAGAGGTGCTGGTCTCGGATAATGAGACAGCATTTACAAGTGCGGAGTTTGGGGCGTTCTTGGCCGCCAACGGGATGTGGCATGTACAAATCCCCCGCACCACCCAGTGTCAAATGGATTGGCAGAATACACCGACCAGACTTTTGTAAATGGAATGAAGAAGCAGACCACAGGATCTTGGGAGATGTGGCTGGCATGATTCCTTTATTGTTACAGGACAACGTCACATGCCATGACGGCGGCCGAAATGTTGATGTGCCGTCACCTGCGAACACAGTTGAATTTAGTCCTCTCGGACATTGCTGGAAAAATCCATCGGGACCAGGATCTGGCCGAGACTGACGCGGGGCGATGTTCGCCCCTACACACTTTTGCAGTAGGATACCTGGTGTATGTCCAAAATTCTGAAACACCAGGAGCCACGTGGACACCAGACATCATGTTGGCCAGACAGGACCAGTGTCATATCAAGTAAGGGCACAAGCAGGCATATGTGGATCACCTCCGTGGGGGCATCCAAGAGACTTCGGATCTGATTCCGGAGGTTTCGGAGTAAAACCGCTCCCAACTCGAACTGATGCCTCTGCCCCAGTCGCTACCATTGGTCCCAGGCGCACCTGATCTGGAGCAGCCAATTTCAGACGTAGAGGACACCAAAATGTCAGATGAAGACCCACTGAACTCTGATTTCAAGGTTGACGTGGACATGTTGCACCGCCAGAGCCAACGGTGTCAACATCTCCGACCACTGCAGCATCTACGGCCTTGCCGAGCTGCGCCACGCGCAAGTGCTGTTCCACAGTTCAGTACACAACATCGGATGCCACATGTTCAGCCCTTGACGGCCGTTCCCGAGCTAGGACACCTAAGGCACCATTAGACCTGGCCATGGACATGGACGTATTCCTGGACTTGTGGAGGGAGCTATGTTATAACCCTCATGGAGGTCACGGATCAGGACTAGATTCCAGGTGACCTCCTCTGAATATGGGTTCCCCCGGTAATAAGGGGGAGAGGTTTCCCTATTAACTAGGAGAATCAGACCTCTAGCATAAAAACCCCAACCTGTAGTATTTTGCATTAGGTCAACACATTACTGCAGAGCCTGATGTGTGATGTAAACGGAATAGATTCCACAATGTGAGGGACTCGAGGAAAGTAGAGAACTGCTCCACTTTTAAAAAATATATATTTTATTCAAATTTTTTGGCCAAACAAAACAATACAAAGGTTTTCCTTTTTACAACAATAAAACAGTATAAATAACAGTGGCAGTTTTTAACAAATAAATAAATAATATATAAACTAAATGGCAACTACCATATCAAAAATAATAACTCTCCAAAAATAAAATCAAACAATCCAATATACATAGTCTAATACAAATATCGATACAAAAACACCCCTGAGGACCCGTCCGAGCCACCCCCCCCCCTCCCGGGTTGCTGCTGTTACCTTCCCATTTCCTTTATCGTTCTGCGAGGTAGTCAATGAACGGTTGCCACCGCCTGGTGAACCCTTGAGCCGAACCCCTTAGTGCGAACTTTATCCGTTCTAGTTTTATAAACCCTGCCATGTAATTTATCCAGGTCTCCATGCCCGGGGGTTTGGCTTCCTTCCACATAAGCAATATCCTTCGCCGGGCTACTAGGGACGCAAAGGGCAAGACATCAGCCTCTTTCGCCTCCTGCACTCCCGGCTTTTCTGCAACCCCGAATATAGCCAACCCTCAGCCTGGCTCGACCCGGACCCCCACCACCTTCGAAAGCACCTTTGCCACCCCCACCCAGAACCCCTGTAGTGCCGGACATGACCAAAACATGTGGGTGTGGTTTGCTGGGCTTCTCGAGCATCTCCCACACCTATCCTCTACCCTGAAAAATTTACTGAGCCTTGCTCGGGTCATATGCGCCCTGTGCAAAACCTTGAATTGTATCAGGCTTAGCCTGGCGCATGAGGACGACGAGTTTACCCTACGTAGGCATCAGCCCACAGCCCCTCCTCAATCTCTTCCCCCAGCTCTTCTTCCCATTTCCCCTTCAGCTCATCCACCAAGATCTCCCCCTTGTCCCTCATTTCCCTATATATATCCGACACCCTACCATCCCCCACCCATGTCCCTGAGATCACTCTATCTTGAATCTCCTGCATCGGGAGCTGCGGGAATTCCCTCACCTGCTGCCTCGCAAAAGCCCTCAGTTGCATGTATCGAAATTCATTCCCTTGGGGCAACCCATATTTTTCCGTCAGCGCTCCCAGACTCACAAACGTCCCGTCTACGAACAGATCTCTCAGTTGCACAACCCCAGCTCTCTGCCATGCTCCAAATCCCCCATCCATTCTCCCCGGGACAAACCTATGGTTATTTCTTATCGGGGACCGCACCGAGGCTCCCGTCCTTCCCCTATGTCGTCTCCACTGCCCCCAAATTTTTAGTGTTGCCACCACCACTGGACTTGTGGTGTATTTCTTCGGGGAGAACGGCAACGGCGCCATCACCATTGCTTGTAGGCTGGTTCCTTTGCAGGACGCCATGTCCAATCTCTTCCACGCCGCTCCCTCCCCTTCTCCCATCCACTTACACACCATTGAGATATTGGCGGCCCAATAGTATTCACTGAGGCTCGGTAGTGCCAGCCCCCCCCTATCCCTGCTACGCTGCAAGAACTCCCTTCTTACTCTCGGAATCTTCCCGGCCCACACAAAACTCATGACACTTTTCTCAATTCTCTTGAAAAAAGCCTTCGTGACTGTGGTAGTATGTATTAGGGGTCATGTGGGACTGGAAGCCCTAATGTCATTGGCTGACAGATCCCGGGTCCTGGTTGGCCGTTGACCTCTAGCTCCGCCCCGAAGGCGGAGTATAAGAAGCCGGAGTCCTCCCCTGCAGGCCATTCTACTATCGATCTGCGGGGGAACAGACACGCTTAATAAAGCCTCATCGACTTCACTCTATTCGTCTCACGGAGTCTTTGTGCGCTACCCAACCCCAACCCCCGTCCCCACGTATGACCCGCCGGCGCTACCAATTTGGGTCCCGACCACCGCTGTCCCCAGAGATGAGGGAGCCCCGCGCGGTCCTAACGCTCCCCAACCCCCCCAGCGCCCCATGTGCGACCTGCAGACGCCGCCATTTTGGGTCCCGGCCACCACGAGGGGAGGAAGGGCGCCGCCATCTTGGACCACCCCAGACCTGTACGACGCGTGGGGGCGGCCATTTTGTCCACCCCCGCCGCCATCTTGTGACCCCCCAGCCATGTGCGATGTATGGGGGCAGCCATTTTGTTCATCCCCGACGCCATCTTGGACGGCAACAACGGACCCCAGTGTCGACGGCTCCACGGGGTTCGAGGAAGACACTCCGACACGGTAAGATGCTGTTCCTTGACCACCTATCCCAGCGCACAAAAGATTTCCCTAGCTGCAGGATCCCACTCCGTACAGATCCAAGGTTTCTGCATAGTTACCCTAACGGTGCAGGGAGGGAGTTCAAAAACTACAAACTACACGTCCTTCCCCAACTCTGCGCCCCCACATTACTGGGATTAGATTTCCAGTGCAATCTACAGAGCCTTACATTAAAATTCGGCGGCCCAATACCCCCACTCACTATCTGCGGCCTCGCAACCCTCAAGGTGCAAACCCCGTCCTTGTTTGCGAACCTCACCCCGGATTGCAAACCCGTCGCCACTAGGAGCAGACGGTACAGCGCCCAGGACCGGACCTTCATTCGGTCCGAAGTCCAGCGGCTACTAAAGGAAGGCATAATCCAGGCCAGCTATAGTCCCTGGAGAGCACAGGTGGTAGTAGTGAAGACAGGGGAGAAACAAAGGATGGTCATAGACTATAGCCAGACCATCAACAGGTACACACAACTAGACGCGTACCCTCTCCCCCGCATATCCGACATGGTCAATCGGATTGCCCAATATAAAGTCTTCTCCACCGTGGACCTCAAGTCCGCCTATCATCAGCTCCCCATCCGCCCAAGTGACCGCAAGTACACAGCCTTCGAGGCAGACGGGCGATTATACCATTTCCTAAGGGTTCCATTTGGCGTCACAAACGGGGTCTCGGTCTTCCAACGGGAGATGGACCGAATGGTTGATCAACATGGGTTGCGGGCCACGTTCCCGTATCTCGACAATGTAACCATCTGCGGCCACGACCAGCAGGACCACGACGCCAACCTCCAAAAATTCCTCCAGACCGCCAAAGCCTTGAACCTCACGTACAACGAGGACAAGTGCGTTTTTAGCACCAACCGGCTAGCCATTCTGGGCTACGTAGTGCGCAATGGGATAATAGGCCCCGACCCCGAACGTATGCGCGCCCTCATGGAATTTCCCCTCCCGCACTACTCAAAAGCCCTGAAACGCTGCCTGGGGTTTTTTTCATACTACACCCAGTGGGTCCCCCAGTACGCAGACAAGGCCCGCCCCCTAATACAGACCACGACCTTCCCTCTGTCGACAGAGGCTTGCCAGGCCTTCAGTCGCATCAAAGCGGATATCGCAAAGGCCACGATGCCGCCATCGACGAGTCCCTCCCCTTCCAGGTCGAGAGCGACGCCTCCGACGTAGCTCTAGCGGCCACCCTTAACCAAGCGGGCAGACCTGTGGCCTTTTTCTCCCGAACCCTCCACGCTTCAGAAATCCGCCACTCCTCAGTGGAAAAGGAAGCCCAAGCCATAGTGGAAGCTGTGCGACATTGGAGGCATTACCTGGCCGGCAGGAGATTCACTCTCCTCACGGACCAACGGTCGGTAGCCTTCATGTTCGATAATGCACAGCGGGGCAAAATCAAAAACGACAAGATCTTAAGGTGGAGGATCGAGCTCTCCACCTTCAACTACGAGATCTTGTATCGTCCCGGAAAGCTGAACGAGCCGTCCGATGCCCTATCCCGCGGCACATGTGCCAACGCACAAATTAACCGCCTCCAAACCCTCCACGAGGACCTCTGCCACCCGGCGGTCACTTGGTTTTTCCACTTTATCAAGTCCCGCAACCTCCCATACTCTTTAGAGGAGGTCCGTACAGTCACAAGGGACTGCCACACCTGCGCGGAATGCAAACCGCATTTTTTCAGGCCGGAGGGTGCGCACCTGATTAAGGCTTCCCGCCCCTTTGAACGCCTTAGTCTGGATTTCAAAGGGCCCCTCCCCTCCACCGACCGCAACACATACTTCTTTAATGTGGTGGACGAATACTCCCGCTTCCCATTCGCCATTCCCTGCTCTGACATGACCGCGGCCACAGTCATTAAAGCCCTGAACACCATCTTTACACTGTTCGGTTGCCCCGCATACGTCCACAGCGACAGGGGGTCCTCTTTCATGAGTGACGAGCTGCGCCAGTTCCTGCTCAGCAAGGGCATAGCCTCAAGCAGGACGACCAGCTACAACCCCCGGGGGAACGGGCAAGTAGAGAGGGAGAACGGCACGGTCTGGAAGACCGTCCTACTGGCCCTACGGTCCAGGGACCTCCCAGTTTCACGGTGGCAGGAGGTCCTCCCGGACGCTCTCCACTCCATCCGGTCGCTATTATGTACGAGCACTAATCAAACGCCTCATGAGCGTCTCCTTGTCTTCCCTAGGAGGTCCTCCTCTGGAACATCGCTGCCGACCTGGCTGGCGGCCCCAGGACCCATCTTGCTCCGAAAGCATTTGCGGGCACACAAGGCGGACCCGTTGGTCGAAAGGGTTCACCTCCTCCACGCGAACCCGCAGTACGCTTACGTGGAGTACCCCGACGGCCGACAGGACACGGTCTCCCTGCGGGATCTGGCGCCCGCCGGCAACACACACACCCCCCCGACACCATTCACCCAACCCCCCCCTTTCTGCCACCGCCGCACCCCGCGACCGCTCCCTTCCCAGGAGGATCGGTTCCCCTCCCCTCAGGCCCGACCAAGAATAAAGCCCAATCTGAAACCGTAAGGCTCCCGGAGACGACAACACCGGTACAAGCACCACCATCGGGGCCGAGGCGATCGACACGGATGACCAGACCACCCGACCGACTCGTGGCGTCGATCTAAATCAATATATGGACTTTTCACAAGAACATTTTGCTTTTCTCCCGATACCTTCTGTAAATAGTTGAAACAGGACAAAATTGTACATACTGTATTGCCATATGAATGTTTTCCTCCCAGGACCAGCCCTGTAAACCCTTACCACCATGCGAAGCATCACCCCGCCGGGTTCATTTTTGACAAGGGGTGAATGTGGTAGTATGTATGAGGGGTCATGTGGGACTGGAAGCCCTAATGTCATTGGCTGACAGATCCCGGGTTCTGGTTGGCCGTTGACCTCTAGCTCCGCCCTGAAGGCAGAGTATAAGAAGCCGGAGTCCTCCCCCGCAGGCCATTCTACTATCGAGCTGCGGGGGAACAGACACGCTTAATAAAGCCTCATCGACTTCACTCTATTCGTCTTTGTGCGCTGCAGTGACCATCACCGGAAGGCACTGAAACACAAAAAGGAATCTCGGGAGGACTACCATTTTGACCGCCTGCACCCTACCCACCAGTGACAGGGGCACCATGTCCCATCTCTTGAAATCCTCCTCCATCTGTTCCACCAATCTTGTTAAATTAAGCCTATGTAAGGTTCCCCAACTCCTGGCTATCTGAATCCCAAAGTACCGGAAATCTCTTGTTACCTTCCTCAGCGGTAAGTCATCTATTCCCCTGCTCTGCTCCCCCGGATGCACCACAAACAACTCACTCTTCCCCATATTCAATTTGTACCCCGAAAATTCCCCAAACTCCCTGAGTGTCTGCATTATCTCAGGCATCCCCTCCACTGTCCGCAACATACAGCAATAAATCATCTGCATACAAGGATACCAAGTGCTCTTCTCCTCCCCTGAGAACTCCCCTCCACTTCCTGGAGCCCCTCAGTTCTATAGCCAGGGGCTCAATCGCCAATGCAAACAGTAACGGAGACAGGGGACACCCCTGCCTCGTCCCTCTATGAAGACGGAAGTAGTCAGACCTCTGTCTGTTCGTGACCACGCTCGCCACCGGGGCCCTATACAGCAGCTGTACCCATCCGATATACCCTTCTCCAAAACCAAATCTCCTCAGCACCTCCCACAGATAATCCCACTCCACTCTGTCGAATGCTTTCTCGGCGTCCATCGCCACCACTATCTCCGCCTCCCCCTCTGGTGGGGGCATCATCATTACCCCTAGCAACCTCCGTATGTTCGTGTTCAGCTGTCTCCCCTTAACGAACCCAGTTTGATCCTCGTGGACCACCCCCGGGACACAGTCCTCTATCCTCATCGCCATTACCTTAGCCAGGAGCTTAGCATCTACATTTAAACGGGAAATGGGCCTGTAGGACCCACACTGCAGCGGGTCTTTTTCCTTCATCAAAAGGAGCGATATCGTTGCCTCCGACATTGTCGGGGGCAGCTGCCCCCTTTCCCTGGCCTCGTTAAAGGTTCTCGTCAAAAGCGGGGCCAGTAGGTCCATATACTTCCTATAAAATTCCACCGGGAATCCGTCCGGTCCCGGGGCCTTCCCCGCCTGCATGCTCCCAATCCCTTTTACCACCTCCTCCATCTCAATCTGTGCTCCCAGTCCCGCCCTCTCCTGCTCCTCCACCTTAGGGAATTCCAGCTGATCCAGGAAATGCATCATTCCCTCCTTCCCTTCCGGGGGCTGAGCCTTATATAACCTCTCATAAAATGCCTTGAACACCCCGTTCACTCTTTCCGCTCCCCGTTCCATCTCTCCCGCCTCATCTCTCACCCCACCTATCTCTCTCGCTGCTCCCCTCTTCCTCAATTGGTGGGCCAGTAGCCGACTCGCCTTCTCTCCATACTCATACTGTACGCCCTGTGCCCTCCTCCACTGTGCCTCTGCCTTACCCGTGGTCAGCAGGTCAAATTCCACATGTAGCCTTTGTCTTTCCCTGTACAGTCCCTCCTCCGGTGCCTCCGCATATTGCCTGTCCACCCTCAAAAGTTCTTTCAGCAATCGCTCCCTTTCTTTACCCTCTTGCTTCCCTTTATGTGCCCTTATGGATATCAGTTCCCCTCTAACCACTGCCTTCAATGCCTCCCAGACCACTCCCACCTGAACCTCTCCATTGTCATTAAGCTCCAAGTACCTTTCGATGCACTCCCTCACCCTTAAACATACCCCCTCATCCGCAAATAAGCCCATATCCATTCTCCAGAGTGGGTGCTGTTCTTTTTCCTCTCCTAACTCCAGGTCTACCCAATGTGGAGCGTGGTCCGAAATGGCTATGGCCATATATTCCGTCCATGTCACCTTCGGAATCAGTGCCCTTCCCAAGACAAAAAAGTCTATCCGTGAGTATACTTTGTGAACATGGGAGAAAAATGAGAACTCCTTACTCCTAGGCCTAATAAATCTCCAGGGGTCTACCCCTCCCATCTGCTCCATGAAGTCCTTGAGTACCCTGGCCGCTGCCGGCCTCCTCCCGGCCCTGGACCTCGACCGGTCCAGCCCTGGATCAAGCACCGTATTGAAGTCTCCCCCCATTACCAACTTTCCCGCCTCCAGGTCCGGGATATGTCCCAACATACGCCTCATAAAATTTGCATCATCCCAGTTCGGGGCATATACGTTCACCAGAACCACCGCCTCCCCTTGCAATCTGCCACTCACCATCACATATCTACCCCCATTACCCGTCTTTGCCTCAAACAGTACCCGTTTCCCCACTAAAATAGCCACCTCCCTGTTCTTCGCATCTAAACCCGAATGAAACACCTGCCCCACCCATCCTTTACGTAGTCTGACCTGGTCTATCAGTTTCAGATGCGTCTCCTGCAACATAACCACATCTGCCTTTAATTTCTTTACGAAGTCTTACAACACCAGGTTAAAGTCCAACAGGTTTGTTTCGATGTCACTAGCTTTCGGAGCGCTGCTCATCCTCAGGTGAATGCAGAGGTCTGTTCCAGAAACACATATATAGACAAATTCAAAGATGCCAGACAATGCTCGGAATGTGAGCATTATCAGGTGATTAAATCTTTACAGATCCAGAGATGGGGTAACCCCAGGTTAAAAAGGTGTGAATTGTATCAAGCCAGGACAGTTGGTAGGATTTTGCAGGCCAGATGGGGGATGAATGTAATGCGACATGAATCCCAGGTCCCGGTTGAGGCTGCACTCATGTGTGCGGAACTTGGCTATAAGTTTCTGCTCGGCGATTCTGCGTTGTCGCGGGTCCTGAAGGCCGCCTTGGAGAACGCTTACCCGGAGATCAGAGGCTGAATGCCCTTGACTGCTGAAGTGTTCCCCGACTGGAAGGGAACATTCCTGCCTGGTGATTGTTGCGCGATGTCCGTTCATTCGTTGTCGCAGCGTTAATTTCTTTAGGTGTGCGAGTACCCGTGCCCTTTTAATCGGCCCGTTCAGCCCTCTCACGTTCCACATGATCAGCCGGGTTGGGGGGCTCTTTACCCCTCCCCTTTGTCGACTAGCCATCCCCTTTTTTAACCCAGCTCCTCACCCGGTTCCCACGTACCCGTATATCCCCCCGACGGCGCCTTCCGCCTCAACAACCCCATCCCATAACAGCTCCCCCTTCTCCTTAGCAGCAGTTAACCCCCCTCTTCCCCCCCCCTCCGCTAGATCCCCCTCTAGCTTAGTTGCACCCCCCATGTTGCTCCCAGAAGTCAGCGAACTCTGGCTGACCTCGGCTTCCCCCCTTGTCCTCGGCCCCCACTGTACGAGGCCCCCTCCTTCCTGTGTCCTTGTTCCCGCCATAATTACCATAGCGCGGGAACAAAGCCTGCGTTTCCCACTCGGCCCCACCCCTAATGGCTGGCGCCCACAGTTCCTCATACCCCCCCCCCCCCAACATGGGGAAGAGAGAAAAGTTACAGGATCGCAAAACTAACAAATTGAAAAAACCATCCCCCCTCCCCCCCTTTTTCTCGCCCCATATAATCACCCCACCACTTTGTCCCAAAAGTTCTTTCTCTCGCCAGACTATTCCAGCTTCTCGTCCACAATGAATGTCCACGCCTCTTCTGCCGTCTCAAAGTAGTGACCCACAATCTCGCCGGTTGCAACATTCCAAACTGGACCTTTTTGTGAAGCACCGCCTTAGCCCGATTAAAACTTGCCCTCCTTCTCGCCACCTCCGCACTCCAATCCTGGTATACGCGGATCACCGCGTTCTCCCACCTACAGCTCCGAGTTTTCTTCGCCCATCTGAGGACCGTCTCTCTGTCATTATAGCGGAGAAACCTCACCACTATAGCTCGGGGTATTTCTCCAGCCTTCGGTCTTCGTGCCAGAACTCGATAAGCTTCCTCCACCTCCAAAGGGCCCGTCGGGGCCTCCGATCCCATTAGCGAGTGAAGCATCGTGCTCACATATGTCCCGACGTCCGCCCCTTCTGCGCCTTCGGGAAGACCCAGAACCCTTAAATTCTTCCTCCTTGAGTTCTTCTCCAGTACTTCCAACCTTTCCACACACCTTTTGTGCTGTGCCTCGTGCGTCTCTGCCTTCACCACCAGGCCCTGTATTTCGTCTTTGTTTTCAGCAGCCTTTACCTTCACGACCCGAAGCTCCAGCTCTTGGGTCCTCTGCTCCTCCTTTAGCCCTTCAATCGCCTGTAATATCGGGGCCAACAGCTCCTTCTTCAACTCCTTTTTCAGCTCTTCCACACAGCGCCGCAAGAACTCTTGTTGGTCCGGGCCCCATAACAGGCAGCCACCTTCCGACGCCATCTTGCTTTGAGCTTCTCTTCCTTGCCGCTGCTCCAGAGGATCCTCCGCAATCCGGCTGCTATCCTCTCCCTTATCCATGCATGTCCGGGGGGGATTCCCTTCTGGTTTACCGCACAGTGTTTTTGGCCGTTTAAATTGCCGTTGGGGCTCCTATTAAGAGCCCAAAAGTCCGTTCCAACGGGAGCTGCCGAAACATGCGACTTAGCTGGTCTTCGCCGCACCCGGAACTCGAGAACTGCTCCCCTTGAAGAGAACTGTGAAGTGCTCCTCAAATATAAATTGACCAAAAAACGTCTTGCGATTTTTTGCAGTCATATTTTGCATTGGAATGCCAGTCAATAGATATACTCAATAATTACACTCATAATAGAAGAAAAGTCTCCATATTAAATCAAGAAAAGTTGTTTCTGAAAGAATGGTGACAATGGCATATATCTCTTATTGTTGCCTCTATTGCAGTTGAGCAAGGAATTCTCATTTAGAAGACACATAATCAAAATGCCCTTTTGGAAATATCCATTTGCATCATTTTTCTCAGGAACAAAAGAAAATGCTACTGCACAGCAAATGGCTCATAATTTTTTAGTTAGTGAGCTGCATCTGCCTGGATTTTCCACTGGGTGGCAACTTCATAATTTTCTTGTACAAATCAGAAGTCTTGAATTAGGGAAGGGAAAACCAGCCAGATCACTCACTCCTCATTAATATCTGCTGATCCCTGTTGCAAAGGATGCAGGTTGGGAGGTGATCTGATCAGGGTCAACTTTGGACTTGTGTTTGTAAAGTCTTTCACCTCTCATAATCCAGCTATTTACATAAGGAATGGCCACTTGGACAAGGTATCAAAAGGTTTTATTGCATTTGTTCCATGTAGTGTGTAAAAATGGTTTCTCCAAAACCTTTGTTTTACCCTAAATGACCTCAGAGGTTAAGCCACAGTACACAAGAGACAACAGTGCACAAAGACGGCAACAGGGCACAAAGACGTTACTCCAAATATCTCTCATTTGCACTCTCATTTGCAGTTGCAAGATACCCACATGCAGCAAACAAGCATAAAAAAAACTTGTTTGCTAAAACTGTTTGTTCTTTCTAGTCTATTCGGGGTCGTCATGGATGTCACGAGTGCTCTTTAATTTGCTTATCTTGATGTTCATTACAAGCACTGCTGACATGGCCCCTAATCTCATTGCTCATTTTATTCAGCAGAGTACTTCTCCTAATTTAGAGTTGTCTAATTCCTTGATGGCTTGTATGGATGCATTTTAGCATATCTTTAGAGATGACTCTAGTTCCTTTGTACCACATGTCATCTTGGGAAATCACCTCCTATCCATATGCCCAATACTCTCTTAGAGGAAGAGAAGTGTCTGAGATGGTTTCAGGCCATCCATTTCATCACTATCTCCTGTAGAACTGGCCGGCATGCCCGGCGAAGGATCTTGCTAATGTAGAAGGAGCCGAAGCCCCCCAGCCTGGAGGCCTGGATAAATGATATGGCTGGGTTCATAAAGTTGGAGAGGATCAGGTTCGCCTTGAGAGGGTCTGCGCAGGGGTTCTACAGGCGGTGGCAACCGTTCCTAGACTATCTCGCGGAGCGTTAGAGAAAGGTCGGTCAGCAGCAGCAGCAGCAACCTTGGGGGGAGGGGGGGGGTGAAGGGGACGTCCTGGGAGGGGGAGGAGGGGGCGGGGAAAGGGGGGACTGTCTGGGAGGGTGGATGAGCAAGAGATAACATGAAGGGTTGGGGAAACTGGCACGTACGGGTGAGGGCCAGTGTACAAAGCTGTGTAAATATATCATTTTGCCATGTACGAATCTTGCTCTGCACGATTTCTTATTTTTTTTATTACGGGGCGGGGGGGGGGGTTATTGTTTGTAAGGGAGAAAAATTGTGTTAAAAAATTTTAATAAATATATTTTTAAAAAAAGAACTGGCCAGCATGGTAGCACAGTGGTTAGCACTGTTGCTTCACAACTCCAGGGTCCCAGGTTCAATTACTGGTTTGGGTCATTGTCTGTGCGGAGTCTGCATGCTCTCCTCGTGTCTGCGTGGGTTTCCTCCGGGTGCTTCGGTTTCCTCCCACAGTCCAAAGAAGTGCAGGTTAGGTGCATTGGCCATGCTAAATTGCTCTTCGTATCCAAAAAAGGTTAGATGGGGTTACTGGGTTACGGGGACAGGGTGGAGGCGTGGGCTTAAGTAGGGTGCTCTTTCGAAGGGCCAGTGCAGACTTGATTGGGCCGAATGGCCTCCTTCTGCACTGTAAATTCTATGATTCTATGAAGAGTTGAATCTCGGCAAGTAGTTTTCTTGATCTGAGCGTGACACCTGTCTATTGGATTCAATGGGCGCGATTTAATGGCTGCGGTGCACTTAAGTAAGAGCACGATGAGGGCGTTAAATCGCGGAAGAGGTCAAAATCAAGAACTGCACCGGGTGTCCATCTGATTGCAATCTAACTGGCCCAAGCCCTATTGGCGAGATCACGATCCCGCCGCAGCTTGGCGAGCAACCAATAATCACCACTTAAGACCAATCTCCATACAATTAACGAACGACCCCCCATCTAACGGTCCCCTGTGATCTAACGGCCTCCCCAGCAAGTGGTTACGCGGGTGCTGATTAGTACTCCTTTTTAAAAATATGAAGCTGGCGGAATGGCTGCTGCCGGGACCCGAGGAGGTGAAAAGCCATATTCCCTCCCATGCAATGAGCTGCCCCAATGCTCAAGGGAAGTTGGGGGAGCCACCGGGGGCCAGCCTCGATCAGAGTGGAATGTCAATAGAGGGGGGAGGAGTGTTGCTGAGTAGGAAGGGTGGCCACCCATGGCCTGGGCTGGGTTGGGCTGGCGGGGGATGGGGAGGGGGAGGGGGGGGGGTCTCAGCACCCGCGGGTCCGCCTTGCCATCTCCTGGATCGTGTGGTTCCATTCTGGGGCCAACGCCAGTCCAGTCTGCCTGCCCCACCGACCAGCCATAACTCCCACTGTCCACAGAAGCCTCTAGCTGCGGAGCTGAAGGCTATTACTAATTGGGGATTGGGAATTGACAATCGTACTTAAGTGAGCACTTCACACATCCCAAGTGGAACCCCTGGGTCGGTATGCAATGTTGCATGTGGGAGCTATTGTCCAGCATCTCAATCAGACCGGGGGGGGGGGGGGGGGGGGGGCAACACCTAAGATGCAGAGGCCAACACCAGAACTCCCAGGGTCTGGGCGCCAGCACCGGGGACATTTCGGCGACCAGAGGGTGCCGCAGGAGGCCCTGCCTCAACAAGGCGATGGTGCGGCACCTATGCCATGTCCTCGTTGACTTGGCACCACATGGAGGAGGAGGCTACCCACTCCCGGTGACAAGGTCACCGCAGCCCTGAACTTCTACGCCTCAGGATAATTTCAGGGCTCATGCGGGGACTTACATAACATAAGAACTAGGAACAGGAGTAGGCCATCTGGCCCCTTGAGCCTGCTCCGCCATTTAATGAGATCATGGCTGATCTTTGTGGACTCAGCTCCACTCTCCGGCCCGTACACCATATCCACGAATCCCTTTATTCTTCAGAAAGGTATCTATCTTTTTCTTAAAAACGTTTAAAGAAGGAGCCTCAACTGCTTCACTGGGCAAGGAATTCCAGAGATTCACAACCCTTTGGGTGAAGAAGTTCCTCCTACACTCCGTCCTAAATCTACCTCCCCTTATTTTGAGGCTATGCCCCCTAGTTCTGCTTTCCCCGACCAGTGGAAACAACCTGCTCGCATCTATCCTATCTATTCCCTTCATCATTTTATATGTCTCAATGCAGCATCTCACAGGCTACATCCACAAGTGCATCCTTGAAGTCACGGATGCCCTATTTACCTTGGCAGAAGACTATATAAACTTTATCATGGACCAAGCCCAACAAGATGCCGGAGCAGCAGAATTCTCCGCCATCCTCGGGATGCCCCAAGTCCGGGGCTATTAGGTAGCACGCATATCGTCTTGTGCTCACCGGGCCTACAGCAACAGGAAGGGGTTCCACTCCCTGAATGCCCAGCTTGTGTGCGACCACCACCTGAAGATCATGTATTTGTGGGGAGTGTGTACGGCAGCTACATCCAGGGGCAGTTGGACATCCCCGGTTTCTTCGAGGACCACCCCAGCATGGCCAGTTGGCTCTTGGGGGATAAGGGGCACCCTCTAAGGACCTAGCTAATGACACCATTATAGAGGCCAGGGATCAATGTGGAGACCTGCTATAACAAGGCCCATGCAGCCACCCGGGCTGTCATTGAGCGGTGCATCATACTCAAGATGCGGTTCTGATGCCTCCACCGCTCTGGTAGTGCACAGCAGTACACCCCCCAGAGGGGGGGCTTTGTTGTGGCCTGCTGTGTCCTTCACAACCTGGCACAGCAGCAGGGTGACTTTCTGGAGGTCGAGGCGGAGGAACATGTTTTCACCTCCGAGGATGAGGAGGCGCCAGACCAGGAGGGGCTGGAGGACAAGCCCGGGGAGGACCCACAGGACCAGCTGGAGAATGGAGGGCAAGCAGCAGCGCCGAGGGTCCGGTAAACCCGGAGGGCCAGATGGCCCTCATCTTCACCCGCTTCACATAGGACATGGCCTCGTCTGTCATCCCGCCTCTCCCCAACACCCACTTCCGCCCCTTCCCCCTATCCCTCACCCGTTATCTTCCCCACACCACCTCCCCTCCATCACCCAACATTTCCACCCTCCCAGAGTCAGTGTAACATCACTCCAGGGTGATGAGACTGTGTCAACACTGCCAGTGGGTCACTGTTGAGGGGAGGTGGGTGATGAGAATCCGCTGAGAGGTGAGCGCCGGTGCTCCTCATTCAATGCCATGGCCTGACCCCGGCTTGTCTGCTGAGTGCTCGCTCACACCCATCACCTGCCCGTGTATGGGGGGACGGGGGCATTGCTGGAGGGGGAGAGGGGGGGGGAATGCGGGAAGAGGTATCTGGGTCCTCCATGTCCAGGAAGATGAGGCATGCAATTGGTCCTCAGCCCACATTGTGGAGGAAAGTGAGGTGTCATATTGGTCAAGGTCAACGATGTTTTATAATGTAGATGTGTCTCCAACTGCCCCAATCCCCCGATGGTCCCACTCTTGTCACCCCTCCCAGATCCTCTCCCCACCCCTCCCCACAACACACCAACACACCTAAATGCCCCCTTACCCACTCTCTCTCCCCCCCCCCCCCAGTGTCCTCTCTGAGTGTCCTCTCTGATCTTCGATGTGCTCTACCGCTACGTCAAGGTGTGTCTCCAGGATGCACATTAGAGGTGGAGGCAGCCAGCTGCCTACCACATCCCACGGCCTTTGATGCCTCTGGCGGGCGTTCTCTGGGGGTGCTGGGGCTGGAGGGCCACGTGGCACTTTGCAGTAGCACATGCCCAGATGTGCCACCCTGTTCCGGTCATTGATTCCGAGACGCGCCATTGTCAGTGGGCTGGATCTCGGGGGAGCAGGTTCGATTTCCGGCTTGGGTCACTGTCTGTGTGGAGTCTGCACGTTCTCCCCGTGTGTGCGTGTGTTTCCTCCGGGTGCTCCGGTTTCCTCCCACAGTCCAAAGATGTGCAGGCTAGGTGGATTGGCCATGCTGAATTGCCCTTAGTGTCCAAAATTGCCCTTAATGTTGGGTGGGGTTACTGGGTTATGGGGATAGGGTGGAGGTGTGGGCTTGGGTGGGGTGCTCTTTCCAAGAACTGGTGCAGACTCGATGGGCCAAATGGCCTCCTTCTGCAGTGCAAATTCTATGAGAAATAACCCCCTATTAGCTAGCTGCCCCAGGTCCACCCCTCGCTCACCCTTGGGCCCACCCCAAGATGTCCGCCCCTATCTCCTCCTAACCAATTGCGCCACATCAACACCACTCATGTCAGCATCTTTTAACTTGCACCAAGTCCCACTCACCTATTACCCTTGTGCTCCCTGACCTCTATTGACTTATTTCACCTGATGTATTGGGCAAAGCTGCAAAACCAACTTTGACTCCGGGTGACTGAAAATAGTCTCCCCCACAGGGTCTTATTTTCTCAACTCTCAAATAGAGATTTTCCAGGGGTCACAAAGAAAATGCTTCAAAGACATTCAGAAGTTCTGCTTGATGTGCAACAGCATTGATATAGTCCAGGAGGAGCTTGCTACCAATCTTTCGAAATGGCGACAATATGTCCATCAACTTGCATCCCACTTTGAATCATAACAGCCTGATCTGGGAAGCGGCACTCACTATCGGATTGCCACTATGACTACTTCTCTGTGCCCCAATGCAGCTCCACATTTCTGGCCACAACGTCTGGCCAGTCATTCCCAGAAATGTGGAATCTCCAGTCCATCAGACAACTCCATCGCAGCGGATTAGCGACAGAGGGAAGACTGGGCATGCCACGTTTTTACAAAAAACAGCTGTCAGAAGGTAAGTTTGTCCAGTGTGAATGGGTAGGGTGGATGAGGTATGTGGGTGATGGTTGAGATGGTAGGTGTGTAGGGTGGCAGGTGGGTGGGTAGATCAAGAGGGGTACAGTCAGGTTGGACTCTGGCCAGGTCAGGGGTGTAACAATATGTATATTGTAAGGAATACAAAGGGTTAACTGTTTGATGTTAATACTTCACACCACCAGATGGAGACAAGGAGCAGTCATATAAATATCATGTGACTCCTGGCATTCTGGGGGAAGGTGTTTAGGCGTGAGATAGTTGCATCGTGTTGAGTTCTGTAGTTAAGAGATATTGTATAGTTTAATTTAATAATTTATACCTTGTGACTTGTTCGAATCTTATTTAAGTAGTGTAAATCAATCAACTTTGTTCAACACTACATTCTCAAGTCATCCTGATTTACAAAACAGAGAACATCACAAGGGGTAGGCAGTAGGGTGATGGGGGGTTGTGAGGTCTGGTCAGAGGGTCAGGACTGGAGGGTTATTTGAGTGGTTGTGAGTCAGTATTGTTGGAAGGGGTAGTTGGGTCAGGTGTTTGGTCTGGGGCTCAGGACATTGTCAGGGGGGTAATCGGGAAGTCAAGGGGTCGAGGCGAGAGTCTGGGAGGTCAGTGTAAGTGATTGGAGAGCCATGTCTGTAGTTACCCAAGCGCTGGACTAGGAATTTGCTGTCTAACACCTCCTGAGTAACTATCCAGGTGGGTAGGTATGTTAGAACTGTCAGAAATCTCTGACTCTAGCTTTGGAGAAATTTGCGGAGGGTTCCAGGGAGCAGAGAACTGTTGGTCGAAAATTCAAACTTCACCGATGATTCCCCAGGAGGTAAGCATGTCATGACATCTGCAGGGTCACAATGTGCATTTTGAGTCTTACATCCAAGCTCTGATGATCCAGAGACCAGAATATCTGGGCCAGTGTCTTAATGATGCAGCAAAGGGGTGAAGGGGTGCAGAGAAGGAAAGAAAGGGAAGTCCTGCGCTCCAGATCCCACCAACCCGTTGGTCATCCTGCCCCTTATGCCCAAAGAGCTGTAGGTTGAAAATTGGCCTATTCATTCACATGAAGACCCATGGCAGAACGTCACAAGCCTGAATAGACGTCAGTCTCGAATCGAGGGACAGATGACAACGATGATGATGACTGGGTACCCAGCAGATCCCAGGCCAGAACTTTATGAATATGTTGGAAAAAAGGAGTTCAGATGCTTGATGAGATGGAACGGTAAAACAATATAATTAAAGATGATCGTAGCAGTAAGCTATGAGACCATAAGACATAGGAGCAGAATTAGGCCACTTGGCCCATCAAGTCTGCTCCGCCATCCAATCATGGCTGATATTTCTCTCATCCCCATTCTCCTGCCTTCTCCCCATAATCCCTGATCCCTTTATTAATCAAGAACCTATCTATCTCTCTCTTAAAGACGCTCAGTGATTTGGCCTCCACAGCCTTCTGCGGCAAAGAGGTCCACAGATTCACCACCCTCTGGCTGAAGAAATTCCTCCTCATCTCTGTTTTGAAGGATCGTCCCTTTAGCCTGAGATTTTGTCCTCTGGTTCTAGTTGTTCTTACAAGTGGAAATATCCTCTCCACGTCCACTCTATCCAGACCTCGCAGTATACTGTAAGTTTTTTGGATTGGATTGGATTAGATTTGTTTATTGTCACATCTACCCAGGTATAGTGAAAAGTATTTTTCTGCGAGTAGATCATTAAGTACATGAAAAGAAAATACAAAATAGGGCAACACAAGGTACACAATGTAACCACATAAGCACCGACATCGGATGAAGCATACACGGGTGTAGTGTTAATGAGGTCAGTCCATAAGAGGATTGTTTAGGAGTCTGGTAACAGCGGGGATGAAGCTGTTTTTGAGTCTGTTCGTACATGTTCTCACACTTCTGTATCTCCTGCCCGATGGAAGAAGTTGGAAGAGTGAGTAAGTGGGAGGGGTCTTTGATTATGCTGCCTGCTTTCCCCAGGCAGAGGGAGATGTAGATGGAGTCAATGGATGGGAGGCAGGTTCGTGTGATGGACTGGGCTGTGTTCCCGACTCTCTGAAGTTTCTTGCGGTCCTGGGCCGAGCAGTTGCCATACCAGGCTGTGCTGCAGCCAGATAGGATGCTTTCTAAGGTGCATCTGTAAAGGTATTGAGGACTATTGTGGAGGAGGTGTTGTTTATTCTTACTGATTGTGGTCTGTGGGTCAGAAAGTCGAGGATCCAGTTGCAGAGTGAGGAGCCAAGTTCCCAGTTTTGGAGCTTTGATATGAGTTTGGCTGGGTTTATGGTGTTGAAGGCAGAACTGTAGTCAATAAATAGGAGTCTGATATAGGAATCCTTGTTGTCGAGATGCTCTAGGGATGAGTGTAGGACCAGGGAAATGGGGTCTGCTGTGGACCGGTTGCGGCGGTATGCTAATTGCAGTGGATCAAGGCATTCTGGGAGTATGGAGGTGATGCGCTTCATGGTCAACCTCTCGAAGCTCTTCATTACCACTGAAGCCAGGGCCACCGGACGGTAGTCATTGAGGCACATTGCCTGGTTCTTCTTTGGCATCGGTATGATGGTGGTCTTCATGAAGCTTTAAGAAGCTGCCAGCTGATCCGCGCAGGCTCTGAGTGCACGACCAGGGATCCTGTCCGGGCCCGTCCCCTTCCGAGGGTTCACTTTCAAGAAGGCCGATCTGACTTCGGAAGCAGTGATGGTGGGTATGGGTGAGTTATGGGCTGCTGGTGCACTCGACAGCGGATTGTTGGTTTCCTGCTCGAACCGAGCATAGAATGCATTGAGTTCATTGGGGAGGGGTGCACTGATGTCGGAGATACTGCTCGGCTTCACTTTGTCACCCGTTATGTTGTTTAGGCCTTGCCACAACCGCTGAGAGTCTGTGACTCTAGCTTGGTTTGATATTCTCTCTTGTCATCTTGGATGGCTTTGCGGAGGTCGTGCCTGGATTTCTTGTATAGGTCAGGGTTGCCTGACTTGAACGCCTCAGACCTGTCCTTCATTAGGGAGTCAATCCCGCGATTGAGCCATGTTTTCCGGTTGGGGAATGTACGTACTGCTTTCTTTGGCACGCAGTCGTCCACACATTTGCTGATGAAGTCTGTGACGGTGGTGGCATATTCATTTAAGTTGATCGCTGAGTTCTTAATTATGTTTCCTTGGACCAGCACTGCACGACCTTCTTGGCTCGATCCTCCCACTTGAGTTTCTGCTTGTATGCTGGGAGAAGGAGCACCGTCTTGTAGCCATCTGGGATGGCCACTTCCAGAATACAAAATGGACGCTTGCAAAGAATGTAACTGTGGACAATGTTAGGAAAACAAGCAGGCACAGAGCCTGTATGCATATTGGAGCGACTGCTCCCAGACGGAATTGAAACTATAGGTTATTTAACATATTGATGGCCCATCTCTGGGAACAAAGGAAAGACACTCAAGCAACCGATACTGTTTCCGACATCCCGGCGCCAGTTCCCCAACAGAAAGCACAAACAAAGCAAGGCCAACGGCCACCAAAGGCACGCCCAGCCATCAGGGCACCCACCCCTTTATTGGTCAAGATCAATACCAGTGATCGAGAAGCGACCCAATTAATTGTGGCCAAGTTTAAGGCCCGCCTAAAAGTGCGCGAAGCCCCTCCGGGTATAAGAACGAACCCCCACGAGAGAATCGCTCTCTTGGATTTGGCTCTCAAAGCGGAGAGACCCAGCTGCACCAGAAGCAAGTAAGTCCAAGGTCAACGCTCGCTACAAGACGGACGACCTTAGCTGTTCTCCTGTACCACTTCGAACCCAACAACCTCAGATCCGAACAACGGCCATTGTTCCTCTGACTGAGTGGGCACCCGAAGCTAAGTATAGGCGTTAGATTTAGAGGTAGTTTAGTTTGTCGTACTTTGTGCATGAGTAGATATTACTGTGTGTGTAAATAAATAGTATTGACTTTGAACTAACTAACTAGTGTATTGGCTCTTTGATCGGTATTCGGGTTTGAACCTTGTGGCGGTATCGAGAGCAAACATAATTAGGATTAAGGAAGGCGACCATGTTGACCGCCATATTTATAACCAGATAAACAGAGCAACAGTCTTATGATCTGATTTCCCAAAGTGTGGTCGGGGGATGGACCGGTAGGCGCCCTTGATTTTTGAGTAGCAGTGGTCAAGATTGTTCTCGCCCCTGATGGGACAGGAGATGTATGTGCTGGTGGAATTTTGGCAGTACACTCTTGACATTGGCCTTGTTGAAGTCCCCGGCCACGATGAACAAGGCCTCTGGGTGTTTTGTTTCGTAGTTGTTTATAACTGTGTACGGTTCGTTCAGCGCCTTCTTCACTTCTGCCTGTATGTAGACCACTGTGATAATGGCTGAAGTGAACTTATGTGGAAGATAGTATGGGCAACACTTCACGTTCAGGTATTCCAGGTCCGGGGAGCAATAGGTCGCCAGGGTTGCCACATCCAAGCACCAAGAGGAATTGATGAGGAGGCAAACCCCTCCACCCTTTGCTTTGCCTGATGACACGGTGCGGTCCACCCGGTGAATTGAGAAGCCTTCAGGTTGTATGGCACAGTCTGGTGAGGCGGGGGTGAGCCATGTCTCTGTGAAACAGAGCACATAGCAGTCTCTTACTTCCCTCTGAGAGGTAAATCTGGCATTAAGTTCATCCAGCTTCTTTTTGATCGCTTGGACGTTTGCCAGGAGTATGCTGGGGAGAGGGGCCTTGAAACCGCATTGCTTCAGTCTCATCCTGCAGACGGCCACGTTTCCCTCGCTTCCTCGGTCAGCAGCTGCGGCTGGATGGTCCTGGGATCCGATGGGAGAAGTCTGACCTTGTGGAAGGTAGGTGGTTGCGTCTGGTGGGGTCCAGGGCACTGGCGGGGACCAGGGCACTGGTTACGTTTCCGGGGTCGTGTCTGGCAGGGTCCTGGGAGCTGGTTGAGGTAGAGGGGTTGCTGGGGGGCATGTTTGCCATCCGATTGGGTCCGGCATTTTGCGGGCACGGGAATACCTTGTGGCGCGTTCAGGTCCTCGCGCGGGGTCTCCGCTATTTCAGGGGCCCTGGTTCGTGGGCAGGGGCTTCCTGAGGTAGTTTATGCTGGGTTCCGTGGTCTGTTCCCTCCCTGGGCGGTCCTGGTGTCGGGTCTTGGAGTTGGCCCAGATTTTTCTTTCTTCCATCACCAGGTAGGTTGGGTTGCTGGGCGAGCCTCTCAGGGTCGGGTTGCTGGACGGGTCTCTCGGGATCACGTTTGGCCGGATCTCGTCGTCGGGGGTCGGGTCGGTAGCTCCGGGGACTGGGCTGGGCAATCCGGGGGCTGGCGTCGTTTATTAGGCCGGGTTGGGCTCTCCGAGATCTGGGTCGGGTCCAAATCGAGGTTGGGGTGGAGTTCAGGTCAGGTCAAAAGTTCTCCACGGGCCACGGAGGATGTTCAAGCCTGCAAGAAAAGATAAAAGAGAGAGGTTAGAAATGATCTTAGTCTTAGAATTAAATTTTAAATGATTAGAACGAGTATAAGATAAATAAAAAGAGGATCTGTTAGGGAGAGCTCGCAGAGAGTCGCCTCGCTCCGGTGCCATCTTGCCATCTATGTTTCAGTAGGATTCCTCCTGATCTTTCTAAACTCCAACGCGTACAGACCCAGAGCCCCCAACCGTTCCTCATACGACAAGCTCTTCATTCCAGCGATTATTCTTGTGAACCACCTCTGGACCCTTTCCGAGGCCAACACATCCTTCCTTAGAAACAGGGACCAAAGCTACTGCTCATACTACTGTTGCAGTCCCTTCTTGTCGGAGTTAAATTTTTAAATTTGCAAAAAGTAAAATTAAGGAGGGAACCAACATGTTGGACAGCAACAGATTTAGCAATTATCACTTCATGTACCGAGAACTAACAAAGAGATTTATAATATACCAATTAGAACTTCTTTTGAAATTACAAGTTAAATCATTGAATCTTTCAGGTTGACTTGAATACAAAATGCAATACTACATTGTTTCTTTGGGACTTCATCTTATCTGCCTGTGTGCTCTTTAACTGATGATATTAATAACAACCCATAATTTAAAATTCAAGTTGTTCTGTGAAAAGTAAATAGGTTCGTATTTTTCCTCAGAAATAGCTATACCATCCAATTTTCAGATGTGTTTGACCGCTTGGCTCCCAGTTTGTAACCCCTTGTTTCTAACAATTTCCTAAATGCAATCTCTGTATGCCATAGAACAACTTTTAACTCACACTTTTAACGTCATAAAGTATCCCAACGCACTTCGCAAGACTGTTACAAAGCAAATTTGACGCTTATTGGGCAGGATTCTCCGTTTATGAGACTAAGTTTTGACGCTGACACAGTATTTGTGGAGTACCACGACAGAAAAGCTGGTGCCGCATCTGGACTGATTCAGCTACTGTTAATTGGCCAGCACCGGTGCCACGTGGAACACAATCGATTCCAATGAGAAACGGTGCTGGATTTGCCGGTTTCGCGATTGACACTCAGGATGCTGACACGCTGCAGCCGCATACACACTTCACTCCCCACACACACCATCCCAGCCAACAAGATGGCAGCGAGGAGAGCAGCACCAAGATTCGTGGACGCAGAGCTGGAGACCTTCCTGGACGCCGTGAAGGACAGGAAGATGACCCTGTACACCGGTCTGGGAAGGAGGCTGCCAGCCGTCACCATTCTCCATGCATGGGCCCAGGTGGCTGAGGCAGTCAGCGCCATGGGTGATGTCATCTGGACCAGCCAGCAGTGCCGCAAAAATCTGCACAACCTCCTCTGGGCGGCCAGAGTGAATAGGCAGCACTGTGCCCCTGGCATTAGCCTCCGTTCCACACACCCGGAACCCAACACCCTATCCCCACCCAGAGGGCGGGCGAACGTCCAACCTGCACCATGCCAGTGCTCATACCGGCCAGCGACGAGAGCAGCTCGGACAACAACCCTCCGCCCGAGACTCAGGAGGATGACACAGATTTGACGTCACAGCTGTCTCTAACGCTCTGCACTACCCCAGAGACACTCACCTCAGTTGGGCATGTTAGTGAAGAGGCTCCTTGGACACTATCTAGTGGGCACCACAAAGCTGATCCGGTATAGCAGGTGGAGGTAGGAACACCCAAGGGGGTGGACGGTCGAAGGGCAGGCCGACCCCAGGAACTAGCTGCTGTCCAGACGGGTTTTGGGCTTCTGGAACAGACAGTCCCATTGATCATGGATGTGCAGTCGCAGAGCCAGGGACTAAAAGAGGGCTTGTCACTGAGCATTCCGTACCTGCCGGTGCAGTTGGAGGAGTCCAACCACGTGCAGCAGCAGGAGATGTGGTGACAATGCGTGCACCCAGGTCAACACCGCACGGGTGGCGTCCGCAGTGGAGGTATTGGGGCGCGATAGTTTTGGCTATAGATCAACATGCCCAAGGCCTGGGGAATTCAGTGAGGGCACTGACCGAGGCCCAGGGCAGAGTTGCCGTCACTCAGGCAACCAGAGCCACCTGGACATCGCAGCAGCGCACCTGAGCGTGGCCCAGTCACAGCCGTCCATGGCGCTGGCTGACGTGCAAAGACGCAGAGGGTGTTGGCCCAGTCCCACAGCTGTCACTGGCTGATGTGACACAGACCCCGAAGGTGGTGGCACAGTGACTGGGTGATGTAGCGCAATCCCAGATGGAGATGGTCCACCCTGTGCTCCATGGCTGCGAGCGTGCTGACACTGTCGAAACTCCAGTCCCTCCAAAAACAACCTTATCCCCTGCACCCCGGCTGGGGGTTCCGACTCATATAACTGACTGTAAAAGTCCCTAAACACCCTGTTCATCCCAACCGGGCCCAAGATCGTATCCCTCCTCTGCCTTTCACTTTCCCAATCTCCCTCGCAACCTCCCACTTCCTTAGCTGGTGTTCTGGCATCTTACTCGCCTTCTCCCCATATTCGTACACCACCCCTGTCGCCTTTGTCAACTGTCTCCTCCCCCCCCCCCGCCCCCCTGCCTTCCCTGTAGATAGCAACCCAAACTCTCAATCTGCAGCTTCTGCCGCTCCTTCAACAACCCCGCCTCCGGGTACCCCGTGTCTGCCTGGAGAATCTCCCTCACTAATCTATCCATTTCCTCCCGCTCCGCCTTCTCACTGTGCCCCTGTGGGCCCGTATCGAGATAAACTCCCCTCTCACCATTACCTTCAACGTCTCCCATATCATAGCTGCCGAAACCTCCCCCGTATCATTTATCTCTACGTACCTCCGAATGGCTTCCCTCACCGGACACACACCTCATCCTCCGCCTACATCTAACCTCCAATGCGGGCACTGCCCCCCCCCCCCCGCCTTACCTATACGTCCACCCAATGTGGGGCATGATCCAACACCAGTATCGCCGAATACTCAACATCCACCACCCCGCCACCAACGTCCTATCCATTATGAAAAAGTCAATTCGAGAGTACACTTGGTGAACATGGGAAAAAAATGAGTACTCCTTCGCTCTCGACTGCCCAAACCTCCATGGATCCATCCCCCCATGTGTTCCACAAACCCCTTTAGTCCCTTCGCAACCACCGACACTCTCCCTGTCCTCGAACCTGACCGATCCAGCCTTTGATCTATAACCATATTAAATTCACCCCTCTTAATCAGCTGGCGCGAGTCCAGGTCAGGTATCTGCACCAATACCTGCCTCATGAACTCGACGTCGTCTCAGTTCGGTGCATAAATGTTTACCAGCACCACTGGCATCCCTTCAGCTTCCAGCTCACCATAACATATCTGCCCCCATCCCCCCCATCCACCCCCCCCCCCCCCCCGAATCTGCCACTATACTTCCCAAACACCACCTGCTTGTTAATCAGAATCGCCACCCCCTTGTTTTAGAGTATAGTCCTGAGTGGATTACCTGCTCTACCCACCCCTTCCTCAGCCTAGTCTGATCCACCACTCACAGGTGTGTCTCCTGTACCATTGCCACATCCGCCTTTAAGCTTTTCAAATGTGCAAACACACGGGCCCTCTTGACTGGCCCATTCAATCCTCTCACATTCCATGTGATCAGCCTGGTCGGGGGGCACCCCGCCCTCTCCATCCCTGCCGATCAACCATAACCCTTCCTGTGCCAGCCTCCAGCCCGAATCCCGCATCTCCTCAGGCCCCCTTCTGGCGCCCACCGCCATCGACCCTCACCATGTCACCTTTCAACAGTCCTTCCCCTGTCAGCAATCTTCTGGTTTAGGGGCTGGTTTAGCATAGGGCTAAATCGCTGGCTTTTAAAGCAGACCAGGGCAGGCCAGCAGCATGGTTCAATTCCCGTAACAGCCTCCCCGAACAGGTGCCGGAATGTGGCGACTAGGGGTTTTTCACAGTAACTTAATTTGAAGCCTACTTGTGACAATAAGCAATTTTCATTTTATTTTCTACCCCCCTCCCTCCGCCCCCCCCCCCCCCCATCCCATGACAAAATAACAATCCCAACCCCCATCAACACACTAACCACCTGCTCACCCCTACTGCGCTTCCCTGAACCAGCCCACCCAGCTAGCCTGGCAGCCCCTGCCCATGGCGCCTAGCATCCTAGCCCACACTGATTCCCCTCCCACCGCTCAATCGTTCTCCCAGTGCAAACTTTACAGTCCCCACCAAACACAAAGAAAAGAGCCACCCCCCATCAAGAATGTAACAAACGCAAAACAGAGAACCAGCTCCAAGTACAGTGCAAAAGTGGTTCATACAAACTAGAAGAAAACCAAAATACAAAACAGGAACATCTTCTCCAAAGTTCAATGTCCTCCTTCTCAAGCCAATCCATTGTCTCTCACAAATTCGATCGCCTCCTCTGGCAACCCAAAATAGAGTTCCCGGTCTTCATATGTTACCCTGTAGGGGTTTCCTTCTCTTTACTCCACTTACAGGCCGGTGTTTGGGGGTCTGCCGATAGCTGTGAGTGTCTCTCCTACAAGCCTCGGAATTTTGAAGTCCGGGGAATGCCGCACTGGGGCAACTGCGCAGGAGAGAGCGCTGAACCAGGTTCAACCATTTATATCGAACCGGTATCCTGATACTTATATCACACAGCTATCCCAGAACCACCACCAATGCCTGGGTGATTCTCTTGTCGGTGGGACAAACTGCCACCCTGTACCTACTCCACTCGAGTAGTTCCCCAAGAGAGAGAAAAAGAGAGATCACACTGTTTATGCCTAACCAGTAGTCTCCCTTGAGTGAGCGTTTCGAGGCGCCCAGATCACCCTTGGTTCTCGACTCCGGAATTATGGTCGAGGATAAAAGTTGTGACTTTGCCAGAGCGTGTCAGTGAGAGGAAAAAAAAAAGAACAAGACAGACTCCAAACGAGTTTCAAACTTACAATTTACTTAACAACACCAAAATCAACCTCTCCAATATCACATCACACATGAATAAAACTTATGCTTTATCTTATTACTACGGGAGAAAATACTAACGGACACAAGGAAAATCTTCCTTTACACAATTTTACAGATGAGCAAAAGATTACCGGAGCTTAAAACGCTACCCCCCTCCCTTGCCTCTACTCCTATCTTAGTTCAGGAACTTCAACAAGTTGGCTGAGGATACTTTCAATCCTAGGGGGCTCTGTCGTCTCCGGGTGCTTCCTTCCTTGGGTTGAAAAGGGGGTGCAAGCTGGTCTTTCCTCGTGTCACGATTCTACAAAACTAAAAAGCTCCCCATTAATGCTTGTCGGACAATTTTAACGAACTGTTAATGTTTATTGGCCAATTTTAAAGAACTGTTAATGTTTGTCCGGAGCTTCCTGAACGATATCCCATTAACAGGTTGGGTCTTTTGTTTTCTGTTATGGGGCCGATTTGCGTGGCCATTGTCTCCCTCCTGGGCTGTTTTCTTCTCGTCTGCTGATCTCTATCTCCCTTTGTTCTTCTGGTGATTAGATCACCGGTGTGTCGGTGTCTCTGCTGTACCTCGATTCCTGTGGCTCGCACCTTTCCTGAGCCCAATCCACAGGTAAGTTAGGTTAGTCCTGCCGAGCCTTCTGGGAGATTTTGTCAGCTAGCAGCCAGAGTTGGCCATTTTAAAATGTCAGGTTTCTCCTCAGTCCTTTTAAAAATATGGAGGATTGCCCTGAAACTTACAACCCACAAATGCGATGGGTATAACATGCCGAACTTCACCCCTTTTTTAAAGAGGGCCATCTTCACCTTACTGAAGCTCACTCTCCTTTTGACCAGTTCTGCACCCAGGTCCTGATAGACGTGCAGCTTGCTGTCTCGTCAAAATCCGGGTGGACCACCTCATAATCCATTCCTTATCCAGGAACCGGTGCAGTTGCACCACCATCGCCCTCGGCGGCTCGTTCCCGTGCGGCTTCCTCATTAGCGCCCTGTGCGCCCGGCCCACTTACAGGAACCGAGCAAATGCCCCTTCACCAAGTAACGTCTCGAACATCCGCGCCACATATGCGCCAGCGTCCGCTCTCTCACTGCCCTCCGGCAGGCCCATGATCCATGTCCATGTAATTAAATATATATTTTCATATGTACACCTACATACATACATAAATACAGAATATAAGCACAGAAGTTCCACTGAAAAGTGAGCTTGTTAATGGCTCCATGAGTATACCCCTGAGAAGAAAGGCACTAACAGTAGGTCCAGGTTAGGTTTCTCTGCTATTTGGCCTTTTGTTCTCTCTGGGGACTGCCATTATCATAGAATTTGCAGTGCAGAAGAAGGCTATTTAGCCCATCGAGTCTGCACCAGCCCTTGGAAAGAACACCCTAATTAAGCCCACGCCTCCACCCTATCCCCGTCATGGTAGCATGTGGATAGCACAATTGCTTCACAGCTCCAGGGTCCCAGGTTCGATTCCGGCTTGGGTCACTGTCTGTGCGGAGTCTGCACATCCTCCCCGTGTGTGCGTGGGTTTCCTCCGGGTGCTCCGGTTTCCTCCCACAGTCCAAAGATGTGCAGGTGAGGTGGATTGGCTGTGATAAATTGCCCTTCGTGTCCAAAATTGCCCTTAGTGTTGGGTGTGGTTACTGGGTTATGGGGATAGGGTGGAGGTGTTGACCTTGGGTGGGGTGCTCTTTCCAAGAGTCGGTGCGGACTCGATGGGCCGAATGGCCTCCTTCTGCACTGTAAATTCTATGAAATTACTTGTGCTCTCCAGATCGATATGCATCATATGTTGATGTTATTATGTAAAGCTTATAAAATGACATTTTGTTGTGGAGGGATATGTTGTATTCTTGAACTTGACTTACTTAAGACTATGAACTAAATCACAGAAATGATCAACAGCCTCAAATTCGTTAGATCAAACATTACATGGCACAGTTTGGCCTCAGTGCCAAAAATTGAATTCAGCCACTCCCAATAAAACTAGATGGTCCTCCCTCTCTTCTGCCTTGCTGGAATTCTCATGGTTAGGATCTGTGCTGCTGTACTGTGAAGGGCATCATTGTTTGATGATTACATACCCATGCTGCTCCTGTTGATCAACCCTATGGGAGCTCAAGGGTCCCTTGTTTCTCCATGGGATAGAGCGCCAGCTGGAGTGAGATTCAGAAGCCCCGCCATCCTCTGGCACTGGCACTTCCTCCCTGGCAAGCTCTAGGACGCTCTCCTGAAATGAAGTGAGGATTTTCAATTTGGGCATGTGTTATAACCTGCCTGCTTACCATTGGCTGGGGACTAATGACAATCCCACAATCCTGTGGGAGTATGAGCTTCCCCAATGAGGGGGCGGAGAAATCATTAGCAGATTCCCTGTATAAATAAAGCTGGCCAGTTTGGAACAAGCCAGGAAGGAGTGGGCAGCAAGCGAAGTTGCTGCTGCTGTTGTGTATATATGTTATTGTAAATAAATGTTATTTCTTTGTATCCTTAAATCTCGTGCTGGATTCTTCGTGGCCCTCACAAAACTGGCGATGAGGGTTAAAGTGAATAGCTGTCTACACTGCTGAAGCCACCTCCCTGAATTTTTGTTGGATACAGGTTGGAAGTTGTTTTCTATTACACCATGCCTCTATACGGACGTTTGGATGTTTTTGATGTTGCGCTGGAAAGTTGGGACCAGTACGCACAACGGATGCGTTACTATTTCCGGGCAAACAACATCACCGAAAACGAGCGCCAGGTGGTCATATTGATCACCTCCTGTGGCCCGCATACGTTTGGGGTGATTAGGAGCCTTACGTACCCAGCTGCGCCGGACACCAAAACGTTTGATGAACTTGTGAACTTAGTGGGGCAACATTTTAACCCAACCCTGTCCACGATAGTCCAACGTTACCGGTTTAATACCGCTGAGAGGACCCCAGGAGAATCCCTTACCGACTTTCTATCCAGGCTACGCAGGATTGCGGAGTACTGTGACTATGGTGAGACCTTGTCAGAAATGTTACGCGACCGTTTGGTTTGCGGTATTAACAATGCGGCCACACAGAGAAAGTTGTTAGCTGAGCCAACATTGACTTTTCAACAGGCCAAATAGTATTGGCCCGAGAGAGCGCAGAACGAGGAGTGCAGGAGCTACAGGGAATGGAGGTGCATGCCTTGGGGCGCAACCCCTTCCATCCGAAAACGTCCCCCCGCACTCGCGGTACCTTGGGCGAGGCGATGTCCGGATCGACGCCAATGGCCGTCAGACATTCCTCCCCGAAGGGAGCCTTCTCCAGAACCAATGGATGAGGAGCCATGTCCGTGTCAGACTTGTAGGCGCCGACCCCGTCGCGGACGGCGGTCCTGGGGGCCGTTCCGACCGAAACTGGGGCCAGCCCAGGGGCCGTACCTTCCATGTGGATGAACCTGCGGCGACTACTCCTGAGGACGTGGAGATAGAGGATGACTTCCTGCAGCTGCATTGTGTGGCAGCTACCCATGTGGCCCCCATTAAGGTGACAGTACAGGTCAATGGTCACCCGCTTGAGATAGAGTTGGACACTGGTGCAGCGGTCTCCGTGATCGTCCAGAGGACATTCGACCGCATCAAGCAGGGTATACAGACCCTTACATTAATCGATACACAAGCCAGGTTAGCCACCTACACGGGGGAACCATTGGACATTGCAGGAACTACGATGACCTCTGTTGTTTATGGACGCTAGGAGAGGCGTATCCCACGTATCGTGGTGCGCGGCATGGGCCCAGCCTGTTGGGTCGGGACTGGTTGCGATACCCTGATGTATTCCAGCCCAGTTTGGGGAAAATAAAAGGGGGCGTCCCGTATCCAAGTCGAACCAGCAGCCACGCCGCGCTATTTCCGGGCGCGCCCGGTGCCCTACGCCTTGCTCGAGAAGGTAGAAGGGGAGCTCACTCGTTTGGAGACTTTGGGTATTATCAGACCCGTCCGTTTCGCTGACTGGGCAGCACCAATTGTACCTGTAATGAAGCCAGATGCCACAGTTCGCTTGTGCGGTGACTATAAGCTTACAGTGAATACGGCTTCCCGACTCGACCGATATCCAATGCCTCGCATAGAGGATCTCTACGCGAAGTTTGCAGGCGGACTCTCGTTCACAAAATTAGATATGAGTCACGCCTACCTACAGTTGGAGCTGGACCCTGCCTCCCGACCATATGTAACGATTAATACTCACCGGGACCTGTGTGAATATACACGTTTGCCTTTTGGAGTACCCTCTGCCTGCGCTATTTTTCAACGCGTTATGGAAGGCATTTTGAGAGGTTTACCGCGTGTCGCTGTCTACTTAGATGATGTTTTGATCACAGGGACATCGGAGCAGGGACATTTGGAAAATTTGGAGGCTGTCCTTAGACGTTTTTCAGAGGCTGGAGTCCGTTTAAGTCGCACAAAATGCGTCTTTCAGGCGAAGGAAGTAGTCTACCTGGGTTATCAGGTGGACCGCGAAGGTTTGCACCCCGTTGCAGGCCCCCGCCCTGACTG
Organism: Scyliorhinus torazame; assembly: GCF_047496885.1. NCBI lineage: Eukaryota > Metazoa > Chordata > Chondrichthyes > Carcharhiniformes > Scyliorhinidae > Scyliorhinus > Scyliorhinus torazame. The sequence continues at coordinate 144,958,968 of NC_092712.1, read as the reverse complement.
ACACTTTGCATCTTCGTTCTTTTCTCGGCCTCGTAAACTATTATGGGAAGTTCCTCCCCAATCTGGCAACTACGCTGGCCCCGTTGCACCTTCTGCTAAAGAAAAATCACACCTGGGTTTGGGGTCAGTCACAAGAAACCGCTTTCTGGTGGGTAAAACAATTGTCGTCGTCGGGGTTACTATGACCACTATGATCCTGGAAAGCCTTTGTTCGTCACATGTGATGCATCCCTGTATGGTATTTGGGCCGTCCTGTCCCACAAGATGGAGAACGGGGCCGAGCAGCCGATAGCTTTCGCCTCCTGCACCTTAACTGCAGCGGAAAACATGTTCGCGCAAATCGAGAAGGAGGGCCTGGCAGTGGTATTTGCGGTGAAACGTTTCCACCAGTACGTGTATGGCCGCCACTTCACTATCATGACTGATCATAAACCTCTCCTGGGACTTTAAAGAGAGGATAAGCCAATACCGCCCATTGCTTCCACACGGACCCAGCGCTTGGCTTTGTTGCTCGCTGCATACGAGTATTCTCTGGAGCACAAACCAGGAACGCAGATAGCGAATGCCGACGCACCGAGCCGATTGCTTTTATCGACTGGCCCCATGTCGACCCCCACGACCGGTGAGGTAGTTGCAACCCTAAATTTTATGGACACCTTGCCTGTCACGGCATCACAGATCCGTGAGTGGACCCAGACGGAGCCAGTCCTGCCAAAGGTTCGGCACATAGTCCTGTATGGTGGGCAGCATAGACAGCTCCCAGGCGAGTTGCGGGCATTTTCCTCCAAGCTGTCAGAATTCAGCGTGGAAGCCGGCATCCTCTTGTGAGGGACGCGTGTGATTGTCCCGGAAAAAGGACAGGAGCTGATACTAAGAGACTTGCACAATGGGCATCCAGGTGTGACCAAAATGAAAATGTTGTCCCGGAGTTATGTCTGGTGGCCAGGCCTCGACACCGAAATTGAGAAGGTAGCCCAAAACTGCTCCATTTGCCAGGAGCATCAGACGCTTCCGCCGGCCGTGCCCCTGCATCACTGGGAATGGCCAGGGCGGCCTTGGGCGCGGTTGTATGCGGATTTCGCCAGCCCTTTTCAAGGATCCATGTTCCTTCTATTAATCGATGCCCAGTCTAAATGGCTAGAGGTGCATAAGATGCTGGGCACAACGTCCTGCGCATCAATTGAGAAGATGCGTTTGTCCTTCAGTACGCATGGCCTCCCCGAGGTGCTGGTCACAGATAACGGCACTCCATTCACAAGTGAGGAATTTGCGAGGTTCATGAAGATGAACAGCATACGCCATATCCGCACTGCCCCTTACCACCCGGCTTCAAATGGGTTGGCGGAGCGCGCAGTGCAGCCATTCAAACGAGGCCTAAAGAAGCAGTCTTCTGGGTCAATGGACACGAGACTGGCTCGCTTTTTGCTTTCGTATAGGACCAACCCCCATGCGGTGACTGGAGTAGCTCCCGCAGAACGCCTAATGGGCCGGAGACTTCGCACCCGCCTTAGCATGGTTTTCCCGGACATTGGCGCAAAAGTACGCCGCACACAAGAACGGCAGGAACATGGTTTTTCCCGGCATCGGCCGATTCGGCAGTTTGCGCCCGGTGACCCAGTGCTCGTTCGGAATTTTGCTGGTTGTGCCCATTGGGTCCCTGGCGTAATCTTTCCCCAAACGGGCCCTTTCTCTTACCAGGTGCAAGCCCAGGGTTGTCTCCAGCGCAAACATGTAGACCACGTTCGGTCCAGAAGACTATCCCTTCCAAAGATTCCCCGCCCCCGGTGCTCATTTTAACAGCCACAAAGACCAGACACAATGGAAAGTAGTCCTCACAATCTTCCTCTGGTGCCTCACTCAAAGCCTGCGCAGGTCGTTACAGAACCGCGTGGAGATAGAGACGCCGCGATGATGGAGGCTGGAGACACAGGACGCACCAGAGGGGGAATCCTCAGGCCCACGGGCCGTGGATGTACAACCGTTACGCCGTTCATCACGGAAGCGCCGGTCTCCGTCTCATTACACGCCGCCCGATCCAGCGCCTCATGCAAATGGTGTCCGGCCTGTGGCAAAATGAGTCCGACGCCCTCCTTTGCCAGGGTCTTCGGTGGATTCCTTGGACTTTGGGAGGAAGGGATGTTACAACCTGCCTGCTTACCATTGGCTGGGGACTAATGACAATCCCACAATCCTGTGGGAGTATGAGCTTCCCCAATGAGGGGGGGGCGGAGAAATCATGAGCAGACTCCCTTTATAAATAAAGCTGGCCAGTTTGGAACCAGCCAGGAAGGAGTGGGCAGCAAGCGAAGTTGCTGCTGCTGTTGTGTGTATATATATATATATATATATATATATATGTTATTGTAAGTAAATGTTATTTCTTTGTATCCTTAAAACTCATGCTGGATTCTTCTTGGCCCTCACAAAAGCATGCCTCCATTCTGACTGTGCTCTCTCCTTTTTATTGTGAGCCAGCTTGTCCTGCAAGGAGACACGAGTGTGTAAACAGGTGTAAATATGGCAAGGATGCATGGCATGTATAGTTGGTGAGTGGGAACTGGGATGTGATGAGGAGAAGATCTACAGAGGGGATGGGGATGAATATGGGAGAGTGAGTGATGGGCCCCTATGAGGTGGCAGTGAGCAGTGAGTGAGCTCCCAGTAGATGTGTGATGGGTGTGTGAGTGGGTGAGAAGTGACAGATGAGAGGAATTATTTACTCTGGCTGCACTGCACCCCCATCCTCCACTGCAGAAGCAAGAGTTATCCATCGCATCCCATGTAGGCTTGCTTACCTTGTTCAAAGGTCTTTTTCCCAATTGAGGGTACGACACAGCACATCTCTCCTCCACTGGATACAGAAACCTTTTCAGTGCTCCCTCTAAAAAGTGCAGCGCAGTCTTCCTTGCAACCATCTCCTTGGCTGTATTTTGAACAAGTGCAGGGGAGGCGTTTAAATGCAGTGCCCTCTCCCTGATTGAAATGCTCAACTGATCCCCGGGCACGCAAATCAGAGTCATCTCGCCATGGGCGTGGTGTGAATCTCATGAAAATATTATTTCAACTTTAAAAGTGCCTAAAAGTACATCGCAAAATCTCATCAGTCCCGTCAGTGTGACTCTGAATGGCCTTCTTCTGCACTGTAATCCTTTTATGGTTCTAACCTAGTGCGTTGTTTTCTTTTAACCGATAAGAGATGGTCTTATTAGAAATTTTAATTTTTTTAGGACACATGCTGAGGTGAAATCCCCAAAATCTCCTCTGTGAACTCACAGATAAAGTGTTTGTTTAGCATATTTTCAATCTCTCAACCACTTGAAATCAGAGCTGATTCCCTGCTCGTCTGACATCAAGGCATCAAAACCACAGGCTAATTATCTCCGTGGCTGATTCTGAACTTAGTGGAGGTATGTACATGCTATCACCAGTTCTCAGTATTGTACAGGTCATAATCCAAAGTTTTCCAGGATATGACTCTCGACTTGCTCAGTATCAGCAAATAACAGGGATATTATGGACAACCGCAACATGAATGGACTGTAAACCCTGCCAGAAGAACTGATTTGCAGTATCTGAGCAGACACAGGTGGGACTATTGCTGGACTAAGAAAATATGTGGGGCTGGATTCTCCGTTTTGGCGACTAAGTCGCCACACTGTCATGAAAACTGTGGTCTTTTACGCCAGGAAAACTGGCGTCAAAAGGCCACCGATTCCCCGTTTTGCTGGGGGCTAGCAGGGAGCTGTCGTAGAGCTTGCAGCTCTAGCTGCCGATACGGCCCCCAGCACTTCCGGGTCAGAGGCCATGCATGCTCACAGCGGCGGCCTGCAGTGGCCGCGCCATGCTCCATGGCGGACCGCTGAAGTAATGCCCTGCATCGCCCGCCCACATTGCCCCCAGCGAAGTCCCCCCTGCCCGTCGATCGGCCCACCCTTCACTGTGGCGGCCCCAGACTGAGTCTGCAGCCGCCACACTAGGGTCCCGAACGGTGTGAGCACACGGAAGCCACGCCATCGGGCATTCTGCCGGTCGGCAATGGAGCATCACGGGGCGGGCCTCAAACAATGGCATGAGGCGGTGGATACTCGGCGTGGCGTACTCCTCCGAGTATGCCGATTTCAGACGGCGGAGAATTGAAAAATTGAACGCGATTTTGGCGTCGGGGAGTGGACAATCCAGCCCGTGGTTTATGTTTGCAGCATTTCTTCATCTAGAAACATGTTGGATTACTTGCATGCCATGCCATAAATTGTACACTGGACTTTTGATTTTCGCTATTTAAAGAAAGTTCACCTTTTGGTCGGAATTTTCATCTCGTATTCGCCATCAGTGAGAACTGTGATGCGGGCGCAAGATATAGTCAGAATTGGAAAGCACGTTTCTCGCTGTCGAGATTGTGTTTCCGATTTTCCAAGCCCCTCGCCAGTGGTAACAAGAAACCTGATGTGGAAGGCCGGGAACCTCAGTTAAATATATTAAAATATAAGTAATGGGTTGTCCTGTTGGGACTGTCCCCCTCAATGAATATTCATCAGTCGCTGGCTTAATGTCACGCGGCGTGAGTTTCAAGAGCTGTATAAAAACGAGAACATGGTGACCTCACCCCCAAAGGTGATATTGGATGTCAGCGCTGAGGTCACCATTATCTTCCAGGGTGCCAGTCGCACAAGGGGCAGCAGAGAGGACGCGGGCCTCGGGGGTGGGGGGGGTGGATCATTCAGTATCAGTATCTCGGGGGATGAGGTCACTCAGCAGCCCTTCATTGCTCGAGGTCTCGGTTTTAAGGGGTCGAGTGGCTGGTATACAGGCACAACTTCCAGTGTCCCACATGGAGGCACAAGACAGGGATGCCCACTGTCCCTGCTCTTGTTCACTCTGGAAATCATAAGAACTAGGAGCAGGAATAGCCCATCTGGCCCCTTGAGCCTGCACCGCCATTCAGTGAGATCATGGCTGATCTTTTGTGGATTCAGCTCCACTTTCTGGCCTGAACACCATGGGCGTTATTCTCCGACCCCCCGCCGGGTCGGAGAATGGCCATTGGCCGCCGTGAATCCCGCCCCCGCCCCCGCCGAAGTCTCCGCTCCCGGAGATTGGGCGGGGGCGGGAATCCGGCCGCGCCGGTTGGCGGGACCCCCCGCTGGATTCTCCGGCCCGGATGGGCCGAAGTCCCGCCCAGGAATTGCCTGTCCCGCCGACGTAAATCAAACCTGGTATTTACCGGCGGGACCAGGCGGCGTGGGCGGGCTCCGGGGTCCTGGGGGGGGGGCGCGGGGCGATCTGACCCCGGGGGGTGCCCCCACGGTGGCCTGGCCCGTGATCGGGGCCCACCGATCCGCGGGCGGGCCTGTGCCGTGGGGGCACTCTTTCCCTTCCGCCTCCGCTACGGCCTCCACCATGGCGGAGGCGGAAGAGACTCTCCCCACTGCGCATGCGCGGGAAACTGACAGCGGCCGCTGACGCTCCCGCGCATGCGCTGGGAAACTGACAGCGGCTGCTGACTCTCCCGCGCATGCGCCGCATTTCCGCGCCAGCTGGCGGGGCAACAAACGCCATTTCCGCCAGCTGGCGGGGCGGAAATCCCTCCGGCGTCGGCCTAGCCCCTCAATGTTGGGGCTAGGCCGCCAAAGATGCGGAGACTTCCGCACCTTTTTGCCGGCGCGATGCCCGTCTGATTGGCGCCAGTCGGCGGGCATCCCGCCGTTGGGGGAGAATTTCGCCCCATAACTCTTAATCCCTTTATTCTTCCAAAAACTATCTATCTTTATCTTAAAAACATTTAATGAAGGTGCCTCAACTGCTTCACTGGGCAAGTAATTCCATCGATTCACAACCCTTTGGGTGAAGAAGTTCCTCCTAAACTCAGTCCTAAATCTACTTCCCCTTATTTTGAGGCTATGCCCCCTAGTTCTGCTTTCACCTGCCGGTGGAAATAACCTGCCTGCATCAATCCTATCTATTCCCTTCATAATTTTACATGTTTCTATAAGATCCCACCCCCCCCCCGTATCCTTCTAAATTCCAACGAGTACAGTCCCAGTCTACTCAACCTCTCCTCGTAATCCAACCCCCTCAACTCTGGGATTAACCTAGTGAAGCTCCTCTGCACACCCTCCAGTGCCAGTACGTCCTTTCTCAGGTAAGGAGACCAAAACTGAACACAATAGTGAGGTGTGGCCTCACTAACACCTTATACAATTGCAGCATAACCTCCCTAGTCTTAAACTCCAACCCTCTAGCAATGAAGGACAAAACTCCATTTGCCTTCTTAATCACCTGTTGCACCTGTAAACCAACTTTTTGACACTAGCACACCCAGGTCTCTGCACAGCAGCATGTTTTAATATTTTATCATTTAAATAATAATCCCTTTTGCTGTTATTCCTACCAAAATGGATAACCTCACATTTGTCAACATTGTATTCCATCTGCCAGACCCTAGCCCATTCAGTTAACCTATCCAAATCCTTCTACAGACTTCCGGTATCCTCTGCACTTTTTGCTTTACCACTCATCTTAGTGTCGTCTGCAAACTTGGATACATTGCACTTGGTCCCCAACTCCAAATCATCTATATAAATTGTGAACAATTGTGGGCCCAACACTGATCCCTGAGAGACACCACCAGCTACTGATTGCCAACCAGAGAAACACCCATTAATCCCCACTCTTTGCTTTCTATTGATTAACCAATCCTCTATCCATGCTACTACTTTACCCTTAATGCCATGCATCTTTATCTTATGCAGCAACCTTTTGTGTGGCACCTTGTCAAAAGCTTTCTGGAAATCCAGATATACCACATCCATTGGCTCCCCGTTATCTACCGCACTGGTAATATCCTCAAAAAATTCCACTAAATTAGTTAGGCATGACCTGCCCTTTATGAACCCATGCTGCGTCTGCCCAATGGGACAATTTGCATCCAGATGCCTCGCTATTTCTTCCTTGATGATAGATTCCAGCATCTTCCCTGCTACCGAAGTTAAGCTAACTGGCCTATAATTACCCGCTTTCTGCCTTCCTCCTTTTTTAAACAGTGGTGTCACGTTTGCTAATTTCCAATCCGCCGGGACCACCCAGAGTCTAGTGAATTTTGGTAAATTATCACTAGTGCATTTGCAATTTCTTTTGCCATCTCTTTTAGCACTCTGGGATGCATTCCATCAGGGCCAGGAGACTTGTCTACCTTTAGCCCCATTAGCTTGCCCATCACTATCTCCTTAGTGATAACAATCATCACAAGGTCCGCACCTGTCATAGCCTCATTTCCATCAGTCACTGGCATGTTATTTGTGTCTTCCACTGTGAAGACCGACCCAAAAAACCTGTTCAGTTCCTCAGCCATTTCCTCATCTCCCACTATTAAATCTCCCTTCTCATCCTCGAAAGGACCAATATTTACCTTAGCCACTCTTTTTTGTTTTATATATTTGTAGAAACTTTTACTATCTGTTTTTATATTCTGAGCAAGTTTACTCTCATAATCTATCTTACTCTTCTTTATAGCTTTTTTAGTAGCTTTTGTTGCCCCCTAAAGATTTCCCAGTCCTCTAGTCTCGCACTAATCGTTACCACTTTGTATGCTTTTTCCTTCAATTTGATACTCTCCCTTATTTTCTTAGATATCCACGGTCGATTTTCCCTCTTTCTACCGTCCTTCCTTTTTGTTGGTATAAACCTTTGCTGAGCATTGTGAAAAATCGCTTGGAAGGTTCTCCACTGTTCCTCAACTGTTTCACCATAAAGTCTTTGCTCCCAGTCTACCATAGCTAGCTCTTCTCTCTTCGCATTGTAATCTCCTTTGATTTTACCTTCTCACCCTCCATCTGTATTTCAAATTCCACCATATTGTGATCGCTCCTTCCAAGAGGATCCATAACTATGAGATCATTAATCAATCCTGTCTCATTACACAAGACCAGATCTCGGACCACTTGTTCCCTCGTAGGTTCCATTACATACTGTTCTGGGAAACTATCGCGGATACATTCTATAAACTCTTCCTCAAGGCTGCCTTGACCGACCTGGTTAAACCAATCGACATGTAGATTAAAATCCCCCATGATAACTGCTGTACCATTTCTACATGCATCCGTTATTTCTTTGTTTATTGCCTGCCCCACCATAATGTTACTATTTGGTGGCCTATAAACTACTCCTATCAGTGATTTTTTTCGCCTTACTATTTCTGATTTCCACCCAAATCGATTCAAACTTATTCTCCATAGCACCGATGTCATCCCTTACTATTGCCCAGATGTCACCCTTAAATAATAGAGCTACACTACCTCCCTTATCATCCACTCTGTCCTTCCGTATAGTTTGATACCCTTGGATATTTAACTCCCAGTCATGACCATCCTTTAACCATATTTCAGTAATGGCCACTAAATCATAGTCATTCACGATGATTTGCGCCATCAACTCATTTACCTTATTCCGAATACTACGGGCATTCAGGTAAAGTACACTTATGTTGGCTTTTATACCTCTGTTTTAAATCTTAACACCTTGATCAGTAACCTCTCATAAGTTATTTTTCCTCTTAACTTTTCTCCTAATTTTCCTAGTCGTTGAACCCATATCTTCATGTAACAACGTGCCGCGTCGCTTTTCATTTATGTTTTTACTTCCCGTTTTATTCCTTTTAGTATTACTGGGCCTATTCACTGAGCTCCCCTCAGTCACTGTACCTTGTACTGTCACCCTTTTTGAGTTTTGACTATGGTCTCTCTGCCTTACATTTTCCCCCTTACTGCCTTTTGTTTCTGTCCCTCTTTTACTATCTTCCGACTTCCTGCATCGCTTCCCACCCCCCTGCCACATTAGTTTAAACACTCCCCAACCGCTCTAGCAAATAGCCCCCCATGGACATCAGTTCCAGTCCTGCTCAGGTGTAACCCGTCTAGTTTGTACAGGTCCCACCTCCCCCAGAACCGGTCCCAATGCCCCAAGAATCTGAAACCCTCCCCCTGACACCATCCCTTCAGCCACGTATTCATCCTATATATCCTGTCATTTCTACTCTGACCAGCACGTGGCACCGGTAGTAATCCTGAGATCACTACCTTCGAGGTCCGATTTCTTAACTTCCTTCCTAGCTCCCCGTATTCTGCTTTTAGGACCTCATCCCTTTCTTTAAACCTATGTCGTTTGTACCGATTTGTACCATGACCACTGGCTATTCACCCTCCCCCTCCAGAATATCCTGTACCTGCTCCGAGACAGCCCTGACCCTAGCACCAGGGTGCAACATACCATCCTGGAGTCTCGTTTGCGGCCACAGAAACAATTGAATCCCCTATAACTATTGCACTGTCACACTTATCACCCCTCCCCTCTGCAGCAGAACCAACCGTGGTGCCACGAGTTTGGCTGTTGCAGTTTTCCCCTGAGAGGCCATTCCCCTCAACAGTATCCAAATTGGTATATATGTTCTGCAGGGGACTGGCCACAGGAGATTCCTGCACTACCTGCCTCGCTCTCTTGCTCTGTCTGGTGGTCACCCATTCCCTTCCTGCCTGCGGAGTCTGAGCCTGCGATGTGACCACCTCTCTATACGTGCTATCCACGATACTCTCTGACTCGCGGATGCTCCACAGTGTCTCCAGCCACCGCTCCAGCTCTGAAACTCGAGCTTCCAGGAGTTGCAACTGGAGACACTTCCTGCACACATGCTGACCCTGGGGACTGGAACTGTCCCCAGCCTGCCACATGGAGCAAGAGGAACAGACCACGCCTTGGAGCTGTCCTGCCATGAATTATTCCTTTAAATTAAACATTTGAAATTAGATTTTAGAAAGATATTTTTGTGTCAGGTTAAATTCAATTCCCGTGTACTATTTCATTAGATTTTTTTTCTTTTAAACTGAGTATTTATCCCTCTTGATCTGACAACAAATTAAAAATAGTTGTTTTATTGAAATTAAAAAATATAAATTTAAATCAACCCAAAATAGTTATTTAAGTCAAATTAAAAATCGAACCCCTGACGATCGCTCTGTGAGACGTGAAAGACTGGAAGGGCATCTGAAGAGGAGGCAGAGAGCACAGAGTCTCACTCTTTTCCGATGACCTGCTCCTCTACATCTTGGACCCTCTGAATGGCGAGGAAGCAAGCATGAAGCTCCTGAAAGAGTTTGAGACTTCTCGGGCCACAAGAACAACGTGGGCAAGAGTGAGGCATTCCCGGTGAACCCGAGCGGGGGATGGACAGAGCTGGGTGATGTATCATTCAAACTATCCTAAAGCAAATTCTGCTACCTGGGGATACAGATAGCCCATGACTGGACATGGATCCAGAAGTAGAATCTGACTAGTCTGGCGGAGGAAGTCAAAAAATGACCTACAGAGATGGGATGCACTCCCGCCTTCCCTGACGGGGAGGCTGCAGACAATCTAGTTCCTCTTCCTGTTCAGATCCATACCGATCTTCATCCCCTAGGCCTTATTCCAAGCGATAGACATACTGATCATGGTGTTTGTGTGTGTGGTTCGGGGGGGGGGGGGGGGGTGGGGGGAAGAACCCAAGGATCCCAAGTATGCACTGCAAAGGAGGAAAAACATGGGTGGCCTGGCCTTCCCGAACCTGCAATACTGCCACTGGGCAGCCACAGCTGAGAGGGTGAGGGGATGGATACGAGAACCGAACTGGAATTGGTGAAGCTGGAGTCCTCCTGCAAGAGAAAGACCCTCCGGGCCCTCTGCCATGGCTGAGCTCCCATTCCCCCTCTGGCAAAATACACATCCTGCCCAGTGGCGGTAGCCACATTGAGGGCATGGAACCAAATCAGGCAGCACTTTGGTTTAACCGGGATGTCCCCCATGGCGTCCATCTACGGTAACCACAAATTCCCGCCAACCATGCTGGATGCCACCTTTAAAAATTGGAGGCAGGATGGGGGGGTGGGGGGTGGGGGGGGGGGCACTAGGGGTCAGGGACTTTTACATAGGGGACAGACTCGTGACCCTAGACGAACTAACGGAAGAACTGGAACTCCTGACAACAGGGGTTCCGGCACTTTCTCCTCAAGGAGACAATGAAGTACCAGGGCCCCGAGAGACACTCTACTGAAGAAACTACGAAACACGGACAGTAAGGAGAGAGGTACATCTATGTGATACATCTATGGACGACTTCTGGAAAGGGCAAGGACACCATTGGACGGAGCTAAACAGAAATAGGAGGACACACCCAAGACCAAAGTGGGCTGGTGACTCTGAAGCGAAGCACTAAGTAAGGCCTACTCCACCTCCTCCTGTGCAAGGCTAAGCGTCATGCAGTTTAAAGTGGTGCACAGAGCTCACCTAACTAGAACCCGAATTAACAGGTTCTTCACGGAGGTGGAGGATAAATATATATATATTTTTTAAATTTCGAGTACCCAATTAATTTTTTCCAATTAAGGGGCAATTTATCATGGCCAATACACCTCCCATGCACGTCTTTTGGGTTGTGGGGGTGAAACCCACGCAAACACGGGGAGAATGTGCAAACTCCACACGTACAGCGAGCCAGAGCCGGTATGTACCCTGGGACCTCGGCGCCGTGAGGCAGCAGTGCTATCCACTGCGCCACAGTGTTGCCCTGGTGGAGGTTAATATGAATGGTGCCAGGGTGACCCAGCCAACCATGCCCACATGTTATGGGCCTGCCCCAGACCTGCTGGGTTCTGAACAGCCTTCTTCGAGGCGATGTCTGAGGTTCTTGGGGTGAGGATGGAGCCTTGCCCTGGAGTGGCAGTCTTCGGAGTTTCGGACCAGCCAGAACTACATATGGGGAAGAGGGCCGACATCTTGGCTTTTTCTTCCTTAATCGCACGCTGGAAAATCCTGCTCGGCTGGCGATCAGCAGCACCACCCACAGCTACAGACTGGCTGGCAGACCTGTCGGAATTTCTCCACCTGGAGAAGATCAAGTACACAATCCGAGGGTTGGATGAGGGCTTCCACGAAGCGTGGGGGATATTCATCATCCTGCTGCAAGACCTGTTCGAGGCCAATAGTGATTGGGAAGTAAGCGGGGACTGAGGAGGACAGGCAGGAGCACTCAAAGTGGAGAGGAGTGGAGGGAGGGGGTTGGAGGAAAGGCAAGAAGGAAACCCAGAGGAGGTGCAGAGAGAAACATGGGGTAAAAGGGTGGAGGGGAGGGGAGGGGGCAGGGCGGAGGAGAGGCGTAACCCACAGTGAACCCACAAAGGTAACAACAGGAACCACATAAAAGAGGAGTGAATTACAGCAATACAACACCCAGGGAGAAAGGTGGTGCCAGGAAAGAGCCCATCTGTCAACGGAGGGGGGGGGGGAGCAACGGAAGAAATGTGTGTAAAATTTGTAAATAAAAAACATGTGTAAATATCTGTGTAAATATCATGTGCACATGGCAAACTGTTTTACTGTGTTTTGTGACAGCAGAGTTGGCCTGCAGTGGGATATTCCGGTCCCACCGCGATCAGTAGGTCGCCGGTGGAGAGACTGGAACGTTCTGCTCCCGGGAATGGATAGAAACTTCGGCCCCTGTTTGACTAACCTACAGAATTTTTTTGAGGACGTAACTAGTCGAATAGATAAACGAGAACAAGTGGATGTGGTGTACTTGGACTTTCAGAGAGCTTTTGACAAGAGGTTATTGTGCAATACTAAAACACAGGGTTGGGGATAATATAATGGCATGGATTGCAAATTGCTTAACAGACAGAAAACTGAGTAAGAATAAACTTTTAGTAAAGCGAGGGGAGTTGACAAGTTTCTTGAAAGTATTTTTATTTAACAAACAACATTACCGACACAAGGCCTGGTACACCTCACCCGCTCCTCTCTCCTTTCTGGTCAGCCCTACACTTGCTGAACTTTTATATCAGTGCTAATAAACTACCCCGCCCAGGGTGGGGGAGCTTCCAGTGAGCACAGGGAAACAATCACCCCCCAGCTGGATGTGCCCCATGCAAGTTGTCACAAAACCGGTTCTTTATCAAAGTGGCCAGCAGTGACTAGTGGGGTGCTGCAGGTGGGAAAGTAGAATTGAAGCCTTAGAGCAGCCATGATTGCATTGAATGGTGGAGAAGGTGCGACAGGCTGTATGGTCTACTCCTGATCTGGTCTTTATGTTTTTATGAAGGGCTGAATGCAGTTGCTAAGGCCATTTCTAAATTTAAAACTTTTAAAAGTTGGGAAGAGGGATTTCCATGATGGGAGGTGCCCCCTCTCTAGCTTGAACAGCAGGTTACTGCTTCTTCCAAGCTGAGGGGCTTTTTATTGGCCCTGCAGCTTTGAGAGGCCATCTGCCATTCTTAATTTGGCAGCAAGCCCATCCTCTGCCACTATTGGCCAATTCGGAGAAAATCTTGCTCGGTAATTGTGCCCTATGCATTACACAGATGGGACCCCTATTTTACACCAACGTTGGAGGTCCCGACCCAGAACCCAACTTTGAAAGGGTGCTTTCCAGTTAAACCACCTTCAATATACATTGTGTCAGGTTGATAAAACAATGAAGGAGCAAAGGATACAAACTAGTGGACTCCATTTTGATGTGGGCAACACACTCTTGGGTGATTTATGTGCATTGGCACTGTGCACATGTAGGGTACGATCTACCGGTTGTTCATGCCGGCGGGATATTCCGTTTCCGTGTCAGCACATGGGTTTCCCAGCGACAAAGGGTGCAGTCACTGGGAAATCCCGTTGACAACAGCTGAGTTGGTAAATCCTGCTGAGGGACCTCCTCCGCCGCCGGAAAACACGCAATGGGATGGCCGGTAAACCCAGCCCATAATGTATAAAATCTCAATTGAATTTTATGAGCTTTATATGAATTGAAACCACATTTTCATTTGTTCTTTGATGCAAATAAATGCTCATATAAATCTTGTGTGAGAATAAGAATGCAAAGTGATTGATGTAGTAAACGGCGTATGATATTAAAAAATGACATTGCCTGCAGTTTTCCATGTTTGAATCTAAAGCAGATCTTTTTCTTCATGATCACCACATATATTTACCGATGCATTATTGGATTTACTTTATTGCTCACAAATGTCCAGACATTTATTACATCCTTAGGCTGAGGGAGGCTGAAAGATAATGAGATTTAATCTCTATGGCCATGTGTTAGCTACGCAAATGAGGCAGGTAGCTCTGCAGGCTCAATTAGCTTAAACAAATAACAGTAAATGTTCCAGTTATGCTTAAATTCTAGACAAATGTTTTTTAAAACAATGGATTGAGAAGGTGAGAACAATTCATGAGCCATCTGCCTGGCATTTAAGGCCCGTAGATTTAATTTACGCTAATAATGACTACTTGTAAAGAAAATGTACTTGTTTGTATGTCCGGCTTATTTTGGAATAGTATGTAATTTAAAAGACAATGATGTAGACAATGTAAATAGATCTTGGAAGACAGAAGGGCAGGTCAACAGGGTGGTGAAAAAGGCATATGGTACACTTGCCTTTATCAATCGTGGCATAGATTATAAAAACAAGGAATTCATGTTGAAGTTATATAGAACATTGGTGAGGCCACAGCTGGAGTACTATGTGCAGTTCTGACCACCATTTTATAGGAAGGATGTGGTTGCAATGGAACTGGTGCAGAGGCATTTTACCAGGATGTTGTCTGGGATGGAACATTTAAATTATGAAGCAAAGTTGGACAGGCTTGGGTTGTTTAGGAGCTGAGAAGACTGACGGACGATTTGATTGAGGTGTACAAGATTATGAGAGGCATGGACAGGGTGGATAGGGAACAGCTGTTAGTTGAAGGGTCGGTTACGAGGGGCTGGAGGTTCAAGAGAGAGGTGAGCAAAAACTCTTTTACCCATAGGATGGTAACGGTCTGGAACGTGCTGCCTGGGAGGTTGATAGATGCGGGTTGCGTCACATCCTTTAAAAAGTACCTGGATGTGCACTTGGCACGTCTTAACATTTGAGGCTAATGGCCAAGTGCTGGAAAATGGGATTAGGATTGGCAGGCCAGGTGCCTTTGATGTGGCGGTGCAGACTCGATGAGCCTAAGGGCCTTTTCTACAATGTACTTTTCTGTGCATCTAGGTGGGATTTTCCGGCCCTACAGACCGTGACCCCCTCCACCCCCCTCCGATAATGACAATCCAGAGATAATGATATTTTTGTGTCAAAGAAACCAGGGGTGTATTAACATCTGTGATGTAGTTGCATTCATTAGAATCCCAAATAATAATAGTGTATTTTTCAACACCAGGCAAATTAGTATGTCTATTTAAATATTCACATTTGGTAGGGCTACAGCTTCTGTTGGACAGTTGTACGAAAAATAGCAGTTTAGTGAATTTGGGCGCTATAATGACCATCCCTAGTGGGCATTAGTCCATGTCTGTGACAGCTTGGCCCACTCTTCGATCATCCCCAACCCCTCATTTCCTTCCCATTCAATTGCAGGAGATATAACACCACGTAGGAGGGATGTGATAGCACTGGAAAGGGTGCAGAGGAGACTTATGAGGATGTTGCCTGGGCCGGAATGTTTTACTTAGAAGAGAGATTGGATAGACTGGGGTAGTTTTCCTTGGAGCAGAGGAGACTGAGGGGGGACATGATTGAGATTTATAACATTATAAGGGGCACAGATAGACAGGAAGAAACTTTTCTCCCTGGTGAAGGGATTAATGACCAGGGGGCGTAGATTTAAGGTAAGGGGCAGGAGGAAGAAACACTTCCCCTTGGTGGAGGGATCAATGACCAGATGGCATAGATTTAAGGTAAGGGGCAGGATGTTTACGTTTAAAGGGGATGTGAGGAAAATCTTTTTTACCCAGAGAGTGGTGGGAGTTTAGAACTCGCTGCCTGAAAGGGTGGTAGATGCAGAGACCCTCATAACATTTAAAATGTATTTAGGTGTGCACTTACGATCCCAAGGCAATCAAGGCGAGGGGCCAAATGCCGGGAAATGGGATTAGAATAGCGAGGTGGTTGTTTTTGACCGGCGCAGGCGAAATGGGCTGAAGGCCCTTTTCTGTGCTGTAGGACTCAATGACTTTCCATGTCCACCTTCCACCATCATGCCAGCCCCAACCTCCTATGGTGGCCCATCCCTGCAGAGGGTCTCCCACACCCAGCCAAGGCTCCCCATCCCCGCCGAGCACAGGGGCAGCAAGTCCAGCGCCCCAGGCTCTTTTCCTAAAAACAAATATGGCGACTCACCTCCTCGGCTCTCCGCAGAAGCCTTTCCACCAGGTTCATATTTTTATAAAGGTGTACTAATTGGTGCCAGGTGGACAATTGCTGGGGAGGCCAATGAATGACGGGAGGCCATTGGCTGTGGGGTGACTCTCGTTAATTGTACGAAATTAGGGCTTAAGTGGTGATAATTGTTTTCTCGCCACGCTACTGCGAGATCCTGATTTATCCTACGGGAGTGGGCTGGTTGTATTGCAAACTGTTTGCTGCCTGGCGCGGTTCTCCCTTTTGACTTCTTCCAGTATTCACGGGCCTTGTTTTGCTTGAGTGAGAGCAGAACGAGGGTGGAGAATCGGACCCACCGAATCTGCACCAATGTTTTTTTTCTTTATTACTGCCTTTACCGACTTCTGGGTGCGGCTATGCAGAGCTAGGTCGCATATTCGGTAGCTCCCGCTTGGAACGGACCTTTGGGCTCTTTTACAGGGCCCCCACGGCATTTGTTTGACATTTCCTGGTGTGGGAAGAAGACTGCAGCATTCCCCTGACAGTGTCCCCCAGGAATGTTATGTCTTTTGGCTACCAGACCCGACAGAAACAGTAAAGGATTTGGCTTTGGCTGCAGATTTAGACAAAAGCCTCTTCCAGCATGCAGGGGGGGGAAGGGCAAGCTTAAAGCTGCAATCTGACTTGACTCTATCAAAGGTGAATTCTAGCAGCAGAGGGAACAACTGTGAAAAGATCTACCAAGGCCATTGAAGAAGCAGGGACGAGGCTTCCGGTGGCGGCCATGGAGGAGTAGGTCGCATATTCGGCAGCTCCCGTCTGGAACTGACTCTCAGACCTTTTTCAGGAGTTTCCATAGACTTTTTAAACAGACCAGAAGTGTAACGGCCAAAGGAGCGGCACTGGAGCAACGGGAGAAGCGAGGGAAAGAAAACAAAATGGTGGCGGCCAGGGACAAAGGGGATCTGCAGGAGTTCATCAAGCGCTGCTTCGAGGAGATGCGCAAGGAGATGTTGGCGCCTATGCTTTCGGCAATTGAAGGACTTGGGATCACCCAGAAGGTCCACGAAGCTAAGATCCAGGAGGTACAGAAAAGAGTCAGTCAGAACGAGGACGAGCTCGTGGGCCTGGCGGTGAGAGTGGAGCAGAACGAGGCGCTATACAAGAGGTGGGTGGGAAGACTCGAAGACCTGGAGAACAGGTCGAGGAGAAAGAATCTGCGAATCCTGGGTCTCCCTGAGGGAGAACATAGAACATAGAACATAGAAAATACAGCACAGAACAGGCCCTTCGGCCCACGATGTTGTGCCGAACCTTTGTGCTAGATTAATCATAGATTATCATTGAATTTACAGTGCAGAAGGAGGCCATTCGGTCCTTTGAGTCTGCACCGGCTCTTGGAAAGAGCACCCTACCCAAACTCAACACCTCCACCCAACACCAAGGGTAATTTGGACATTAAGGGCAATTTATCATTGGCCA
Source organism: Scyliorhinus torazame (assembly GCF_047496885.1). Taxonomy (NCBI): domain Eukaryota; kingdom Metazoa; phylum Chordata; class Chondrichthyes; order Carcharhiniformes; family Scyliorhinidae; genus Scyliorhinus; species Scyliorhinus torazame. The sequence goes on along the minus strand of NC_092712.1, from coordinate 144,941,323 downwards.
ATTCACCTAACCCGCACATCTTTGGACTGTGGGAGGAAACCGGAGCACCCGGAGGAAACCCACGCAGACACGGGGAGGACGTGCAGACTCCGCACAGACAGTGACTCAAGCCGGAATCGAACCTGGGACCCTGGAGCTGTGAAGCAATTGTGCTATCCACAATGCTACCGTGCTGCCCTTGAGAACAAATAAATCTACACTATATCATTTTACCGTAATCCATGTACCTATCCAATAGCTGCTTGAAGGTCCCTAATGTTTCCGACTCAACTACTTCCACAGGCAGTGCATTCCATGCCCCCACTACTCTCTGGGTAAAGAACCTACCTCTGATATCCCTCCTATATCTTCCAACTTTCACCTTAAATTTATGTCCCCTTGTAATGGTTTGTTCCACCCGGGGAAAAGGTCTCTGACTGTCTACTCTATCTATTCCCCTGATCATCTTATAAACCTCTATCAAGTCGCCCCTCATCCTTCTCCGTTCTAATGAGAACAGGCCTAGCACCCTCAACCTTTCCTCATAAGACCTACTCTCCATTCCAGGCAACACCCTGGTAAATCTTCTTTGCACCTTTTCCAAAGCTTCCACATCCTTCCTAAAATGAGGCGACCAGAACTGTACACAGTACTCCAAATGTGGCCTTACCAAAGTTTTGTACAGCTGCATCATCACCTCACGGCTCTTAAATTCAATCCCTCTGTTAATGAACGCGAGCACACCATAGGCCTTCTTCACAGCTCTATCCACTTGACTGGCAACTTTCAAAGATGTATGAACATAGACCCCAAGATCTCTCTGCTCCTCCACATTGCCAAGAACTCTACCGTTAACCCTGTATTCCGCATTCATATTTGTCCTTCCAAAATGGACATCCTCACACTTTTCAGGGTCAAACTCCATCTGCCACTTCTCAGCCCAGCTCTGCATCCTATCTATGTCTCTTTGCAGCCGACAACAGCCCTCCGTACTATCCACAACTCCACCAATCTTCGTATCGTCTGCAAATTTACTGACCCACCCTTCAACTCCCTCATCCAAGTCATTAGTGAAAATCACAAACAGCAGAGGACCCAGAACTGATCCCTGCGGTACGCCACTGGTAACTGGGATCCAGGCTGAATATTTGCCATCCACCACCACTCTCTGACTTCTATCGGTTAGCCAGTTTGTTATCCAACTGGCCAAATTTCCCACTATCCCATGCCTCCTTACTTTCTGCATAAGCCTACCATGAGGAACTTTATCAAATGCCTTACTAAAATCCATGTACACTACATCCACTGCTTTACCTTCATCCACATGCTTGGTCACCTCCTCAAAGAATTCAATAAGATTTGTAAGGCAAGACCTACCCCTCACAAATCCGTGCTGACTATCCCTAATCAAGCAGTGTCTTTCCAGATGCTCAGAAATCCTATCCTTCAGTACCCTTTCCATTACTTTGCCTACCACCGAAGTAAGACTAACTGGCCTGTAATTCCCAGGGTTATCCCTAGTCCCTTTTTTGAACAGGGGCACGACATTCGCCACTCTCCAATCCCCTGGTACCACCCCTGTTGACAGTGAGGACGAAAAGATCATTGCCAACGGCTCTGCAATTTCATCTCTTGCTTCCCATAGAATCCTTGGATATATCCCGTCAGGCCCGGGGGACTTGTCTATCCTCAAGTTTTTCAAAATGCCCAACACATCTTCCTTCCTAACAAGTATTTCCTCGAGCTTACCAATCTGTTTCACACTGTCCTCTCCAACAATATCGCCCCTCTCATTTGTAAATACAGAAGAAAAGTACTCGTTCAAGACCTCTCCTATCTCTTCAGACTCGATACACAATCTCCCGCTACTGTCCTTGATCGGACCTACCCTCGCTCTAGTCATTCTCATATTTCTCACATATGTGTAAAAGGCCTTGGGGTTTTCCTTGATCCTACCCGCCAAAGATTGTTCATGCCCTCTCTCAGCTCTCCTAATCCCTTTCTTCAGTTCCCTCCTGGCTATCTTGTATCCCTCCAATGCCCTGTCTGAACCTTGTTTCCTCAGCCTTACATAAGTCACCTTTTTCCTCTGAACAAGACATTCAACCTCTCTTGTCAACCATGGTTCCTTCACTCGACCATCTCTTCCCTGCCTGACAGGGACATACATATCAAGGACACGTAGCACCTGTTCCTTGAATAAGTTCCACATTTCACTTGTGTCCTTCCCTGCCAGCCTATGTTCCCAACTTATGCACTTCAATTCTTGTCTGACAACATCGTATTTACCCTTCCCCCAATTGTAAACCTTGCCCTGTTGCACGTACCTATCCCTCTCCATTACTAAAGTGAAAGTCACAGAATTGTGGTCACTATCTCCAAAATGCTCCCCCACTAACACATCTATCACTTGCCCTGGCTCATTACCCAGTACTAAATCCAATATTGCCCCTCCTCTGGTCGGACAATCTACATACTATGTTAGAAAAGCTTCCTGGACACACTGCACAAACACCACCCCATCCAAACTATTTGATCTAAAGAGTTTCCACTCAATATTTGGGAAGTTAAAGTCGCCCATGACTACTACCCTATGACTTCTGCACCTTTCCAAAATCTGTTTCCCAATCTGTTCCTCCACATCTCTGCTACTATTGGGGGGCCTATAGAAAACTCCTAACAAGGTGACTGCTCCTTTCCTATTTCTGACTTCAACCAATACTACCTCAGTAGGCTGACACTCCTCGAACTGCCTTTCTGCAGCTGTTATACTATCTCGAATTAATAATGCCACCCCCCCCCCACCTCTTTTACCACCCTCCCTAATCTTATTGAAACATCTATAACCAGGGACCTCCAACAACCATTTCTGCCCCTCTTCTATCCAAGTTTCCGTGATGGCCACCACATTGTAGTCCCAAGTACCGATCCATGCCTTAAGTTCACCCACCTTATTCCTGATGCTTCTTGCGTTGAAGTATACACACTTCAACCCATCTCCGAGCCTGCAAGTACTCTCCTTTGTCAGTGTTCCCTTCCCCACTGCCTCATTACACGCTTTGGCATCCTGAATATCAGCTACCTTAGTTGCTGGACTACAAATCCGGTTCCCATTCCCCTGCCAAATTAGTTTAAACCCTCCCGAAGAGTACTAGAAAACCTCCCTCCCAGGATATTGGTGCCCCTCTGGTTCAGATGCAACCCGTCCTGCTTGTACAGGTCCCACCTTCCCCAGAATGCGCTCCAATTATCCAAATACCTGAAGCCCTCCCTCCTACACCATTCCTGCAGCCACGTGTTCAACTGCACTCTCTCCCTATTCCTAGCCTCACTATCACGTGGCACCGGCAACAAACCAGAGATGACAACTCTGTCTGTCCTGGCTTTTAACTTCCAGCCTAACTCCCTAAACTTGTTTATTACCTCCACACCCCTTTTCCTACCTATGTCGTTGGTACCAATGTGCACCACGACTTCTGGCTGCTCATCCTCCCCCTTAAGGATCCTGAAGACACGATCCAAGACATCCCTGGCCCTGGCACCCGGGAGGCAACATACCTTCCGGGAGTCTCGCTCGCGAACACAGAATCTCCTATCTATTCCCCTAACCATTGAATCTCCTACAACTATTGCTTTTCTATTCTCCCCCCTTCCCTTCTGAGCCCCAGAGCCAGACTCAGTGCCAGAGACCTGGCCGCTAGGGCCTTCCCCCGGTAGGTCATCCCCCCCAACAGCATCCAAAACGGTATACTTGTTTTGAAGGGGAACGGCCACGAGGGATCCCTGCACTTTCTGCCTGTTTGTTTTTTTCCCCCTGACTGTAACCCAGCTATTCTTGTCCTGTACCTTGGGTGTGGTTACCTCCTTGTAACTCTTCTCAATCACCCCCTCTGCCTCCCGGATGATCCGAAGTTCATCCAGCTTCAGCTCCAGTTCCCTAACACGGTCTTTGAGGAGCTGAAGTTGGGTGCACTTCCCGCAGGTATAGTCAGTGGGAACACCGGTGGTATCCCTCACCACCCACATCCTACAGGAGGAGCATGTAACTGGCCTAGCCTCCATCCCCTCTTACCTGACAGAATATAGCTGCCCTGTGGACTAACTAGATCTCCGCCCTCCGACCCTGCTCCCAGTCAGCTACACTTTCTGTAAACTCCTGGCTCTCTTCGCACTCTTTGCGGGAATGTCGGAAACAAAATGAAAGGAGCACCTAACTCCCTCGGTCACCAAACTCTCACTATCGCACTCAAATGCACCAAATTCAGCACTCAGTGCAAACACAGTCTGCACTGCAGGGGATCACTTTTGTACTGTGAATCTAGCCTCTGAAAACTGGCCTAATCCAATTAACTAATTAACAAGTTCCAGCTGCAAGTGCCGACAAGTAGAAGCCTGTTTAAAGCTTATTGAAAATTCACCTTCTTCTAAACCAAACAGCAACTTTTAAGTTAATTAACTAAATAAAAGAAAGACTAAACTTTAGATAAAAATGAAGCCTTATACTCCCTCGGTCACCAAACTCTCACTATCGCACTCAAATGCACCAAATTCAGCACTCAGTGCAAACAAAGTCTGCACTGTAGGGGATCACTTTTGTACTGTGAATCTAGCCTCTGAAAACTGGCCTAATCCAATTAACTAATTAACAAGTTCCAGCTGCAAGTGCCTACAAGTAGAAGCCTGTTTAAAGCTTATTGAAAATTCACCTTCTTCTAAACCAAACAGCAACTTTTAAGTTAATTAACTAAATAAAAGAAAGACTAAACTTTAGATAAAAATGAAGCCTTATACTCCCTCGGTCACCAAACTCTCACTATCACACTCAAATGCACCAAATTCAGCACTCAGTGCAAACAAAGTCTGCACTGTAGGGGATCACTTTTGTACTGTGAATCTAGCCTCTGAAAACTGGCCTAATCCAATTTACTAATTAACAAGTTCCAGCTGCAAGTGCCTACAAGTAGAAGCCTGTTTAAAGCTTATTGAAAATTCACCTTCTTCTAAACCAAACAGCAACTTTTAAGTTAATTAACTAAATAAAAGAAAGACTAAACTTTAGATAAAAATGAAGCCTTATACTCCCTCGGTCACCAAACTCTCACTATCGCACTCAAATGCACCAAATTCAGCACTCAGTGCAAGATTTGGGAGTGGAGGGCGCTGATGCCGGGGCATACGCGAGCACGATGCTCGAGGCGATGGTGGGCACGAAGGCCCCTTCGAGGCCGCTGGAGTTGGACGGGGCACATCGGGTGCTGGCGAAGAAGCCCCAGGCAAATGAGCCGCCAAGGGCGATGGTGGTGAGGTTCCACCGGTTCACGGACAGAGAGTGGGTCCTGAGATGGGCCAAGAAGGAGCGGAGCAGTAAGTGGGACAATGCAGAGATCCGAATATACCCGGACTGGAGCACGGAGGTTGCAAAGCGGAGAGCGGGTTTCAACCGGGCAAAGCGGCGTTGTACCGGAAAGAAGTGAAATTCGGAATGCTGCAGCCAGCGCGACTGTCGGTCACATACAAGGGCCAACACTATTACTTTGAAACGCCTGAAGAGGCGTGGACCTTTGTACAAGCCGAAAAGTTGGACTCTAACTGAGGGTTTGTGAGGGTAGGGGGGATGATTGAGGTTTGATGTGTGATGGTTGTTGTATATAGGGGGTCAATCACGCGCAGGAAATGTTACATGGGCTGGGGGAGAGAGACAAGGCCGCGACAGTAGCTGCGCCAGAGGGGGCAGAGCGGGCTTTGGAAAGCGCGGGGTGTTTACCCGCGCGCGGGAAGAAAGGCGGGAAGGGGAACGAAGGAATGCATATGGATTGGGAGACTCCCAACCGGGGAGGTCAATGGGACAGCGGGGGAAGCCGGGGTCAGCAGGCGTCAGCTGACTTACGGGAGTGACATGGGGGAGCAAAAAAGCTAGACAGGGGTCTAGTGGGGGGGAAGGGGGGGGGGAAGGGTTGCTGCTGCACTGGCCGAAAGGGAATGGGACCCAGAAGAGGTGGTCGGGACGGGGATCCCCCCTCTGGGGGACTGGAGGGTGAGGGAGGCGTGGACACGGGACTGGCCCAGAAAAGGAGATGGCTAGTCGGCGGGGCGTGGGGGGGGGGGGGGGGGGGGGGGGTTGGGGGGGGGGGTGAGAGCCCCTCCAATCCGGCTGATAACATGGAATGTGAGGGGCCTGAATGGGCCGGTGAAGAGGGCTCGAGTGTTCGCGCACTTAAAGGGACTGAAGGCGGACGTGGCCATGCTCCAAGAGACACACCTGAAGGTGGCGGACCAGGTCAGGCTAAGAAAAGGATGGGTAGGACAGGTATTCCACTCGGGACTGGATGCGAAGAATAGAGGGGTGGCAATATTGGTGGGAAAGTGGGTGTCATTTGAGGCCAAGACTATTGTAGCGGACAATGGAGGGCGATATGTAATGGTGAGCGGTAGGCTGCAAGGGATGTGGGCGGTGTTGGTAAACGTATACGCCCCGAACTGGGATGATGCAGGATTCATGAAGCGCATGTTGGGGCGCATTCCGGACCTGGAGATAGGAGGCCTGATAATGGGAGGGGACTTCAATACAGTGTTGGATCTAGCACTAGACCGCTCCAAATCAAGGACTGGAAAGAGGCCGGCGGCGGCCAAGGTACTTAGGGGGTTTATGGATCAGATGGGGGTAGTGGACCCATGGCAGTTTGCAAGGCCGCAGGCCAGGGAATTTTCTTTCTTCTCCCATGTACACAAAGCCCACTCCCGGATAGATTTCTTTGTTCTGGGTAGGGCGCTCATCCCGAGGGTGGAGGGGACGGAGTATTCGGCTATAGCCGTTTCGGACCATGCCCCACACTGGGTGGAACTGGAGCTGGGAGAGGAGAAGGACCAACGCCCGTTGTGGTGGCTGGATGTGGGACTGCTGGCGGATGAGGTGGTGTGTGGGAAGGTGAGGGGGTGTATCGAAAGGTACTTGGAGGCCAACGACAAAAGGGAGGTGCGGGTGGGGGTGGTATGGGAGGCGATGAAGGCGGTGATCAGGGGAGAGCTAATTTCCATTCGGGCTCATAGGGAGAAGACAGAGGGTATGGAAAGGGAGAGGTTAGTGGGGGAGATTTTGAGAGTGGACAGGAGATACGCAGAGGCCCCGGAGGAAAGATTACTTGGGGAAAGACGACGGCTCCAGATGGAGTTTGACCTGTTGACCACAGGGAAGGCGGAAGCACAGTGGAGGAAAGCGCAAGGGGTGATCTACGAGTATGCGGAAAAGGCTAGTCGGATGCTGGCACACCAGCTCCGTAAGAGGATGGCAGCGAGGGAAATAGGGGGAGTCAAAGATGGAAGGGGAGCCACGGTTCGGAGTGCGACGAAAATAAACGAGGTATTTAAGGCCTTTTATGAAGAGCTGTACAGATCCCAGCCCCCAGCGGGGGAAGAGGGGATGAGACGATTCCTAGATCAGCTGAGATTCCCGAGGGTGGAGGAGCAAGAGGTGGCTGGTTTGGGGGCACCAATTGGGTTGGAGGAGCTGAGCAAGGGTTTGGGGAGCATGTAGGCAAGGAAGGCCCCGGGACCGGTCGGATTCCCGGTGGAGGTCTACAGGAAGTACGCAGACCTGTTGGCCCCGCTACTGGTGAGGACCTTTAATCAGGCAAGAGAGGAGGGGACCCTGCCCCCGACAATGTCGGAAGCGACAATTTCTTTGATCCTAAAGCGGGACAAGGACCCACTGCAATGTGGATCGTACAGGCCGATCTCGCTCCTCAATGTGGATGCAAAGTTGCTGGCAAAAGTGCTGGCCACGAGGATCGAGAGCTGTGTCCCGGGGGTAATCCACGAGGACCAGACGGGATTTGTAAAGGGCAGGCAACTAAACACCAATATGCGGCGGCTCTGAAACGTGATAATGATGCCATCGGAGGAGGGAGAGGCGGAGATAGTGGCAGCTATGGACGCGGAGAAGGCCTTTGACCGAGTAGAGTGGGAGTACCTCTGGGAGGTGCTGCGTAGGTTTGGGTTCGGGGGAGGGTTTATCAGTTGGGTTCAGCTCCTTTACAGAGCCCCAATGGCGAGTGTAGTGACGAACCGGCGGAGGTCGGAGTACTTTCGACTGTACCGAGGGACGAGGCAGGGGTGCCCCCTGTTGTTCGCATTGGCGATCGAACCATTGGCCATGTCATTGAGGGAGTCTAATAAATGGAAGGGGGTGATCCGAGGGGGAGAAGAGCATCGGATGTCGCTATATGCGGATGACCTGTTGCTGTACGTGGCGGATCCAATGGAGGGGATGGTGGAGGTCATGCAGACTCTAAGGGAGTTTGGGGAGTTTTCGGGCTATAAGCTCAATGTAGGGAAGAGTGAGCTCTTTGTATTACAGGCGGGAGACCAAGAAAGAGGGATAGGGGACCTACCGCTGAGGAGGGCGGAGGGGAGCTTTCGGTATCTGGGGATCCAGATAGCCAGGAGTTGGGGGACCCTACATAAACTGAATCTGATGAGGTTGGTGGAGCAAATGGAGGAGGATTTCAAAAGATGGGGACATGTTACCGCTCTCACTGGCAGGTAGAGTGCAGTCGGTCAAAATGGTGGTCCTTCCGAGGTTTCTGTTTGTGTTTCAGTGCCTTCCCATCGTGATCACTAAGGCCTTTTTTAAGAGAGTAGGCAGGAGTATTATGGGGTTTGTGTGGGCGAATAAGACCCCGAGAGTAAGGAGAGGGTTCCTGGAACGCAGTAGGGACCGAGGAGGGTTGGCGCTGCCAAACCTGGGGAACTACTACTGGGCAGCAAATGTGGCGATGATCCGCAAGTGGGTTATGGAGGGAGAGGGGGCGGCATGGAAGAGGATGGAGATGGCGTCCTGTAAAGGAACGAGCCTGGGGGCGTTGGTGATGGCACTGCTGCCGCTCTCGCCGACAAAGTATACCACGAGCCCGGTGGTGGCTGCAACGCTAAGGATCTGGGGCCAGTGGAGATGGCACCGGGGTGCAATGGGAGCATCGGCGTGGTCCCCGATCAGGGGTAACCACCGTTTTGTCCCGGGGCAGATGGACGGGGGTTTCCAGAGCTGGCATCGGGCGGGGATTGGAAGAATGGGGGACCTGTTCATCGACGGGACGTTTGCGAGCCTAGGGGCACTGGAGGAGAGGTCCGAGTTACCCCCGGAAATGCCTTTAGATATATGCAGGTGAGGGCTTTTGTGAGGCGACAGGTGAGGGAATTCCTGTTGCTCCCGGCACAAGAAGTTCAAGATAGGGTGATCTCGGGTTTATGGGTCGGGGAGGGCAAGGTGTCGGAAATACACCAGGAGTTGAAAGAAGAGGGGGAAGCGCTGGTAGAAGAGTTGAAGGGTAAATGGGAGGAGGAGCTGGGGGAGGAGATCGAGGAAGGTCTGTGGGCTGATGCCCTTGGTAGGGTTAATTCATCCTCCTCGTGTGCCAGGCTCAGCCTGATACAATTTAAGGTGGTCCACAGAGCGCACTTGACGGGGGCGAGGTTGAGTAGGTTCTTTGGGGTAGAGGACAGATGTGGAAGGTGCTCAGGGAGCCCGGCGAACCATGTCCATATGTTTTGGTCATGCCCGGCACTGGAGGGGTTCTGGAGAGGAGTGGCGGGAGTAATATCTCAGGTAGTGAAGGTCCGGGTCAAGCCAAGCTGGGGGCTAGCAATATTTGGAGTAGTGGACGAACCGGGAGTGCAGGAGGCGAAAGACGCCGGCATTCTGGCCTTTGCGTCCCTAGTAGCCCGGCGAAGGATCTTGCTAATGTGGAATGGGGCGAAGCCCCCCAGCCTGGAGGCCTGGATAAATGATATGGCTGGGTTCATAAAGTTGGAGAGGATTAAGTTCGCCTTGAGAGGGTCTGCGCAGGGGTTCTACAGGCGGTGGCAACCGTTCCTAGACTATCTCGCGGAGCGTTAGAGGAAGGTCGGTAGGCAGCAGCAGCAACCTTGGGGGGGGGGTGGCGGGGGGCGGGGGGGTGGGGGGGGGAGAGGGAGGACTGCCTGGGAGGGTGGATGAGCAAGAGATAACATGAAGGGTTGGGGAAACTGGCACGTACGGGTGAGGGCCAGTGTACAAAGCTGTGTAAATATATCATTTTGCCATGTATATATCTTGCTCTGCACGATTTCTCGTTTGTTTTTTTTGTTACGGGAGGGGGGGTTATTGTTTGTAAGGGAGAAAAATTGTGTTAAAAAACTTTAATAAATATATTTTTAAAAAAGAAAAATTACTGCCTTTACCACTTCTTTTGCTTTTGTTCTGTGGCTACCTAAAATGGCGTCCGGCAAAGAATGCTATAAAAAGTTGCCAAGTTCAGCAACAAGCAGGCTGCAGCCCTCAAATAAACAAAAGACTGCAGCCTCGACTTTGCAAATAGCACAGGAAAATCTGCCATCCCAGGACAATGGGCTGAAAATGCTAATCGATATAGTGTAGCAGACTATAGTGTAACTTTCCTTATTTGGAAAGGCCTACGTGCTTCGGACATCAACGGACATGGCCAGTAAGGACACGCCCCACCATCAAGGTAATGGGCCTTGATTGGACCTAATCAATCAAGGTGATCGAGCCCTGATTGATTGACTGGAAGTTCAGCTAGGACCGCCCAAAAGGGCGCAAAACTCCTGGGGATAAAAGGTGCTGTGCAATCCCTCACTCGCTCTCTCGACAACAACCAACAACGGTGACCTCCGCTGGCCGAAGAGGAGGAAGACCATCCACGCCATTGAAGGAAGGACCAGAGCCAAGGACAACAATGACCAACAACTGTGCCAGACTGCGGATTCAAGATAAAGGCCATACCTGGCCCGGTACCTGCCAGTACCTTGAAAGTTAAGTTAAGGTCTTGTATGTAATAGATCTATAGTTCAACGTATGTGTGTGTGATTGAAATAACCTTAACATTGTGTGCTAGCCAAATTATACTATTGTATGAAACAACTTGTGGTCATTTGTCTATCGTATACGGGTTAAAGACACACTGTGGTTTAGGCACAACACATTGGCGACTCTGGTGGGATTTGATTAGAAAAAAATTGTTAGTCCGAAAGATCCCACAGACCTAATGGGCATGCTTCTCTGACCCCCCCACCGGGCCGGCGAATCGGCGGGGGCTGGCGTGAATCCCGCCCCCGCCAGGTCCCGAATTCTCCGCCACCAGAGATTCGGCGGGGGCGGGAATTGCGCCGGTCGGTGGAAATTGCACTGGTCGGCGGGCCCACCCCCGGCGATTCTCCGGTCCGCAATGGGTCGAAGTCACGCCGCTGTGAACCCACGCCAGCCGGCGTGGATTGAACCACCTTTCGAACGGCGGGACAAGGCGGCGCGGGCAGGATCCGGGGTCCTGGGGGCGGCGTGGGGCGATTTGGCCCCAGGGGATGCCCCCACGGTGGCCTGACCCGCGATCGGGGCCCACCGATCTGCGGGCGGGCCTGTGCCGTGAGGGCACTATTTTCCTTCCGCCTTCGCCATGGTCTTCACTATGGCGGAGGCGGAGGTGGAAGAGACCCTCTCAACTGCGCATGCGCGGGAATGCCGTGAGCGGCCGCTGACGCTCCCGCGCATGCGTCACACGGCAAAGTAATTTCCGCGCCAGCTGGCGGGGTGCCAAAGACCTTTCCCGCCAGCCGGCGGGGCGGAAATCACTCCGGCGCGGGCCTAGCCCCTCAAAGTGAGGGCTCGGCCCCTCAAGATGCGGAGAATTCCGCACCTTTGGGGCGGCGCGATGCCAGACTGATTCGCGACGTTTTTGGCGCCGGTTGGCGGACATCGCGCCGATTGCGGAGAATCCCACCCATAATTCTTGGAGATTTAGCCTGAGCCTGAATTAAGACAGAAAATGCCCCACGTGATGGCATGGAAGGGAGAGGAAGGTCTCTCTTAAAAGAATTGTGTAAAAATCAAAAACCACAGGTGTATACTCCGTATTGGACAAATCCCTGATTTTGGAAGTGTGTACTAACTGCATGCGTACCTAACAGGGGATGATAGGGTAAACTCTACTAATTTGCACTCAAATTCAGAGGGATTAGGACCGTAAAATAGCCACAAGCCGTTCTTGCTGTCCAATCAACTTCCTACACCCTTGTTCCCAAATTATGGCATCACAGAAGGCAGAGGCAGAGACAATAAGAAAATATATTAAAGATAAAGGATGGCCCCTATGGGCAGAGTTTTGTTCGAACGCCGAAACAGGTCCCGGAGCAATAGGACAGACTTTGTGGGAGGACTTAAATAAAGCGCACATGAAGCGTACTGCAAAATATGAAAAAACAATAGCTGTAGTATGCTGCTTGGTGCAGTTACTAGGTACCGAGGACGTCCTAAAGACCATCCACGGACAACCAGTGAAGGACCAGGACAAGTTAAAGAAACTAAAGGAGGAGAGTCAGGAGGAGATAAAGACATTAAAAGAGGAGAGTCAGGAGGAGATAAAGACATTAAAAGAGGAGAGTCAGGAGGAGATAAAGACATTAAAAAGCGAATGGCAGGAGGAGGTTAAGAAATTAAAAAGTGAATGGCAGGAGGAGGTGAAGAAATTAAAAGACGACAGGTAGGAGGGGGTTACGAAACTAAAAGACGAAAGGCAGGAGGAGGGAAAGAAATCGAAAGAGGAAAGGCAGGAGTAGGCACAAAGATTGAAAGAAAAACATCAGGAGAGATTTGAGCAAATGATAGTGGATAAAGACAGGGAGGTAAGTGCCCTGAAGCGCATAAACCAGGCTAACCTGGTGCATTTAGGCAGCTTTCAGACCCAATGTGATAAAGTCTACCAGGACACCCAATGGGCTGTCGTGGTACGAGAGCAAGCCGTCACTCGTCTAGAAGCGAAGTGCACTGACCTGCAGGCAAGGTTAAAAACGCTCCACCAAACCAGTAAGGGGCAGCGCCAAGAAACCGCTGACCACTCTAAGTGCCAGCGAGAAATCACTGAATTAAAATCCTTACTCTCAGTTCAAAATAGATTTATGTGTACCTTCGGGACAGTTCAGGAAGTGGGAGAAGAGATGGCAGATTGGGCAGAGCTTCAAGAGAACACGAAAATGTATGCAATGAGGACCAAGAGTTGGGATATGTCACCGCCAGCCCCACAGACAATCACACCGACCGCACCATCCGCCACCACAGAGAAAGTGCCTGTTCCAACCCCAGTATCGATGCACCCAGTCACCACAGAGAGAAGGATAGGGAATACCCCAGGCCCGGCTATCACGTATACAAGTCCGTTCACAGTAACCCAACTGAGTGACGTGTGTAATAAAATCACGACCTTTGAGCCGACTGCTGACCCACACTGCTTCTTTGAAGACATCAGGCAGCAAAAGGTAATGGGCTGGATTCTCCCAAAATGAGACTATGTCCCCATGCCGGTGTAAAAACAGTGGAGTTTTACTCCCGAAATTCCTATTAAAAAGTTGAACTAATCCAGGGGACTAGCAGGGACCCGGAGTGAACCTTGCAGCTTTTGCTGCAGATAAGGGCCCCAGCACTTACAGTTCGGAATCCATGCATGCGCACGGCGGTGGCCTCCAACGGCTGTGCTGAGCTCCATGGCGGACTCGGACCACGGAGCCACACAGAGAAAGGAGACCCCTTCTCCAATCGGCCGCACGCCTGAACCTGAAACCGCGCAGTTCTAATCCCCGGCCACCTGTAAAGCCCCCCCTGGCCTCTGATCCCCACGCTCCCAACTCCGCAGCCGCCATGCCAGCATCCCGACCGGCAATAGGTGGTTAGTTCCACGCCTTCGGGAACTCGGCCGGTCGGGAGCGGAGGTTGCTGGGCGGGCCTCTGGCAATGGGCCTGACGGCCGCGCGCCGTACTCTGCGGTCTCGCCGATTTTGAAAGTGGATTCTCCGCCTCCCCGCGCCGACCGCGATATTGGCGTTGGGGTGCAGAGAATCCAGCCCTATGTACAGGTTAGATGAAAGGGAGGAAGTGAAACTCATGGTGATGTGCCTTACTCAGTCCGTGAGATCAGTCTTGCCATATCCCCAAAATGTGGGACTGGGGAGTTTAGATGAAATGAAAGGCAATTTTGACTGTGGTAGGCTACAATAAAGGAGACCCCATTGACGGCTTAAGTAAGTGTCAACAAAGGAAAGGGTAACACCCGACCTTTGCCAGTCGTCTCTGGATACATTTTAAAAGGATTATGGGGAATTAGAGTGCTCCAACCTAGATGAAGCCGACGACACTAAATGGGAACAATCGCCAGGATCAACCACCCCAAATGGAAAGGAAGCCCCCATGAATTCAATGAGGGCTAATCAGGGCCCCATATGGAGAATTGAGGATGGAGAGAAACCCCAATACCCAAGAGAGAAATACCCAAGAGAGCCCGCTCCACCATACCCACCTCCAGGAAGGAATAGAGGGATAGCGTGGTAGCATAATGGTTAAGCACTGTTGCTTCACAGCTCCAGAGCCCCAGGTTCGATTCCCGGCTTGGATCACTGTCTGTGCGGGGTCTGCACGTTCTTCCCGTGTCTGCGTGGGTTTCCTCCGGGTGTTCCAGTTTCTTCCCACAGTCCAAAGATGTGCAGATTAGATGGATTGGCCATGATAAATTGCCCTTAGTGTCCAAAAAGGTAGGGTGGGGTTACGGGGATAGGGTGGAGATGTGGATTGGGTAGGGTGCTCTTTCCAAGGGCCGGTGCAGACTTGATTGGCCAAATGGCCTCCTTCTGCACTGTAAATTCTATGATTCTATGACATGTTACAACTATGGGCAGCCGGGACAATTCGCCCATGACTGAAGAAAACCCCCACCGCCATACAGTCGAACCCAGAGGCCACCCAGACACCATATCCCACTACCCAGAACAAGCCTCAGACACGACCGAGAACGCCTCTCGAGACCGTTAGAAGGACCCAGCCACCCCACCCATGCATACCGTGGATGCTTACACACACAACCTCATGTATGACTCCCTAGACTGATGGTGTCCGGCATATCCGAACTGGGTCTACAGTACCAGATGAGATAGCATAGGGAGACTCCTGGTCACTGGCGTTGTATGAGGCCATCTCATCAAATTCCTCTGGGATACAATGCCCTGATTTGGTCCATCAAGAAACCAGACAGATCATGGCGTCTGACGATTGATTACAGAGAATTAAATAAAGTAACCCCACTTGCAGCCCCAACTGTAGCTACAAGCCGCACAACCATGATGAAACAAGGGGTGCAGGCAAAATACTTCACCGTGTTGGACATCAGCAATGGTTTCTGGTCTGTACCATTGGACCGGGCCTGCCAGTATAAGTTCACCTTTCCATTCCAAGGCCAAACAATACACTTGGCCTTGTCTCCCGCAGAGCTTCCACAAATTCCCGTCCATATTTAACCGGCAGCTAGCCGCAGGATTGTCTAAATTCTCCCGCCCCGATTGCCTAGTGCAGTATGTACATGATCTATTACTGCAGACCAACACCAGAGAGGAGCATGTGGCTTTATTAGATGAGTTACTAGCACTGCTCCACTCTATTGGATGTAAGGTCAACCCAACAATGACACAAGTCATGAAGCCAAAGGTCTTATACCTAGGCACCATAATAACTTACAGGAAAAGAGAGATTGAGAGAATAAGAGTAGACACCATCCTACAGTTACCTCCGGTCCTTCTTAGGCCTGGTAGGATACTGCAGAAATCACATTGATGGGTTTGCCACCAAAGCCGCTCCACTGTTTGAACTTTTAATGAAAAATGCCCCCTGGAATTGGACCACGCAGCACACTGCCGCAGTAACTGAATTAAAGCGCACCCTAGACATAGCACCAGCCCTACTAGTTCCCTACCCAGAATTGCCCTATGCATCGGATGTTGCAGCCACAGACCGTACCCTTTCTGCCCTACCATTGCAGGAACGGCACGACAGATTAGGTCCCGTAGCAAAAGCTTCCTGAGTATTTGACCCCGTAGAGCAAGGCTTCTCTGGATGTGAATGACACCTGCTCGCAATATTTTGGGTTGTCCAATATTTTGGCTACACCACCAGATTCAATCCCGTCATTACCCTCACAGAGCACACCCCAACCCAACTCTCATAAGAGGATCGACGGTTCAGTAAGTCAGGTCCGCGCTGCACGCTTGACACTGTTACTGCAGGGTAGGGACATTAGGGTGAAGCGAACTAAAGTGCCCACGTTCCTAGCTGACAACTTGCATTATGGAGGAGCCCCACGAGTGCTAGGTAATAGCCACCAAACACTCCATGGGACCCTTCATTCCCAAACTACTAGAGCCACAGACAGGCAACAAACTGGCAGCCATCGAGCACACGTTTAAAATTTATTTAGCTGACTCCTCCATGATTGATGATGGGAGTAGAATAACTGGCAATGGCATTTACATGGAGGACACTGGAAGAAGTAGCCCTCAAACTACCCAGACACCTTGGAGCCCAAGCCACCGAGCTGACTACGTTAGCTTATGGGGTCACCCACCCCGACTCATTCCCAACCCCCGCCACGATACATTCAGACAGTATGTACATATGCAATAACCTGACAGAGTTCCTTCCACTATGGCAAGCAACAGCGGAGGGCGAGAGGGGTGGTTTATGAATATGGTGAGAAGGCGAGCAGGAGGCTGCCGCACCAATTAAGGAAGCAAGAGGCGTGAGGGAGTTCAGGAAAGTGAAAGACGGGGGGGGGGGGGACACGGTTTTGGACCCGATGGGGGTGAATGGGGTGAGTCGGAACCCCTGGCCTGGATGGAGGGGATGCGGTGGTTTTTGGAGGGGTTGGTGTGCCCGAAGGTGGAGGAAGACCTGGTGAAGGGACTGGGTGCCCCCATTGCGCTGGTAGAAGTGGTGGAGGGTCTGGAAGCGATGCAGTCGGGCAAGGCCCCGGGCTCAGACTGATATCCAGTGGAGTTCTATAAAAAGATTTTGGGGGTCCTGGGG
This sequence comes from Scyliorhinus torazame, assembly GCF_047496885.1. Classification (NCBI taxonomy): domain Eukaryota; kingdom Metazoa; phylum Chordata; class Chondrichthyes; order Carcharhiniformes; family Scyliorhinidae; genus Scyliorhinus; species Scyliorhinus torazame. The sequence continues at coordinate 144,924,459 of NC_092712.1, read as the reverse complement.
CCCTTGTTAGTGAGGGCATTTAAATGGGCGAGTGTTAGTGAGGGCATTTAAATGGGCGAGGGAGCGGGGAATGCTCCCCCGACGCTGTCGCAGGCCTCGATCTCCTTGATTTTGAAGCGGAATAAGGATCCGGAGCAGTGTGGGCTGTATTGGCCGATCTCACTGTTAAATGTGGACAGCAAGTTATTGGCCAAGGTCTTGGCTTCGAAAATTGAGGACTGTGTGCCAGGGATGATAGGGCAGGACCAGACCGCTCCGTGAAGGAGAGGCATCTGGCAGCTAATATCAGGAGGTTACTAAATGTGATAATGATGCCCCCCGAGGTACGAGAAGTGGAGGTGGTGGTCGCTATGGATGTGGAAAAGGCCTTTGATCGGATGGAGTGGGACGATGTGTGGGAGGTTTTCAGGCGGTTTGGGTTTGGGCAGTGGATTGGGCCCAGCTGCTGTACAAGACACCGGTGGCGAGTGTGCCGACGAACCGGGTGAGCTTGGACTATTTTAGGCTGCACCGGGGGATGAGGCAGGGATATCCACTCTCCCCACTTTACCCTGGCTATAGAGCCGTTGGCGCTGGCGCTGATAGCGTCGAGGGACTGGCAGGGGATAGTACGGGAGTGGTGGAGCGCAGGATCTTGCTTAACACGGACGATTTGTTACTGTATATTTCGGATCCGTTGGGTGGTATTGGGAGGATTATGGCGATTTTATAAAGAATGTGGCTGGTTTTCGGGGTATAAATTGAATGTGGGGAAGAGTGAGGTCTTTCCGATCCAGGCGAGGGGGCAGGAGAAGAGACTGGGGGAGATGCCGTTCAAGTTGGTGGGGGGAGGTTTTCGATATTTGGCATTCAGGTGGCGCAGGGGTGGGAGCAGCTGCATAAGCTGAATCTTGTTTGGTTAGTGGAGCAGATGAGGGATGGCTTTAAAGGTGGGATGCGCTTCCATTATCATTGGCTGGGAGGGTTAAGACAGTAAAGATGATGGTCCACTCAAGGTTCTTGTTTGTATTTCAGAGCCTCCCAATCTTCATTCCCAAGGCGTTTTTTAGGAAAGTGGATGCGGTGATCTCAGGATTTGTGTGGGCGGGTAAAGCCCCACGGATGAAGAAGGTGTTTCTGTAGCGGGATCAGTGGGAGGGTGGGGCAGGGGGGGGCGGCCGGCACTTCCGAACTTTATAAAGCCGTTCATCAACTTCTTTGGAAAAGACTAAGCTGTCAGCAGTGAGGGAGGGGTGTGAAAAAGGGGAGGCATGGGGAGTTGGGTACGGTGGGGGTAGGTTGGTGGGGAATTGTTGTTGGGATGTTGGTTATGCAAGCCATGTGGGCTGGGTTTTGTTTTTCTTGGTCCCCATTACTCCGTCCTCAGCTATTCGACAGGGCCATATGAATGACTGGCCAGCTCGCATGCAGTGGTCACCCAGGTGGAAGGTGCTACTGTGGGCATGGGTCAGATATTATCCAACGATGTTGAGCATAGAGCTCATCACAGAGTGGGCTGTCATCATCCTCCATCCCATGGACCAGACCTGCTGTCACTGCCAACCCAGTGCCCCCGGCTCGTAGTGCCGCAGGTATATATAACAGGGGGGGGGGGGGGGGGGTGCAGGTGGGTGGTTTGGTGGTGTGGGAGGTGAGGGTGTTCGGTGGTGAAGGAGTGTGGTACTGTGGTGTCCGTGCCCCTGCCCAGCAACCACAGTTGGTGAAACATGTCTTGATTAATGTGCTCGTTGGCCCTGGCGGTTCTGTTGTGCGGCCTCCTGTGCCTGGCCAGCCCCCATGTCCCGCTCATTGTCCCCCTTCCCCTCATCTGACGAGGCATGCCCTTGCTCCTCATCCTCCTCCAGGACATCGCCCCTTTGCTGGGCTATATTGTGGAGGACGCAGCAAACCGCAACGATGTAGCCGACCCTCCTGGCATCCACCCGGGGGCCAGGGTGGGTGGCCAGCAAGATGGCCGCCTTAATGCCGCTTGGTGCCTGGGCACCACTCCTGTCCGTTGGGGGCTCCCCGGCTGCTTGGGCCTGTCCCCTCCCCCCCCTTCCCCTTCCCTCCCCCGATCCTGGCAAGGCCCACCCCTGCAGAAAGCACAGCCGGTGTCCGATACGGGAGCCCGCAGTACCCTCACGCCACCTCCTACCTCTCACAGCAGCCACAGCCAGCATGCTAGCTTCACGACTTTTTAAAGGATGTTAGAAACATGCCGTCGAGAAATTGGACCATCCGGGACGCGGAATCGCTGAGGCCCTGAAAATCGGTCGTCAGGGCAGATAATGAGATGCATACTGTACTTCTGGGCCGCGCGGCGGGCGCCGTGATTTGGGGGGTCCGGAGAATTCCAAATCAGCGCGAAACCGGCGTCAAGTCCAATTTCGGCATCGGAGCCGATTCTCCGGCCGATCGCGTTTCACGATTTTGGCGTTACTGTACGGAGAATCCAGCCCATAGGTTTTGTTCACAGCAGAACCTTAGCCTCAGAGGTCGGTAATTTGAGTTATTACTGAGTTCAACGTTGATAAGAACAACATTTATATAGCCTGTCTAATGCAGGAATAAATTTAAAAATTCTTCACCGAAGCATAAGAAAATAAAAGATACCAGTAAGTCGGCATGCCCTGTGTGATGATCAGAAGAACCAGCCACTTGTCTTTAATCTCACATGATAGACCCAAACTTTACAACTTAACACATATTTATTTTGATTTTTTTAGATGAAATCAAATGGTGAATTCTTACAGATGATGGTATGAAATTTGGCATTCTTGGGTTTGTTCTGATGCTGTGATGGCCAATCTAGGCTAGTGAGTGGGCCGCAGGAGTGGTCCGCCTTCATCTCAGTGGGCTGCAAGATTGAAACGAGGCTTGTTCACTAATCTTGACCTATGAATAAGATTAAATACATTTATTCACACCCATATATTTCATAACTAGTTATAGAAAATGCTTAGTTATTCATATTAATAGAACTGTCATCAACATCACGAATGGTAAAAACAACATAAATATTTACAGGTTGGATGCAGAGGGAGCACGCGGCTCTCACAGTCAGTTTTATGTGCAATCAGCACGCACCTCACTTCACTTCACTCACCCTTGCTTTACATGAGTATCAGTTCAGTTGCGTGCGTAGGAAAAAAACTACACGGACAGAAACCAGTGGAATGTGGCAACCCTCCACGTGGGCAGCAGTCACTGAACAGGTAGACGAGGGTAGAGCAGTTGATGTGATATATATGGATTTCAGCAAAGCGTTTGATAAGGTTCCCCACGGTAGGCTATTGCAAAAAACACGGAGGCTGGGGATTGAGGGTGATTTAGAGATGTGGATCAGAAATTGGCTAGCTGAAAGAAGACAGAGGGTGGTGGTTGATGGGAAATGTTCAGAATGGAGTACAGTCACAAGTGGAGTACCACAAGGATCTGTTCTGGGGCCATTGCTGTTTGTCATTTTTATCAATGACCTAGAGGAAGGCGCAGAAGGGTGGGTGAGTAAATTTGCAGACGATACTAAAGTCGGTGGTGTTGTCGATAGTGTGGAAGGATGTAGCAGGTTACAGAGGGATATAGATAAGCTGCAGAGCTGGGCTGAGAGGTGGCAAATGGAGTTTAATGTA